>NC_138083.1:86350456-86975099 GCF_964212035.1 Myotis nattereri | reverse complement strand
ACTCTGTGGTGATAATCTAACATGCACCCAAGTAAACCCTGTAATATATTAATATTCTAACATTATATTTAGCCAATATGTAAACTAGATTTTATTTAAACACATTAACTCATAATTTTGTATTAGACTATCAGATGAAACTGTACGATAGCTCATCACAGGTGTCTTTGGTCTATGACTATAGTGCCAGCCTCCATTTCTGTTAAAATTCTGCACAGATGGCTACATCAGCTAGGCCACAAATATCCCTAGTTCTATTCTTATACACTGAATATGTTCTTTATAAATCATATTTTTAAAAACAGCAGTCTTTGATCGACTGGTTCCTTCCGTTTGAGTCCTGCTTATCTTGTTAGGATTGGGACCCTCACACATAGGTCTTTCGTGGTTATATCGCAATGTTCTTTGACTCAGATCCACTGTCCTCCCCCAATAACCGTGCACACTACCTACATGAAAACACACACACTTCCTCCCGGTGGACTGCAGTGAGGTCTCCATACTATGTTTGTTCCCACCTACCACTTCTTCTTCACTCTTTCCATCCAAATTCTACCCATCCCCCAAGGTCTAGTTCAAGCTACATCTAACATATAAAACCTTCCTCTATAGTGAGAAATTTTTTGTAGACTTTGCAATACACTTCAGTAAAGTAAAAGAACATTTATATAATTTTTAATCATTTGTCACTTAATGCCATATTTAACCTCAATTATGCTTGAGTTTGGAGGGATGCATTCTAAACAATGAACTGGATCTGTCTTCCTTGTGATTCTGCAGGATTAAGAATTTTTGCACAGCCCTAACCGGTTTGGCTCAGTGGATAGAGCGTCAGCCTGTAGACTGAAGGGTCCCGGGTTCGATTCTGGTCAAGGGCATGTGCCTTGGTTGCGGGCACATCCCCAGAAGGGGGTGTACAGGAGGCAGCTGATCAATATTTCTCATCGATGTTTCTAACTCTCCCTCTCCCTTCCTCTCTGTAAAAAAAATTAATAAAATATATTTTTTTTAAAAAAAGAATTGTTGCAAATTCCAAGATCCAGAAATCCACTTCTCTTCAATTCAGATCAATGATAAAAACCTACATGTCTTTTGCTTTAGCTTTCACTTTTCACCAAGTTTAGTGTTTCCCAAATCTGCCTAATTATAAGAATTACCTGGTAATTGGGTATACGTTACAAAACATAGGTCCCAAGAAAGGGCATTTTGATTTAATAGGTGTGGCAGACAGAGTCTTAGCCCCCCAAAGACTCCCATCTCCTGATAGTCACACTTTTTTGTAAGCCTTTCTGTCTGAGCATAACCAATAACACACAGCAAATATGATGAACGATCACTTCCATGATTGTGTTACATGAGACTCTAACTTCCGTCTTGCTAGCAAACTCTCTCCTATGTTGGCTTTGATGGAACAAGCTGCCAGATGGCGAGGACCACATGGCAAGGAAATGAGGATTGGCTCTGATCAATAGCCAGTAAGAAACTGAATCCTGCCAACAACCACAGGAATTGGAAGCAAATCTTTTCCCCAATCAAGCTTCAGATGAGACATCTGTCTAGTCTAAAACCTTGACTGCTGCCTTGTATGAACCCCTCACATAGAGTACTCAGTTAAGCTGTGCTTGGATTCCTGACCAACAGAAACAGTGAGATAATGTATGTGTGTTGTTTTAAGGTGCCAAGTTTGTGGTGATATTGTAATCGATAATACAATAGGTTAAATGTAATCCCAGCAATTGGCACCCCAGATGATCTCCGTGTTTAAGCAAGGTCAGGAATCACTTCTTTTGTTGATATGTGGGATCTGTATACTAGTATATGTGTGGCATTTGTTGAGATGTTGACACTGCAGATATGAATGTCTTAAGATGCAGAGAGTTCAGGGGAAGGTAAAGGGCCAAGGTTAAGAATTCTGCAAAACTTATAAAGGTTGTGTGACTCCTCTCTCTGGTTAATATTAAAATTGGAAGATTATAATTCAAAAGGGATGATGAAGTATCATTGGATAAAATAATTGTTTCTGACTCACAAATATCCATTCATTTATAATTCAGCCCCCATAACAACATCAATAAAATCTGATATTCTTTGAGCCAGAGCATCCCCCATTCTTGTCCCCAAAGAATTATATCTATTGAATATAAGACCCTGATATTTATAATAGGTTTTTTTTAAGCTTTTATTATGTGCATGTCATATCTCTTCAAGAGAATAAAAACATTTCTTTAGTTCAGGAGCCATATCTTATATTACATTTTATTATTCAAAAGAACTAATAAAATATCTTTACATACTAGGTATTGAAACTCACTTATTGAATGAAATCCATTAGCCAGAAAGCATATAAGTTTTACATTCATGACATTTAGTAAAACTGTTAAAGTTTTCATGGGATGCTTTAAATGCCCAACACATCTGAAAGTGTGAAGAACTGTGTTCTATCCCAGTTAGCTACACTTTTCCTGAATTTTCTTTATTTATCAAATGAGATTAAAATATATGCCTTCACATTGCTTTTTTATGTAAAAAGTATTCAATTTAGCATTTAGAATGACAATTCTAGAATCAAGTAAGGTTGAAGATGCAAGCATCAGGTTCTGACCATTTCATACTGTATTTGAGCAATTTCCTTATACTGGTAGGCAACTCTATTTTTTAATTTTATTTTTGTAAATTTGAGAACTAATATGGGGAATAGAAACACATTACTTTATTCAAAAGTAAAAATTTGCCGCAGAGAAAGCAAACAATTTCATTTAAATATGTGAGTTTGGTATGATCAGAGGATATTAAATCCAGTATTGAAAGTCTTACCTTATAGATTTCCATATAATCACATAAGTTGGGACAAATTCATTGGTTTCTCACAACCTTTCTGTATATCTATATTCATTTCTCGGTGTCCAAGTGCTTGTTTTTCTTGATTGTTTTCTCTTACTTTTTTCTACTTCATTTTTGTCTCTTACCCACCACAGCTGGCTATATAATGAAGTTTCATATCCAGTCATGGGTTGTAAGAGCTGGGATTGCTAACCCATCTGAGCACTCCCACATTGGAATTACATTTGTCTAAATACATATAAAATTTAATATCATACATCTGTTAGTGTGACCCTACTTATACAAATAGGTAGTTGTAATTCCAGAAGCAAAGGGTAGAAGTGTTTAATGCCATCTCTCTCCTCTATTCTGTCTTCTTCCATACTTCTTGTCACTCATTAGTGATTTCCCTCCAAGACTCGGGTAGACTGTGAATCACAAGGAAGACTAAGATGACCCCTACCAACAAGAAGATCTACCCAGTCAGAGCTTTTCTGCTTAAAAAAGGATTCTGCTGATCTTGTATATAAATAGATACACAAGGATGGAAGGACCCATTTCTTCCTCCTTTTTGGTCCAAAATAACAGGCAATGGATTCAGGGATACCTGACCTCAAGTCACAGCTCTAACACTGACTGGCTTTGTAACCTTGAACAACTTGCTTAATCTGAGTACATCTCAATTTTATCATCTGAGAAGAAGTTTCTATGAGATAATGCATTTGAAGAACCCAATAGGTGGGGATATTTCTATTAAATTACCTTCTACATACTAACTACACAGTAAATGCTCCAGCTAGTCTTCCTTCCTTCCTTTCTCTCTATCTCTCTCTTTCTTAATATTAATACATCTTAAGGAAGTTGTCATATTTGGAAGAGCTGAACTGTTGGTTTCAAGTGAAGCAATAGATTTAATAGCAATTCAATGATTATTCTACCGACTAAATATTTATTCATTACCTACTACATGTTAAGGATATTGTTACAAGGGAGAAGGCATTGGACAAAATCTGAAATCTGTTCTTATAAAATTTTCAGCAGTGTACTATAAGCATTTGATTTTACTTCATGATTACATGTTGAGGAGATGAAAAAGAAGGAGTCAAGATGACTAAATTTCCAACTTATGCAACCAGGTGAACTGTGGAGGCTTTGGAAATGATGGTAATAAAAAAATGCAGGAAATTAAGATTTCAGTGTGAGTGCCCAGATGGATCCACATTCTTGGATAGTCTTAAAACCTATTACTGAATATAATAGTGCATTATTTAGTTGGTTATGGTGGGTGAGAGACGGAGAGAGAGAGAGAGAGAGAGAGAGAGAGAGAGAGAGAGAGAGAGAGAGAAAGAAGTGGAGAAAGAGGTGTTGGGGAATAGAATACAATAAGACAGACAAATGGAAATATACAATATGAGGTTTTAATATGAAATTTAAGAGACATTTGTGTTCACTGAAGCTCTTGGTATCATATAGACACTTTTGCAGAGAAAGTAACAAAGAGAATATAGAGAAGCATTGATCAGACCATCAAACCTCAGAGGGAAGGTAGGGGAGGGTGGGGGAAAGGGGGAGAGATCAACCAAAGGACTTGTATGCATGCATATAAGCCTAATCAATGGACACAGACACCAGGGAGTGGGGGCTTGAGTGAGTGTGTGTTGGGGGGCAATGGGGGGAAAAGGACACATATGAAATACCTTAATCAATAAAGACATTTAAAAAAAGAGAATAAAAAGATCTGAATTCTGGAAGCAACGCTTAAGGAACAGATGGAAGAAATATCTGCTAGCAAGACTAAGCTATAGCCTAGAAGTGGGAAGAAAAATGGTTAGGTGAATTTTACAAAAGTAAAGAGATAAGAGAATTTGAAGCAACAGGAATTGGAGACACAGAAAAAGCAAGTATAACTTTCATCATTAGATACCAATAATAAGGAACAATCTCCGAAGACCTAACTCTTCCCTCTATCTATCTTGATCTCTGATCTTAAATAATGTTGGATGCTGCATGTATTTAGATCAATGTTTCACAACTAGCCATATTAAAATCACTTGGAAAATACCATGCCCAATCCTTCTTCAGAAAAATTAAATCATAAATCAATTGAAAATCACTGATTTGGACCAGTTGAATACTAAGAAGTTGAAGTACAGCATAATATAATAAGAGTAGGAGCCTGAGTTTTAAATCCTAGCTTGATTCTATCTTGAAATGCGGACTCCATCTCAGAACTAATAACCAGCTTAACTTCTGAATGAATGAACTGGCCAGATCTTTGACACCCCCGCCCCCCCCGCCCCCCCCCATTCCCTTTAGTGGACTCTGGAATGTGTACAGAGACAGCTGTCTAATCATGAAATTTTCATTAATCCTTCCTCTGGGGCAAGGCACCCTTGATTTGATCTATCTCTTGGCTCACCCTGGTGCCAGGGACTCCTGCTATCTGGCCTATTGATCCTCCTCCCCCCCGCCCCCCTCCCCCACATTCCTTGCCTAGCACATATCTCCATCTCTAAAAAGAGGCTAGTCTAGTGCAAGGGTGGGCAACCTTTTTGTGAATGCGTGCCCAAAACAGCAAAATCTCTGACTCAAAATTCCTCTGCATGCCAACCCTAATTTTTTGAGAACATGTTACGCCTACTTGATATCTCTTAAGGTGTACGTATGTGAAGAACCTTGAAGAAATAATAAAATTCATTCAAGTGACATAAACACAGTATATGATGATGAAAAATACATTTATTTTTTAATGTAATCATGTACACTGGTAGTCCGACAGAAAACTTTATGACTCCGTTTGATATTATCAGTGGGACTTTTGCTGCTGCATCACTGATGACAGAGATTTTACATCAGGTTTATATTTCACGACCTTCAGAGATATGCACGAGCTACTACTTTCATCCATCAGGCTACTCCTATTATGAGACTTAACAAAATTCATCACTGAGAACAAAGATTCACAATTATAAATGGAAGATTATAAGAGAGGGTTTTGCGTGCCAGCAAAAGTTACTGGCGTGCCATGTTTGGCACGCGTGCCAGGGGTTGCCCACCCCTGGTCTAGTGGGTGAAAGATGCGGAAATTTGACCATCCTACAGCCAGGACCAGGTTTCTGTATGTAAGTAAGTACATTCCCTATTAAACTCATTAACCGACAAGCTAGACTTGTCTGACTCATTCTTTGCCTCTTGCTCCTTTGGTATTTGGGAGCTGCTTTGTAAACACAGCCTTTTCACTGAAGACTAGCTGGCTCTGCTACTTTGTGGTTATTTGATTTTAGGAAAGTCAGTTACCCCAGAGAAGGCCCTCATCTCTTCATTTCAAAGTGGAATAACTGGAATATATGAACACTTATAATAGCAAAGTGCTTAGCAGAATGCCAACCATGTAACAAATGCTTAATTAAATTTGAACGACTTTCTTCTAAAATGCCAGTCCAGATCCTTAAGCTGCCAGTTGATGATCAAGGAATTTAAGGACCAGAATCATCTAGGTCTTCTCCCTCACCCTCTTTTCGTTTGTTTAATCGTTTTTGAAGTATACATATTTACAAATTGATGAGCTGGGTACCATGCAAAGCCCATTAGCAAAGCCTCTTCCTTGAGTGGATTTCAAATAGGAATAATAATAGCTCATTTGTTTCTGTACGTACTGGGCATCAGGGACTTATCTAGGCACTTTATTATAATGATTCTACAAAAGAGGTTCTATCCCCATATATTATAGATGAGAAAGTCAGACTCTGGGAGGTTAAATCGCTTGCCTGGGCATCTCTCTCTCAGAAGCTCAGGTTTTCAGTTCTTAACCACCCTGTCCTACTGCTGTACAGATGCAGTAACTTAGGAAGACAAGGAAATAGAAATGCCGGAAGGGAGTACATTCTTCCATAGGCTCACAGGTGCCCAACACACTGGGAAAGAGCTCACATGTTCCTTTGCACTTTCATGGAAGCAGAGTGTAACAAGCATGGGCCTTCTGCCTAATGGTCTTCTATTTTGAATATTTTATCATCCTGTTTTCTAAAAGGAATTTGGTTGAAAGAATCAAAATATGTATAGGAAGAAGTTGTCTAATGGGCTGTGTGTGTGTGCTCTCCGTTGAATCGAGTCAAAATATCTCAAGCTGAAAATCACAACTTGGCCTTCATAAATGCATACCATTATTAGAGAATGAAGTTTTAGTTGTGGAAACTATTATGCAACTCTACATAAAATATGTGGACAAGGTCTCTTACACATACACTGTGATTTTGGCACACTAAATTTTTTGCTTAGATTAATTGCATTTCCCCCCATTTTTTAATCTTGAAAAGCAAAATAAAGCTTCCTTCCAGAGTTGAAAACACATTCTATTGTTTACATTGACAATTTGATGAGATTTACTTAAATAAGAGTGGAGAATTGGGTAGTATATGACTTATTTTATCCTTTAAGAAAAAAAATTCTTTCCACCAGAACTTGTTTTGATTTAGAAAAGTTCTATTTTGTTTTTTTCTTAAACTTATTATCTGTTGATTTACCATATGTTTATAAATAAGTTTGTCACATAATAAAATAGTCATCATGTAAACCAATCAAAATCTACAAAAGTACTGAAATGGAACCAATGAAAACAGATCATAAAGTTGAGTGGAAATAAGAAGAAATTAGAATGAGCCAACCTTCATTTTAAAAAACCTGGCAGAGTGACAACTGAGCATATAAGATTTAGGGAAGATGTTTGTTCCTCTTTTTCCATATTTGTCGGCTCAAATGAAAATTCTATTAGCTATTGCACTAAGAGCAATTTCCTAGAGAAAACAAGTCTTCAACTTATATTTGCATCGCATTTGGAATTTTCATATATTACCTTCGCATTTTGTAAATTTCAGAAAGTCACTCACTTAAAGCACATGTCATCTGAACTATAATTCCCATGCTTGTCTCTGCATCACAGAATGACTGAATAACTTTGCTAATTTGTAGTAGTGCTATCCACTTCTTGTATGCAAAGAAAAAAGGAGTGACTCTTACACGTGCCCAATCCAATGGTTCAGGTTAATTAGACTATAATGTGCCCATTTTTAGTTATACAATATTTTTTTCATAATAATTATATGCTATGGAGACATCTATTAAAAGACTAGAGTGATCATTTAAATGCAAAACCCCTGGTAGAACTCCATTATATTTTTCATACTAAATTAACATTACAGGCTTCTAATGGATGCTTTAATTAGGCATTGATGTTATCAGCAATATTTGGTAAAATAAAATCTGTCACTGTGAAATATTCATTAAGTACAATTTCTGTCAGTCAACATTAAGTGTTTTCTGAACCTTAGGATTTAAATAAGAAGCTAAAAGCGGGTTTTCAAGCTAAATACATGAAAACCCGCCCAGACAAACCTCCTTTTTCCTATGTGTCACACAAAAATACATGGTCATTACGTGTCTTTTGTGTTTTATAATTGCCAAACAACCGGCTTCTTCTCAGTCACTCATGCTCAGAGACATCCCATTAGAAGGTTGTCTTCAGGCTGCACAGACTAAAACAACAAAAGGCCTATGCTAATTGAAGTGCACATCTTTCAGGAAGCAACTCCAATCACACGTGTGTGTGTGTGTGTGTGTGCGCGCGCGCGCGCGCGTGTGCGCCTAATTGTATGCACCAAAGAATTCCACGGTCAGTGCCCTCAGCGAGGGCCAGAAGAGACCATCAGAAAGGGTCAGGAAGTCAACCAAGATGCTAGACAGAAAACTAATACACAAAAGGCACCAGCAGCGCACTCGGGGTGAGCCATCCCAGGCCCAGCAGAGCGACGCTCAGAATGCAGCTGAGATGCTTACCCGTGATTTTCCCATTGGCTTCCAAGGGAGGCTGCCAGCTCACAATGACAGCACGGGGCTTCCCTTCCCGAGTAATGACTGTCAGATCCTTGGGAGCAGAGGTCGGGGCTGCCGGGGGAACAGAGACAAGGCCTTGTCATCGGATGTGAGAGAAAACAGACATTTATGGGACTTCTAATCACGATGTTGACACTCAGAATCTATCATGCAGTATATCATGCTGATTTTACCATTTACAATTCCTCTCAAGTATTTGGATTAAAGAAGCAAACAAACACAAATACAGAAATTAATGTGTGTTATTTTTCCCGAGGAAGTTTAATGACTTCCAAAGGAGAAGAGAACATGTGTGAACATGGAGGAAAGACTATATGGTATTTTCAAGTGAGTGCTGCACTGAAAATGTGAGAAGCATAAGAGAACAAACAAATGTGCACATATTTGTGAGATTGACGGCTACATGTCTCCGAGGGACAGAACTCTGTTATGACTGTAGGATTTATAATTGAAACGTCACCTAATTCTATATTTCCTTAGAAGCCCCTCCTCAAGAAGAGAATGCATTTGAAAACAGGCCAAAGCAACTTGCTTAGGTAACATACCAGTTATCTCCTAACAAGAGGGCGAAGAAATATTTGAAAATAGAACTGGCAAGGAATCTATGGTATGACACTAGATGGTATGAAACCCTGTCTTTCTTAGAGCTTTTCCCACCTGTTGGTGAAAGGAAGCAGAATTTGTCACCTCCAAAATATGCCTCTTTGGTATAAGTATTATTTTAGGTGGATGCAACAGCATAGAAACTTCATTTCCTTAAATGACTTTTTCTCCTTTATTTCCTTCCGATTCAAACTGGCTTCATCCAGCACCTGACTCGCCTGCCTCCTTCTCCCTTGCATGGCTTCTCCCTTAATCATAAACCCTCAGGATGAGGAGGTTCTGATCAGCATCAAATGATCTTAGGAACAAAACCTCTGGTCTGTTGACCACAGAGATAGAGTTCCAGTCAACTTAGAGATAATGTCTACGCCTCAGTTGTGTTTCAGCTCCAAGCCCAGAAAAGCAGCAAAACCAGACAAAGTGACTTCATGGTTGACCTCAGGACCAGCCACACTGATCAAGGTTCCCTACCCTGGAACCAACCAACCAGTACAGACCACGACTCTGAAAGGAACACTTGGAAAGCTGTGAATGTTGGTGAATCTCTATTCACCAACATTTCCCATGTTGCTTCAGGTAAAAAAAAATATTTTTCTTCTCTCCTAGATTATAATTTTCTCAAAGATATAGGCTACAACATCTTTGCTTTTTATACCAAGTCCCTATCTCAGGACCTGACATTTACAAATGGACATAATTGGAAACTCATAATTAATGTCTCAGTTGACTGGACAAGTATTGCCCTATGGTTTGTCTGGTTCTCCTTTTCCCATGCTTGACTGTCTTGAAGTGCATGAATGGGAAGTAACACTCAAGATTTAGAAGATTTCCAGCCATGGGAATTGTACTGGCCGTTTGTTATTTGGACTGTCCAACATCCCATCCCTTCCTCCTTCGTTAAGAGAAGCACTTGGCTCCTTTCTTTGGGAACAAGCTCTTCTCTGTCATGTGAATTTCGTGGCCTTCACCCCACTCTCGCCTTAGCAGTGGGATCCCCTCTTCTGGGAAACAGAATGTTAATAAGAAAGATAAACATATCGGGTCAAACCATTGTGATGGCAACACCCTGAATAATAGTCCGATAGTGTTCTTCTCCTCTAAAGACTGGGAGTACCTCTGGTTTCTGTCCCTTCCCAAGACCCATTATTTCAGGTGTACTTGCAGTTATTTTTTATTTTACTTAAGCTAACTAGAGTAAAGTATTCATCACCTGGGCAGAAGGAAATGTTTTATTTCAAGAATCCTCCTGCCACCTTTGTCTTTATCATGAGCAATTTCAACACAAGTGCCTAGCAATGCAGCCCCTATAGTCTTTATGTTAGTGCAGAATTGGAAGGAAACCCTAGAGTCATTCCATTCACTTCATTTCCTTCTCTCAGTTATAAAACCTGCAGACACTTGTGAATTACTTCTTGCTTCTCATCATCACCCAGAGATCTCATCCACACGCTATTTACACCTTTGTCCAGATCATTATCTGTTTTGACAATCACCCTTCCTGCTAACCACATTTCTGAAAGTTAATATCTTTTTGTCTCACCATTGGAGTGCCTACAAGGTTAGGCAGTTGATGAGAAATCAATAGGGTACATTTATCAAGTCAGATGCTGGTGTACATTTTATGTTTATGAAAGGGAAAAATGATTGAATTTTTTGCTTAAGAGGAAATTAAACTCCTTCTCTTTCACTCAGGGAAGACCAAATGTCTTAGTGGTTTATATTTCACTCCTTCATCTCATTTTCAGTAAAAAGAAAGAGCAGAACTTTTATTATTCCCATAGTACATAACTCATTAAGCTTGTCTTCGTCTTCAAAGGAAGATGTGAGCACTGGCATTCAGGGAAGAATTCGAGGAGAAGGAGTTAATATATGTATACATGTAAAATAGAAGAGGATGTTGAAATTAAATCGGACAAACTAGAAAACTTTGTATAGAAACAAGTACCCATAAAAATGTAAAAAATGCAGTAAGCTCTGTGAGTTAACATGGTAGCCAAAGATAAAAATTAGGACTGCAATACCATGGGACAAATTCTAATGGAAAGAGAAATTCAAATTCTCCAGAGAAGAGTTTTGTGATCATATTTAAGAAATTCCTATGATATAATATCACAAAGCCAATCAAAAGGCAGGTGAATCCCTGGCCAGCATGGCTCAGTTAGTTGGAGCACCATCCCACACATCAGAAAGTTGTGGGTTTGATTTCCAGTCAGGGCACAGACCTAGGTTGCAGGTTTATCCCAGGTCAGGGCAAGTTTAGGAGACAACTGATGGATGTTTCTCTCTCACATCAATGTTTCCCTACTCCCCCCCCCCCCCCCCGCCTTCCTCTCTCTCTAAAAAAAAAAAATCAATAAAAACATATCCTGGGGTGAGGATTAAAAAAAGCATGTTAAACCTTGTATTCTTCAAATGTTGGATCCCTGTGAACAATGAATGTCAAGTGCACTGCAGGTCTTTTAAGGTAATAAACTCAACTTTTATGATCCACAGTAAATGTGACTGGTAAAATTTATAGGGAATTGCTTTTACCCCAGGTTTGAACTACGTCAAATTGCATGAAGGTTTTCCATTTTGTTCTCTTATTTCTAAAGAATGAACATGACCACCCAAAACTGCTTCCCACATCTAGCTGAGGTTATTTAGGATAAGAATCCATGAGCCTGCAGTTATAATGCAAGGCTTTATTTTGTACCTAATTTCTTTCCCAAAAAAGTAAATCCCTCCCGTGACTGTTGGTCAATGATACAAATGCTTTGGACAGAGAGTTCAATGCATAGCTGTCTGCCTTTATGTAAATGCATGAAAAAGAAGATTTCTATTTAGATCCCTTGAGTTAATGCCTCAATTAAAACCAGATTGCTTAATCCATTAGGAATTCATTTTCTTTTTTCCTAAAATGGGGAGGATAATATTAAATATAAAAGTTCTATGAACTATAAAACTTAAGATATTTTATGTAAAATACAGTGTAATTTAGAGCTGAAAATGCACTAGGTTCCACCTTCCACAGGGTCTGGGAAACACCTTTACCAAATGCTGGAAGTAGAAACTCTGAAGCCAGCCTTTCTTCACATACCTGCTTCGTATGTGGTGGCATGTGCTGTCATGCTCCACGTGCTCGACCTTCTGTTTTTTGTGACCATGACCGAGAACTCGTACATTGTGTTTGGTTTGAGGCCTGTTGCTGTGTAACTCAGGGATGTTGTGTCTTCTGACTATACACATGGGAAAGAAGCAAAGAGGGGAAAAAATGAACTCTATCGACTTGGTAAATCAAGACATGTGAAAAGACTATATAAAATAAGCCAACAAAAACGGAGTCCAGGGAGCTAGGACACAGGACTCACTGACTTTACTTCCGTTCTGTCAGCTGGTGTACACTGGCTTATTGGACAACCAAACCATGATCCACCAAATCAGGTGTTATGTTGCTTAAAGGGGCCGCAAGCTGACAAATACTCCCAAGTGAGGCAATAACCATGGCAACAAGACCAACTCTGTTTCTTCCTGTCAATTACCTCATTAAGGTTATCGGTACAGACTTTAACTTCAATTTATTTATAATATATATATATATATATATATATATATATATATATATATATATATTTAGTTTTTAATGTTATGCATTTTACATAGACCATCATGATAATAAGATTAATATTTATTTCCACTGGTAATAAAACTAATTTTTTAGAGTTCTGCTTATGATTTTTGCAAAGAGGCTTTATGGTGCAAACTTTTAGTGATTCGAGAATCTGACTGTTATAAAGAAAATGGACCAAAGCAATGTTGTGTCATGTGGTTTCTTTCTTGTGTGCATACTTCACATTGAACACACATTTAAATTTGGTCACTGAAGCAACTGTTCAGGAAGGGAACAACAAGTTGGATAAATATTAAAACATTCCATTTGTGTTAATATTATTTGTCTTCTGAATCTGTTCTTTTTTTTTGTCTTTTAAACAACAGGTTAAAAATATTTTAGTAGAAAGTAAATTATCTGTCTTTATTGCTTACTCAAAAGATCAAAATGATAATGCAGAAAAAAATAAGTCAATCCTTATTTTCCATGTGATCAGGCAAATTTATGCCTCTTATAAATATCGATTTATGCTTGGTATTTAGATCTTTATCTTCTTCCAGAGGTAAGTATTTACTTTGATGTTTATTTTTATTATATTTGTTATATATCTATGCCTAGGGAAGTTCTCTTTCCCCACCGATGTCCTATCGATCTCCTCCCTTACTACTTTAGTGTGGCACATCTTTCTTTCTCTACAATGAATCTTTCTTAGATTATAGCTATGAAAATCCTTCATTTTATTATAAAACCAAATAAATACTTAATGGTACAAATAACATTTTCATGAGGTGACCTTTCACCCTATTAAAGCGATGACCTCATAAACATCTATCAGAAGCTCTTCTTTAAAACAGCTGTAAACACGCGTGCCCTAAATAAATGAAAAATGCGTTGTAGACTCAGGAAGATGGATCCCATCAAATAAAACACAAAATGGGCAGCCAGTGTCTGACGTGCTGATATATAACTTCCAATCTGGCCCTCCTTCCCTTTCATCATGAAGGTCTATAAGTCTTAGAGATGGAAATAGGGGAGAGATGGGACCATGAGAAATGTTTCAGTGAGGAAGGATCACATATCATAATGCTAGTCTCTTAGAGCATAGACACCAGTGGCATCTGGAAGGCCACTAAGCAATAATGTCTTTATTTGTGGTTTAGAATGACACATTAGCATTCTATAAATACTATGAAGTCACTGAATTTTCTCTGGAACCTCATGGAAAGTTGCTGCTCGGCATAAAGCGTTAGCCTAGAAGTTATTGGGAAATCATGGCCAGTTATTTTTTTGAGCATAGGATACCCAGGTACTGCTTGTCTGATTATCAGTTTCCTCGTTTATAAACAGAGAAAACCATAGCACTGACCTCATGGCGTTATTTAAAGTGTCTAATAAGTCAAGTGAAACATTGTCTGGCGCACAGTATGAAATAAATGTTGGCTACAATATTTCATGCATTGCTTAATGTGCTATATAATTTTAGGTATGTGTTCAATTCTGTTTTGAGTTGTCAGCATCTTGAGGGCAGAGGCAATTTTGCATAACTTTGTATCTTCTGTAATACCCATGCGATGTCTGATAAATGCTAGTTGGTACTCTAGGAATGTATTTGGAATGAAAATTTGTATAAAGCATCAGGTGATTAATCACTTTAGTAGAAAAGAAATTATAGACTCTTTCTCCATTTGATAAAGCCATTTGGAGTTTTGGACAATGACAATAGGAAAGTCTGGATTATGGCTTGATTTGGGACTAAATGAGGTAGAAAGGTGCTCCTGTGAGGAGAGCCCTGAATATGGCATCTAGTCATCCTGAGTTCCAGCTCTCCATTAATAGGGAATTTTTGCCAAGTTATACAACCTACCCAAGTCTTCATAAACACAACTACATACATGTTTAACTATGAAGAAGCTCACTTATTCTTTCTGTAGTGGGTGCGAATATCCCAATCATATAGATGAGAAAAATCAGATTAAGTTAAGTGACCTGAGAGGACAGAGTGAGACCAACTCCTGAGCCTGGGTCATGTAGCTCCACGTATATGTTTGTTGCCCTCTATCTTGTGTGTGCCCTGCCTACCTTATAAAGCTGGTGAGTGAGATGAAATAATATCACGACAGTGTTTTGAAAAGTTCAAAGTGCAAAACCAAAGCATTCTATTACCACTATTTATAAAATTTAAATTTATTGTATGTTCTTTCTAGTGGATCAGATATGTTCTACAGTTATCCTGGCTCTCCAGCTTACCCAACTCTTCCTTCTAACCCTTCTTCTTGGGGTGTGGATGTAGACTGTGCATGTGTGAGAAGGGGGCTTGAATATTAGTAATTGGAAGACTTGGATCAGGGAAGATAATGTGGAGAAAAACAGTTTAAATCTTTTTATTTTTTTCATTTCCAAACTCCAACCTATGAGAGAATAGTTTTGGGGTGGGGTCTTGCTTTCCAGGCATTCTTTGTGAAACCCAGTAATTCTGTGTCTGCTGTGTTAGTCTATTCATCTGAAATAATTTGCCTCACTCAAGAAATTTTGGAACTCAAACTGTTGTTCAGAGAGCAACCATTGTCCTTCAGAACATTTCACAGAATGGCAAAGTACCCATGGTATTTTTGTGAAATGAATGTAACAAAGTATAGCAATTATGATCATAAATTATTTTAAGTAGCCATTTTAAAGTAAACTTAGAATTGGGCAACCTGTATATAAAAATATTATTTTTAATGCTTTCATGTTTCATTGGTTGTCTTATGTGATAATGTTATCTCTATTCATAGCTCTGTTGAGTAGTAAATCTAATACTATAAGGATGTGGATAGGATACTTACAACAATATCATATATCAGTGACACTAAGGGCTTCCCTGGAGAGTTTTCCAAAAACCTGACCTAGCATGGAGGCAATACCAAAGAGCCCTTTCTTAAAAGAAATGGTTTCAACTAAAAACTGATTTATGATGAAATGTGAATTTTATGCCACTTAAACGTTAAATGCTAGAAGCAAATTGAGCATGGCTGCATGAAGAAAGGCTGACATGAAACTATTGGTCAGATTTTGCTTTATCTCCAGGATTTTACAATCAGAAGTTCCCAAAGGATATTTTCATCCCCCTGATCACCACTGGATGGAGGCTGGATTAAGCAAGATGGCAGTTTGGTGGAATGAACATTGGATAAAGTATCATGTGGTCCAAATTCTCTCTGAGGGCAACCTTAGGAAAGTAGTAAAGAGAGGGGATATAAGAAGCTGGAGCACCAGAGTTGAGTTATTGTGTACTTGGTTCTTGGGGAATTTATTCTCTTGTTTTTGAAACACCTTAGTTATCCCACATCACCAGCCCGTGGGCTTTATATTTTAAATATATTATCTCACTTGAATAGTTTATGAAGTCTATAGAGTCTATCTATGGAGCTGAGTGTATTACTCATTCTAAAATTATAAATAATATATTAAGTAACAATGACTAAACCATGTTTAACTGCACAGTTCTAGGGACAAAGTAGGTGTTGGACAATCACTTGTGGATCTCACTTTTGTCTACATTTGTGTATTGTTTGTATATGCCAACATGGTGGCAGGCTTACATGGTAACAAGATTGTCCTGGTTTATAATGATTTGTTGCAATTCCTGTGGCCGGCTGCTAAGGGATTTAAAATTATTAAGGACAATGCCTCAACTGTGTATCTCAAAGGAGCTCTTAGGGGCTGTGAGATGACTGAGTGATAAGGCAGGAATAAGGAGCCTTGTCTAATTCAGATTAAAGGGGGTGTACATTGTGAGTTTTCTTTATTACATAAGTGTGTTTCAAGGTTAAACAGAGGAGTAGATGCTAATGGCTGAGAGCATTTTCCAAGGATGCTATAAAAATCTTCCATCCACGTATCCCCAGTCAGAATCATTGTCAGAGAGATCCTCTGTAACATTAATAAAGTGGCCTTTGGTGTCAATCCAGATTCCAAATGAAAAGAAAGATAAAAATCTATCTAGACAATTAATGTGGAGCCCTGCTATTTTCAAAGGAAAATGTCATTCCTTTACACTGTATTATTTATTTATCAAAATTTTATGTCTATAAACCCAGCATCTGGTGGAATTCAAATACCACTGTGCATCATCTCTTGGTATTTTTCTACCTCGCCTTAGAATTGCTTCCCAAGACGTAATCATTCCTGTGCTACTGAGTTATTAAAATGCTTTGTTTTCCCACTTAGCAGTCACTGCAGCAAAAGGACTCAGAGTCAGGAAGCACATAGAACGATATATTCAACAAATGACAGCTCCTTTAAAATTCCACGCTGTCAACGCAAACTTCACCTTGTATTTCGTATTTGCAGAAAAGCTGGTCCTCCACCGGACAGTGTAAAGTCGCACTTCGGACGCCTTCTGGTTCTTGGGGACAGAGTTGTCTGCCCAGCTGACCCTCACGGCCTCGTGCGTCAGAGCCACAGCCTGTACACCTACTGGTGGGAGCATGGGGGTGGAGACATCTGGGACCGAGGTGGGGAGATCATCAAGCAAAGGATAATAATCAACTGGGTCAGTGGGATCTGGGTTCCACAACCCGCCAAATGAAACAAACAGATAAATACATAAATGAAAGAGTTAAAAAATAAATACCAGTGGTAACACATCACAATGAGTTAAATGCATGGCAATAATGATGAAAGGGAACATGAGAAGAACAGAAAAAAATACAGTTAATTCAATCGGAAAACTCGTCAGAAAGTGTTGCTATATTACAAAAATAACTATTTTCTATAACGGGCTCAGCTCCTTGGAGTGGTTTTATCAATTTGGCTGCCATTTCTAGTTATATATTTAAAAAGTCCATTTCTTCTTGAAATTTTGCCCATTAGTTCTCCAATGATCTGGTATAGACAGCATCAGATTTATAACTATTCAAATAAAATAACATGATAAAAAGGAGTGTCTGGCTTATATCCTCCTGCAAAAAAATCTGTCTAGCTTATTTTTTAGAATTAGTAAGAGCCCAATTTTGGGCCTTTTATTTTATACCTAAGACATTTAAATTTGTAATATTTTACCTTTATGTCATGTAATGTGTACTCTCACTAACCAAAAACAAGACAAGCTCTCAGGCTGGGCATGTGACACCATTTGGGGAGATGGGACTTTCTAGAAGGTAGAGAATCAGAAGCAGTGCACACGCAGAATTTAAGTTTTTAAAGAGCCTCGTTCCGAGAGCAGCGGCTACTGGCTGGTTTTGATGATCACTTTGTCCACTGCATTTCACATGCATAGCCCCTACTCATCTCTCTGTTTTCCAATGAATTATTTAGCAGTGTATTGGGCTGTGGTCTTTGGAGCAAAATATAAAACCCCAAAGCAAAAACAACAAAAGGCAAGAAAAAAATAGAGAGAGAAAGAAAAATGTGTGTTTAAAATTTAATGACAGAGCCCAGGCTTTTTGTATTTCCTTTCATGTGTCCTTTTTATGCAGGGCCCCTTTAACGCCAAATGGATTTATGAAACAATGACGGGGGAGTGCAGACACTGCAGCCTCCGGGCGGGTGCCCAGCGGTCAGCAGGCTGGAGCACAGGTGGAAGGTGCTGTTGCCTGACCGCGGTGGGTGCTGCCCCCTGCGCCTGCTTCTATTCTCAGCTGACTCTCCAAGGAGAATGCTATGCACACGGGAGGCCTACTCGAAAGGACAAACCCCCTTTTGACCAAGCTTATTCATGACTTACCCCACGTGCTGTTTCTTTGCCTAATCTAATTTTGTTGGTACATCTATATTCACTTTATAGCCTTTTGGTGAGCCCAACCGGCGTGGCTCAGTGGTTGAACGCTGACCTATGAACCAGGAGGTCAGGGTTTGATTCCTGGTCAGGGCACGTGCCTGGGATGTGGGCTTGATCCCCAGTGTGGGGTGTGCAGGAGGCAGCCGATCAATGATTCTCTCTCGTCATTGATGGTTCTAGCTCTCCCTCTCCCTTCCTCTCTGAAATCAATAAAAATATATTTTTTTTTGGGGGGGGGGAAATGGTGATACTCAGCTCTGCTATTTCTGAATGTTAGAAGAATATATTTTTTCACAACTTAAGTTTCTTGAAGCCTCAGTTTCACAATGCATCCCTCAAATTCCAAGTAATGCTGTTTGATGGCATGTATCTGTGGACTTTGATAATGCAAAAATGTCTACCCTTGGGCACATGTGTCTTGACTCTTATAGGGAATTTTTTTTAAAGCATGGTTTGTCATTCTACTTGCCACCTCTTTTACAGCTGCCTTGATTAATGGTCGCTAGTTACAGAAATAATTCAAATTTAAATTAATTAAAATTAAGTAAAATTTAAAATTCACTTCTGTTGCACTAGCCAATTGCAAGTGCTTAATGGTCACATGAGCCTGGTGCCTTCCATATAGGACAGGACAGATGTAGAACATTTCCAACAAAGCAGAATATTCTAGCTGGTAGCAAACACTCCTCTAGATTCATATATGCTAAATATATTGCAAATTATCCTTTTTCTCTCAGTATAGAAATGGAGTAGTCCAATTAAAAACATCTTTGTATTGCTAAAACAACTTCTTTTCATTATTTTATACTCCTGGGTGTCTTATATGCCATTTATTTTCAATGGTTATATTCAAAAGGGTAAAAAAAAGTAACAAAGACAAAATATAGCTTCAAACTTTCTGCTAAAAAGAGAACCCTACTCAATTCCTAATAGATGTTTTGGTCAGAGCCCATGCATTTTTTCAGTCGATATATTTATATTCTAAAAGAGCTATTTTTTTTTTTAAAAAAACACAGTTTTACATCTGGATTGTACTTCATTTAGACATTGATAAAACGGTTGAGAATAAACAAATTCAAACAGCACTCCTCCTTATTCCCTGGCCCTCTCCCTTCTCTGGGCTCAAAACAGCTTGCCCTCATGACAATAGGAAATAAAAGGTTTTATAGTGAAAAAGAAGCCCTACCCACCCATCTGACCTGGTGACACTTTCCTCAGCTCTCATTCTGATACATTCCCGATGGGGCGGGCTCCAGAGAGAGCCGGCATCCGTGCACACAGTGTGCGGGAAGCACCAGGGCCTGGTACTTACTCTGGCCTGAAGCCTTTATTGCCTGCGGTTTTTTACTTCTGTTATCCTGGCCTCTTCGCAGGCTGCTCATGGGAATGCTCCGCAGAAGCTCGGAGTCAGAGCATGTGTGCTATGCAGCCACAGGACAGAGTTTCTCCCAGAACCTTAGCCTTTCCTGCTTGCTTGTCCTTTATTCTCCACGATGCGCAGAAACACAGTGAATCTGCCATGACCAGGACGAGTGCAGGCCCTTCTCTCAGAAAGGGCTGGTTTTAGTCATCCCTCTCCAGCCCCTTCCTGACTTGTCTGCAATAAGAAAATCCCCCACACCATATCTAACTTTGGGTAGCATTTCATTTCTCAGATCCATGAGGATTAGAGTCAGATCAGGGAAAAAACTGTCTCAGCGATCGCTGGTGTTTTAGAAACCACTCGGGGAATGCCATATGCTGGGAATTAAAGACTGACCACCAACACTACGGGGAAGTGAAGTTAATTACGCCAGAACGGCTCCTTCTGAGCGACTTCGCTTCAGTTGATTTGAACTCTACTATCTCTATGACTACCACTTGCTGCTCAAAATGTTATTTATTTTTTGGTAGCCTAAGTGGCCCTTTTTTGTGGGCTTTAGTTTCGGTAAAAACAATAATAAGAGTTTTAAATGACTGGTCACAAGCTCAGTCGCCACGTCCACAAGCAGTGGGCCAGTGTCTGTCCTCACAGGCAGGAAGAGGTGACGTACTATAGGAACCTTATGGAAAGTTCAGGTACAGCCAAAGCCAGCTGCGACCTCTCCAAGAACCTGGCTGCTGGACGGGCAGGAGCGTAAGGGGAAGTGGAAACTCCAGGTCCCGCCCATGAGGTTATCTTGTATTTTACACTCTGGACCTCCACTGCCTCATCCCTCTATATGTAGGGATAATGTGCTTAATAGCAATGTTTTGAAAGTAGTAATTCTACTTCAAGAAATGCTAATACCTCAATCCTGCTATTTCTGAATATTTTTCATGACATTGAATTTTTTTGGAATCTCAGTTCGAGAATGCATCCCTCAAATTTTAAGTAATGCGGTTTGTTGGTATTTACCTATGAACTTATATAACTAAAAAATGCTTCTTGCTGACCCTTCTGGGGAGTCACGAGCTTCTTTGATAACACAATGAAAAATATGTAGTGTCTCCACAGATAACTGTATAGATGGACATATACACAAATTGCACACATCACTTTCGGCAGAATATAGACCTGAAACCAATGGCCAAAAGGTCAAAGAGACTCTGGAATAACAGCTTAGCCTACTGAATCTGAAATCAATAAAGTGATGCTATGCCCTGGAGACCATCATGTAACTGCTGTGAATCCACACAACGACTGCGTGTTCTCCGCGTAGTCGACGAATGGAGCTGTTGAGTGTGGAAAACAAACTGTTTAAAGTTCACATAAATTTAGGTGGTAGCAGCAGTCACCGGCTTCTACTATTTATGTTACGTTCCTTCATTCCTGCCTGTCAGGGCTCCACTCTCGGGCACTCAGTGGTTTTCCATGTCCTCTGTGCTATCAAACCCTGCCCTTAGATCCTCTATTCTCATCACCTACACATCGGTGATAGGTTCCCTGAGGTCTGAGGGTTGTGGATTTTGAAAGGGGTTGGGGTCAAAGTATTCACTAAAGAGATGTACATCTGGGGTTTTACTTTCAGATTTCAGACATAAGACCACTGGGGTGGTCATGTGACTTTCCGGTGCCCTGAACAGACCACAGAGGTGTCACTTATTCTGTCTTTTAAAAAGCCCAGCCTTGCTCAGAAATAGTGTTCATAAACAGCTTGGATCTCACTTTCTTACCCATCCTTCCCTCAGTTCTTTGAGCCCATTTTCTCTTGTGTGAGGCCTTTAGAGTCCAGCTCACCTGAGAATTCCCAAAGGAGACATGCCCTGGGCGCAGCCAACCCTTTTACTGTCCAGGGGCCCTGGACACTGTTGATTGACCTGAAGGTCCAACCCAGGAAGAAGGCACTGGGGGGCTCAGCCCAGTCCCTGCACCCCCAGGAGGGCAGGTCATCCTTGTCAAAGAGCCCAAAGGACCTGCAGAGAAGCAAGGGCTCCTCCTGGCATTTGGGGGGCCTTTGTGCAGAGACCCTCTCGCCAAAGTGGCATCGCTGGGAGGAACGCTCCTCGGGGAAATGAAGGGTGGTATCAGGGCACCAAAATAGGAAGCCACTCCGAGGAGAGAATGAGAGCTCTCTTTCCCTAAGTCCATGTATAGTTTATAGACTGAACTTCTCTTCCTTCCATTTGGAAACCAGAAAGATAATCAAGTTTGTATATGCGTGTACACACAGGTAGGGCTCGGACCATGACTGCATACATTTCCTGTGTTTTATTTTGCCATCACTCAAACACCGGCTGCTTGTCAGAGCGGGGTTAGCTATGGTGGCTTACCTGTCATAGACCTGGTGGTGGCACTTTCATACAGAGGAACGCCTTCTCCTGCGTTATTGAAAGCTTTTAGGGAGATTACATAATGGGAGCTTGACTCTGGAGAAAAAAAACAGAAAGAATACGAACATGTTGATTTATTTAATGCACTGAAATACGCAGGGTAAATCCAATCCAATATAATCTAATAAGTATATTGTGGATTAAAAACAAGTGAGTGTGATTCTGGGAAGAAGGTGGCAGCGGTGACAATGTGCTTCTCTGAGCTTCCTGAATCTTCACATTAGAAGACATTGAACCACTGGATAGAAAAGCAGAGGCATTTGATCATTTTCAACAACACTAGGTGCTGAGGTGTACTCTCACATCCTCAACCACAGTGAGTACAGAGGAACCAACAACCCTCAGGCCTGCACAGTATCCGCTTCTGTGGGAGAGAAATCTGAGGGAAACATCCAAGCTGAGGACACGGTGATTTCAGGTCACCAGCAGGCAATGCAGCAAGTGCAGCAGAGCAGTGTGAGGACAGTAAACATAAATCCCGAAATTAGCCCACAGTCTCCCTTTCAGGCCGAGGCTCACACTGAGGACAAACCACAGGAAATAGATTTAAAATTTGAAGCAATAGAAACGAAGGGAAGAGAAAATACAGACACAAGTAGGAAAGAGGAACCATCACAAAACTTAGAAAAAAGGTGCATAATTTTTAGTGCGTATCAGGGGTTGGCCAACTTCTCTACAAAGGGCGAAGAGAAGAAATATTTTAGCTTTGTAGAGCACTCTGCCTCCGTCACATATTTGTGTTTGCTTTGTCTGCTTACACAGTACTTTACACTTCAAATCGATGAAAACCATTCTTAGTTCAGTGGGATCCAAACAAGAACAGGACCTGGGCCAGGCTTGACCCACAGGCTCTACTGTGCTGAGCCATGAGCCCTGGTCTAATGAAAACAACAGGCGAGGAGCTCTGTGAGTTGAGAAAAGCAAATGAACCCCTGGGAGAACAGGAAAAAGAAACACATGCAAGAAAGCAATAAAAATCTGTTGAGGTTAAATTTCATACAAAATAAAATCAGGAGAATATCATTCCTGTAGACAAGTACACACACAGGATAAAAAATACACAAAAAATTGATCAAATCTGCAATTTACTATTTCAAAATGAGCTAACAAACATTAAGAAAATAAAATGCCAAAAATGCAAGATCAACATAGAATCAGAAAAAGCTCAGAAACGAATGGGCATAACTCAAAAATTATATATAAGTGAAAAGTGAAAAATAACTTTAGAAATAGAGTTTATCAAGAGGAACAAATAAATAAAACAAGAAGAAAACAAAATGCAAACTAAGTTACCAACTTACAAGTAATCAGGATATTGTTCCCCTGATCCTGAACACTACGAGGAAATGAGCTTTAGACATTTGAAATGACCAGGGGAGATACTGAGCTAACTGGTAAACAATGCATTTAATGAACGAAGACTAAGTGAGGGTTAAGAGGGAGCTATTTTATCTTGCAGGGCTATATATTCTGCTTTTGAAGATATATTACAACCATAGACAACATTAAGAGACAATAGGGATGGCATATGCAAAAATGTTTCAACAATTATTATTTCTGGTGATACTATTATTGTTGTTGTTCTGGAACTAACATAAATGGGATAAAGCAAATGTGTAATCATAAAAAATTCTAACCCTATCATCCCCTGTGTCCTCAGGAACCGGGTTCTTGATGTGGATGGAACAACATACAGATTTAAAATAGGAAAGGTGACATAAAGTACCGTGTCCCAAAATTTTAATTAGAAAAACCAGTTTAAACTCTGCAGGTATTTTATCAGTTTTTGTTCTGTCCACTGAAAAGTTTAGAAACAGACTTAATTCAAAAAGTATCCCCGCACCAAGACTTGGATTTTGAAAACGTATTTCCCTCTGCAAGAAACAAGGGCTTATTGGAGAGCAGATTGATTCTGGTCTGAGATGACTCCTGCTCATATCAGTTGAGCCTGAAACATCCTGAAGTATCAGATAGAAAGGAAACAACCAGACGAATAGGCTCATGTCAAATGGATTCACAAATCAACCTGAAGGGGCTTCCACAGACCAAAGACGAGGACAATCTGAGCTTCCATAGAGAAAAAAGTTGCAATGAATTAAAGCCCAACAAATACATATAAGTGGATAAGTTCATTAAGATATATATATCTATGTGTGTGTGTAATTCTTATTCAATGTATTGGGATGACATTGGTTAATAAAATTATGTAGATTTCAAGCACACAATTCTATAATAACATCATCTGTACATTGTATTATGTATCCAACATCCAAAGTTAAGTCTCTCTTTCTGTCACCATTTATCCCCTTTACCTTCTTCTACCTTTCCCCACCCCACTTTCCCTCTTGTAATCACCATACTGTTGTCAGTGTCTATGAGGGCTTTTGTTTCATTTTTGTTTGTTTTGCTTAATCCCTTTGTCACTAGTCCTCAGAGAAATGCACATTAAAACCACCATGAACCCGGTTGGTGTGGCTCAGTGATTGAGCATTGACCTATGATCCAGGAGGTCACAGTTTGATTCCTGGTCAGGGCACATGCCCAGGTTGTGGGCATGATCCCCAGTGGGAGGTGTGCAGGAGGCAGCCAATCAGTGGTTCACTTTCATAATCAATGTTTCTATCTCTCTCTCCCTTCCTCTCTGAAATCAATAAAAATATATTTAAAAAAATAATAAAATGGAACTGCCTTACAATCCAACGATTCCATAAAGATATTTTTAAAAATAATAAGAGTTGGTCCATTGTGAGGTTGACAGACGACCAAATTATAATCTTGAAAACTGGGTAAAAACTCAAATATTTAATGTGTCTTTCTTAAATAAACTCTGTGCAACCAACTGCATAAGAGGGAAAGCATCTCCTTATAAATTATTCCAACTTATAAAACCAGTAGTAGAATTCAAATACTGCTAGTTTGCAGCCCCAATGAGCAAAGTGGAAACATCTAGATATCATGTTCCTACGAATCAAAAAGCACATGACCCAGTAGAGCAAGCATGTCAAACTCAAAGGCTAATACGGGCCAAATAAATGAGTTTGACATGCTTGCTTTAGAAGAGTCTTGCCAAAAAGATAAAAATGACTTAGTCTGATTAAACCTCTAGATCCAAATGCCAGTTTGGAGGAAATAGAGAAAAAAAAGGTTTAACTCCAACTTAAAGCAATTTAGTGAGCTATAGATTTGTTGTCTGTGGTTTTCTGTATCTGAGTTTTATTTTACAATAATAAAGCTTTTAAAATAAGTGAATTTATCTCTGACAGTGTTCTTTGAAAATTGATGAAATTTTTCTTCATAAAATTTTATGGGACCTAAATATTAGAGTTAAAGTTATTGGTATTTCAAAGCACAATAACAGAAGAGCTACAATATAGCAAACAATAAAATAAAATTACATATTATGTAACTAAAGGGGATCTAGTCAGTGAACTACTTCATGTATAAGGGATATTTATTATTTTTTGTTGTTTAAGTAGGTTATTTATAAGAGAGTAGTCAGTCAGCGAGTGTTAAATGCTCTTGGAGGTCCAGGAATGTTTGATAAAAGATGGATCTCTGTGTCAGGTTACAATCATAATTCTGGGCAGAGAAAACAAGAAAAGACTACATAAAATTGAGCAGTAAAGTGAGTGCTACCACTTATGAATACTACATGAGTTCAGAGGTCTAAAAATTAGTGAGGAATTGGGTCATCAAAGGTATGGAGTTGGAACTAGGGCTTGAGGCATGAGTAGGATTTAGAGGTAGAAGAATGGTGAACATTTCCTGAAATGTTTACAATACAAGTATGGAGGTCAACAAGGTACTTTCCTGCTAGGAAACATGTCCTTTATAGTTATTGGAATAAAGACTTAAGTTTGCTTTGATACATAGGCTTTATCTCGACAACTATAATGCAAAACACTGGCATTAGGTTCAAGCCAAATAAAACTGCCTTTTTTTGTGTGTCAAACTGCATTTGATTTCACCTATTATACATCTACTAAATATGTGCATTTATCTATATTTTTGTTTCTCAAGGGAGTGAGAGAGAAAATTAAGAAATTCAAAATTCACATGCTTAGGAGTTAGGGTTTAATTTGTTTTTAAGAGAGAGAGAGAGAGAGAGAGAGAGAGAGAGAGAGAGAGAGAGAGAGAGAGAGAGAGAGAATATTTGGCCTCAGTGTATGAGATAACAGTGCAGAGAGGATGCTCGGCAGTAATTCACCCAAGGAGCAGAGCCACCTCTATTCCTTAGCACGTGGAAGGAAGGCAGTCCCAGTGTTGTCAGATTTTCTGGAAATCCAGATTTTTATGTGAAATCACCAAAATTTTTCAAATGTTGGCAAACAATTTAAATAAACAAACAAACCTGTGCTGGCAAAGTAAATATATATTTCTGGACTGAATCTAAATTCATGGCTACTAAATAGGACCTCAGATCCCTACATATTCATATTCATGCATAAAAGGGAGGGCGGGGGGAAGCCTAAACTTCTTTAACCGTAGGATCAACAGCAACAAATTAGAAACCATAATGTGGCAAGGAGGTAAATAGAAAGTAAAGCAGATCTCATTAATGCAAACTGATTAGATTGCTTTCTGTGGCCCTCTCCTGTGCAGATTGGAATTCAGAATGAAGAAAGACCAACTTGATCAGAAACTCTGAACTTCCTGTTCCGTTAACAGCTAAAGAGTGAGCTGGTCAGCGTGGTCCAGGAGGCATTGCATTGATGCCTTCACCTCTGCGCCCCACCTCCCACCTGCCCCGTTTATACCTCCTTAGACCACGGACTCCATCAAGGCCTCTCTAGCATTTCTGCACTACTGGCTTTTAGATCTTTCAGATATTGTTTCTCAGCTAAAAGAAAAAAAAAAAGTCCCTTAACTGGTTGATTCTCATTTTCCTGGTTTGAATTTTTCTTGCGGCTGGAATTCCAGCGGGTGCACCTCCTCTATGTGCTGTCCGGCTCCTGAGCAGCAGCCACCATTTCTTCATCTCTCTCCCACAGGAAATGTGAGGCGATGGCCATTTCGATACTGACTCTTGCTAAGCCTGAGGCCCGCCCAGTCTCTCATTGTCTGAGTAATGGCAGCTTCTTCCATTGAGGTCAAGCCCTGGTCCAGGGGACCCTGGCAAAGACTGTGAAGCTTTATCATTTACTTGCTGTTGTGTTAATGAGCTATACTAACTACTAAATTCAGGGAGACCAATTTTAAATTTAAATGAAAAGTGGTAGTGGCTTAGCCCCAGGAAAGGTAAACAGATGTGCAATGGAGTTGTAACTGGTAGAAGAATGCCACGCTGGCTAGGGGTCTTGGACACCTTGTGGTCCAGTATTTTCCCGTCGTCAGTATGTAATCTGAGGTTCAGGTGAGTTCATTTCTTTCTAAAGTAACACAGAGTGACATGGGAAATAAAAGGACCGGGACAGCTCCATAAGCCTTTGTTGTAGCTTTTTCAGGGTGCTTTTATTTATGCTCTTCATACTCTACCTGCTTTCTGCTCTCCCTGGCCTCAGGATTGTGCTTTTGTCAAACCGCATTTGATCTACTGAGAAAGCAAGAGGATCTTTTCATGCTGTCATAAAGCTTGATCCAATACTGAATCAGCCTGAATGACGGCAATAAATATATTAGTGAGTTATTGGTTAATGGTGGACAGAGGACTATATTGCTTTGATCCCCTTTTGTATTGTCATGGAGTCGTGGCACTTGAGTGTGTATTGAGGGAGAAAATGCTTTGAGTCTGTAACTCAGGGGGAAAATGCTGTGAGAGTGGGGAGCAAAGGAGAACGAGGGTTTTCTCCCCACACAAAAGAAGGGTGTCATTTACCAGCGCACCACTAGAGAGCAATGTGGAGCTATTTTCCTGCACATGCTCAGAGCTCTTCAACTTCAAAACCAGTAAATCACAAAAGAATTGCCTAAAATCGCTCCCTCTATAGAAGCATCAAATGAGCTAAGCACACTTAATATTACCATAATGAATTCCAAATGAATTAATCATTAATTATGGTCAGAGCCATTGTTCAGAATTACACTTAGTGACAATTATGACAGTAAATTAATTTTTTGGATTTGCTAAAATGTTGTAGATATGTAGGCTTAAAAATGTATCATTTGCCTCTGAAAAATAAAATACAGCAACATTTTATTATTTTAATGTACCCTGAATAAATCATACTGAAATAACTTTTTTTTTTAGATGTCCATGGGAATTATTTTTAATTATGGATATTCTGAGTAATTCAACAGATTTCAAATTATTGACCAGATTTTCATCGTAGTCTTTCTTACATAATACATTGACTTGGGATAAAGGGAGCTAAAGAAATACTTAATTCTTTGAGCATCCAAAATAGATGGTTGCTGGCTGGTATCTTCTTTGTAGCTGGGAAGAGAGGGAGGAATAAATGTACTTTTATTGATTATAGGGGCTGTAAAGACAAGCAATAACTAATAGGGAGAATTTTTGGTTCTCTTCCCCCAGAGACCTGGTAGGTGATAGGGCCATTATTCTAAGAGTGCGTGTTGAGACTTGCCTAAAGATAGTGAGATGAATGAGGTTTTTTGGGACAGAGGAATGAATCAAGAGGCTTCAGATAGCTCCTCCAGGGCTAGACCAAGATGCTGCACTGGGTAACAAATCCAGTGAGAACATCATTATTTTTAATTAATATTTTATGTGAGTTAAATGCCACTGGCACGTGCCAGACTGACAGCCCATAGTCCTTTATTCATTACAGATTATGTACATACTCAGCTCAGTGGCCCCGTCCATGCCAAGTGCTTGTCAGGGCCTGGTCTCCATGTCCCTGCATCTTTTGCCCTCTCTGTTAGCATCGCCAACACGTCAATTAGAGAAAATTAGAGTGGTAGCTGCTTTCCTAATGCAGATGCCTGCTCGCTGCAGGGAACCTGGGCTACTACATGCACAAAGCACAGGCCACCGGATCGCCGTCAGCTGGTAAATGCTACTGAACACCTCTGACCTCACTGGATCCAAATCGTGTAATTAAGTCCAATGGGTGGATGGCAAACACAGTTGATTGCACTGATCTCTTTAAAGAATGAGCAATTACAATTCATATTCAAGAAAGATGCAAATTGGAAGCATGGGACAGAGTGTGGAGTCTCAGAGGGAAGGTGGGGGAGGGAGGGTGGGTGGGAGGTAATCAACTAAAGACCTTGCATGCATATATGCATGACCCATGGACTCAGACAGTGGGGTGGTGAGGGCCTGAGGTGGGGGGCAGGGGTGAACTGGAGGGGGCTGATGAGGGGAAAAGGGGGGTATATATAATACTTTTAACAGTAAAGATTTTAAAAAAAGAAAGATGCAATTTATGTAATACATACACTATTCAATTTTACCTCATTACATATACTCTTTTGCAAATGTAATTAGTAGCTAATCTAACTAGTACCCCTTTTTAAAATAGGAACACTGTCCAAATAATGGTCAGATTTATAACATGACTTGTTCATTAATCAATCTTGCAGGTAGTCTGTGTGAGGAAGTATTTGAGTCCAACATAAAGAACTAAGGTACATTTTTATTTAATCTACCAAGGAGGAAATCCGGTAAAAATAAACTTTACAAGAAATATTTCAGTGTTTGGCAGACAGAAGATGCTTAACAAATATTTGTTGTTTGATAAATGCATGAGACCAGAAAAGATAAATTACTTAGCAGGTGTTAAATAACATGCCCCCACTCAATCTGAACCTAGAACTCAGATTTGTTGACTCCATACTGCCCATTCTGACATCTGTAGGGTCATTTAAAAATGAATCCAAAGAGATTGTGGCACATTCCCCCCTCCCACTTGCATAGTCACATTCAACTATTCTTCATTCATTCATTTGCTCATTCACTCATCCGTTATCATTGAAGATATTCTGTATGTAAGACATGGTTAGAATTTTTTTTTTTAAAGCCTTACTTGCCTTGATGAATGTTTTAATGTAGAAGCTGTATTAGATTTAAAAAAAAATATTAGAGCAAAGTGTTCTGAAACCAGAGAGGTTTTATGGAGAAGATGGATGTTTTTCTGACTCTTGATGAAGAAAGGTTGAGGAGAAAGAAGGGAATAAGCAGACGCAAGTGAAGAGCTCGGAGTGCTGGTTAGCATCAGAACTTGGAGACCATGACAATTCCTGTTTCTCCTCCCCCTCCTCCTTCTCCGTCTCCTAGAAGTAATAGTAACATTTGTTGGATGCTTAATTAGGTTCTTGGTTAACGACCTCACATCCCCTATTTCATTTAAGTCTTCCCTTAATCCAGTGTCTGGCATACAGTAAGTACTCAGTGTACATTTGATGAATGAATGAATAATTGACTTCTTACTGGTAAGAGGGGGAATTCTAATTCCCAAAGGTCTGCCTCACCCTCTGTACTACTTGCCTTTTACTGAATAAGAGCTGGTGAGTTGAAGAACATTTTGAACAAGTTTCAGACTGCACTTTTAGGGAAATGAATGCCTCAGAGCTCCGTAGCCCAGCAAAGATGGAAAAAGATGTTGAACATGGGTATGCCACAGACAGAGACTACTATAATTGTCCAGGCAAAGGTCACAAGGGCCTGGACTGAGGTGTGTAGGGCAAACGAAGAGCGAAGGACAGGTGTGAATAGCACACTCTGTCGCTCTCTTCGGAAGGACAATGGGGAGAGAAAAATATCAAGGATGACTCCTAGATTTTCAGTTTGATCGTGAGATTTTTTCATCAGTGATTTTAGTGATGCTATAAAATTGTTAGGACAAGAATGAACATATCTGTTTTAGAAGTGAAGGCGCTGATGCAGGTGTGATCATCTCAGCCACAGAAGACACAGGAAGAGTTGAGGGCCTTCTGTGTTCTCAGGTTTGCCCCTCCCTCCGTAGTGCCTGGACTAGACGATTTGGGGTTTCCTCTGGACCAGTCTGCAGAGCAGCCTTTGCTCACCCATTAGAACAGAAGACTCATCCCTCACCTGCTTCTGTGGTGAGGTGCTTTAGCAGAGAGCCCCTCAGAGTCAGAGAAACGACTGGGCAAATGCTTCCATTAGGAATCACTGCAAGCAGCTTGCAGAGGGAGCCTCAATGAAAGGAGTCCCCAGCAAAGCCTCACATCAGGAAAGTAACGGACACAACATAACCAAACACACAGCTTTCCCCCTCCTGTCCACCTTTCCCAAAGAAAAAGTTGAATTAAATAAAAGACAAGGTGGAAATATTATATGACCACCCAAGGGCTCAATGAATAAGAAACGCAGATGCTCTTCACTTAGTTAATTCAAGCAAACAGACCATTGCTTTGGTTTAAAAAGCCAGTCAAACTGACTCCTTAGCATAAATAGATCACATAATAAACCATAAATAAATGAACTGTGTTGGTTAGGAACTCAAAGAGGAAGCACGTCCTTCCCTTTTACAAAGGATTGCCGCCCTTCCTTTTGTCCCACCTCCTTCTTCCTTTCTTTTAGTTCCTGGGTCCATTCCCTTCCTTCCTCTCCACTCACTTTGAGCTTCTGGGAGAGGGGGAGGGAGCAAGGAAGTAGAACAGAAAACAAGACATGAAGAGAAAGAATGATGTGAATATAAATACAGAGGGGCTGAGGAAAGAGAGGACTGGAGTCCTTGTGTAGGGCCCCTGGCCTCACCAACGCTGCCATGCCTTCCTTCACAGGAACCCTATGAAGTGGGCTCAACGATGTCTACTCCACAGACCAGAAAACACAGGCTTAGTGATGGTCATGGAGCTCAGTAAGTAGCAGTGCTCCAATCAAACCCAGGTCTGTCCTATTTGCAAGTCCACCCACGGGTCCTTGTAGAGTCTGAGGAAGGTCACGTGGGCAAAAACCTAGATGTTTTATACGTTCTTTAAGTGGACCAGTAGAAATATGGCACAAGACATAAGTAATTTTTTTGAATCATATATGAGCATTCATTCCAATACTGCTGGCAAGATGGGAGAGCAGCAGGTCATCCACAAAAATCTGCTCTGCCGCCCCCCAAGACACAAATAATTTCGGTTCTTCACCATGCCTCACTTTAAGCGGAGCCAAAAGGGAACTTTTCACTTCTTAGTAATGTGTATCAACATCACATAGATGCCATTTAATTTTCACCTTACTTCGTAGTATACTAAAATATGTCATGGTAACTATTATTGTACACTTGGATTTTACCTTTCCCTCCAGTGTCTGAGATTTTGTGTGCATGTGTCCACATGTGTGGATATCAAAGTCGCTGGATCAATCTGTCACTCAAGTTCCTGCCTTCATCTGGGCAATGTCTCTTGTTATCTGCATGGCGACCTTTAATTACCCAATATATGAAATAGATGATAGTCAGACATTCAGGTAACATGCAGCCTGCATAAATACATGTGAGTACTTACTTAAAATTATATAGTTGTCATCTCTGTATGTACTGCTGTTTCTGCTTTCTTCATTATCTTCAGACTAACTCCCATTTCAGGTAACCCACAAAGTATTGTAAAACTGTTGTCCCCTGGCACTTTCTGGGATGATATAAATGTTCCATCTCTATGCTACCCATGATGGCAGTCAGTAGCCACATTTGGCTCTTGAGCAGAGCACTGAAAGGTGAGTAGCATGAATGGTGAACTGATTTCTTTCATTTTATTTAATTGGAATATATTTCAGTTTAAATCGCCACATGTGGATAGTGGCTCCCATGTAGGACAGCACACCTATACAGAGGTCCTGGTTACCTTTTTCTCCCATGGTGTTGCCATAGTTACTAAAGTCTTGTGGACAATGCCCAGGGCAGATGGAGTAGATTCAATATGAGGGTTCCTGTTGCTATTGTTCTCTAACAAATGTGAAGCAATGCACTATGATATCTACTATGACTCTATAGCCTGGGCAAAAGCATAATTTAATAAGTTGAATACATATATTACTCTTGAAGTTAAAAATAAAGCATTCGCCTTGTATCTGATTCAATTTCTTATACACATATTAATTTCTATCCTCATGGCAATATGATTGCTTCAACTGATAAGACTTGAAGTACTCATGGTTTTTAATTCTGTGCTCTAAATTTTGGATTTCTCATTCAATACTCAACTCAAGAAAAGAGGTCTAGATGGAAAATAACTTCGTTAATAATGGAAAAAGATTACATTAATGATAATTCAAAGGTGGCTGTGAAGTCATTTTTAATCCACACTTTAATAAAATATAAAAAAATGAAGTTGGAATAATTAGGTAAGAATAAAGACCCAGGGAAAATAACTACCAGTGATAAATGGTACAAGGATTACAGCATTAGGCCATTAGCTCATAAACAAATATAGCCTCTGATGTAAGTTATCAAGAAAATCAACTAGTATTTTAGTTACCAACTCAGGTTGTCTTGGGATGAGTAGGGAGGAAAGGGAGAGGAAAAAATTAAAAAAAATCAAATGGACTTAAATGAGCTGAGCCAAGAATCAACCAGATGTCAGCATTAACAGTAATAGTCAGCGGATGCATGAGAAAAGTAAAAAAAAAAATAAAAATGCTATCAATATCAAAAAGTCAGTGAAATAAGAAGCAAAATAGGTTTATTAGTCCCAGCAAAATAGTTTATGGAATTATAACATTCCTCATATATATTTCTGTTTTAACGGACAACTTTGTACATGATTGCTTTAAAGTGATCTAGATAGTAATACTACTGCCATGTTTGGAAAATTCTGCTGAAAGGCTGCAAGCAAAGAGAAGGAAATAATAGCAGTTTATCCATTTGTGAGGGGACAAGAATCCCAAATAATACTCTAATTATTTTGTTATTCAACAATTTTATTTTATTGGGCATCCTTGAAGTAGGAGGGCTATGAACAAGGACTAAGATTTTTTTTCCCTTTGTGAACCTAAGCAATTTTTCCTGCACTGTAATTACTATAATAGAGCTCAAAGTAAAAACTAATAAAGTAGTAAGTATAATTAGAGAGATACTTACATAATCCAGTGCTAGCTTAAAAGGTGAACAAAAGATATTTTCCAGTGATGAATGTGAACAAGTGATGTCCTTTCTGGGGTTCAAGAGAACAGATATGGTAGGAACTGTATTGGCCACAAATACAATGTATTCATTACGATACAGACCAAGCTGCGTATCACAAAGAAACCCAAATACAGCAGCTTCAGTAAAATTAACATGACAGTGTAAAAGTGACCAGTCCAGCGCGGGTCACCTGGCTCTGCCAACCTGTGACTTCCTCCTCTGGGTCTCACCCAATGTCGTCCCCCGGCCAGTGAGAAGGGGAAGGGCTCGGAGTGCTCACAGGCAAAGCCCAGGATGGCACGGCCGCATTTGCTGAAGTGCACGGGCAGATCTTACTCACACAGCCAGCCGCGATGTAAAGAAGGCCACGCCTGAAACATGCCACTCGCCGGGGGGCCGTGTGTCTTGCTGACATCAGGTAAATGAGTCTAATATCAAAATCACTGCCGTGGGAGGGAACCAAGAGACAATCCATGGGAAGTTTCTCCAAAAGAGAATGAGATGACTCAGGATGTGTCAGAACAGTGCTCTCTCCTTTAAAGCATGCACTGTCCACGGGGACAGGAGACTCCTTATTCTCACGGGAGGCAGGTGCCATTTTTTATTTTTATTATTTTATACTCCCAGTGCCTTCTCATCATTTCTGGCATGCAGCGAATAAAAAAACTTTAAAAATGTTTTTTGCTGAATGAATAAAATGACTGGCTAAATGAAGGGAATGAAAGGTGAAAACTTGACATTCAAGAAGATTAAATCTCTCAGCCAAGGTCAAACCGCCGCTGGCTGGTAGCATCTGGGTCCCACCCATATCTATTGGAAGTTTCCTCCTAAGTGATTCTCCCGCGAGAAAGTTCCTGTGGTAACGCCGAGTCATCTGCTTGAGAGCAGCTCTTCCTCCATAAGCGGGGACATAAAACCGGTAATGACTCCAGCTTTGTCATTCTGCTCCTTGTATTTCTTTTGTGGGACGTGAAAGATGCTCATGCGGGCCTCGTAAATTCCCCGAGCGCTCGCCCACTGTTCTCAGCCTTTGCGATGCCAGGCGACTCTGTGGTTGACTGATTCTCCAGTAATTCTCACAAGCCTCACCCCGGCCGGCTGCATTTTTTGCTTATGATTATAAATGGGAAGGACAACACCTGATGAATGGGTGTTTTAACAAATACTCAATACTAGAACACGCACACATTCCCGACCTCATCCTTTACCCGTCAGCTGGAACGATTTCTGAACCGATTCCTTCAAAACCCATTAAATCTGGTAATGGACGAAGTGGGCTCTCATCCCGGGGTTTGAGTGTTGGTGCTCACTCAGGAAGGACACATTTACTGCAGTTTCTTTGTCCTTGAGGGTAGACTTCAGAGAGTTTTCTGACTAGTTAACATAGGACAAATCTCCACCAACATCAGGAAGATACTAGTGAGTGTGTGTCTGTGTGTGTTTATGTGCATGTGGGGGAAGCTGTGTGAGAGTTCAAAACTATGTCTAACACATTTATTTTTAATTTATAAAATAATGCGTCTGGGAAATTAAGATGGTAAATCTGGAAAAATTGAGATGTTATGTCATTATTTGCACATATATGTAAAAATAGGAGGTAGGAAACAACTAACGATAATAATGAAAATATTTTCCCCTAAATCACCACCTGTATTTATTTTTACTTTATTTATGTGGAAATCTTTCAGAACAGTTGGGGTTTTTGAATTCTCCACGTCACGTTGCATTTTGTAATGTGGTGGATATAGCAGGGCAAACCCCTAGTGTTTGTGATGGTTAAGTGTATGCAACTGCTTGACTGGCCACAGGGTCCCCACATAATCTCTAGGTGCGCCTAGGAGGGCATTTCTGGATGACATCAGCTGGAATGGGTGGCTGAAGCAGAATGCTCTCTCCAGTGTGGGTGAGCATCATCACCTGCCTGAAGGCCTGCATGGAACAAAAGGTAGAGGAAGGAGGAATTCACCCTTTTTTCCTGCCTTACTGCATGAGCTGGGACATCTTACCTCTTCTTCTCATGCCCTTGGACTGGGATGTACACCATCAGCTCCCTTATTCTCAGGCTCATGAACTTGGACTGAATTACCTTGCTGGCTTTCCTAGGTCTCAAGCTTTCAGATATCTCCTATTGGTTCTATTTCTCTGGAAATCCCTGTCTAATACAGAGTTCTCCCTCTGTCCATTCTCCACTTGTTCCTCAATAAGAAAAATCCATGAAAATCTGATACTCCCATGTCTTGGTCAAATAAAGATTACATTTCCAGTTGAGCTTGCAGCTATGTGCCCATGAGAAAACAGGGATGATTCCTCTTTAAATATGAAATATGAAGTAACAATTTTATAAAAAATATTTGTTAAGTGACTTTATATATTTTCCCTAATAACCTAAAAAAATCTGTCATTCTATCTCTAATTTGGCGATGCAGAAATTGAGGCTTGGAGAGATTTATATTTTTCAATAGTCTTCAAGGTAATAAAAAGAAGGGATAATAATAGATTCAAAGGTAAGTCTATGATTCCAAGACTAGCATTCTTTCTATTCAGCCATAATTAACAATATTGTTTCTCTCTGTGGCACTGGATATATGTTGATTGAGTTGCTGATTTACATTGTTAAACCCCAAACACACTAATGCTCCAATAACTTGGCCTCATTAGCCAAGTAGACTTATCCACGCAATTCGATCTGGCTATTATTATAATGTTAATGATCTTGAAAAATTGCTTATTATATTTGTACCTCTAATAGGTATCTCTTTAATAATAATAACTATACCTAGTCTGCTCACTGACTTTCAGGGAAACCAGGCAAAGCATTGGTGGGCTACACTCAGATGTAGGAGTAACTTGTTTATAGAGAAAATAAATTGTTCTACTTAGAAGTTATTATATGAGCCATCACTATTCAATTCAAAATATAATTTAAATTGAATATGAATTACATACATTGTCTCTATATTATGGGCAACTCTGCATGGCTGAGGTGGGGAACTTTAGCTGAAAAGTAAGAAAAAGACTTATTAGAACACTCCTAAGGTGTGTGTGTGTGTGTGTGTGTGTGTGTGTGTGTGCGTGCCTGTGTGTATGCGTGAGAGAGAAACTCATAGAGAGACATACACACAAGGAAAGGTAAGGTCAGAAAAGTAAACTTTCAAACTTCTGCAGTTTTAGTGAAAAACAAACAAAAAACTCCCCAAAGAATTCTTCAAGTACTAGATGGCTGTGGAGAAATAACTTAGACTTCAGAAAATTAGTTTCAAAGGGGTTGGATCCATTTGCTAGATAATGTTCAAAGATAGCTTGTGCAGGGTACTTAACCTACCAGTATTGTTATTCGGCACAGAGGTCAAGAAATGCTTGTGAGTCAGGAAGTTTGAGTCCAGGTCTGTCACTTGCAAAGAGCTTTGGTGCAAGTCATTTAACTTTTAAAAAAATATATATTTTTATTGATTTCAGAGAGGAAGGGAGAGGAAGAGACAGAAACATCAATGATGAGAGAGAATTATCGATCGGCTGCCTCCCGCATGACCCCCACTGGGGACAGAGCCCACAACAGGGGTATGCTCCCCCGACCAGAATCAAATCCGGGACCCTTCAGTCTGCAGGCTGATGCTCTATCCACTGAGCCAAACCAGCTAGGACAAGTCATTTAACGTCTTAGCCTCAGTTTAACTTTACATAGTTTGTTAATTCATCCATGGCATGCAATAATTACAGCATCTCCTCTTAGGATAACTGTGAGGATCAAATGAGATGATTCATATAAAATACATAGAGCTTGGCACACAGTAAGTGCAAAAATAAGTCATTTATTACCATTCTGATGGTCTGTTGAAGCCTTTAATTATTTGTAATGCACATATTAAGTAAGTTTCCTAAGTGTTTAGCACATTCAGCATAAGCATTGATATCTTCTTGTTTTGCCTAGCCTGCGTGGCTCAGTGGTTGAGTGTGGACCTATGAACCAGGAAGGTCACAGTTCAATTCTGGTCAGGGCACATGCCAGGGTTTCGGGCTTGATCTCCAGTGTTGGGCATGCAGGAGGCAGCCAATCAGTGATTCTTGCTCATCATTGATGTTTCTATCTCTCTCTCCTTCTCCCTTCCTCTCTGAAATCAATATAAATATATTTTTTAAAAAATCTTATTTTATTGAACACTATTAATATCAATTATCATTTTTGCTTTCTCCTAAAGTCTAATATAAAATATAGTTCATAGACAATAAAAGTATAGTGTTCACATTAAAATAGATTTAAATATTTATGGTAATACCCTCTTCCAGATTTTGTTTCCTAAAGTTACATGATACTTGTTTCAAAAATAACTTCTTCCTCCATTACACTGATAGAATCTCTCCTCCTCCCCTTCTCCCCAGCCCACTCACACTTGCTCTTCCCAAGACCAGGAGTGCTCATTATGCTCATGTGACAGAGTGAGGAAACCCGGACACAAACTCAGAGTAACCCGACCGGCAACAGAGAAATCGCTGTGATGTGTGCAATGTGTTTGGAACTTCAAGTCGCTTCCGCCTCCATTCAGACAAATAGAGCCACAAAAGAGACAATATACAATTTCACCCTCCATTGCCAAGCGATGGAAACTCTTACTACCCATCAAAAATTTTTTAAACATATTCCATTTGACAATATGTGTGTCCATGCTTGTGGTTTCCATATGTCATTAAACACCACCCCCCCCCCCTCAATTGTCAAAATAAACAGCTCTAATGTTTCACTGCAAGTTCAAATAATAAAAGATGGTGTGGTCATAATTCAAGAGACTTGAAAAAAGAGAGCATAGCTGAGAACTGGATGATTACTCATGATCACGAGGTGACATGGTAGGAAAGGACTATGGTAGGAATAGGGTCAAGGATAAAAAGAAAATCGCCGCGTTTCTGCCCTGATCCTATAACCTCTCCATCAGTACAGTTTTGCTCAGTATTTGTATAACGTTCTCTGATTTCTGCTCAGCAATGACTAATTGGTGTGTAAACCTTGTGAATTAGATTACCATAAAGCTAAAGCACTTACTTTTATTCTTGTGGGTATAATTCCTGGCTCTGTATTTTTTTTTTTAAAAGAATTTGATTTGTTTGCTGTAAATGTGGCTTGCTTTCAGGAAAAAAAGGGCTTCTGTGCAAACTCATTGTATTCCATTTAAGTTTCATTTCTGTCTCTTGCTGGAAAACACAGGCCTGGCCACGTTACAGAAAAGGTAGACAGATGAGCGCGCGATTTGTATGCAGTTTCTAATTTTCTTCTGGACACTGACGTAAGAGGTATGGCTGACCAGCCAGAACACAAAGCCTTCGGATAGCTGAGGTAATATTGCTGTTGATTACGAAGTTAGAACCGTTTTATTCACCTACTTTCACTCCCAAGAATCTTTTCACGTGGCCATTCCCTGTCACTCTATTGGTTTCTTTCACCCATAGCACCGCTTTTGTGTTGAGTTCTTTTTCAATTTTTCAGTTTTTAATATTGGTCACGATGCTTTAGAGAGTAGATGGCGCCGGCTCCAGAATTTCTTTTTTTTTTCTTTTTAAATTCAGAAGGAGATTGAGAAAAAACAATGAAGATTGAGTCACCTTTTTGTATTGTCTTTTTAGGGTTGCTGGAGCAATTTATACAAACTTGCTGACTTAAGTTTAGAAAACTATTCTCTCTCAATTCTGAAGGCTGGAAGCCTGAAAGCAAGGTGGCAGGGGCCACACTGCCCTGAGGATCTAAGGGAGAAGCCTGCTGTGACATTCCTGGCTTCAGGTGGCTGTCCGCAGACCTCCTAGCTGCATCACCCAATGGCTGCCTCTATCTTCACAGGCCTCCCTCCTCTTCTCTCTCTGTCTCTCCTCTGTGTGTCTCTTATAAGGACACATCCCTTGAATTTAGGGCCTACCTAATAATCCGGGAAAATCTTATCGAGAGATACTTAACTTAATTCTACCTGCAAAAGCCCTTGTTCCAAACAAGGTTACATTCACAGGTTCTGGGCATTAGGAGGTGGACATATCTTTTCAGTCCCCATTCAAACCACTACACCTTACAAAGAGACATAGCTAGGCAATCCATAGTTTCTAAAATGTCACTTCTCTGCTAATTATTAAGAAGGCTATGTTGACATTCACTTAAATGCTTTTAGGGGAAAAAAAAAGATCCCTTAGTTTATAACACTATGACTTCTCAGAAATACTCTAGGCTGCCAACACAAATATTTAATCTCTACTAATTAAAGAAGTAGTGTACTCATGCTGTTTAAGGGGTAAAAGCCTGTTTTATTATAGTTTTGCTTTTAGTTCTTACTTACACAAATTAACATACAAAGAAGCAGCAAAAATACAACCCAACTTGCTATGTGTTCTTTCAGTGATTTGTAACCTAATCAGCTAGTTCCAAACTACATGACCTTTTGTATTTTTATGAGACAGGAAAATGCTTAGTTTAGGAAAAGGTCATTCCTATTGAGCAAGTAAAATTTGAGATAACAAATTTCCAAGTATGGTTAAAATGTTCTAAGATTTGGGCTGTGAATAACTAAGAGCCCCTCTCAAATGATGGTGTGAAATAAAGTATGTAATAAGTAAGTTACACATTGGAAATTCTACATGATAACTGATTAATATGTTTCAGGGTAGACATTGCTGGAAATAATAGATTCTATTCAATTGTCGTCTTTAATTTTGTAATTAATCTGTACTAGTCTTATGACTAACATATGTCCCTTTTTGCGATGGAATACTGAATGTTAAAACATCCCCTGCCCCTCACACCCACACCCACACCCACACATGTAGAGAACCTGAAAAACAGAGACATTTTGAGATGCACTATCTAAAGAAGTAACTTGGCATTTTTAAAGGTGGACTTCTTTAAATTCTTAACTATATACATTTTAATTATCTAAATCTTAACTATCTGTCCCACAGGCTGCTCTCCCTGTACCACCACCTTCAAAATAATTAAATGCCCAGGCACAGTCCTAAGAAGGAGAACAAAATTTGTATCTTCACAAGACACATGGCTATAGAGAGAAAGACTGGATGCAAAGACTAGATGGGGAATAAGTCAGGAGTCACCCTGATATGACTCTCCAAAGTAATCAGGGTATCAGAAGATACACTTCAAGTGTCTTTATAAGACTATCAGGAGCTTCACCTTGAGAAATTCTAGACATGCAACAAAGCATTAAAAGAGAAGTACCAAGGTATAAGGCACAATACCCCAGTACTAACTTGGATTAATTAAATAATGATCAGTTAATAACTTTTCTTTTTCAAGACTTTTTAGAACAGACTGTGGTAAGAAGAAAAAGAACACTTACCAATAATTATTTTACATAGATAGTCAAGTAGTGACTATCTCACATTATTAAACTGCACATTACAGAGGCCAAGTATGAACATCCAAGACTACCACAATGTAGTTTTAGCTTCCTGCTTTTACCCTGGATTCTGGTTTTCCCAGAACTTTTTAGGATATGAAACATTATTTTCTCGTAATAATGGATATTTGACAATGAGAAGAAAGGCTAGGTGGTGGGTAAGACACTGATTAGCTAAATAATTGCACACATGTTCTCAGCATTTGGGATTCGACTAGTAACTCAACAAAATACCAATAATACACAACATGAACCCTTAGAATTATTTGGAAGTGGATGAATTCAAGAATGTTCAGAGTTTCAACTTTGTTCCATCCCAAATTATAGTCAGGTTTTTTCTATTCATTATTCCTGCAACTACCTTATATGAATTTTCACTGACAAGTTTTGTTTTTTTTACTAGACCTATGCCTGCCTTGCTTTCCATTGACTTTGTAGTCTTATGCATACCACAACATGTCTTTTCCCATAAGAATAAATCCTACCCATCCTTAAAGTCGAAATTCTCTTGCCAATATTTCTACCAACCTCAAATATAGGCAACCTACCAAAGCAAATATTATCCTTGTATAAACATTTTACCTCATTTATTCTTTTCAAGAAATATTTTTATATTTATCGCATAAGACGTTGGGAGCCTAGAATATGTCAGAGAATATGCCTTGCACTTCTTAGTAACTTTCCCGATTCTCAACATAGTATCTCACACTTAACAGGTACTCAATATGTAGGTATATACAATATAAGTAAGAAATTGAAAAGACATAATATACCATTTGGTCTTTTAATACAAGATATTTTGTTTTGTAATAACTGTCTGCACTATGGAAAATTCACCCATTTGGTGTTTTGACTTATGTCAGTTAAATAGCCAAGGAAATTTGAAAAAGAAATTATGACTCAGATAATATACATTTTGTTATATTGAATCCATCTACACCTGTAACAGAAAAAGCATTGACACCTACTAAGGTGAATTTCAAAGTGATTATGACATGCTAAGGAAACAAGAAGAACACATGTTGTTCTTTGGATTCCTTAGAGTTCTTATTCCATTCACAATATTGAGAATATTATAGACATTGGGCAAATAGTATTGACAGGGAGAACCATATGCAGCAAAGGTAAGAAGCATATGTAATCAAACCTGAGATAAACAACAGACATACACATGTTCACACAGAAATTCCGTTTAGAGGCCCCGCATTAAAACTGTCAGAATAAAGTTGTGTTGTAAAATTACTGATATTATCTTAAGAACAAGCAGGGGTTCCCTGTGAAAATAACAAAATTGCAAAATAATAATGAAAACAAGGTAAGTTGGCTTTCTTCTAGAAGTGCTTAAACAGCACACAATAGATGGCTTTCCAATGATCCGCTGTGTCCTCCAGAAATACAGCTGGAGTTTGCGTTCACTATTGCCTCACTATAGGTGAACACTCTGAATAAGATATTTGTGAATAAATAAGGGGTAAGTGTATCTTCCCTTTTTTATGTTCTTTACCACTGAATGACTTATTTCTCTAGGGTTTTCTGATCAGGTTTTTCAAACTTCAGGTCAAAGATTATTTTTCATAATTCTCCTTACATTCTGCTTCAAAAACAACAAAGCAGAATTTGTTAACCAACACCTATAATGTACTTCATTTAAAAGTAATAAAATGTTCTCTACCTGGTGCTTATTCATTTTTTATTCATGAATGTCAGCTATTCTAGAGGCTGCTGAAGTGCATTGATATTTCTGATTTAAAGTGTTCGCATGTCATAAGCTCAAAACTTCTATTTTCCATGCATGATGGAATTATTTTGATGGGAGGGGTGATGCTGAGGTTAACACTGTAATTTACATTGTATTCACTGAACTCAGAATGCACTCTGGGAGATATAAAGGTTCATTTCTCCACAAGCTAGGAAACCTGTTTCTAAGAGCACTCCAGTTAAATTTATCTCCAAAAATACAATCTGACAGTTAAGATCCATTCTTGATGAGATTGGTGACAGGCATCAGGAAATAGAAGGCAGTTTGACATCTTTGGTACTCTTGAAAAGCTAAAAGTTTTGGCATACTGAAATAATAAAATGACTGCTTAATTGTTTATTAAAGGGCTTCCCTTCTGATCAATATAGATGAAGAGGGAATCAATTTACCTCCTTCCTGGATCAATTTACAAAAACAAAACAGACAAAACATTTTTCTGTTATTGGGCATCAGTCAGATCAGGTCAGTGGTCTCTGGGAGAAGAGAAGCAAAGTGAACCCACTGATTTCCCGAGCTCATCACCTGGGGGAGTTTTCAGGCTGCAGAAGAGAAAGGGAAACCAAGGGGTGCCCAGTGGTTCTGTCATTGAGCAGATAGAGTTGGAAGTCTGAGCGAAGCAAAGCAATTGGAGTTGGAGAGGAAGAAAACCAGAGAGCAGAGAAATGCACAAAAGGAGAGTTCTGGAGGTCTAGAGGGGTCCCTCTTGAACATTCATCTGAGTGTCTATCGGTGCCTGTTATGGGGGGATTTTCCAAGCCTGGGGAAAGAACCACGGGATATTAGCAAGAAAAAAAATATTTGGTGCTCAATGATGGCCAGTAAGTGGGTTCCCAAAAGCCAGTTTTTAAAGAAGTCACATAATTTATGGGAATTTAGGTAGAATACTCAGAAGCAATGGGCTTAATAGTAGGGCAAATTAGCCTTAAGCTATTAGATGGTACCAGTGCTCTAATACCATGTAATAGCTGAAAAGCGAACCTCGAAAGGGTCAACATTTTTCCAAGTAACTTAACTGCATTTTAGAACAAAACTTGAGAACCTTTTTTTAAAAATCACAGAACTCTTCGGCATCACCAAATTAAAAAATGCAATGTCTAAAAAGCACACATGCAAAATGTAGATAATATGCAGTATGTTACACTGCATTCATCTACGTCTGAAAAAAATCAGAAAAATACAATCCATAGCAAGGAGAAATTTTAATAAAATAGATATGGACTCAAAACGACATAGATAAAAGAATCTGTAGATGAGAGCATTCTTTATGTTCAAGAAGGTGGAGGGAAATTTGAGTACATTGACTACAATGTGGACTGTATAGGAAAGACCCAAACCAAACTTCTAGAGATAAAAACTGTTGTGTGTAATATGAAAAACTTACCAGATGGGATTAAGATTAGAATAGCCACTTCAGGGAAAAATAAGGTGCTTTAAAGACATGATAACTATAAAAAATGAAACACAGACAAAAACGACCGAAAATAAGGAACAAAGAATCAGTGAGCTGTATGCAACCAAAAGCTCCATATGTGTAAATGAAGTCCCCAGCTGAGAGGAGTAAGAGTGGAAAAAAAAACCTACTTGAAAACTAATAGCCAAAAATTTCCCAAATTTTATAAAACCTATGAACCCAGAAATCCAAGAATCTCACTAAACTTTAAGCAGAAGAAACATAAAAAAAGAATACGACACTGAGACATCATAATAAAATTGTGTAAAAGTAGCAGCAAAGAAAAAAATCTTCAAAGCAACCACAGTAAAAAGACACACTATGTATATAGGCACAAAGATAAGAATGATTAAGCAGTTTTCTTGGAAACAAGGCAATAAAAGAGATATCAAAGTAGAGTAATATCATTAAAAATAGCAAAATAAATGGAATTTATTGACCTAGAATTCCATCTCCACTGCAAATGGTAAAATGAAAACTTTTTTAGATGTAAAAAAATTAAAAAATACTATCACCAACCTAACTCCATTACAAGGAAGTCATTCACAAATAAAGGAAAATGATACCAGTCCCAAATCTGGATTAGCACAAAGGAATGAAGAGCACTAAAAATGCTTAACTACATAGTTATATACACAATACATCTTTTGCTTATTATTTATCCTTTAAAATATTTGATTATTTAAAGAAAGAATAACAGCAATGCATTATAAACTTCAATAATATTTTTTGTGAAGTCAACAGTGATATGTCAAATATACATACTATAAATTAGAAGCAAGCACTAAAGAAGCAAAAGAGTTATAGTTAATGAGCCCACAAGAATGGAACATAAATGATTAAAAATAAGTAATCCCCCCAAAATTCAGAAAGAGAAGTAAAAGGGGCATAAAGAACATATGGGACAACAGACAGAACAACAACAACAAAAAAACCCACACACAAATAGTAGGATGATAGATATAAACCTACTCATATCAATATTAACATTAAATGTAAATGGCCTAAACACCTCAATTAAAATTCAGAGACTGTTAGATTGGATAAAAAAGCTAGACCCAACTACATGCTGCCTACAAAAGCCCACTTAAATATAAATACATAAACAGTTTGAAGGAAAAATATGTCTCATGCAAGCCTACAAACAAAAATCAGGCTGGAGTTGTCATTAATACCAGACACAATGCAGATTACAGAGCAAAGGATATCAGCATTGATAAAGAAAAATAGTTTATAAATGATAGAGCAGTTAATTCATCTAGCGGACATAACAACCCTAAATAATTATGCACCTTATAACAGAGTCTCAAATTACACAGGGGCAGAAACTGGTGGAACTAATAGGAAAGAAAAGTATTCACAAGTATAATTGCTTAAAAAAGCAAAAGCTCAGGCATCTCTTTTTCTGTTGTTTTTCTTTTCCCCTCGAAGTCAGTCCTAACCTTAGCTCACAGGATAACAATTCTCAGACCTCCATGATTAAACTCTGAGATTCATGCCTGCAGCTATAGCTGTGTTTGATCGGAAATTGTAGGACTGTGCCCTATCTCACTATAGTATTCTGCTGTTGCATTAAAGAGCTATGACTTTCCAGAAGCCCTTGTTTTTTCGTGGGGGAAGTGTGACTTCTCTGCAGTAGTGTGTGCCAGCTTCAAGTCAGGCTCAGATTCGACCGCAGCATCCTTTCTCGATTCCGAAAAGCCAGGTCTTTGCTGTTTCTGGCAATATTTATCTGAGTGTCTGAATGGAACATTTAACTCTCTCATTAAAAATTAGCTTTGACTTTTCTTGTTAACTTAGTTCTCTTGCTGTCTTCCCTCATTAGTAATATTGAGATGATACCTGACACTGACAAAATGTAGAGGATGAAGGAATAGACTGGTATCTGTAAAGTACATGGAAGAAATGCACTGAGCCGCTATCCGTGAACATTAAATGACATGGGTAATTAAGAAGAGATTTGGATTATTCTGACCCAAAAAAAGTATTTTTTAAAATACAGAAGATGCAGGAATCGTTTTTGATTGAATGCTTGGATTTAATGTTGGTAGAACGAATGGCCACATAGTCCTTTATTTCATCAATTTGATTTTACAAGTGATAACTCAGGTTATAAAACTCAAGATGCAATGTGAAAGGGTTATTAAAAAAGGGGGAATAAAGAGGGGAGACTTTTAGGTTTTTGGTGAAAGATACATACATATTTACTCCAATGAAGCCTTTTCTCCCCTCGTTCAATAATATTATTAATCTTTCCTAAAAGATTCTTCCAAATAGCCTTAGAAAATCCACCAGGTGTAAGACAGTGCGTGTGCTTTGGACCTCGGGGAGTAGAAAATGAGAAAAGAGTTACAAATAGAAGGGTATGTATTATTAATGAATCCCCCTGAGCTGTCCTTAAAGATGGCAAGAAAATGCCTGTAGGTTGAAAAGACACTAACCTAAAAAAAAATCATGAAAGCCGAGGCCGGTTTGGCTCAGTGGATAGAGCGTCGGCCTGCAGACTGAAAGGTCCCAGGTTCGATTCCGGTCAAGGGCATGTACCTGGGTTGTGGGCACATCCCGCGGTGGGGGATGTGCAGGAGGCGGCTGATCGATGTTTCTCTCTCATCGATGTTTCTGACTTTCTGTCTCTCTCCCTTCCTCTCTGTAGAAAATCAATAAAATATATTTAAAAAAAAATCATGAAAGATAAAACCATTCTTCCTGATCTATTCTGAGTAATGATCTTAGGGAATGACCTTTCCTCTCCCCGCTCACTCCTCCCTGGCAACCAATGCTCATGCTGAATGACTCTAACTCTCCCACTCAGGATTTTCTCCGCATTCTATTATAGCCCAAACCATTCACATTTTTTGCCTTTCACAACGAACTGAATGTCACTGTGTTGTTTATATTTTTGATTCAAATTAATTAATTTTCGTAAATAAGTATTTTATATAATTCTATGCATGTGTTGAATGTTCTGAGTTTAGAAACCTAGAACCTTCAACTATGTTTTTAAAACTGTTTGACATAGTCCATTATTTTTTTTTAATATATTTTATTGATTTTTTACAGAGAGGAAGGGAGGGAGATAGAGAGTTAGAAACATTGATGAGAGAGAAACATCGATCAGCTGCCTCCTGCACATCTCCTACTGGGGATGTGCCCACAACCCAGGTACATGCTCTTGACCGGAATCGAACCTGGGACCTTTCAGTCCGCAGGCCGACGCTCTATCCACTGAGCCAAACCGGTTTTGGCCTAGTCCACTATTTTTAACTGTGTTGATTATAGTCCACTTTTAGGTAAAGAAGATAACATACTTGAATACTATAAATGTCATAGTTTATAAAAACACAATTCAAAGCCTGCGTAACTATATTATATACATTTGCTAAACTGCTGATGTACAAAATGGTAAAAAAGAACAATGCCTTATTTACATGTATGTTTTACCTTTAAAAATTGCAAATAACTTGACTTTTATTATCTCAGTATATCTCATACAAATATTGTGAGGTAGCAGCATGCTATTCCACTTTACAGATGAGAAAACTGAAGCTCACAGTGTCCCACAGCCACTGTGCCACCTATGACAGTGATCCATTGATAGAGACAGAATTCAAACCCTCATTTGATACCAATGGATTCTGAACAAATTTAATCATAAATAGAACACCCATTTCCTTAATCTTTTTTTTACTAAGCAGTCTAAAATAAAAATATTTCTAATTAGTATTATAGAAAAGAGATTTTTTTTCTTTTAATCTTGATTGTTAAAAGGATTACATAGGTCCTCTTTCCCTCCATTAACCTTTAGAAGTAGGCAATACATTTACCTTATAAAATAAGTATTTTAATTAAGGCAAGACTTTAATATTTTTGCAATGACAGCAATGCAAATGTTCATACTTATATGTCTTATAAAGATTAACCTCTCCTCCTCTATTAACTCTTTTTAATATCTGTTAACTCCCTAACACCATAAAATAAAGGATCAAAGGTACCCTTTTCCCACATTTTCACTGAAATAAATCACTTTCCCAAGATTAATCATTATGGCAGAGAGAAAAGCATGGATCTAAACCCAGGCTTGAAGTGCCATCCAGTTCCACCTTTATTTACCTTTCATTATGCTTAGACTATATTTTGAAAATATGTGTCCTTTGCAACCATGCCCTCTACTAAACATCATTGAAAAGAGAATAAAAATGAAAACAAATAAGAATTAAATATTCATAAAATAACTAAAAATAACTTTCTGTAAGGGGGTTAAACACTTCAAAAAAAGTGATAGTTGATCATTAAAACTCTAAAGGTTTTAATTATGCATTTTTTCTTTCATGGGGTAACATCAAATTCTAAGAACATTAGTTTACTGTATATCTCTGCGAATCCACAACAGTGTTGGTGAAATATTTTAGTGAAGTCTCCTTAAGATATGTGATAGTTTTAAATAAATTCCTAAATATCACAACTCAAGTACTATACTCAGTTGTGTAAGTAAACTAAGGCTGAGTACAATTTGAAGAGAACTTGGATTGGAGAGGAATCAGAAATATATGTAGAGAGGAGTTTGATAACTCTAAGCTACTGGCTTGACTGAAAATTTGTCTTTTTTTTTCATTTTGTTGTTTTATAGTCATAATGACATAGCCATAAAGCTTTATATATAAATGCAAAAGATAAAGGAGGCAATGTGACTAGATAATTCAAGGTTAAAGAAAATTGATAGACTATCTTCCTAGTAAGAAAAATATGTTGACTTTCATTTTATAAGAATTGTTAAGAGTAAAAGTTTCCATTTATCAGTAGAAAAAAGAAAAATGATCTGATATACATGTCATATCTTTATGACACATAAGCAAGGGCAAGGGTACCCACCCCTTGAATAGTCCTAGATACAATTATCCAATTGAAAATTCAGAGAGGAAAAATGTGTGTGTGTGTGTGTGTGTGTGTGTGTGTGTGTGCGTGTTGTGGATGAATAGAAGACAGAAAAATAGAATTGTTTTAAGAATATATGCCGCAAGCTGAAATAACATTAAAAAAAACCAATTTTTCAAGAAATAAAATAATTTAAGTAAATTATTTATTTTCCTTAACAGAATAAAAACCACAGGTACTCACCTAACCTCTCGATGGAGTAATACCGCTGCTTACTATCCACGCGCACTGTCTCGGCATAAGGGCTTCCAACACCATAACCAATAATGTAACCTCGCACCACGATGTTGGGGTTCAAGGGAGGAGTCCAGCTCATGATGATGCAGTTGGTCTGGGGCCTCACATGAAGAGAGCTTGGCTGGTCAGGGACTTGAGACTCTAGAATTAAGAGAGAGGCATCGTCAGGCTGTCTCCCAGGAGAACATACAGCATGGCATAATTCCCACTCAACCAAGACTTAGCATCCTATGCCCTAGATGCTCGGATGGTGTGTTACTTATGGCCCCAGGCCCTCCATGTTTCAGCATGTGAGACATTTTCCATGTTTGCTTTGACTTGCACAGAATTTCTTAAGCACAAGAGGCTACTGAATACTGTCCATTCTTCTTTATTCTAATAGCTTTTCTCTGGGGTTGTTTTTTAAAAATATATTTTTATTGATTTCAGAGAGGAAAGGAGAGAGATAGAAACATAATGATAATAGAGAATCATTGATCAGCTGCATCCTGCATGCCCTCTATTCGCAATCGAGTCTGCAACCCAGGCATGTGCCCTGACCAGGAATTGAACCTTGACCTCCTGGTTCCAAGGTCGACACTCAACCACTGAGCCATGCCAGCCAGGCAGGAGTTTATGATTTAATGGGAATTGCAGACAAGTAAAAAGGCAGTTGTAATATACTATTATAAATATTTCGGTAGGTTTAATACTGGCACATGTAATACATTCTTTGATCAGGTAAATATTCTGGGAAGAAATTTAAAAATGTGCCCATCTAAACTTAATAGTCCATTAAGTGTTTTAGCACAGTTCCTAGTAATTAGTAGGTACTCAAAAATATTAGTGATTTGAACCTTATTCAAACTATTTGTGTTCATTATTTCTTTCCTAACTAAAAATGTCTAATGGTAACATTTGTCAAATTATGCAAGAGAATTTGATGATTAAAAGAAATAGTACAGTATATTTTCTCCTTGATGTAATAGCAAAAGGAGATGTGATCGCTTCCAATATTATCTACTATCAACACACACTTCTAGCTTAAGTGATATATGAAAGTGTGTCTTCTATTCAAGTTTTAAAAATAGATACTGTGCTAACAGCTTCTCAAAAGATGCTACATTCTAAAGATACATCAACAGAATTTTCTAAAGATGCTTTTTTCTTCAAAGATTCCCATTTGTGAACAAAAAAGAGACACACTATTCTTTGTCCTGAAGAACCCTGTGATGTAATATGCAAAGGCATTATAAAAAAAACTCAAAACATGGATATAAACCTTTACAGCAAAACACAATGTCTGTGAAGGATTTTCCACTATAAACCCTAAGTAAAATAATAAGAGAAACAAAAGGGATGGTTTAATATTTAAATTAGCCAGTCAGAGAAAGACAAATACCATATTCGTTTATATGTGGAATCTAATGAACAAAATACACTGACGAACAAAACAGAAACAGAGGCATGGATACATGTGTTAGAAGATTGTTCATAGCTCAAAATAGCCCATTTGTGCTCTGCTATTCACTTCTTAATATAAAGACAGAAATGAAAATTTTCCCTATACTACTATGTGAGTGAGTTTTCTCCAGTACAGATGATGTTAAAAAGCATGAAAACAGTTACTACTAGAATGAACTATAAAACATTGACTCAGAAAATCCACTGTGGAAGGTGTGTGACCTGAATACTTTTGGGGGGCTGAAACTGAAATTCGCTACTCAGAAGTACATGAAAGATTTCACAAATACCTCTAGGACAATGAGTGCTTATATAAGGCATAGATAAGTATTAAGGCAATTATTGAAATCACTTGAAACCAAAGAACACATTTGGCCTGAAATATGCTAATTAATGAGGCCCAAAATTTCTACGGGAGTCTGAATTATTAAGATAAGTAGGTCAACTGCCATTCTTGATGATACGATGAAATTATGGATCCTTAGTTTAATTTGTTTCTAAAGAACATTTATTATTCTTTCAGTGGTGATTACAGATTTCCACTAATGAGTAATGTTCACATATAACACACTAGGAAATTTATCAGATTAATCCCTGTGAATTTTCAACAATTACTGTGGATTGCCTATGTGCCAGTCATAGTATTATAGGACTAGGTAGGGGGATATAATTTCGAGAAGGTAAGACCACAAAATAAAAAAATTAAAGAATAAACAAGGAAATCATGAGATCTTGGTAAGTGCCAGGCTGTTGGCATAGTAACTGACTTTGCAATGAAGGTATCACCTGGTAGAGTCTAAGGTGAATGATCAGAAAGAGCTAGTCAAGCAAACAACAGGGTGGAAAGCTTTATAGGCAGAGAGAACAACTCTGGAGAAGTCTTATAACAAGAGTGAGGTTGGTATGAAAAACAAAACAAGCCCGGCTGGCATGGCTCAGTGGTTGAGCATTGACCTATGAACCAGGAGGTCACGGTTCAATTCCACGTCAGGGCACATGCCTGGGGTTGCGGACTCGATCCCTGATGTGGGGTGTGCAGGAGGAGCCGATCAATCATTCTCTCTCATCATTGATGTTTCTTTCTCTCTCTCTCTTTCTCTCTCTCTCTCTTTCTCTTTCCCCTTCCTCTCTGAAATCAATAAAAAAAAGATAAAGAAAAAAGAAAAACAAAAAAGCAGAGGGTCATTGTACCTGGATCATAGAGGGTAAGAAGGAAAATGAAGAAGATAAAAAGGGGGTCACCCAATGGGAATGTAAAATGGTGCAGTTACTATGAAAAATATAAAGGCAGCTCTTCAAAATATTAAAAATAGCATTACCATATGATCTTTTTAAGTGTTCAGAATGTAAAATTCCAAATTGACCGACTTTTCTTATTTCAAGCTTAGTGCTCATTGTATTCATACCTTTGGGCCTCAAAGTGATGCTAATATGAAACCACAACACAAACCAACTGGTTTATCTTATTTCATGCAAACTGTTATTTTGGCACAAGCATGCTTCTCTTTGTCAGTGATTCTAATGACAACCAAAACATTTCTTCTGGCAACTGTATTAGTTTCCCATTGCTGCCATACCTTGTGGTTTACACAAAGAGAGAGAACTCATGACAACAATGGACAACAGTGTGGAGATTGCAGGGGGTGGAAGGGGTGAGTGGAAGTGGAAGAAGAGGACACAGAGGGGATAAACGGTGATGGAAATAATGAAATGAAATAAATAAAACTCCGCACATTTATGATGTTATGTTCCTGGAAGTCATAACTCCAGTGTCAATCTCACTCAGGGAGCTAACTCAAGGTGTCAGCAGGGCCACACTCCTTCCTGAGGCTTCAGAGACCATGCTTTCCTGGCTCTGTCAGCTTTTTCTAGAGATTGCCCACCTGCCTTCCTGGCTCCACATTTCCAAGCTCTGCTTCTCTTGTCACATCTTTCTGTCACTCTCATCTCCCGCCTCCCTCTTATAAGGACCCTTGTGAGTCTATCAAGCCCACGTGGACAACACAGGATAATCCCCACTATCCTTAGCTTAATCATATCTGCCAAATCTCTTTTGTCATGTAAAGGAATATTTTAAAGGACATGGACATTTTGGGGGCAGCCTACCATGACTCAAAATGTTTCCCTTCCCTTCCCTTCCCTTCCCTTCCCTTCCCTTCCCTTCCCTTCCCTTCCCTTCCCTTCCCTTCCCTTCCCTTCCCTTCCCTCCCCTTCTCTTCCCTTCCCTTCCCTTCCCTTCTCTTCCCCTCTCCTCTCCTCCCTTCCCCTTCCCTTCCCTTTCCTACCTCCCTTCTTTCTCTTCCCTTTTCCCTCCCTCCATCTCTTCTTCCCTTTTTTCTTTCTCTTCTTCATTTTTTCCCCCAAGTAGTCAAAAGCTTATTTTTTCTCATTTCTCATTCTTCTGCCAAGAGATATGCCATTTTTCAGAGTCCACTTTTTGAATGAGTTTGACAGTTTTATTGTTAGTGTTCTTTCTGGGTGGTCTCATCATCTTCGATTTTCTGAGTACTGTGGAAATAGCTTTATGAATTTCTTCTCGCTTTTTAAAACGAATGAATTTGTGACAATCCCATTTCACTCAATAATTACTTGATCAGGCTAGTAGGGCTGGAAATTAGAGACTGCTCCTAGGTTCATAATTTTTGCTACATCCCATTTGTATTTTCAGGAGTCTCTGCAATGCAAATTCTTGCTAGCCAATCTCCTCCATTTCAGGGTAGAAGTTTAATTTTTAAACTACATTATGATAGATGTGCATAGCAGTTTCTATCTGCTCACTTCAAAATTAGAAAGGGGGGGCAACACAGAGATTCCCCCAGCTTTATTTCCTAGAACAGTGATTTTGAACCTTTTTCATCTCATGGCACAAATAAACTAATTACTGAAATTCTGTGGCACACCAAAAATATCTTTTTTGCCAACATGACAAAAAGTAGGTATAATTTTGATTAATTCATACTGGACATCTATTGTTGTATTGGCTGTTGTCACTTACTTATGTGACAATCTAAGGGAAAAAAAGTCAGTGGTCCAAAGTGAGGTATTGCATGTGGGAAGGTCTTGCCGCACCCAGGTGGAACATCGCTGTACTAGAGGGCACTCTGCTCAACTTCATCACACATTCTCTCGAGCCATTCGTTATGCAAGACATTTACATAAGAACTTTGGGGAATTCTATCAATCTTGCCTTTTTTAAGCTGAAGTTTTGAGGCACAAATTAAATATTTTACAACTTCCCAGCTGTTAGTTATTGCAAACCTGGTTTCAGGCAATCCGGAACAAACAGTGAGGTTTATTCTATAATCACTTTAACAAAACATCCTAATTAAAGGACAATCCATGAGGAATAGGAGTCTTTCTCTAAGTTACTGTTGATCCTCAACTGCTTAAGCCAAGCAGAGAATGCAGGAGGAAGTCCGGAAGCCACAGGAGACAGAATTGCTTTCCGCTCTCTGCACCAACCACTGTGTCTGTGCAGCTGATTGCAGGGCTCAGAGTTACCACCTAAGGAGGATATCACCCCGTTGGGGTTCACCAGGAGACTCCAAAGCCGTGGGGGAAGTATCGCAGCCCAAGGCGCCTAGAGAGGGCTAACACTGCAGTTCCCTTTCAATGCAGTTTTTTGGCTACAGCAATGTCTCCCATTTCTGTTGGTTTTCAATCCCTTTTCCATATCCACAATTTATGAAAAATCAAGCAAGTTTAATATCAAAATTTCTGACTTTGGAATGTTTAGAGTCCAAAGCTTTCTAACATTAGCCATGAAAGATCTGGTAGAACTCATTTATATCTTATTTTATGGTTTAAACATATACATGAATAAGTTTAGATGGGATGAAGTGAATATTTTTTTAAAAAATCTCCTTAATATCCTATATAATAAAAGCATAATATGCAAATTGACTAAACAGCCAAACATCGAAACGACCATCTAGATGACCATCTGGGACCATGCTATGACACCCACTGATGCCAGGCCAGCCAAGGCAGGTGCAATGTGATTGGTTGGGGGCCTGGCCATCACCCCATAATCGCCCCTGCAGAGGGAGGCCCAGGCCACCGACTGGTGGGCTGCGGCAGGTGGGCGGAACCTCCCTCTGTGAGGGAAGCCCGGGTCCCAGGTGCCAGAGGGAAGCCGGTGCTGGCAGCCAGGGGAAAGGAAGGCCTACTCTTGCACAAATTTCGTGCATCAGTCCTCTAGTTCATATATATCTTGCAAGCCATCAGGCTGATTTTTCCTTTGGAGTCACTAGTAACCAACTCTGAAGTTGTACACTTGTCCAGATATATTAATTCCCATCAAGATTTATACTTTTTATATTTGAATAACACAGATATAAAAATGAGAGAAACAGGGTGGAGGACAAGAAATTGAAATCATTTTAGGGGAGTATCTCAGTGCAAAGAGGCCACGAGTCAATAAATTGAGAAGGCCTCAGGACCAATATGTCTGGTCCTCTTAATTTCTTACAGCAAGCAAATCATTGCTTTTCAAAGCACATGAAACACCTCTCTCCCACAATCATATTGTAAAGTGCCCTGAAATGGCTATTAGTTTCCATTTTGTTTTGAAGGTGAACAATCTCAAATCATAATCATAACAGCACTATGTACAAGAAGTATCAACCCTACTCCCTATCTTCTATTAATTTTTATTTACCTTTCTGTGATGGTACCTTGTGGGCAAGGTCAGAATTGCCTAAGCAATTATCATCCATATAGAGAAGTAGAAGAATGGGAAAAGAGACAATATTTGAAATGTGTTAAGATAATTGACTGATAACTGAGTAACACTGGAAAGAATGAGGATGCATTTTGAACCAATATTGGCAGAAATAATTTTCCTAAAGGCATTCTTTTAGAAGAATACCTCCTACGCTACCTCACATACCTTCCCTGTATACCTGGTCAACCCCTTTCCCTGAAGTTTCTAGCTCAAGTGTTATTTGTTTTCATGAGGTCTTTTCAACCAGTGCAGCCAATACCTGTTTATCCCTCAAGAGAGCTGCTCCCATCTCTTTCACGTCTGTACGTCCCCCTCCCCCCTCTTGGCACACTTGAGGTTCTTAATTATATTTAATAATGACTGCATCACCACTAAATGAAGAAAGGGTGAGGAGGTATGCTGCATTCCTAAAAGGACATTATGAAGCCACGGGTTTGGAAATGTTCCAGCAAATCCAATTAAGCAGCATAGCATAGAGATTCTTCATCAAAATAGATATGTGAATTGGATTATGGTAAGATTGCACGGACATGAAAAGCAAGCAGGGAAATAAAAGTTTTGTGCCATCCCGGCAGCTGTGACACTACATTTTAGTTTCACGCAGATTGTGAGTCATTCGAGTGAGGGGAAGGAGCACATGAGTCAAGTGGAGAGCCCCATCCATCCTGGGTGTTTTATGGGACCTTCAGCACCTCTGCCCCATTTGTCTCCACTCCTTCTGGTAAGAGATACAGTCCCTGGGCTTGGGTAAATGATATGACCTCATTTCTTAGAATCCTTTGCCTTGAGTCACTGTCTCCCGTTGCCCCAGGGTCAGTTCCAGAGCATTGGTGGAGGCTCTGCTCGGATAACCTGCCCTGGGCATTCACTCACAAACCTCGTGTGGAGTCTCAGCTCCACAGTTACTTACAAACTTTAAAAGTTAAATAGAAAAGTAAGGTATCTGTATAGCATATCCTAACTGTCTTTTTATTCTTTAGAGAAAACAGATCACATCCTCGTGACTTTAGGCCCAGCTATCTTGGCCTCCTTGCTATATGTCTACCACCAACTGGGCTCCAATCTCAGGATGTGGTTTCTTTCTGGTCCTTCTGCCTGAAGGGCTCTTGTCTGATCGAAACACAAGGCTGCCTCCCTCACTGCCTTAAGGTCAGTGCATATAGTTTACCTGTCAAAGAGATCTTCTCAACCCCTACGGTCAAACAGTTCCTAACCACTTTCTATTCCCTCTACCATGCTTTGTTTTTCTTTAGAGCATTTATCACTATCTCTATATGAACAAAATGTATAAATATTGAGAGTAGGGACCTTATTTATTGTCTTACTCCCATACCCAAAATAATGCCTTTTATATATAGGCCTTCAAGAAGAAATCCATGTTGAATAAGCAAATACATAAATTAAAGTTCGCTAACCTACTAGGGAAGGGTATTGAGCTTTGTGAATTACCACTGTGTACTTCCACAACTTCTCAATTTATATTGCCTACGACAAGTTAAAGAATAAGTCTATAAACTGTAAAAGCTATTTCCCAAGTAAAACAGAAAAATAAGGCATTTGTATAGCTTAAATAACATCTTCTAGGATTCACGTTATTTTCCCATAAAGTATAATATCACCTCTAGGGTTGTCCCAACTAGATTGGCCCAAGTTTGCCTCCTTCTAATACATTGTCTTTGTTTGTTTCTGCCAGAGTGATCTCATCAAAATGCACATATAATTAAGTCACTATTTTAAAAAGCCCATTAATGACTTGCTTAGGAGAAAGCATATTATTGCTTTAATGATATTCCTAGGACAGAGTTCAAACTCCTTAATTTACTCTTGTCAGATTTAGAACTTATCTCACAAACCTCATCATATGTCATCTCTGTGTTTTAGTCTCAATGGCTTTTTTCCCCCAGGCCCCCAACAGTTCCACTGTCTGTCTTAACTTCATACCTGCATTTACCTTGCCCTCTCTTTTTCCTCCCTCAATTTCTAATGCATGTTTTGGCGCAGCTAATTCCTGTTCATTCTTCAAGTCTCAGTTTAAATGCAAATATTGATTATGTTTGTCTATTTGCCTATCAATCTACCTCTCTATCCATCCTATGTTAATATGATGGACAGGGCCAATATTCAACTGGGTTTGAACTAAAAAATGTCAATTTCCTATTATTTCACCGCGAATGTTTGTCTTTCTTTGTTATACTCTAAGATCCACAAGCAAAAGATCGTGTCTTCCTTATTAATTATTATATCCTCAGTGCCTACAGCTTAGTACATTTTCTTTTAATATTCTTTGAATGAATGTGCTGTCCTGTGTCAGTGGTTACTATTATTGTGGAAACAGCATTTGTTTATTATTTTAGAGCTGTCATAATTACTTTGTATAATCTATTCAGTGACTATATTAAAATCACAAATGAGGGTAGATTATATAGAAAGAGAAAAAAGGAAAGGTCAAAGAGGAGAACAATGAGAAGGAAGAGTTTGCGAAAGAGGAAGGTAGGACAGACTTGAGAAAGGGTGATGGAAGAAGAACCAGAACAAGAATAAAAATGAGAAGGGAAGGAGGAAGAGAGAAAGAGGACAGAAAAGGGCAGGAATATAGAACTAATAGGCCTCATAGTAATTTAACTGTCAGTTACTTAGACAGTTGTCTTATGTCATCATATTTTCAATACATATGTATTTCTTATTTTAATCCTTGTCTGATGATATGTTTTTATTGATTTTAGAGAGAGAGGAATTGAGAGAGAGAAACATGAATGTGAGAGGGAAACATCCATATGTGCCTCACTGGGAATTGAACCCTCAACTTTTTGGTGTAAGGGATGATGTTCCAACCAACTGAGCCAGTAGGCCAGAGTCACATGTATTCATTCATTACCATTTTTTCATGGTCCCAGTTTTGATTATCTAGCTTTAAGTTAACAGATCACAATTTCTTTTTTCAAGTACCACTCATTTGCATGAATTTCTACCTCTTTCACTTGTAAGTTGTAATCTCTATAGTATATTCCTGTTTTATTATTTAGATGTTTTTTTCTGTTGTTTTCATTTCTTTCTCTTGATTTTTATTTTCATTTCATAAAATATTTCTCATCTTGCAATTTTGAAAAATTTGCTGATACTTAGTTGTGATTTTTATATGAATCACAATAACTATCAAATCAAGAAAGTAAAGTAGATTGTCCTTTATATAAGAATTAAGTGTCAAATATTAAGAACCATAACATAAACAAATAAAAAATATAAATTGCTGTTTTGCATAAGCATCATAAAACAGCAAAAAAACTATGCAAATTAATTATATTTCATATTATGAGGACTATAATTAATGCATGATTAATTTATATTTACATGGCATTATTGAAGACTATACTCATTAAGGTTTTTTGGTTTTGTATCTAAAGATATAGAAAAAATAAAATATCCCCCATGATGGAGTTCATTAACTTTTTTAAAGAGAGCCTTTGAAGCTGAAGTAGCAAGGAAGATAGAAGTCAGAGTGATAATGATTGAGGAAAGGTCTTACCATCTAGATCATTCTCTGGGGTCTCCGCTGTGTGCCAGTTGGAAGCTGGTCCCGTGCCATTGACTGTCATGGCTGACACTTGAAAACTGTACTGACTTCCTTTCTCCAGTCCTAGGAAAGAGTTTTTCACAAAGAAAAAAAATACTGAGTAACTATTTCTAGCTGAGTTTCAAAACTTTAAGTTAAATTTTAACAACTGTAGACATGCTTTATGTTGTTTGTGATGGTTGAGGTAATTATTGTTATTTTGGCCAAAAGATCAGACATATTATAGCAAGAACTCAAATTATTTTTCATATATTCTTATTTATTTTGGTCCAGTTTATAAAAATGTATTCCTGAAAATAGCCTCAGGGTAGATGCAGAATATAAAATATGAACGATGAAGAAATAATCAGAAATAGCAAGGATCACTTTTCCTCACAGTCCGGAAGAGGCCTGCCTATAAATCAAAAACCATCAATCTAAAAATTTATGTCCTCATCATCCATCCAAGGTCAGTGATTATGTTTTATTTGGGCAAAGCAAAAAGAATCCAAAGCTACTGCACTTCAGCAAAAAATATTAGGGTTTTCGTCTCCCAAAACTGTCACAAGGCATACTTTGTTTTGCATTGCTTCCATAATAGAGCATGACACAAGTCTATCTCTATGATAATTAGTACAAATAATATTGTATACTGCAGGCTAATTTTAGAGTACAGGTAGATGAGAGAGCCCATGGATCATTAGTGTGATATGTGTTAATTTTGTATGTAAATAATTTTCCTTTTAGCTGAATCGCTAGTAGCTCATTAACACAACAAATTACTGTAAAACAGATGACATCTGTCAAAGGAACTCGTGACTTTTTTGAGATGTTGAGGACTCAGTTGAAATTGACAAGTCCTTAAATCTCAAGGTGTTGAACAAGCCTGATAAAGATAAAGATATAATCCCTCTTTGCTTTTTTTCATTAATCACACATGGCACACATTTAGTGCCAAGGTAAATTCATAAAGAAAGTACACTACTAAGGAAATGAGGCTTATATAATGTACAACATTATGCATTTGCAGATTTTTGCATAGGAGAATGAACACATGTTGGTATTAAGGGGAAGTATAACTTACTACTCAGAGGAGATAGTGTTTTAAGTGATGGATTGGATGGACTTCTTAATGTCAAGGGACAATTGCTATCAATAAATAGTACCATTAGAGAAGACAACTTGATTAACTCGCCCACACAAAGGTATCTATAACACAAAATGTCCTGTTAAGGACTTCTGATTTTATAAAATAGACTGAAGCTCCATGAAGACATGGCCCGAGAATGGTGTTGGTACTGTGGTTTTTGTTATTATTGGTATTTTAACTGTATATCTACAGAACCCAGCCTGACACATGAAAGGCACACATGTAAAACAACTATTGAAAGATTCACTAACACACGACGAAACTATATAATGATAAAATACCCAACATCATCAGGAAGGTGGCAAACACATAGTTTTGAACATAAGATCTTTGTCATGCCTCACGGAGGCTCATTGCTCACCATGTTTTGTCCTTTGGTTATCTGCTATTTGTTAATATCTGAAACCTTCTTAATGAGTTTTAAGTGCACAATACAGTATTGTTGACTGTAGGCACTATGGTGTAACACAGACCTCTACAACTTACACAACTTGCATAATTGTCACTTTATACCCACTGAACAACTTCTCATGTACTCTCTCCCTTGTCCCTGGCATTCTATGCTCTGCTTCTATGAGTTTGACACTATACCTCATGTAGGTAGAATCATGCAGTATTTGTCCTTCTGTGACTGACTGATTTCACTTAGCATGTTTTCTATGTTGTCGCAAATGGCAGGATTTCCTTGCTTTTAAAGGCTGAAGACTATTCCATTGTATGGAGATACCACACTAAAAGCCTCCTTTGTCAGTGGACATTTGGGTTAGTTCTTTATCTCGGCTATTGTGAATAATGCTGCAGTGAGCCTGGACGTGCAGTATCCTTTCCAGATACGGATTTCAATTCCTTTGATGTATTCCCAGATGTGGGATTGCTGGGTCATTGGCAGTTCGAGTTTTATTTTTTTTTATTTTTTATTTTTTTAAAATACTTTTTATTGATTTCTTAAAGAGAGGAAGGGAGAGGGATAGAGAGTTAGAAACATCGATGAGAGAGAAACATCAATCAGCTGCCTCCTGCACACCCCCCATCGGGGATGTGCCTGCAACCAAGGTACATGCTCTTGACTGGAATCAAACCCGGGACCTTTCAGTCCGCAGGCTGACGCTCTAGCCACTGAGCCAAACCGGTTAGGGCAGTTCGATTTTTAATCGGCAGTTCTATTTTTAATATTTTGAGGAACCTCTCTACTGTTTTCAGCGTAGTTTCTGCTTTCAAAGTTAATGTTGGTATTAGTGCGTAAATGTTTGAAATATTTTAATATTAATAATCCTCTACAGTTTCATATAACAGCCAGTCATCTAGGGAGCTAAAGACAACAACATTGTATAGCACAGGCTGCATGTAACCAGGAGTCAGGACACCTGTCATTTAGTTGGGCTCATCAGTTTAACTAGTAAACAAATGTTAGCAATGTCAGGCTGTGGGCCTCTGCTACCTTTTCTGTAAAACAAGGGGAATAGGTGAGATAAATGGTATAGTTCCTGCTTTGGTTAGTTCAGGCTCCAATCTGTGTGTGTGTGTGTGTGTGTGTGTGTGTGTGTGTGTGTGTCTGCGCGTGCGCGCGTATATGTGTTACTCAGCTGCTTCTAACTATAATTTAATTCTAAAAAAAAATGTATGGTGTAGGTAGCAATTCTTTTCTTAGCTGTAACAATATTTCACTGTCGAAAGCTGATTGCCTTCTGCCTATTTCTATCTCCAACAATACTAAGCTCCTTCAAGCTTTGTAATTCTTTTGTTCTATTTCTCATTTCTTAGAGCTTATGGCAAGAGACGGTATATTATTCAAACAATATGATCCCCCTTTATTCTCCTAATGTTAACCTTGTTATAAAATGTCTATGCTATTGTTTTAGTTTTTCAGTCCTTGAAGTATCAATGTGTGTTTATCATTGTTTATTCTATCTCAGCCATGAAACACAAGAAAACTCCTGAACTCAATCCCAAACAAGCTTTTCTGAAGAGCTCTCAAAAATTAAAAACAGCATTTTAAAATATAGTTGACAGGGCTTTCCACAATAAACTCATCATTGTGGTTTAAAATCCTTGTTATAACTCGGAATTACTTTGTTATTGCAGATGTCTCATTCTCCTAGCAAAACACACAACAACAACAACACACACCTGTATAACACACAGAGGTTTGTACAAAAAAGTGTTTGCGTGTCTATACCTGAATATTTATTTATATCATCAAATGAAACATCTGGCATTTCCAATTTTCTAACAGCCAAATCAATAGATCCACGTGTCTTACAGGTATTGAAAATATGGGGTCAAATCCTGTACATTTTAAAGTGTTGTAGATCACCATAGAAAAATCAATTACTCTGCTTACTAGAAAGTGAGTAAGTTATTAACTATATCCTGGGGACAAGTGAAAACCACAGACAATCTACCAGTGTAAGTTCCGTGCTGACTTCTCCACGCTTTGCAGCATTGAAGATATTTCCACAACATCTAGAAATGCAGCAGGCACAAGGGAAGCCAATCCACATAGCAGAGGAAGAGAAGGCAAATGGTTTGTAAAACTTGTTTTTAATGTTTTCAGGGCACAAGGCTATTTTCTGGCTCTTTTTTTATTTCTTTGCTTCAAATTAAAACTGGCACTTGTGCGGATTTTTTTGCAATAAACATCAGTTACAGTTTTAAATATAACTGCTCAGGTGATGTTTGCATTTTATAAGTATCAAAAGGAAGAAAGAACAGTATGAATGAAGGCTTCAAATTTGGAGTCGAGATTCCTGCAAAGCTATGCAAATGAAAGCAAGCATTTGTGAGCTAGTCCAGTAACAAGTTGAGCTACTTCTTTGCCATAAGCTGGAATGATATTAAACCAGAGTGGTGATGGGTTATGTCATGTTGATGTGAAGCTCTGATTGTCACACATATTTTAGATGAATAAAACATGTGGGACTAAATTATTTATTTTTGAATAAACAACGTTTATGAGAGGATGCAATTCACAATAATTGTCCTTGAGAGAAAAATGATAGGAGGTGTCTCTGGTGAGTTGAATAGTGTCCCCCTGAACATGAGAATGTGACCTTCCTTGAAAATAGGACCCCTGCAGAGATAATAAGTTCAAGATTTCAAGGTGAGTCTCTTTGCCCCTCTCCCTTTCTCTCTCTAAAAATTAAAAAGCCCTGGCTGGCGAAGCTCAGTTGGTTGAGTGTCATCCCAGACATCTAAAGGTCACTGGTTCAATTCCTGGTCAGGGCACAGACCCAGGTTGCAGGTTTGATCCCAGTCGGGGGTATACAGGAGGCAACTGATAAATGTTTCTCTCTCCCTCTTCCTTCCTCTCTCTCTAAAATTCAATACAAACAGATTTAAAATATTTCAAGATGAAATCATCCTGGATTTATGGTGGGATATAGACCATGACTGGAGTCCTTATGAGAAGAGAAGAGGCCATGGAGACACACAGAGGAAGGCCTGCAGAAATGGAGGCAAATCTTTGAGCAATGCACCTATAAGCCAAAGAATGTCAAGGACTGCCAGCAACCCCTGGAGGTTAGGAGAGAAACGTGGGACGAATGCTCTCTCATTACCTCCAAAAGGAACCAATCCTGCTGATGCACTGATTTTTAACTTCTCACTTCCTGAACTGAAAGGAAAAAAAAAATCTGTTTTAAGCTACGACGTTTGTGGTAATTTATTATGTCAGCCCTAGGACTAATATAGGGTCTTTGGTAGTGAAAAGGCTTATGCTTGCTGTTCTCTGTATAATCATTTTTAAAAAATGATTAGCTATGGTAAATTGTGCTGCTATGAACATAGGGGTGCATATATCCTTTTTCATTGATGTTTCTGGTTTCTTGGGATATATTCCTACAAGTGGGATCACTGGGTCAAATGGGAGATCCGTTTTTAGTTTTTTGAGGAAACTCCATACTGTTCTCCACAGTGGCTGCACCAGTCTGCATTCCCACCAGCGGTGCACGAGGGTTCCTTTTTCTCCACATCCTTGCCAGCACTTGTCATTTGTTGCTTTGTTGATGATAGCCATTCTGACAGGTGTGAGGTGGTATTGCATCATTGTTTTGACTTGCATCTCTCGGATAATTAGTGACTGTGAGCTTGTTTTTTATAACTCTTGGCCTTTCTTATGTCCTCTTTCAAAAAGTATCTATTTAGTTCCGTTTCCCATTTTTTTTATTGGGTTTATCTTTCTTTTGTTAAGTTGTATGAGTTCCCTGTAAATGTTGGAGATTAAACTCTTATTGGTGATAACATTGGCAAATATGTTCTCCCATGCAGTGGGCTTTCTTGTTGTTTTGTTGATTGTTTCTTTTGCTGTGCAGAAGCTTTTTATTTTGATGTAGTCCCATTTGTTTATTTTCTCTTTAGTTTTCATTGCCCTAGGAGCTGTATTGGTGAAGATATAGCTTCGGCATATGTCTGAGATTTTGCTGCCTGTGGATTCCTCTAATATTTTTTATGGTTTCCCGTCTTATGTTTAAGTCCTAAGTGCCCATCAGCAGATGAGTGGATTAAAAAACTGTGGTACATCTACACAATGGAATACTACGCTGTGGTAAAAAAAGAAGGAATTCTTACCATTTGCAACAGCCTGGATGGAACTGGAGAGCATTATGCTAAGCGAAATAAGCCAGTCAGAGAAAGATAAATATCACATGATCTCACTCATTTGTGGAATATAATGAACAACATAAACTGATGAACAAAAACAGATCCAGAGACAGAGAAGCATAGATCAGACTGTCAAACCTCAGAGGGAAGGTAGGGGTGGGTGGGGGTAAGGGGGAGAGATCAACCAAAGGACTTGTAAGCATGCATATAAGCCTAACCAATGGACACAGACACCAGGGGGGTGAGGGCATGAGGGGGGGGCATGGGGGATAAGGGCACTGCCGGGGTCCAGCAGGTCCAGGGGTCCCCAAAGGTGTGGACGGAGTTGGCGAAGAAGGAATGACGCGGAGACAGCATTCAGTTGATCAGCAGCCCAGCCAGGATCTCTAGCCAGGATCTCCAGCGAAGTTCTGGTCTCGATCTCCAGAGAGGTTCTGCTTAGGACCTCCAGCCAGGTTCTGTGTCCATGGTCTCTTGCTAGGTTCTCCAGCCAGGTTCTCCAGGTTCTCCAGCCAGGTTCTGTAGCCATGTTCCCTCGCTAGGTTCTCCAGCCAGGTTCTGTGTCCATGTTCTCTTGCTAGGTTCTCCAGGTTCTCCAGCCAGGTTCTGTAGCCATGTTCCCTCACTATGTTCTCCAGCCAGGTTCTGTCCAGGTTCTCCAGCCAGGTTCAGTCACCAGGTTCTAGTCAGGTTCTCTTGCCAATTTCTGTAGTCAGGTTCAGTCCAGGATCTTTTGCCATGTTCTCTCCAGCGAAGTTCTTCTGTCTCTAGGTTCCGTGTAGGTTCTGTCTTCTTTCTGTCTCTCCTCAGTTCTGACTTATTACATCTGTATTTATACCAGTTGATTCAATCCTATCAATCTCTATTACAAAGGTTAGGGCGTTTCTTATCTCCATTCCAGGGAGTAAAGATTATGTAGCTTAAGCATGATTGTTCATAGTTAAAGTGATTAATTACCCGCCTGGCACTTAGTTAAGAGGTTTTATTCCCTCCCTAAAATCAGGGGAAAATCCCTACCTGGGGAAGCAACCTTTCTCAGAGACCTTGGTTAAAACACATAGTGCCAAGAAGGTGAACAAACATATTATGAACAGTATGCCATATATGCCAGGTCCTTTGAAACAGCAAGGATGGACCGGCTCCCGGCAGGGCACATATGTAATACCTTAATCAATAAAGAAAAAATAAAGGAAGAAATACAAGTGAAAAAAATGATTATACCTTCTGTAGAAAGAAAATCCTTTATGTTTGTCTATCTAGGGAGTCTGAATCTTGATTTGATGTTACTGAGTTTAATGTGACACTTTCCATTTGCAAAAAATATTGCACAAATACTAAAAACGTCACAGCAGCAAGTTCTTTTGGCCACGTGGCTACTGTTCCACACTTATTTTCTGGGCCCACTCACTTCTTAGCTGTCCAGTGGGAGTACACTTAGCTATAGTGGGAGGAAATGTTCAATTTTTGTAACCAAAAGTTGCAATATGACACTAGAGTCTTGACCTTTTGTTTTACACTTTACATATGCAATTAAAAATACATATTTTATTGTTATAAAAGTTAGAAGCAATCACTATTAATATTTGATATCTATTATTCTAAATATTTTCCAATGATTTCATTTTTTTGGTTTATAAATATGGGCTTATATTAATACTGATTGAAAACTAAGTTAGTGATATGTTTTAAATATTTAATATATAATTTAGTATTTTTATATTATTTCATTTTCAATAGATGTACAATACTCCATCATATGATTATGTCTGAAATTTCTAGTTAGCTGTCTATAAATGGATGTTTAGGATCTTTTTTATTATTTGTTATTAAAGTAACAGTGCAAAGAGTTAATCATTCTTGGAGTAAAAAACTTTGCAAAAATATGATTATTGAATTGGAACAAACTGCTAGAAGTTGGAAACCTAAAATGTATTCTTAAACACACACACACACACACACACACACACGTACATACGTATATACATCTGTATATAACATATGCACATTGCTTCCAGAAATATTCTAGAAATTTTATGTCCCACAAGCAGTATATGAAAGCTCGTATTTCTCTTATATGCTTTCCAGAAAAGGGTATCATCATTCATTTTTACCTTTATAACTAATCAAAAGGAAAATGCTAACTCGTTTTTGTTGTAATTTATATTTCTCTACCAATAAGATTGAACATTTCATCATGCTTATTCGGCATTTATAGTTCTGTAAATTGAATATCCAATCCTTAGTTTTTCTATTGGAATGCTCATAATTAAATTAATTATTTTATAAAAAGAACTTTATTTTTTGTATTTAATCTCTCATTTGAGGGAAAAAACGCATTGATTAAAAAAAGTTTCAGGGCTTCAAGTGCCCATATCTATTAAAATATAAGGCTTCCATTAAATTATCCTTAGAGTCTTTCTTCTGGACAAACATAAATCTTAGGAATTATACTAAAAATTTTCAGTAAGAATTTAAAATTTTGTGATTTCTTCCAAAGGATACTACATGTTCTATTCAAAATAATAAAGAACACATCTGCCTCACTTCAACTTCAATTATTTTTACCTACTTCTGATCATTTCATCAGAGAAAAAGGCATAGGTTCTTGGCTTTTCCTAAGCTTTTTAAATGTACAGTAGAGTACCATGACTTCCACTTAGAGTTAACAATACCTCCCTGAGAGATTTTGTCCAGATATAAAACAAATAATACACTTTTTGGCAATCTACCTTGGAAGCGCTCTCATTATTATGCTAAAATGTTATAGGCATAAAAACCAAACAACCTGAGGGGGAAAAACAGATTTCTATCAATTTTAAGACTGTAGGCTGAATACGATCTTAAAATGTGCGTGTGCGTGTGCGTGTGCGTGTGCGTGTGCGTGTGTGTGTGTATGCATGCTCATGTGGGATGTGCACCTGTACTGTGATTGCAAGGGGAAATTTACCGATTACTTACCACAGAAAAGGGAATAAATAAAGGGTTACTTTCTTTCTTCTCCTCTGCAGTAACAGTTTACTTCTGCATTAGCTGTAAGTTATGGGTTTTAGTGTGTATAGTGTCCTAGGCACAGTTTCTGTCCCATCTCAGATTGGCTCAACTTCACTCACCAATCCTTGCCATGAGCCACTGTGATTTGCTTTGCTTCTCAAGCTAGTAGGCAAAATTTACACTCTCAGTGTTATCAGGGCCTGAGTATTGCTGCTACACCAGACCCATCTACCCTCACATAAGTGCTGACTGACAAGGAGAATTCCATGTTTGCACACACCCTGGAGCTCTGGCATCCCAGGGAGCTGTGTGTAGGTCCAAAATCCAATCTGTCAGTGGATTTTGACTAATGATCGGAAAGAGAGAAACTGCTCACACTTCCCATCCAGCCATTGGCTGTGAGCTCACAGTCTCTCAAGAGACACCATATGAGGCCAAGCAAGCTCTGTATTTGTCCTAAACGTGTGGCCAGCTCAATAACATGCCTCCATGATCTGATTTCCCTTCTGCCCTGGCTCCCTTCCCTTGGCCCCTCACTCTTGTTTTCCTGGACTTGCGCCCCCCCCCCCCGCCCCCCCAAAGGCCTTATTTTTGAAAGCCTGCCTCAACCTCTGTGTTCTAGGAAAGAAACTAGACTAGCATTGTATGACAATAGCTAAAGTAAACATATAATTATTAATTTCATTAAAAATAATCCTCTACTACCTGAAAACTGGGTCCAGTTTTCATAGAGAAATTTGACCTATCAAGAGTTCTACCAATATTGCTATAAAAGTGAATTTACCTTGATATCTATGAAATGTAGAACAATCTATCTATTTATTCCCCAAGCTAACCCTTCTTTCCATTTTCCAGCACCATTACCGCCCAGGAGATTGGGGGAAGTGAGACCAAAGTGGCTTAAACTTGGAACCATTTAGTTATTAGCTAAAAGTTTAGAAGTTGCTATATTTAGGTGCTATGTTAAATCAGCAATGCTGAGAAACTAAAATAGATTTAAAAAAATATATGATACACTTATTAAGATGATGATCCAGAAATAAAATATATAGGGAAAACATTATAGAAAATACCAAGTTCAAAATATAGAGGTTATTCTTGTTCACACCAACAAATGTCACCTGCCAGGAAAAAAAATGTTCCCTTGAAGTGAGAATGTATTCTATTCCCAAAGCATTTAATTCATCAAAAACCTGTAAGACTGCGCCGTGTGAACACTGACCTGTGAACAGGTACCAGAGGTTGTTTGGCTCCAGTGTTTCCATCTCGCCCCTGCGGGTCGTCTTCCTGTGTCGAATTTTATAGCCGGTAATAAATCCATTTTGTGTTCCGGATGGAGGAGGCAGCCAGCTCACTTTGATACTCTGAAAAATAACAGATGCAAATTCAAACAGAGACAGGATGGACGGCAGAACAGGGTCAAGGAAATGACCCGAACCTACCAGTAAGTATAAAGCTGAGAGGCCAGAAGTGCTGGGGGTTGCCCCTTAGAACCAGATTCAGTGCATTCGTACAATTTGGCAGTATTCCTATTTGTTTAATTTTGACAAAAATGCACTTCATTTGATCGACTACGTTCTTTGGGAGATAAACTAATGAATAAAAAATAATGATATATTGTCTGTGGCTCCCAAAGAACTCAGCTATAATACAGAATCGTCCATCCCTTATTACCCCCGCCACATTCATGTGTGTGGACATGTTCTTTGCTCTCATGTGTTTAAGAAAACCAGATTTGATGAAGAAGTATACCTTCTATTTTTATTTTTCAGTGCTCCAAGGTAGTAATAGCAGATATTATCATTATTTAACAATTTTACAAAAAATGAAATTGAGGTACAGAGTAAAATGAATGGGGCCAGAGTCACCTTGTACCGTCATTGGAAGATTACCCAACTGTTGATTCTAACATATGTTTATCCATTCATACTAAAATAAATAATTATAGGGTGTCTACTTGCCAATTCTAATCATCTAAATTCTCCTATAAAATATTCTTGAAAGAAATAAAACTGAATTGATATTAGATTTTAAGCTATCCAATAGGCCTTCCCATAAGTAGCCCTTGGAAAATCAATAAGCATCATTTTCCAAAGACTACAAGCTTATTTTTCGAAAAGTCAAAATGAATTTCAAATAGGAAATGAAAATACATGTGAAGAGATTAAACCTTAGATCCAGAGGTAAAACTTTATGATTACTAGTTAATGCTTTGCTATGGTGTTGCTGAGTTACCTCTCTTTTTCTCATAAATGTCCTTAATTTCAACGCATATATTGAAAAAGAGAGACTAATTATGCTTAGTATGTCTACCAAGTACTTGTAAATCACTTGATAAGCTTGAAGATCTTAATTATACTAATGATCACATGAGAAATAGTTTTTCACATAAATAATTTTCTTTATCACATTTGGGGATTTCCAGTGATTGTATAAATTATGCACACATAGCTGATACCTCAATATCAATGCCTACAGCAACTAATTAATAGGATCAGTTATACGCTCTACATACCAAAGGGTAACGTCTCTCAGTGTTTATTATTTAGCTTTGGAAGTAATAATACTATTCATCCTCATATGTGGGTAGAAGCTAAATTTATTAACATCTTTTATGCTTTCTTACTGATTTCAAGCAAACACAAGTAGACTGCAAAACCTTTGATGCTCAAATTCTTTCTGTGCAAATTCTTCTGCACATGATATAGCTAGATGACCCAAGGAATGTTGCTTGGGGAAGTTAAATGAAAGTGTTCAGCTATTCTTTCCTATTGAATGGTCTAATGCATTTCTTTTCTGTATGAGATCTCTTCTGCTAGTGCTCAGTAGCTTACACTCATTGCCCTTCCCTCACCAAGCCACCTACAGCTGTCACTGCTATGGGGACATTCTTGTAACATGACCTAGTCTTCATGGGCCAGTCTGGTAATGATTTTTATTAAAAGTACTTAACACATGACCTTTGACTTTTGAAATATCAATTCTAGTAGCTGTGACTTGACTTTTGGTCCTTTCATTACTTGAGAGGGAGAAATTAATCCTTCTCACTGTTACAGTGAATCAAGGATTAATTTCATTTTTTTTTTCAGATTTGTAAAAACAGAAAAAAAATGTAAAACTGAGTTTCTCCAAATTCCTCCATCCCCTCTTTGGTTAGTATAAAAATTGAATTCTCTTACAAATTGCATTGTGGAGAGCAGTCAGGTTTATTGATTTAAAAGGAAATGTCTCATTGGCCTTTATTCCTGTTTGAGATAGTTCCATCCAATTTGATGATACAGTGTTGTTAGGGGCAGAAAGAGAATATTGGTGACTAGCTATTATCCTATATATTAAAAGGGTAATATGCAAATTGACCCTAAAGATGGAACAACTGGGAATGACTGGTTGCTATGATGCACACTGACCATCAGGGGGCAGATGCTCCACAGGAGCTACCCCCTGGTGGTCAGTGTGCTTCCACAGGGGGAGCTCTGCTCAGCCACAAGCCAGGCTGATGACTGCGAGCGCAGCAACAGTGGCAGGAGCCTCTCCCACCTCCTTGACAGCACTAAAGATGTCCGGCTGATGGCTTAGGCTGGACATCTCCTGAGGGCTCCCAGGCTGCCAGAGGGATGTCTGACTGCCAGCTTAGGCCCGCTCCCCAGATGGATATTTCCTGAGGGGTCCTGGACTGTGAAAAGGCACAGGCTGGGCCGAGGGACCCCCTCTTCCCCCCAGCACATGAATATTCATGCACCAGGCCTCTAGTTAAGAAATATTAACCATGCTCTATTAACTGTGATCGTTATGTTCTGATTATAGAAAGCAAATTCTAACCTGGCTGAGAGTTATATGCCCTGGGACATGGGAGCTAACATCAGAATGCAGCCCATCCTCCTTTTCCGAGAGCTGCCCATCATTATGGAAAGAGTCACAACCACATGACTGAAACAATCTAGTCCCCGGAGGCACCCACCCTCTGCAACCCCCAGCCCCAGCCTGCATTGCTGGTTACCTGTAACCATTATACTATGCCTACTTTCCCATGCCTGTAACTCTTACTTTCCCACATAATCTTTGTCTATCTACCCAATATAAGCAGCTGGCTATGGGGAGGGGCAGAGCAGATTTTTGTGGATGACTTCCTGTTTTCCCATCCTGCTAGCATTATTGGGATAAACGCTCATATAGGATTCAGCCCTGTCTCTGCTTAATTGGCTCAAGTGGTGACAGGCAGCCTGGACCCCTTGGTTATTCGGTTACAGTATTATCCTTTTCATGGACCACATTAATTTATTCCTTCACTCTAGGTGCACATGAGTAGTAAGAAAACAGAAAAAGCAATAACTGATAAACCCAACGCCCCATTTTTTTTTCAGGAACTACATTTCACAACCTTCTCTTTTTAATTCCACATATCCCATCGCACACTGACATTTTGCCTTACTCTCTCTAGAGCAGTGGTTCTCAACCTTCTGGCCCTTTAAATACAGTTCCTCATGTTGTAACCCAACCATAAAACTATTTTCGTTGCTACTTCATAACTGTAATGTTGCAACTGTTATGATTCGTAATGTAAATACCTGATATGCAGGATGGTCTTAGGCGACCCCTGTGAAAGGGTGGTTTGACGGCCAAAGGGGTTGCGACCCATAGGTTGAGAACCGCTGCTCTAGAGGGAACTACAGGGGAAGACAAACTCCTCTCAAAACATGTTCAGTTTCTTTGTAAAGAGCCTTTAAAAAATTTTTAAGTTGTTTTATCTGGAGAGCATTCCCCCAGAGGGAATTGGAGGGCATCATTTGAGAGAATTTCCTTGTAGCAAAGAAGGATGCTGTGGCTGAAATATGGCAGGAACTGAAGGATCTTGAAACTAAATTGAAAATCAGTTTTCCACTCTGCCCCTTCTTTCTGTTCTGTACTTCCAATGACTTCTTGAATCTCAAGTAAAGTTGCTTGAAGAATGAAACATGCTTTCAACAAGGCCCTACTTTTATTAAAGAGTGCCCATCAGCACTTTGAAGAACTTTTTTTTCACTATTATAAACCCCAGCTGTCTTTATTTACCTTCCCTCTGCCAGTGCCCTGGTTCAGGCCTTAATCATTGCTCAAAATATTGCCATACATAACTAATTGATCCGCCTGTCTCCAGTGTCTCACCCATAGCAGCCATTCTCCTTATCAGTAATGAACCACTTAAGCTCTCTAAGCCCCAACGTTCTCATCTGCAATATGAGCTAACTAGAGGCCCAGTAGACGAAACTTGTGCACTGGGGGGAGAGGGAAGGGGCTTCCCTCAGCCTGGCCTGCACCCTCTCGCAGTCTGGGACCCCTTGAGGGATGTCTGCCTGCCAACTTAGGCCCGCTCCTCATGGGGATTGGGACTAAGCCAGCAGTTGGACATCCCTCTTGCAGTCCAAGACCCCTTGTTCCTTATTGCCCACCTGCTCCCTGCTCCTTACTGCTTAGCTCACTGCTCCTTAGGGCTGCTGCAGAGGCGGGAGAGACTCCCACTACCGCTGCTGCGCTCGCCAGCCATGAGCCTGGGTTCTGGCTGAGCGTTGCTCCCCCTGTGAGAGTGCACTGACCACCAGGGGGCAACTCCTGCATTGAGCATCTGCCCCTGGTGGTCAGTACACATCATAGCGACTGGTCATTCTGGTCATTCTGCCGTACTGGTCAGTTAGGCTTTTATTATATAGACTAGGGGCCCAGTGCATGAGTTCATGCACCTTGAAAGGAACTGTCAGCTGTGAGGCTGTTGTAGGCACAGAGGCGGGTCTCAGCCCATCCTCTGTGCCATTGCCTGGCCCCTCCCACCACGGCGCCCAGTCCCCTGTCTGCAGGCAGTCCTGCTCCCACCCCCACCACTCCCACACACTGACAGCACTGACCCCACTTGCACCCACTGATGGCGCAGAGCGATTGGGCCAACACCAGCAGCAGGTGCAAGTGGTGGCTGCTGCTCCAATCATCCCTCAGGAGCAGGGTAAGATGGAGAAGCCCTCAGGGAAGATCAGGGCAATTAGCTGCCGCTCACACCCACTGATGGCACCAAGTCACCAGGATTGGCGCCAGGCACCGGCAGCAGGTGCAAGCAGGGCTGGCGCTGGCAGTGGATGTGAGCGGCGGCTCCAGCCTTGGTCTGGTGCCCTTCCTCACCTGCTCCACCATCCCGCCGCAGCCAATGCCCACCATGTTCTGCACATGCCCCCTGGTGCTCAGCGCATATCATAGCAACCAGTTGTTTGGTTGTTCAGTTGTGCCAGTTGCTCTGCCATTTGGTCAATTTGCATATTAGCCTTTTATCATATAGGATAACAGCTCTACATCAAAGGATTGTTGTGTGGATTAAAGAAGACAATGGGAGCACACTTGGTAATACCATCAGAGTGTTGATGCATAATATTTATGCAATGAATTGTAAAGACTTCAAGGAAGAAAAAAAGGAAGGGAAATGAAAGAGGGTGAATGTGAGAGACCAAGAGATAAAGAGATGGGGAGGGGGTGAGTAAAGAAAGGCAAACGTGAACAAGGGTAGAAAGAAGCAGGCAAGGCCATTGACAGTAACAACTCTCAGAATGTGGACATAATTATTTGTGTACTGACTGTGGTTTTCTTCTGTATATAAAAGGAACATTGAAAGAGAGATGCTACTCAACAACACGTTTAAAACACCCTTCCTCCCATAATTATGTATTGACCAATTTATTCTACAGAGCACTGTTCACATTTCTAATTGTATCCAATAGAAAGTTCAGGCATGGCTGATAAAAAAATAAAAGAGCCAGGTGGCTCAGTTGGTTGGAGTGTTGTTCCATACACTGAAAGGCTGCAGATTCCATTCCTGGTCAGGGCACATACCTGGGTTTTGGGTTCAATCCCCGGTAATGGCTTGTACAGAAATGACCAATTACATGTTTCTCTCTCGCTCGCTCTCTTGGCCCTCGCCCTTCCCAAAAAACAGTAACACATCTACAGGCAAGGATTAAAAAAGAAAAAAAAAGAAGCCCTAGTATGGGGTGGAGATGAGAAAAATGCAAAAAAGTGAAGAGATCAAATATATTTTTGGAGGTAGACTTGACAGGACTTGGTGATGTATCAAATGTCAAGTGTAAGGAGGAACAATCATTAAGAATGACTCTTAAGGTTTCAGGCATAAGCAACTCAATATATGAAAATGCATTTACTGGGACCAGACTGTCTCAAAGTAATCCATTTTAAAAAAAAGTTCACTGGACCTGCTGCTGGCATCAATAAATGGCAATTCACAGAGGATGTGGAAACAAGGCAATCCATATTGATAATATTCTAGTTACTGGGGAAGGGCATTTTTTAATTTTATAATTTAAAATAAATAATATCTTAATTTAAAAATTATATAGTAGCAACAATTAATATTTAACCTTTGACATTTATTTAAGTACTTGGTAAATATTTCTATTAATCATCTGAAATCAAATTAAATTTCATCTTGGAATAGAAATTAATTTACTACTGAAACAGTAATTTAAACTCTATTATGTTTATAAACTGTGTGAACCATTTCCAAAAACTGTCTTGCCTTTTTATAAATCCATGTACTGTAAAATACTAACCAGGAATGGATTTGATAAAATGTCAGTAAGATATTATAAAGGTCTCTCTATATTTTTCCTGCAGTTTTATACTATTCTTGCAGACTTGACATATTTTTGCCTCACTATCATAAATATACAATCTCTTATGATCAGTGAAGTTAGAAATTTGGGGAGCATGCTGAAATGGGCATTCTTGAGTTCCTGTAGAACTGTTACTCAAAATGACATAAAGCTATGCTAGCAAATATTCTGACTGGCTTCCAGACTGAAGTCTGCTAGTAATATGTAAATTTTGAGTAAAACATTTGTGAAATAATAAATTTATGGTTATATATAAACTAGAGGCCTGGTGCACAAAATCCGTACACAGAGGGGTTCCCTCAGTCCAGCCTGCACTCTCTCCAATCTGGGACCACTTGTGGGAAGTCTGACTGCTGGGAGTCGGACATCCCTCTCGCAACTCGGGACTGCTGGCTCTTAACCGCTCAACTGCCTGCCTGCCTGATCGCTCCTAACCACCTCTGCCTGACTGCCTGATTGCCCCTAACCACTCTCCCCTGCCAGCCTCATCACCCCTAGCTGCCTCTGCTTTGGCCCTGCCACCGTGGCTTTGTCCAGAAGGATGTCAGGAAGACATCCAGTTTATCTGGTTTAATTAACATATTACCCTTTATTAGTATAGATTGAGTAACATTTTATTTTAAATAAAATTTTACAAACCGGTCTTAAATTCAGACAAGGAACTCTGCTTTGTTTTATTAAAAAAAATGAAATTGACCAGTTGTAATCTCATTTAATGTTTTTGAGATAATACAAACATTTCTTAATCAATAGGTTTGTTTAGTTTAAAAATAGGCTTCCCTTTTTCTCTGCCCTGGTGGTCTCGTGAGAGTTAGTGCAGTGGGATTCCTTTCCAGAACTTGAGCCTGACTTGACCTACTCTGGAAAAATCCTGCTCTGGTTATGTAATAAGTTAAGCCACACTGGGACAATTTCTCAAGTTGCTTGACTTTAAATCACATACTGCAGCTCTACTGTGATTTGGGGCCCAGTTTAGTAGCTGGGTTTCTCTGCTTTTGCCATGCTAATCTGCCTGTCCATTAAAGACATCTAAGACATGCAGGCCTGATTCCCTCAGAAGCTAGAGTCTTATCAGTCTCAGGCTGGCTGACTACTCTCACAATACTTAATTGCCTTCCTGAACCTAACACTCTGAACTGCCCCAAACTACTGGCCTTCTGAGTCACCACTGGGAGCTCTTTATGGCACCTCTCACCAAGCACAACTATCTATCACTCTGATCCTCTATAGACTGTGACCAGTCTTCCAAAAGGAACATCCCTAATTACCTTACTTACTCCTGGATTTGGGGCACGATTTTCCTGGCACTGGCTTTGAATGTCATACTCATTCACCTCCATAGATCTATCATCTTCAGGTCCATACAAGAGGCATATGTCATTAGAAAAAATTACACACAGTTAGAAATGTCTTCTGGAATATGCTCTATTTCTTATATGTTCCATTTTTTATTTGTTAGCTAACTTAAATGGGGCTAAATTTAAATTGATGCTGGGAAATTTCTCTGTGTACTGACTGTGGTTTTCTTCTGTATTTAAAAGGAACATCGAAAGAGAGCTGCTATTTAACAACACGTTTGTTGAAATTCTGAGAGCTCAACATTGACAATTCCAAGTATAAAAAGGGAAGCAAATAACATAACATAACCCACTTCATTTTAGCTGCACAGGGGACTTGAACCAGTAAATGAAGGTCAAATACTAGGTGTACCAGTTAATAATGTGGATTTTTTTCTTTCTTTTTTTTTTTAAAGATATATTTTATTGATTTTTTACCGAGAGGAAGGGAGAGAGATAGAGAGTTAGAAACATCGATGAGAGAGAAACATCGATCAGCTGCCTCCTGCACACTCCCTACTGGGGATGTGCCCACAACCAAGGTACATGCCCTTGACCGGAATCGAACCTGGGACCTTTCAGTCCGCAGGCCGACGCTCTATCCACTGAGCCAAACCGGTTTCGGCGGATTTTTTTCAATAGATGGAGTTACACATATGTTGATATATATGCGATTTGATATGTATGCTATTTTGTTGTATTGACAGCAAGCTTCAAAACTTCATATGTCAAATTTGCTGAAGGTGTTCACATCATAGATATTTTTACACTTAAAAATATCAATTTCGTGCCAAAAAAGGAGCATTTGAGGGAAGTTTTAATTCATTACTTTATTTTGAAGAAAAGTGCTGCTGAATACTTGGGGAAGCTTATGGTGAGCATGCTCCATCTCAAGATCCCTGTGAGCGCTGGTTTAAACGCTTTAAAAGTGATGATTTCCGTGTGAAAGACAAAGAACGTCCAGGGCAACCGGAAAAGTTTGAAGGCCAACAGTTACAAGCATGATTGGAGGAAGATGCTTGTCAGACTCAAAAACAACTTGCAGAAAGATTAAACATTGCTCAGCAAACAATTTCCGATCATTTACAAGCAATGGGAAAGATTTTAAAGGAAGGAAAATGGGTGCCACATCAACTGAATGAAACACAAATGGAAAACCGAAAAGTCATTAGTAAAAGATATTGCTTCAACAACATGCAAGAAAGTCTTTTTTACATCAAATTGTGACTGGAGATGAAAAGTGGATTTATTTTGAGAATTCGTAATGCACAAAATCATCGGTTGATCCAGGTCAACCATCAACATCAACTTCAAGGCCAAATCGCTTTGGAAAGAAGATAATGCTCTGTGTTTGGTGGGATCAGGAAGGTGTGGTGTATTATGAGCTTCTAAAACCAGGTGAAACCATTAATACTGATTGCTACCAACAACAAATAATCAATTTGAACCATGCTTTGATCGTGAAATGACCAGAATGTGCCAGAAAACATCATAAAGTAATTTTGCTTCATGATGACGCACCATCACACACTTCAAAACCAGTTAAAGACACATTAAAAGATCTTGCCTTGGAAGTATTAACCCACCCGCTATATTCACCAGACCTTGCTCCTTCAGATGACCACTTGTTCCGATCGATGGCACATGCGCTTTCTGAGCAACACTTCAAAACATATGAAGAAGTGGAAAATTGGGTCTCTGAATGGTTTGCCTCAAAACAAGAAAAGTTCTATTGGGATAGTATCCACAAATTACCTGAAAGATGGGGGAAATGTGTAGCTAGCGATGGACATTTCTTTGAATAAAGCACTTTTGATGTTTCTCTTGAAATTATTGTGTTTTCTTTGATTACAAAATCCACCATTATTAACCAGTACACCTAGTATGTTTCCAAACCTTCCCTGTGAGGTCCTCAATCTATCACTGTCTATAGAGGCCAAGAGTACAATGGATACACTGACAATTTGGCATTCTACTAGGCTAGTGTTTTGCATACATATCATGTAACATTTTACAAGCATTCTTCCGTTATTTAAAGATGACATTCAGAGTTCTATTAGGAGAAACGTAGGAAATAGCTGAGTGGCCTGTAGAATCTTCTCTAGAGATGTGACTAATTCAACTCTGGTCCCAAACTTACATGCCCATTCTATACAATACATATTAGTTGTCGTTTAAGAATGAACTCCAAATGTTAAATAAAGCTCAAATCCTAGGCTCAGGTGCATGGAAATACACTAGGATCTCCTTAATTCTTATAGCTTTGTGCTTAGAAAATCTTATTAGATGTTCCATCTAGCATGCATCTTTGATTTGTTGTTTAGAGAGAGAACAATGTTCTGCAAATAAAAGATATTCCATAAGTACAATAAGATGGATTTCAGGAAGCATACTCTTCCACTCTCAGCTCTTCATTAACTTGCTAAGTGATGTTAGGAATTGTTTGTCTAAGGCAACGGTTCTCAACCTGTGGGTCGCGACCCCTTTGGCGGTCGAACGACCCACCCTTTCACAGGGGTTGCCTAAGACCATCCTGCATATCAGATATTTACATTACGATTCATAACAGTAGCAACATTAGTTATGAAGTAGCAACGAAAAAAATAATTTTATGGTTGGGTCACAACATGAGGAATTGTAATTAAAGGGCCAGAAGGCCCCTGACCAGTTTGGCTCAGTGGCTAGAGCGTTGGCCTGTGGACTGAAGAGTCCCAGGTTCGATTCCGGCCAAGGGCATGTACCTTGGTTGCAGGCACATCCCCAGTAGGGGGTGTGCAGGAGGCAGCTGATGGATGTTTCTCTCTCATGGATGTTTCTAACTCTCTATCCCTTTCCCTTCCTCTCTGTAAAAAATCAATAAAGTATATTTTTTTTAAAAAATGGGCCAGAAGGTTGAGAACCACTGGCTAAGGGCATCAATTGTACATTGCACCATCATCCCTAGTTGTTGAGAGATGATCAATGAGAAAAAGGATAGAAACTTCAAAACACTGCAAAAGACAAAGTTCTACACTCTTATTTTGTACTTATTTTGTACTTATTATTATTATTAGTAGTAGAATGCACATCTGTTTTGAAGTACACAAATGGATGCTTAAAACTGAAGCAATTTTTTATGGGATTCAATACTGAAGACATAGAACTAAATAAATGAATGAGTGATTCTCATTGAGACTAACTTCATGAATACTTCATATGATCACAACTAGATTACACTTCCCCAGAAAACAACTTTCTTTGCCACTCAGAAATCCTTCATTGCAACGTGTAAACAAAAGTGGGTTCTTTATGGCAGATTTCACCATCTTTTGATGGGTGGCCCTTAGAAATAGTACTTTCTCTGTTCGTTACCAAAACTCTATTGGAGTTGATACTCCTATATGTAATTATGGATGGTCTTTATTACTTTAAGAAAAATCAATTAATCTTACCAGCTATCCAGGCTTTCTTGGTCAAATAGGAAAAATTAACTGAATACTCTTAAACGAACCAAGAAAATCACCCTCAAACACAGAGGATAGCTCATCCTAAAGCAAAATAAAGGAAACAAAAGAAAGAGGTAAAACTGGTCTGTACCTAGAATCGTTTTTTTGTAAATAAATTCCTGGATTTAAAATTGCATTTTTTCATGTGATAATTTGCTATGCATAGCCTCGTAGTCAGGCCTGTTTGCTTCTAGGTCCTACAAACTGAAAATGCAATTTCAAGAGGGTATTCACATTTTGACAAAATTCCATTACAATAAAGCAATTTGGTTGTTCCCTAGAGTTCATGATAAAGCGATCTTACAAGTAATACATTTCAGAATTTGTCAGTATCAATAGACTTTATTCTCCAGTGCCCAAGTCATTCCCTGAATGTGAGTTAGATGTTTAGGGAGGATCATTAACTCTTTCAGATCACTAGGTCCTTTCTCAGGCTATTCATTTCTACTAAACAAAACTGCTAAAAGCAATCTAACAGCCTGATGGAGGAACAGAGTTAAAGCCAGCACACAAACACATCAGGAGAGTTATATGTAAAATTACACCCTCCAAAGGCACAAGAAAGTAGACGTGTATATAATTTAAGGCAGGAAATACAGTGTCCACTTATTTCCCATTTCTTTTTTGTTGTGAAATAAAAACGAGCATACTATTTGAGCAGTAGGTGAACGGCGTAACTTCAGAATAATTGATTTCACCATATATAAGAACCTAAGGCAAAGAGAGATGAGTTTAAATGCTGGTTTGTGCCTATGAAAATTCTTTCTCATATGGGGTAAAAGGCATTTATCAAAAATAACAAGGTCTCAGGGTGCTGCAATAATGCACTCATTCAAAATGATCATAGCACCCCAACTTGGTTGGTAAAAAATGAAACATTATCTTAAAAGTTGTTCAATGCTCAATAAGAGAATAAAAATGTAAGTTTTACACCACCTTATACTTGAAAAATCTCATTAGACCAATAAAACTAGGACCTTTAAAATTACTGTCACAAAACAACCTCTATCTAATATTTGATGGAAGAAATATAATTGTACCATAAATGTGTCTCATCCTATACAGAACAATTCCATTTTTTTTTGCTTTTATGTATATTGAAATTTAGACATGTCCAATATTCAGGAGTAAACACACACATATGAGTATGATATAAGGAAATAAAATCTTATCATGAAGCTTTTTTTTTTTAAATGCAGAAGCTGCTATTTAACAGATGCCTGTCTTCAAGCGAACTGTCAAATTAGGCCCTAAATAATTAATCTGTGAAGCCAGCAGGCTTTCCATCTCAGAGCAGCCATCTCAAAGACATGACTTACCATGTAATTACATGGGACATTACAATGTATTTATGAGGTCATTTGTTACAATGTACAGTAATTACAGACTACTTACATAGCTATTTATGTCTCATAAAGTGAAGTGAGACTAAATATTTTAATTGTGCTGGAGAAATAAGGGAAAATATTTGAGTTCCAAATGTCAGGTGAGATTATAGGTCAGATTCACATAACTCACGTTAACAGCTGGCCGCTTCATGACTCACAAGGGGTTTGTGGTACTTTCTTGTTGGAAATGAAGGTTTGTGGAATAATTTTTCAAGGATGAAGAGAAATTGCTCTCAGTTCTAATCTTCAGGTAATGCCAGAAGATAGCCCAATAATAGAATTTACTAATTACACTTCACATCCATACCATAAATGTCCAGGTGTCAATTGATTAAAAATAATGTCACGTACAGTAGTTGACATCCCATACAGCTAGGCAGAATAAATTAGCAGTCTTTTTGTTTTCCATTCCTGCGACTTTGTATAAAAATGGTATTTGCTCAAATTTTCAGAGCCCCAATTCTAGAATACACAGCCTAAACCCACTCGCATTTTCTAGAAAAGAGGCGTCTTCAAGTGACATTTTCAATGTGTGCTTTTCCCCCCAAATTTCTTCTTCTTATCTCAGTCTGTACTTGAAAATTCTAACTTAGTCTAACAGGTGAATTATGGCAGCCCAGCTGAGGAGGTTTTTGTGCTTCTTACATCTGAAACACCACTGACATCTGAATAATCAGGTCAGCTCAGTGGTCTCATAATTACATTGCTAATTCTTAAAATTATAATTAAAAAACTTTCTGGATTATTAATGATCTCTTCTCTTTGGATGAATGCCCAAAGCAAATCTTGCTATTATTTACTTGCCATGCTTTATTCATTTATTCATTAAACTTCCAAAATGCTTGCTGCTCTGTTCCTGGCATGGTGCAAGAAGACAGGCCTACTCACCCATCACACTGGCCTTGAAATGCTTGTGCTTTCCAGTGAGGGATTCTGGGATGCTGTCGGTAGATTGGCCTTACTGAAATCTGTTCAGCTAAGTAGACATCCCATACGAAGGTCTCTTTTAGGGAGACTAAATTCCGGCTGTATACTCAGAGTTTATGCCTTTCAATTAAAGATGGTTAATATTTGATGAATCATGAAATGCAAATAATATTGCCCTCTGCTTATGCTTGCTAAGCTGCCTCCCATTGATGTGATTCAGTGATTAGAACGTATGAAAGGATTTTTAGTTATGATGACATAGGCAAAATGTTCCTTTCTAAGCTTTAGCCTGTCTTACAAATTTCAACAATCATTTTTCAAAAGGAATAAACGTCAAATCTTTCTTTGTCAGGTAGATATCCTAACCACCAAATTGCTATAAATATGTGAACTAATTAATTCCTGTATAGACTGATCAGCAGGTTGACAGTGATGGGGACAGCAGCCTCCTGGCAAAACAGGGCTTCTCTCAGTGTTTAATGACTGTTTCATTCCTATGTAATAGGCCCCGAATTTGCCAGATACTCAGGACCCACAGAGCCATCTGCAGAATGTTGCCTGTTAATATGCAAATAAGCCAATTAAAATTCACAGATTCATTCATCCATTGACCATCCGTCAGGTCAATTCAGATCAACTTTACCAATGTTATTTACACCTGCAGAAAGAGGAGGTCCATTTCCCACTGAAGTCCAGAAAAGCTACTCAGACAGTACATGGCAACATGTTCTCAACACCTTATCCCCATTTTAAAACAGTAAGAGGTCGTTTGCTTTTGAAAAAATAAATGTGGGTAACTATCAATACACCAATCAGTATTTCAATTAGATATGCAATCGTTATGGCTCTAATTGATTAACAACTAGCAGCACCTGTAGTTGGCTATAATTTTAATTACTGATTACATTATGGCTGATTTACTTAAAAAGATATCTACTAGTCTATGAGCACTACTGGATTATGAAGGGAAATTTTTAAAATTCCAGAATAATTAGTCTATTAAAATTCAGATGGAAGCCAATTCAATAAAATGTGTTTAAAGATTTTTATTTTAAGTTATGTTAGTGAATTTTCCCTAAATTGTACAATGTGGAGAGAAGCTGACCAACGATTGTTTTAATGTAACTCATCAGTTTTCCTAGAAGATGGGGCAGGAGTTCAGAATAAGCCTTCACCCATCAGACCATGAGAATGAGAATGAAGTTCCCAGGTAGCCATAGATGACAATAGAGTCCCATTTTAATTTGCTTTATTTAAGAGTCATGGTTTAGAAATTGAAAAGTTTGGTCATCTATTATCATAAATATCACAGTCCAATCAACAGTCATTTTCAAAAGAGATACTAGTTTATTCTTTTAAGGCCCAATGAGAACATAAATAGTCATTTCACATATAAAAGTTTTAAGTCAACTTTTAACTAGAATACCTTATGCACAAATGTTCATAGCAGCATTATTCATAGTAGCAGAAAAAAAGTGGAAACAGGCCAAATGCTCACCATCTGATGAATGGATAAGCAACATGTGGCATATCCACACAATGGAATATTATTTCACCATAAGAAGGGATGAAGTATTAGCACATGCTACAACATAGATGAACTTTGGAAACATCATACTACTTTAAAGAAGCCTCTCACAAAAGACCAAATAATATAGAATTGCATTTATATGAAATGGGCAGAATAGGCAAATCGTAGAGGCAGAAAGTAGATCAGAGATTGTCTGTGGCTGATGCAGGGGGGCGAGGTAGGAGAAAAATGAAGGGTGACTGCTAAAGGGCACAGGATTTCTTTCTAGGTTGACTAAAATATAAAATTAATTGTGATGATGGCTGTGTATCTTTAAGTGGGTGAATTATATCGTGTGTGGATTCTATTTAAGTAAAGATGTTACAAAAATAATTGTACCACCAAAAAATTAGAATAGTATAATGAACCCAATGTTTTCATCACTTGACTTCAAATTCTCAGTTCATTTTAGTTCTTATACATACCTACTAAACCCTCTCAACTGAGGCTTTATTTAAGAAAAGCTTATATATGTTTATAAAGTGGAGAAACATACAGCTTCTGTGGGTCTTGCTCTAAGTGTGGAGGAAGTACATTTCAGAGAGATGTGAATATAATCCTTTTTATGCTACATCATGGGCACGATGCCCTGTACACATGGTAATTACAAACGTTTGCAGATAGCGATGGTGGCAGATGGGGCTAAATATGGCCTCCAGAAGGCAGCAGTGCCTGGAGCAGCTGGGTCCCACTACACTGCTTCAGGTGCTACCTTTGAGGACATGTAGAGAGTCAGGTACAATCAGGGGCTAAGACATCTGCAAAGGGCTCAGTTGTTTAAGACCTCTAATAAACTCCTGGTTAAAAATGAATCCTACAGAACAGAACTAGATGGCAAACGTGGTTCCAGCTTTCACTGGGTGTATTTTTTTTTTTAAGGGGGGGAGCGGGGGTACACAGGTGGAGGCTGGTGAATTATTGCATATAAATGAGTGATTGAACTAGGTATGAAATTTAGAAAAGGACTCAGAAAACTCTTTTATATGCTTATCTATTTGCCTAAGCTCAAGAAAATGAAATGGAAATCAATGTAATATTTTCATGGGCTCTGCGCTCTTCTTGATAGTGCTAACCACAGTTCTCTAAGTTTCCATTTATTTGTTTGATTATTTGATTAATGTGCTTTTAGCTCCCTAGGACTTAAGATCATAAACGTTTTTTCCTCTTTCTTGCCACAGGATTCCTAGTGTCAACAATGTCTAACATTTAGACTACACTCAAATAGTTGGCGAATGAATTAATGGATAAGCATTTTAATGGGAATAGTTCTTGATTTAATAAAATTCTACTTTAAATCATAGTACTTTCTTTTTTTTCCTTGTTACCAACATATAAATAGCATTATCGTCATGCTTAGAAGGCATTACAGGAACCTGATTTTGCCTCACCCATGCAGTGATGAAAGAAAGAAATGACAGGAGGGTGACAGCTCTTGAGGAATCTAACAAAAGTTTGAAGGGGAAAAAAAAGAAGCATGCTAAAAAGTGTGAGTGTACTTGTGAGGAAGAGAGTGAGCACCTAAAATTAAATAAACTGTAGTGAAAGAAACCAAAACCCTATTTGAACTCTGGTTCTCCATACCTTCCACCAGGTGACGTCCTGAGCTCCCTGGAGGAGGAATGGGGATGTGTTGGGGAGGACAGTGCTGAAAGGAACACGTGAACACAGTCTCAGGAGGAGGGTTGGGTAGAGTAAGCAGGTCACATGGATCTAATGTTCTCGAGCTGGATGCTTATGAAGCAAGGTGGGCCTATACAGAACTTTGGCAAAACTTATACGAAAGTTAATGAATAATAAATTTAAGTAAAAGTCAAGCAAGTAATCATCATGGTACAATTTTCTTTTTGGGGGAGTTGTAAAACCACAGATTGGAAAAATATGTATTTCTCACAGACACTGGTTACATACAATTGTGATACTGGTTCATGATCTAATTTTTCTTTTCAATTTCTTTTGGTGTGAAGGAAATAGTCGAGGAGAATGATGGAGGAAACATGACCTTCATATCCTACCTTTAATTTTTTATCTGCACTTACTATCTACTGTTTTTGCTTTCAAAATTAGCCTGAAATATTATGAAAACATCTGGATCTAATCAGGAAACACTTTCTTCCTAAACCACTGTCTTAATTGAAGACACAGAGTCTGAAGCTTACAAAAAAGAAAGACACGTAATTCTTCCCTGGAATAAATCAGAACGCACTTGTCGGCCGCCAAGCAGATGGCACCCTTTGTTTATCATGTTGCAGACAACCTACGGGTAAACATCGCTACTCCTGAAACTCAAGGTTGGTCTTATTCATGAATTCTGGCTGAATTATCCTTAATTGTTTTTGCTCAAGTTTTATGATTCATGTGAAATATTGAAGTGCTTGAAGAGAAATATTTCCTCACTCTTGAACTGCCTGCAGGTCACTTGTAGAAACATTCACTTTGCAATAATTAGGTCAGTGTTGGCTTTCTGATTCCTTCCTTTGTGTCTCCTTTTACTCTCCTGTTTATCAGCCAGTTCTGGCAAGATCATGTGATACAGCCACTGGGCATCACTGGGAAAGGCAAGTGACCAGAAGCCACCAGCCAACATTCTACCCACATTGATTTTCCTTTTTCAGGATTAATGACGAGGGTCATTCAGTGCAGGCCTTTAAATTCTGTACCCAGTGGCATTTGGATAATTAGAAGTCTTTGTGGCTCCCTGAACATGGTCAATAACATGAGGCTAAATACTATTGTCTGTGCATCTTATATCTTAAATTGGAAATTAAAATAGAGCTCCTGCTTTGCTTTGTTGTTTCTTACTTCAAAGAATCTGAACATTTTGAAAATCGGTCTGAAAGTGGGGGATGGTAGAAAAGGTGTAGAGAGATGTTGACATGCAGAAATAATTAAATTTGAATGTTCCATATTTATATAACATGTTGGTATAATAAATTCCAAAGATAATAAATAACTTTTTTCTATTCAATTTCCTTTATAACAGGTATTTTACAAATGAAGACATCCTAGGCCCATAAAAGTCCCAAGTATGTGAATGAAAGAGACATGAAGTTAATTATGCAGATATTTTATTATACATAATGCAAAATAGCTGCATATATATATATATATATATATATATATATATATATATTGGGGCAAAGGTAGATTTTCAGTTGTTCATATAGAAAATAATATAATAAATAACAAAAGAGTAAATTCTATGTTTTGCAGATTCACAACTGTAAACCTACTTTTGTCCCACCCTGTAGGCTACTTATCCCATCATACACCTGTGTGAATTTTTAGATTTTTGTTAATTCTTAATATCAGTTTACTTAAGAGAAATCCCTATTATCCTCTGATCTCCTTTTAAGGAAAAAGAATAAACAAATTACCTGCCACAGTTCCAATTATTTAAGTAAATACAGAATAATTTAACTATGAAACAAAAACCATAGTTACTATTATTTCTCAAAAAAGCAAAAAAAAAAAAAAAATTACAGCTAATATCCTGGTTATAATAGGCCTTTCTCTCTGCAAGACTTGCCTGGGGACTTCTCAGCAGAAAACTGCTGTCACATGGACTAGCATCGTAGCTGGTGTCTTTACAAAGTGCAGAACAACCTGGAGCCCCACCAGCTACAGCTCTGCCAGCGCGGCTGCGGATCAGCCCTGCTCTGAGGCCTGTGTGGCTGGGGTTTTCTGTAGAGAGAGGGCTTCATTCCTGCAGATGGCCAAAGGATCACCTGGGTACAGTCAATGGAAAGAGGGAAGGTTTCACTGGGAGACTAGCTCACTGATTTTGACTGCCCAACTGTATCATCAAGCTGGTAGAGGGGAAGAGAGCTGGGGGCAGGGAAACAATTCTTTAACATCCCTGTCAGAAATTGAACGAGACAAACCCATTCCACAGTATTTTCTAATTTTGTCAACATTACATATGCCGTCAAGTCAACTATTGGAATGTTGAAGCAGCAGCAACACTGCCACGCTAGATGAATACTCAGGTCATGTTCTCATTTGGCAAGCAAATTGGTGAGTGAACAGAATAACAAGCATCAGAGCATCCTCTTCATTCAACCCAAAGGCATAGTAAATGCAACCCTATGAGATGGCCCAGTGAGGTGACTGGTGAGGAACCCCACTTTGCAGGCGATGCAGGCCAATGTGTGTCCTGCAGGCCAATGGCAAAAGCGGCTTACAATTCCATTCCTGGTTACATTCACATTTGTCAATGGATCAGGCTGTTGCCTGCAATGAAACATTCCCAGTAAAATAATGATCTCTCAAGAGTTTCCAGGCCTCTGGTAGCCAACTCAGAGAGTGTGCACAGCTAACCAAATCCAGTCTAAGTGCATCGAATACAGAGGCAGCCCAAATCCCCAAAGACTGAATGGAGGTTGAGCCAATGGCCACCTGTATCCCTCAAATGTGTTTTTTGCTATTGTTCCCTTAATTTCTCAGACAGATAACTTCTTATTTGGTTCATTTATTAAAGAAAAAGCGCAGGTCTGCCAACCTCATTTCCCCTCTACCAATTTCAAGGACCTACTAAAGATGGTAAAATACAGTACCTAAAAAAATGTCTTTAGTAATTTAGAAAGGGTAATGAAATATTAATATGTAGAAATTAAAATCAATCTCGGTATCTGTGTTGAAAGTACTGGATTTCTTTGATTATACTTTCAAAGTAGTTTGCATGCACTTAGATTGTCGCATCTTGTTTCTCTTCTTGTCTGACTGCTCTTTCTTCATGGCCCCTTCTTTTCCTAGTACCTCGCACTGATTAAGTGGAGTTTGGTCTGAGGTCCTTTGCTCCAATCACTCTACATATTCTCTCTAGGTGACCGCTTTTAAATCAGTTTCCATGGCTTCAATTCTCACAATCAATGGGTACCTAGCAAAGCTCTAGTTTGGTTTCAATGCTGATCCAAGTCCCAGAATAAAAATTTGAATTGCCTTATCAACATCTTAACCTCAGCGTCTCATTAGTACCTTAAATCCAAACCTTCAAAGGTCATGTTTATTCCCAGGGTAATTTCACCATCACTTTTGATGCTTTTCTCTCCCAGACTTCTCTGCACTAAAGCAGACATGAGGTCTTATTGATTTATTTTGTAGGTATATCTTAGCCCCATCCTTCTGTTCCCCCTGCACAGTCCTTGCCTAGGTTCAGGTCCAACCATCTCTTGCTTGAGCCACATCAATAAACTCTAGCTGTTCCAGAATTTTATGAGGTCTCAAGGCATCAGGCATGTCCTAACATGGAAAGATCACTGAGGAAAAGAGAACATTTAGAGTAATTTGGCATTGCTGTTATTTTCTAAGGAATTCAGAAAACAAATTATTGTTTATTGACTCCAAATAAAGCAAGGGCAATAGAGGGTGATTCAGAATTCAGGTATGATGTGTCTAAATTAAAATAGTGATATTCAAAAGTATTTAAAACATGCAAATAAGAAATAAGGGTAGATGTCATTTTTTCTCTGGGGCTGTAACAGATCTATATAAGGGTCACTGACTTATCTATAGGAACATACTTTATTAAATTTACTGTTTAGTATTGATTAAGGGATCTTAGCTTAGTGAAGTTATAGGCTAACCTGTAGATTTCTGTCCAGTAGAAATGTGAATAATTTCTGTCCAGTGGGGAAGAAAATGTCGGTTTATGGTTTATTACCCCAATGGACCTTAACCAATTTAAAAAGCCTCCTAGCAATTTTATTCTAACATTCCTTTATTAAATTGCTCATAAATACCAGGCTTGCCATCTTCCCAGGTCTGTCATTAATTAATGAGATGAATAAAATGTTTGGTAAGTTCATTTTGTATTTATATGGGAGTCATATTTTAATGTTTTAAAGTTATGCTTTATCAATGGCTTAAAAATAACTGATTCTTAAGAAAACTTACATTAGTTCACAAAGACTATATTCATTTGCATTCCTGATGTAAAGGTATACAAAGCATTGTAGCTTGGTTTTGAAAATAATATTGCAGTCAGTAAAATTTGCTCACAGACATTACCAGTGATTACCCTCTAGTTAGTATCTAATATGACACTAGCTCTGGAAACACGATATGATGAAATCTTTGCCATCTCTCTTTGTCCGGCCCTGGATATGAATCAACCCTTTATTCAGCATATCCACCCTGTATCATTTAGTAGCCTTCTCAATTATCAGATTGACTATGGCAGTGGTCGGCAAACTCATTAGTCAACAGAGCCAAATATCAACAGTACAACGATTGAAATTTCTTTTGAGAGCCAAATTTTTTAAACTTAAACTATATAGGTAGGTACATTATTATTAACTTAATTAGGGTACTCCTAAGGCTTAGGAAGAGCCACACTCAAGGGGCCAAAGAGCCACATGTGACTCGCGAAGCGCAGTTTGCCAACCACGGGACTATGGCATTGTTGCAATGCCTGTGTTTAGGTAACCCTTATTTTGCTTAATAATAGTCCCAAAGTGCAAGAGTAATGATGTTGGCAATTCAAATATGCTGTAAAGTGCTTCTTTTAAGGGAAAACGTGAGCACAGTACAATAAGATGTTTTGAGAGAAGCCCCATTCACATAACTTTTACGGCAGTACATTGTTATAATTGTTCCATTTTATTTATTTTAATATTTTATTTTTAAAATATATTTTTATTGATTTCAGGGAGTAAGGGAGAGGGAGAGAGAGAGAGAAACATCAATAATGAGAGAGAATCATTGATTAGCTGCTTCCTGCACGCCCCAAACTGGAGATCAAGCCCACAACCTGGGCATGTGCCCTGACCAGGAATCAAACCATGACCTCCTGGTTCATAGGTTGATGCTCAACCACTGAGCCACACCAGCTGGGGCCATTTTATATTTTTATCCTCTTTTTTTTAAAAAAAATTAAATCTTTCTTGTTGAGAGTATTACAGATGGTCCCCTTTCCCCTGCTGCCCCTCTCCACTCAGTTCCCACCTCACCCCAGGCCTTCACCACCCTACTGTTTGTGTCCATAGGTGAGATCTTTGGTTATTCTCTTCCCACACTCGTCCCCCTCTCCCTCTGAGATTCATCAGTCTGTTCCATGTTTCCATGCCTCTGATTCTGATTTATTCACCAGTTTATTTTGTTTATTAGACTTCTTGTTTATTTTGATTTTTAGATTTAATTGTTGTTAGATATGTATTTGTTGGCATTTTATTGTTCATATGTTTTAAAATTCTTTTTCTTCTTAAATACTACCCTTCAACATTTCATATAATACTGGTTTGGTGGTGATGAACTCCTTTAGCTTTTCCTTGTTTGTGAAGCTCTTTATCTGACCCTCAATTCTAAATGAGAGCTTTGCTGGATAGGGTAATCTTGGCTGTAGTTCCTAACTATTCATCATTTTGGCACACAATTTAAAACTTGTGGATTGTTTATTTCTGGAATTTCCCATTTAATATTGTCAGGCTATGGTTTCCCATGGGTAACTGACATCACAGAAAGAGAAACAGTGGGTAGGGGTGTATAGGTTTTCCTCTACAGCTACAGATACAGCTCAGTGTCTTGATCTCCTTCAATTAGGCTATGCAGCATCAGCAGCACCTTTGGAACATGAATTTTTGCTGGTACCACGTATAATCCCCAGTCCCACTGGAAGCATGAGACATGTGCTAAAGAACAGAGATGGAAATTCTGTGACATCCTGTGTCCCACACACTTACTTCCCACCTAGAAATCATACGTAATGACAGCATATAACATTGACTACCCTCTGAGGTTTAAAGGTCCGTTCGATGCCTCTAAGTCTGTGGCAGGGGAGGGTCGGGGAGGGGGTAAGAGATCAACCAAAGAACTTGTATGCATATAAGCATAACCAATGGACACAGACAATGGGGTGGGGGGGGATGAAGGCAGGGGCTGAGAGGCAGGGCAAGCTGGGAGAGGACAATGGGGGAAAAGGGGACATATAGACATATGTGCTACTTTCAACAATAAACAATCTTTAAGAACCACCCCCAAAACAAACAAACAGAAACATTGACTTCCATAGCAATCTGTTCCAAAGAGTATGAAAGGTGAACTTTAAGAAGTAGAATTGTAACTTGATTGGGAGATTCTATACGACCTAGGAATAAGCACAACTATTTAATTTAGCCCCAATACATAATCCATTAGTGATACAGTAAGATTCTTCTGTAGAACCAACAGCAGCTCTCTCAAACACTGTCCTCACCAAATTATATGGGGATTTTTATTTTTTATTATTTTTAAATTTATCCTTATTGTTGAAAGTATTACATAAGTCCCCCTTTTCCTCCCTCCCCCAATGATCTCTTCCATCCTGTTTCAACCCCCTCCTCAGGTCTTCCCGGTACTATTGTCTGTCCATAGGTTATGCATATTTGCGTATTAGTTCTTTGGTTAATCTCTTCCCACACTCTCCTTCCCTCTGAAATACATCAGTGTGTTCCATGTTTCAATGTCTCTGGATCTTTCTTGTCCATCAGTTTATTTATTTTTTCACTCCATTCCACATATAAGTGAGATCATGTCAAACTTGTCTTTCCCTGGCTGGCTTATTTTGCTTAGCATAATGTATGGGGATTTTTGAATCTCTAGTATAAATTTTTATGTGTTTAATTTAGCTTAAACATAAGGAAATATATGAGAGTGTGTTTGAAAAGTGAGAGCATAGTTCTCTCTTCTTTTGCCTCATCCGCTATGCCCTTTAACATTTTAAATACATTTGGAAAAGTCCCTTTTAAACTTATCTTGCAGCTTGTCAATGATGCTTCTCTTACCCACATCCCTAATGAACTCTCTTTCTCAGACCTGCCTGAGGGCCCTATTGATTTCTCTCTCTTACACAACATCATCAGTGGAAAGGAGCTATGTCTGCATGACCATGGAGCAGATGTGCTGGTGCCTCCCAGATGTGCCAGGGCCGCATGTGTGATGTGTGGACTCAATTGACCTAACTCATTTGAACAACAGGAGTGAGCCCCTAAAGTGCCGCTGCATTGAAAAGAAGATTCATATTCAAGTAATGTTTTGTTTTGTTTTTTAAAGAGTAGCAGAAATAGATATGACCCAAGGAGATAAATTATAAGTAAAAAAGTTGTAATGCGTAGAACAATATTTCCCATAGCATAAAAACCCAGTAAATCAAACCCAGAATTTGTGTGCAAGGAATTAGCTCTCAGGCAACACTTATGAAATTTAATATTTAATTTCTAGAGTGGAATTCAATATCAAATGATTTTCTTAACAGAACAAAATATTAATTGAATATTTTGAGGGTTTTTGTTGTTGTTAAACGTCACCCAAGGATTAACATTTTTCCATTGGTTTTTAGAGAGAGTGGAAGGCAGAGGGAAAGACACAGAGAGAGAAACATTGATGTGAGAGAGACACATCAATTGGTTGCCTCACACACTTGCCCTGACCAGGGCCGAGGACTGAGCCTGAAACCCAGATATGCGCTCTTGACTGGAATCAAATCTGCAGGCCAACACTCTATCTGCTGAGCCAAACTGGCTAGGGCAATATTTTGATTTTTTTTTAAAATTATATTTTAATGAAGTGTGTTCTTTAAATTTCAACCAGTTTATAATTTGTTAATCCTACCCGTCAAGTTTCATTTGACTAAAATACTTTAATATAAGCATTTAGTTATGATTAATATTATATTAGATCATGGTGCAGGTTGGACAGTGCATCTGTACTGGGGACTATACCAATTACCAATGCTAAGAGCACAAAAGGGGCAACTTTCACCAACCTAAAAAGAATTCAGAGGTTCATGTATAATTTCTTATTGTAAAAAGAAATCATAAGGTGATTATTATTCATAAGAGCTCATACGTTTGGCTCCATGGGACTAAATGAGATTATGGTATCTTAAATATAATCACAGCATCACTACATTTAATTTACAACTCCGTACCACTTGTCTGCATGTGGTTGATCTTGCTGACTCTTGAAAATTCAGGAATAATCAAGCTAAATTATTTCCATTTAGCAATGGATCATTATCCCCCTTTTACTATTTGCTACTGACTCATAATCAAGGTTCAAACCCAATCAATAATTGTGTTCTTTTCTTACTAGATTAATTTACATTCCTGTATCTGTGTTGAGTCTTCTATTTATCTGTACGTGTAGCTTAATTCTTAGAGAATCATATATCAATTTTGTTAATATTTAAATACTCTTTAAGAGGACAGCTTTTCTGAAACAATCAAAATATAACAATATTTAAACTTGCTTTCTAATGAAAATATTAAGAAATAAATTTTACCTCAATCCAGTACAAGGTACTAAATACTCTTATACATACAAAGATATCTTGAAACATACACAGAAATAGAGTTACTTTGCAGTGTTTAGAACTGAGTTTGGCTCAGAGTAGGCACTAGATAAGCAATTAATAAATGAATAAATGAATGAATTCCATGAGAAAATAAAAATGATCAGAGATATAAACAAATGTGACACAAATAGATCCATTACAAATTTATCCTACAGTCAGGGTCATTTGTAATGATAAGCAGGAGAAAAATGCATACATCTTCGAATAGCCATTTTGACAAAGAATAACAACTGATAGTTCCTTGAGAGGAGATGTGTTTTAAAACTGAAACCTGATCTCATGCTCTGATGGAAATCATCATTCATAAAGCATGATCTTACATAGAAAAATTCCATTTATAATCTGCTGTATTCCTGAAATATTTAATTCATGAATCCCATGTTTCTCCTTATTTGGGGATCTAAAAAGTGGGCTGGAGAACATCTGCTCTACTTCTCAGACTTGTTCGACCTAACGCTAAGTGAACATGCCATCTGACTAACTCAGCTAAAGAGGCGTGTACTGAGTGGATTCAGGTCAGTCCGATCAGTTTCTTGCCTGGGCTAACTACTTGTTTAAACAAATTAACCAGTTAATTCTGCCACAATGCCAAGTCTATCTCTGTAATGAGGGAGTAGTCACTCTGAGGCAGAGAAGATTTAATTAAAGCATCTTATCACAACACAGCAAACTGGGCAGAATTGGTGTGAAGTTAGTGAAGGGTACACAGATGTTCTTTTCCTAAAAAGAAGCTCTAAGTAGAAAATAAGTTGCTGTGTCCATTCACTATGAAAAGAGACAAGGAGACAACAGATTCCCTGGCCTTCTATTAACCCATAGCAATTCTTACTTCACTGAGGCTGACAACCTCAAAAATGGAGCCCAGCGACTCCCAGCTCTTGGTATTTCCATCCTTTGAAATCCCCTCCCCTAGAGTATGGGCTGGACCTACTGACTTGCTTCCAATGAAGGAATACAGGAGAAGTGATGGTTACAAAAAGACTGGGCCCAGCTGGTGTGGCTCAGTTAGATTCCCAATCAGGACAAATGCCTGGGTTGTGGGCTCAATCCCCAGTAGGGGGTGTGCAGGGGGCAGCCTATCAGTGATTCTCTCTTATCATTGATGTTCGTATCTCTCTCTCCTTCTCCCCTCCTCTCTGAAATCAATAAAAAAATATATTTTAAAAAGACTTGAGTCACCCTCCTTGGGGTTTGCTCTGAGCGAAGGCAGCTGCCATGTCATAAGCTTCCCTAAGGCGAGGTCCATGTAGTGAAGCACTGATGCCCCCGACCAATGGCCAGCGGTACCTGGGCACAGCCAACTGCCCTGCACGTGGGCTTCCAGGCAGACCCTCCCCTGTCCAGCTTGGCGATGCAACCACAGCTCCAGTCCACACCTTGAAGACAGCCAGAGGCACTCAGCGAAGCTGTGCCTGGATGCCTGGTTCACAGAACCTGGGAGGTAATACATCTGTTGCTTGAAGCCAATACATTTTGGGGTAACTTGCTATGTAGCAATAGATACCTGTCACACATTGCTTCCTTCACTCCCTCAGTAGTGACAGAATAAGAAATCACCTTCAGTCCTGGTCAGGTAGCTCGGACGGTTGGAGCATCATCTCTTACACCAAAAGTCTGCGAGTTCAGTTCCCAAGTAGGGCCCATACCTAGATACTGCGGTTTGGTCACTGGCTAGGGCACGTACGGGAGGCAACCAATTGATGTTTCTCACATCAATGTCTCTCTCTCTCTCTCTCTCTCTCTCTCTCTCTCTCTCTCTCTCTCTCTAAAAAAACAACTAAAAACATATCCTCAAGTGAAGATTAAAAAATCACCTTCAGATATATATTCAACTGAAATATTGAGGAAATCTGCATTCAATAGTGACTTTCCAGGCTGGAGAAAAGCAAGCACTCATAGGTACTAAGCAAAATACTCCAGTGTTTTACCTGGATGGACACACACACACACACACACACACACACACACACACACAGGTTTAATCTATCCTTAGAGGATAACTGAGTGGTGAGCAGCAACATCTCGAGGGCCAAATGGCCTGGATGCAACATGGAGCTCTGATATATATGATAAGTACCCTCCATTGTGCTAGTTATTAAAATATTTTGCCTCAGTTCCAGCAACAGTAAAATGGGTAATAGTGCCCACCTCCCACAGTACTGTGAGAATTAAACAAATGAAACAAATGTAATGCACTTATATTTAATGTACTCACAACACCTGGCACTCATTGAGCACTGTATAGGTATCACCAGCTTATTTTGGAAAAGAAATCCCAAAGAGTATGTCTTAAAACTATTTGGTAAGCCAAAACCGGTTTGGCTCAGTGGATAGAGCATCGGCCTGCGGACTGAAAGGTCCCAGGTTCGATTCCGGTCAAGGGCATGTACCTGGGTTGTGGGCACATCCCCAGTGGGGAGTGTGCAGGAGGCAGCTGATCGCTGTTTCTCTCTCATCGATGTTTCTAACTCTCTATCTCTCTCCCTTCCTCTCTGTGAAAAATCAATAAAATATACTTTAAAAAATTAAAAACAAAACAAAACAAAAAAAAAACCTATTTGGTAAATTATTAAGAATAAAGCCTTAGACGTATGTTCTTTATAAGAGAAAAAACTGAGTAAATGTCCAGAGTTTAAATATGCAGGGGTCAGGGTAATAAAAAAGTACCTAAAGGCTAACAATTGGCACCAATGTACAATATTGTATTTTGGAGTTGTTTTTTGTTTTTTTGTTTTTTTTTGCATCATGACACATAATGTTAAGCTGTAACAAGTAGTCTTTTGTTTCAAATTTCTTCCTTTTAATCATTTTAGTTTAAATAAAGTTTCCTGGGATGTGGATCCCAGGAACAGGTTGGCATTCATCTCTTCAAACAAGTCTTCAAAACAGCCGTTTCGATCATAAGGTTTGCTAAATCCCAGGATGGAGACCATGTAACTAATCACATTTCATTAGGCATTTAAGGGGATTTTAAATATCCAGCTCATCTTATAAAAAAAATCTTCAACTCAACCTGTTTGGCTCAGTAAATATTGTTGATCATGGACTGAAGAGTCCTGGGTTTGATTCCTGCCAAGGGCACATAGGTACTTCGGTTGCAGGTTCCCTGGCCCTGGCGGAGGCAACCAATCAATGTGTCTCTCTCACATCAATGTTTCTCTCTGTCTGTCCCTCTGCCTTCCACTCTCCCTAAAATCCAATGGAAAAATATCCTTGAGTGAGGATTAACTAAAAAAATCAAATAAAAAAAAATCTTCAGCACTTTGTCCCTTTCCCAAATTAAAAAGCAAAGAATCACAAAACCTCCAAATGGGCAGTCTTTATTATTGGTAAGATATCGAGACCAACACTTTTAAGAAGCTATTTGCAAGAGCCTCAAAAGATGTCTCAGATCCCCTTCTGTTTGAAGGCATCTCGGAGCCATGAGCTTGCGGGTGGTACTCTTCTGGGATAAGTGGGTGGATTCTCGACACTGGGAGGGCACATGAACATGGGGATTCTGACCCCTCCCTCTGCTCTCCTGCCTGGCTAGAATGAGGTGCGCTATGACTGAAATGCTACTTGTCCCCGCCTAGCGTGAACGACCTGTTTTTCCAGCTTGGATTTGTCATTTTCTTATGAATACACCGCAGTCTTCCTTACCCCCGCTTTAAAGAAAGTTATTCTTTTATGTTTGTTTGTTCATTCTCACCTGAGGACATTTTTCAATGAATTTTTAGAGAGAGTGGGGAGGGGCGGAGGAGAGAAACATTGAAGTGAGACACTTCATTTGGTTGCCTCCTGTCCACGCCCTGACTGGGGCTGGGTTGTGTACAGGAACCAAACCTGCAACCCAGGTACATATCCTTGACCAGGAATCGCACCCACCACCCTTTGGGGCACAGGCTGGTGCTCTCACCATTGCACACACTGGCTCGGCAGCATGCTATTCTTGTTATATGCCAATTAGGCCTCAATAAAGCTGGGGTGGGGTGTTATTCTTTGCTTCTAAAAGCCTCCTTCCCTTTCATCATTCCAACCCTCAATCTATCCAACACCATCCCTTCTCCTGGCCCAAATCAAAGATGTCCATCTCTAAAACCTCTCATTTCATATGAAGGATGCCCTCTAGAGTCAAGTTAGCCACGTATGATTGTATGATTTCTAGATTTCCAGCCAGATGTGCATTTGGGACTGTTTTTAAATATTTCTCTGCTTCAGTTTCACCACCTTTAAAATAGTACTGACTCTGTGAAACTATTTTGTGAACCAAGAGTATAATACGCACAGACTACTTAGCATCGTGCCTGGCACAAAGCGGGTACTTGGGGACATTAATGATTAATGTTACTGCATTAGTATGCTCACTACTACTATTGGTAACATCCTACGCCTTTCACTCTTCCATTTCTTGCACACAAGAGAATCATCTTCTCATCTGTTTTCTCAACTGGGATGTGGGTAGAGATGGTGGAGAGGGGAAAAGCATAATTAAAACCATCTCATTGGATAGAACTTTGTGCCCAAGGATTATGACTAGATTTTCGTGTAAAATAGAACACTGCTGCCACATTTAGGACATGCAAAGGAAACCTCTGTTGTTTTGGCAAATGCAAGAATGATTAACACATGTGTATTATTAAAGTGCAACCGAGAAGATAAAAACTTCCCTTGTGATTAAAATCATTTTGTAACAAACAAATGGAAACCGCAGTAATTCTTTCATCAAACTGATCCAGCAAGTTAAATCATTAATCCCACGGGCAGGATTCAAGTGCACATACAGAGAAATGCACACATCCGCACACGTCTATCAGAATCATCAGAGATCTGGCGTTTTTGCTGTGAACCCTAAACCGGACTAAAACTTGCCCCTGAGATGCCTTTGCTATTGAAACCACTTGTCCACTAATGGACAATATTCTTCCCTCTGCAAATGCATTTCTAACGTCAGTGACCTGGAGACCACAGGCTGGCTGGGGCAGCTGCCCTCTATCCCAAAGGCGGGCTTTGCAGACCTGTTCCCCCTGCGCTCATCCATCCTCACCCCGCACAGCCCCTCGCCCCATGCTCTGCTCTTCCGCTGACAGTGGCCATCCTGCCCCCCATCCTGTTCAAGGTGTCAACGTAAAGACAGAGAACACAGAATGGAAATGAGGCTTCCTGCCAGCAGCGTGACAGCACAATGACCCCTTATAAAAACACGGCTGTTTGAAACCCAAGAGGGTTCAGCAGTGATATGAATCTTGTCATTTTTTAAGGCCACGTAACAAAGGGAAGGAAGAAAGGGAGCGTGAGGGTGGCATTGCAAATGAGGAACTCGAAGGCTGGCGAGTCCTGATTAGATACACTCTTGAGAGGAGCTTATTGAATATGTAAGAACGTTTTCCTGGGAGAAAGGGAGAGAGAGTTCTTAATTTTAATCCCGTGTGCTTAATAAAGTGATAATTCTTTTGATTTTAATTTTATTCATGTGGAAGTACATTTCCCTTCCTCCCAATATTAATTCGAGGCTACTTTAAACTCAACATATGTCTCACATGTTCTATTTATATGTGTAAATCATGTTAATTCTAATTTGAATTGCTAAAATCTTTTTTTGACAAATCTGTAAAAATCAGGATGCTTCAGGGTATAGAAAAAATTACCCTCCACCCCACTGAGAACCCCCCTCCAAAACCTTTGAAGAAAGCCAGAGACACTTAACATTAACCTTGTATTTTTACTAAATTTACCTCAATAGACCTTCTACAAATTCATTTTCGTTGCCTGTGTTCAAGTGGAAATAAAATATTATAGGTACAATGGTCACTCTCAGCTACCTGTAAATAATATGTTTGCAATATGGTACTCTCAGAGGGGTCCTCAGAATGCTGACTTTCTTGTGCCTGCAAAATAATTATATGCGTGGTTATAATCTTAATGAATCATCTTCCGATGTAACGAGTCTGGGCCAGGTTTGGATTTATTAAGCATTACACTTTGGAAATCTGCTATCCACAGAGTAAATGCGTCTGAGTTATGTCCACTCAACTTGACAACTCTGAAACATACAGCACCGCCCATTCCTCATTAACAAGATGTCATGTGCACTTGGAAATAATCATTTCAAAATGCAAGATCCCAACACTGGCTGAATGGAGTGACCGATGTGAGGCAGTGTGAGATGCAGAATAGGAACATGGACCAGGAATTGTGTCCAGTCCCAGTCTAGTGTATGAGGAAATGATGTCGTTGTGTTTGGTAATAACTATAGCTGGGTTAAGGTACTTCAGAGATTAGGTGGTGAGTTTTGGACTGGAAATATACATTTTTAAAATTCTTGTCAGGGTTTTTTAGTCTAGCTAAGGTTCTCTAAGTGAGGAATATAAGCAATAATGGCAAAACACAGGAAGCTGTTTCATATACCCATTTCCAAAGGGGTCCGAGATACACATGTGGCTCTCCTGGGAGCTCTATTGCTCATTCTAGGGTATTAAAAGGAAAATACACAATCGGTCCAGTGAGGGAAAAGCTAGGCTTAGAAAAAAGGGCACTAAAGGCGCTCAGCATCATCAGCCATCAGGAAATGCAGATCAAAGCCACAGTTTGATAGATGCCACTTGAGGCCCACTGGGCTGGGTATAGTAAAAATGACAGCGAATATGTGTTGGCAAAGATGTGGAGAAGTTGGAACCTTCATACACTACTGGTGGGGATTTAAATGGGATCACAGCTTTGGAGAGATTATCTGATAGTTCCTTAAAAGGTTAAAGTTGGAGTTATCATGCGACCCAGCAATTCTACTCTTAGGTATCTACTCAAGGAGAAACAAAACATATATTCCCACAAATAGTCACAGTGGCATTATTTATAATAGCTACGAAGTGAAAACAATCCAAATGTCCATCCTCAGAAAAATGGATAAACAAAATGTGGCTTATATCAATACAGTATTCTATTATTCAGCAATCAAAAGAAAAGCACTGCTACATGCTACAATATTACGAACTTGGAAAACATGTTAGTAAATGGAAAAAAGCCAGTCAAAACCGGTAATATATGATTCCATCCTATGTAATAAAAGGCTACTATGCAAAATGACCAAATGGAGGAATGACCTGTAGCTATGGTGTGTACTGACCACCAGGGGGCAGACGCTCAATGCAGGAGCTGTCCCCTGGTGGTCAGTGTGCCAGAAGCCAGGCTCACGAGTGGTGGTGGTGGGCGCAGCTAGTAGTAATGGTGGGAGCCTCTCCCGCCTCTGCAGCAGCACTAAGGATGTCCGACTAACGTCAGTCAGACATCCCCCAGGGGCTCCCAAACTAGACTGCTAGAGGGCGCATGCTGGGCTGAGAGACCCCCCTGAGTGCATGAATTTCATACACTGGGCCTCCATTTTTTTAAAAAAATATATATTTTATTGATTTTTTACAGAGAGGAAGGGAGAGAGATAGAGAGTTAGAAACATTGATGAGAGAGAAACATCGATCAGCTGCCTCCTGCCCACCTCCTACTGGGGATGTGCCCACAACCAAGATACATGCCCTTTGACCGGAATTGAACCTGGGACCTTTCAGTCTGCAGGCAGACGCTCTATCCACTGAGCCAAACCGGTTAAGGCTCGGCCTCTAGTTTATATGAAGTGTCCTGAATAGGCAAATCCACAGAGACAGAAAGTGCATTGGTGGTAGCCTGGGGCTGGGGGCCAGCTGGGGCTGGAGAAGATGGTGACAGTCTGCTAATAGATAAATGATAAAATCTTCTAGAGTCAGACTGTGGTGATGCTTACTGAAACCCATTGAACTGAGCACTGTAAGAGACTGACGTTTATGGTATGTGAGTTATATTTCAATAAAGCTGTTTTAAAATGGAGAAGAAACAGCATGAGAAAGAGATTGGGAACTTTGGGTTGGGTCTCAGTTTTGCATAATCTGGAATGTCTCTAGTTTCATTTTACCTTTGGCATTGAAAACTAAAACCAAACCAAACAAACAAATAAAAAATAAAAAAGATAGACTAGGCGAAATGATGTTCTCTAGTTGTTCTAAGCAATGTCCTTATAAATATTCACAGAATACATATTATGTGGCCAGTGCAATATGTGAGAAGTACAATAAAAATGTTTCAAGATAGGCTTGTAAGATTATAAAAATGAGTTGTAGATGTATACAGAGAAGAAACAAGATAATGTGAAATCAGGTACTTGAAATGCATAGCGATGACGATAAAATAAGTAGAAATTCATAAAAATTCTACATTGGTGTGGATCTGAGGTCACCGACCAGGTGCTTGGTTAAGATTTTGATGGGTGAGAAGAAATGGAGAAGATGCCTCAGAACAGGAAAGAGTATAATTAGGGTCCAGAGGCAGAAACTTGCAAGACATACAGAACATCCATGAACATACAGAAACAGGTATGTCCATAGGCAAGAGGCCTAAAGTAGTGCTCAGGTGAATGAATGATGGGTAAAAAGGTGGGGCAAGCTACAAAGGGTCTTTAAAGATAAGTCTAAGCCTAGCTGGGTAGCAAAGTTGTTTAGAGCATCTCCCTGATATGCCAAGGTCATGGGTTAGATCCCTAGTCAACGTACATACAAGAATCAACCAATCAATGCATAAATAAGTGGAACAACAATGAATATTTCATGTTTCTGTGTCTGTTTCTGTGTCTCTCTATCACTCTCTCTCTGTCCCTTCCCCACTCTCTCTCACTAAAAATCAATCAATAATTTTTTTTAAGCTGAGTCCAATATATTGAACATAGAAACCTGGAAGAAGAGAAAATACATGTTTTTGTGAATAGGAGCCAGTTTTGTGGGGAAGATCATTGGTTCTGGGTTTCTCCTTATAAGGAGACCAATAAGCCTCTGCAAGTCCCAGGTAAAAGATCAGAGTTGAGGATGTCTATCATGCAGACTGGTGTAGCCACTATGGAAAACCGTATGGAGTTTACCCCCAAAGTTAAAGATAGACCTTCCATTTGACCCAGTGATCCCACTTCTAGGAATATATCCTAAGGAACCCAAAACACCAACCAAAAAGGATATAAGCACCTCTATGTTCATAGCAGCGCCATTTATAATAGCTGAGATCCGGATATAGTGCAAGTGCCCATTAGCAGACGAGTGGATAAAAAAGCTGTGGGACATTTGCACTGTGGAGTACGATGCAGCAGTAAAAAAGAAGAATCCCTTACCCTTTGAGACAGCATGGAGGGAGCAGAGAGTATTATGCTAAGTGAAATAAGCCAAACTGAGAAAGACAAGTATCACATGATCTCACTCATATGTGGAATCTAAAGTATAAAATAAACTGATGAACAGAATAAATCCAAAGACACAGAAGTATGGAACAGACTGGGGAATCTCAGAGGGAAAGCAGAGGTGGATGAGTGGGTGGGCAGAAATTAACCAAAGAACTTACATACATATATGCATAACCCATGGATACAGACAGCAGTGTGGGGAGGCTGGGGCAGGGGAGGGGTGCAGGCTAGAAGGGGTCAATGGTGAAAAAGGGAGGACGTCTGTAATACTTTCAACAACAAAGAAAAATTTAAAAATAAAGTCATCAGCATATATAGCCTTGGCATATTTTTCATGATAAATTTGTTTCTAAAACTATATAACATGTGATCATCTTTACTTTTCTCACTTCCCATTAATATTGGAAGGTCAAGGAAGTAGAAAGGTTAAACTTACACTGGCTAAGATTCACAAAAATAAAAGTCTGTGGTCAGTTAGGAAGAAGAGAAACAAAAATTGTCTCTAAATCCTCAAAACTTTATTCTCTCTAACAGAAGAAACTTCTTTTGCTGTCAATCTTCACATCTACTTAGAATCTGATAATAATGAGTCTGCCATTTTTCTAGGTTCCCTTTATAGCCAGAGTATTTCTTCAATGCACATTACACTCTTCAGGCTGAAGTTCATCATCCAGAAATTATTTGTGACATGCAAAAATTCACCGTTACCCCTCTAATTTCTCACAGGCTGTCACTTCTATTGGTAATACTGACTCAGAATATCTAGTGCTAATGAAGCCAACGACCTAGCTTCTCATTAGTGAGCATTTGGGAAGAAAAGAAAAACACACTATTTTCCCTCGACCGTATCCCTAATGCCATCCAGTTGCTTATGACATGAAATGTGCTTAGCTTAGAATGGATCCACTTTCCTACCAGCAAGAGTGTAGGTTTGCTTTCACAGTTCACTTCTGAGCCCATATTAGGAATTACGTGAATAGAAAACACTCAACAAACTCTTGTAAATGAAGATATAATCCTCTTTAAGTAAGAAATCTTGAAACAAAAGTTGTAAGATTTTTACACTCTAAGTATTACACAGTAGTTCTCAAGAATCTTCTCTGAAAGTAGCTATCACTTCTTTTTCAGGAGATGAAAGAAGCTCCTATCACATTGCTTGACTTGAGGGCATATTGCTCTGTCCATGCTAATATTTTCATCCTCATTCTGTTCAGTGAAAAATGATGAGGATCATTGAGCTAAAGGTAAAGCCATCTGACAACTACTTGATAATGAGCTAAGTGCTGAGCAGCACGTCTTACTTCTGCTGAACTAAAAGGCTGAAACCAGCGTTTCCAAATTTAGAAGAGAATCAGGGGTGCCATGGATTCCATCTAGGAGCCAATGGGAGAGGGCCCAACTTTACAGTTACCACTACATCTAAGCCATGGACATACCATGGGGGGTTGCCTAGTAGGTACCTAGTAGGTTCTTTTTTAAAAATATATCACTTTACAACATTCTGTTTAAAAGTGTTTGCCGGTAAAAGGAATTTATGAAATATTAGGACAAAGTTAAAGAGGTTTTGCTACCATAAGACCCCTTAGAATATTTTCTATGCTGATGGGATTTGCAAATTTTAAGAGCAAAATATAATTGCTACCTCTGCTAGGGAGGCTTTTCTCTTCCTTCCCTATAAGCCCAACCTCTGTTTTTCATTAGACTCATCCCATCCCTCACTTCCCTGGGAAGGCTAACCTGACCATCACAGATTGGGTGAAGATATGCGCTTCCACTGTAGCCCTATATACCACAAGTAAAGCATACTCCATTTAAGAGAGAGAGAGAGAGAGAGAGAGAGAGAGAGAGAGAGAGAGAGAGAGAGAGAGAGAAAGAGAGAGAGAGAGAAATATAGAGAATAGGATTTTCCAATTACAGTTAGCACTTCTTTGAGTATATATTTGTGAGTTATTATATTCCAGTTAAAATCAGAGAATGTTCCTATAGAAAGTTTAAATCTTGTCATCTCCAAGTACCTCTCCCTGAAATAAATGGCTGAGGAAGTCAGGTACAGCCTGGGGACAATGCCATCCCAGAGGGAGGACTCCCACCCTCATCTAATCCTAATGATCTCTCTCCTAAGTCCCCACCTCCTCATACCATAGGGTTACAACATATGAATGGAGGGAGGGCACACAAGCCTTTGGTCACCACTTTAGTGAAGGGTGACCCTGAGGCCATTGTATTCTCTCAAGTTTGCTGACTGGGTTCTCCATCTCTGGAAGGAAAAGTTATTTCAGAGCAAAGATCCACAGGAACTGGCTTGTCTCCTGGGTGATCATTTGATGCTAAGGATATTTACTTGATTAAAAAGAAATGTCTGGTCGCTCTCCCCCGCACTAAGTAACCATTCATTCTCATAATGAGGGAACACTGGAAAAATCCGTTCACCCATTAGCTTTAAATTTACCCTCATTTTTTACTTCTGATGCTATATGACTCTTTATGCTAATATGTTTGAAGGATTTCATCTAATCAGACATTGTTTAGACACCTGCCACAGAGCTCTGATTCCTATACATCCTTCATCTCCCTGTCTCAGAAGCAGCATCAGTTTTTAAATGAACTCATTAGTCATGGAGAAGAGTGTTGAATGGACAAGTCGGGGGAGGAGGGGTGATTTCTTACATCGCGGTAAATAAAAATGTCATGGATTTATAATTAGCTTCAACCTAACTCCGTAAATCTGTGTGAGAGGTTTCTTAGTCTGAGAAACTTGATCTACTTTTTTATTTTTTCCGGACAACTCCCACTAAGCTGGCTTTGAGAAAGCTGAGGATGCTTTCCCATCAAAAGAACAGTAATACAATATAATTGACATGATGGTTAATTAGCTAATTTCTTCAGAGCACTTGTCAACTCCATAGGGATGGTAATATCAATGCACAATATTGTTATAATGAGACCAAACTGATCTATACCTAATTGGAGGCAACATACAGAAGGTCTGGAGTTAAATACTCCCAAGTGAAATTGACATTCAGAATCACCTCTAATTTAAACGCTGCCTCTGATATCTAATATCTGAGTAGCCTTGGACAAATTCTTTAATCTTGCTCTGTTTCTATATCTGCAAAATGGAGATATTAGCTATTGCTAGCTCATAGTTTTCTTTTAAGAATGAAGTAAAATAGTAATATAAAGTGCTTACAATCTGCTTGAAATATGGATAAATGTTGGCCATTAATATAGGAATTGGGGATAGATGGTAAGTTTAATAGTTGTGGTAGATTATCAAGACATTCTAGACTCATCTGTCTATGATTGAGTTAAGCTAATTTTTATATCTATTTATAAACTTGCTGGCATACAGTGGTATTTTCAATTAACAAATAGAGAAAAATCAAACATCAGTAAAATGAGTAGTGGACCAGACAACTGATTAGGAGTTGGGAAATATAAGCACTAATCCTATTACTGTCATTGGCTATGTGATTCTGTCCCTTAGTTTCCTCACCTTGTTTTGAGAAAGCAAAGAAGAGTGCTGGATGGGATAAAAAAATGCCATACAATGGAAATTATTACTATATACTGAGGTTTCATATATTGAGGTGTCATCCAAGATTTACAATCAATTATGATGTCATTAACTTTTATTGAAGATTGATATAAGTGCTAACCATGTAACCACATGGCTGTATTTTTGGTAAAATATACTTAGAAAGAATCTGTCCATATATTAAATTTCTTTGAAAATTTAGTTCTATGGAAAATGTTTATTTCAATTGTTATGCTTCCTATTGTAGCATATGCAAGGAACAGCATTTATCTCACTTGCTTTACTTTTTGCCTCAGGCAGCAAGAAGCTTAGGATCAAATTTGGTAAAATAAATGAGTAATTAATTCTTCTCCAGATTTCTAGGTCAAAGATCTCCATTTTAGTTTCATCAAATCACACGTTCATTTTATCCTTAATTCCTTCATGGAATAGACTCCAAGTACCTCAAATTTATATACATGGCCCTTTATTTCATAAATAGCTAATTATGAAAATGTCAAAAACAAATGATTCCATGGAACCTTCTATCAACATTTAGTATGAGGTTTCTCTCAGAATGGTACCCATCAGATTACTTTAGGATACAATACACACATTGACAATTTATTTCTCTTTATTAACAGCTGATTATAATAATAATTGATCAAATAGAAGACAAACAGACTTGGTTTTACTGAGTGTTATAAGAGAATGTAATAATAGAAAAACATAATAAAACAACTCCACAAATTGCCTAAATTCCTGAAGCTCATTGTCAACATTGGGCAACGCAACACACGTTCACATCGGGCCTGATAGGCTTCCTAAGCAAGAGAAACTCTGCAGGAAAACTGTGAAATCTCTGTGCTGCAATATTGTACATGCGAGGAATACAAACCATCTCATGAAGATGCCAAACAGAAGCAACAGCTGTCATCCCGATTTTCTATCCACAGAGGAGGGTAAAACAAGAGCGTTCAGGCAAAGGTATCATTGGTTCTGAACTGCCAAAAAACACCTTCCCTGAAAATTCATACTCAGTTGTCAATTTTTATTGAATTATTCAGATAGTTATCTGTATTTTTATTTCATGATCATACAAGGACAAAAAGGAATATTCCCAATCCCTGCTGGATGGTGAAGGGGGGAACTTTATTTTTTTTTTAAGTCAGTGTCTAATTTTTCCAATTGGCTAGGAATTTTGTATCAGGATGAGGCTTTTGATGTTGAGTATTAGCAACCTTCCTCAAACTGGCAGAAACAGTGTGGAGGGAACTGGCTCTCAGAAGGCTTTCACATGGAATAGGACTCCAGCTCTGGCTTGTGTTCTGACTATTTCCCAGGCTTCATTTTCCTCCACGGAGAGTCTTGTGGTTTCCTTTATGGTCACAAATGAGCTGCCACCAGCCCACAACTAGGACAATGTGTATTCTTAATCACTTCCAGTGGAAGAAAGTGAAAGTGGTTTCTCACTGTTCCCATTTAAGAACAAGGAAAATCTTTCTTAAACCCTCCCTCCTAATCCTATCCTCAAAGCTCATTGGCTAGAATATGTTCGCAGGACCTTTCTGGAAGTGGTCATTGACAAAGGGGTAGGTTTACCAAACCTGTCATAGACTAATCTGGACCCATCTCTGAAACTTGCATTGGGGTCAGGATCTCCTACACTACATGGAAAGTGTTGAAGAAAGATGGATATGTAATCAAATCCAAGGTGCAGTTAGTTAAGACAAATGGTGGAATGGATACTGGTCAGCAAACAACTCATGTGTTTACTCTGTATCTATGGAGCAATCCATTTGTCCATCCAGTAAATGTTTACTGAGCATCTACTCTCTCCTATCACTCTACTAAGCCAAGGGATACAAAGAGAAACAGTGAATGGGCTGATGTATGTGGATAAAAGGCCAGTGGGTTTGAGAAAGTCAAGAAATCATTAAGCTAGAGTACTGAGTAAAATGGCCACATGAATATTAAAGCACTAAAGTTAAAGACTAAAATGTAGGGAAAGAATTCTGTGACTGTGTTAAGAATAAAAGAAGAAGTTTTTGAAGTTCAAAATACTTTAAAGGAAGCCCTATAAAGCACAACCAAACAAAATAGGACTAATTCCCAAGCAAGATCAGTCTCAAGAGCCAGTCTCCATTAAATAATTGGACAAATAGCTTCAAACAATAAGACTTAAAAATTAATAGCTTATGAAATGATTCAACTTAACCTAATGACTATATCAAACCAGCATTGATCTTCATCTCTTTCTTATGACCCCCCTCAGCTAAAAAAAATACCCTCAAAAGTGCTGGTGTTCATATTATTATATTTCCCTTTAGTTATCTAAATCAATATTATGCTAGACAGCTTCCTATGCTCTTTCATATTTGCTAAACCAAAATATGTAAGTAGATATAATGTAATGTCAGCTTGTAAAAATAATCTTTACTATTTATAGACACATAAAATTTTGCTGGAAATAGACACATTTGCTGCAAAAAAATAAACAATCAAAACAAACACACACATACAAAGACAAAAACAAAACAAAACAAAAAACACCTTTCTTTGAAATGTCTCATCTTGTCCTCTTCTCACAGAATAAAATGTTAGATACACGGGAAGTGGAAATACATTACGTATAACCTAGTTTTTCTTCCTGATATCCCATAAATGCCACAATTCCCAGCTTCCCTTGTTTAGTTAGATTGAGGGCCATTTGCCTATATTTAAAGTCTATGGAATGTGAGAAGAGAGAGCCACTTCCATGTCCTAAAAATAACCCATGTCACTGCCTGATTTTCAAGGAATCTAACATTTGCCTGATCTAGGCCCAATCTGTCCTTATAGCTTCATGATCCATAATACTCCATTACATAGTCTTTCCATCAGAAAAGTGGAGGGCTCTCTTTTCTCTGAGCCTCCCAGGATCTGCCATTTCTGTGCCTATATCCTTAATGCTTCCTTTATTTAGAACATATAAGTTTCCTGGCTTGACCACCTTGTGAAAGCCACCCATCTTTTCACAGTATATATTGAACTTTTGTCTTCTTTTTAAACTAACTTTAGATTCCAAGCTTTGACTGATCTCCATGAATTTGAAAATCCAGGCAGCTGTTGAATTTGTTACAAGCAAAGCACACTTTATGATATCCAGGCTTTAAGGGGTAACTCTTGTTATTCCTCCACTAGAAATGGACCAAAAGAGATCCTCCACGCCCATTCAACTCCTACTCATCATCATGACCCAGATAAAAACCCCACTTTCTCCATAAGGCTGCTATTATGTCAAGCCCCCAAATGCCCACAAAACATGGAGCAGATGCATATGCAGCTTAGCTCAGTAAATCAACAGAATCACAAGAGAAAATCAAACGGTCATTGTTTTAAGCCACTAAGTTTTTAAGTGGCTTGTTACACACCGTGTACCAAAAACTGTATCTGTCCTGGGACACTCGGTTCAAGTCCTGTAACGTTATTCTGAGGGTCACATTGAGCTAATTGGTCACAGGCACCTCCCACTGATTCTAAGTCCCTGTAATCGCAGATACTAGAATTGGAACATCAACTTTTGTGTTGTATTTGAAAGGGAAATATTTTGCAAGTGCACTTTCACAAAATGAAATGGAAGTAATAAGGTATCAAACTTTCCTTTATGAGGAGAAAGTGGATTGCAAAAGGCTGTTACATCTGCAGCAGCAGAATAACCTGACTGTTCATTGATACAAAATGGTGTATAACACATAGAAGCCAACTCCTATTTTTCATAATCATAAGGATTATCTCTTGCCTTGTGATGCTTTGCTGAGAATGTTAGGGGATTGTACTTGACAAATTAACCTCAGAGAACAGCTCGTATCTTGCTCTCCTTCTCCTAACAAGCTTGCTTGAGGGTTGAATATTCTGCAGATTTCATAGAAAAGAGAAGATTTTTGGATTTTATTTTTTTTAGAGAAACCAGCTGAATCCACAGAATCAGAACATTTATTCTCACCGCTCCACTTCAGCGAGAGCGGCCATGCTATGTACGTGGTCATTATCTGGCAAACACTGCATAAACATCTCATTGAAACGGAGAGCCTGAAGCCTGCTTTCAGTACTTTCCAAACTTCCAGGAGTCACAAACTTCCTTGCAGCTTCTTATACCACATGGTCTGCCAGTAAATTATGCCAACTCTTTGTTGAGAGCACAACAAACTGAAGCATTATTGGATGAGCGTGCCAAGCTCACACCCTTTGATTACACTGATACGGAAGCTACCAAGAATCGTCAGAGACAGAGTGACAAGTGGTCCCTGCCTCGTCCCATTTGTTCTCCTCTGGTTGCTCAGAGAATAACATGTCTCCTTAGTAGGCATTTGAAATGAGCTTCAGCACCTGGCACAAGGAGATCTTTAATACATGATTGCTAAAGATGGCAGCCAAGTGCCAACGCCTTCTTGAACTCTCAGGTTTGGGGTTGATTTGTTTCCCTGTGGTCACTGCAGAAGTGCCTTCCCCAAGCTGTGCTACACGATTACTCTTCTTTAAGAGAGATTTTCCCCTAGAAAACCCACAACCGAGCAAGAAGCTGTCTTCACACTCCTGATGAGGACCCAACTCCTCGGCAGCTCACGTGACATTTCCTTCAGTGCCAGGCTCTGAGCCACATTCACCAAAGCAGGACTGCTTTCCTCATCACACTGCTCTTTCTTGGAATCCAGAAATACCCGCATCACAAGTACCAGCTCTCGCCTAAGCAACATGTACACAACAGAACAAGATTACAATAGCGAAAATCTGTCATTATGATAAGTAGCTTAAAATGGGTTGACAAAGTGCCAACTTAAAAAAATGACTCTGATAAACTATTTTGTGAGTCTATACATTGCCTTAGAGGAAAATGAAAATCTTAATAATAACAACAACAACAATCTGTGTCTAGGGAAGGTGCACTCCCACCCCCATCCACAATTTCACTTTTGAACATTTCAGTCCAAAAATAGTAAGTGAAGATTTCAGAAATAAACAATTCATAAGTTTAAAATCGCACACTCTTCTGAGGAGCGTGATGAAGTCTTGCACTGTCAGGGGTGGGCAAACTTTTTGACTCGAGGGCCACAGTGGGTTCTTAAACTGGACCGGAGGGCCGGAACAAAAGCATGGATGGAGTGTTTGTGTGAACTAATATAAATTCAAAGTAAACATCATTACATAAAAGGGTACGGTCTTTTTTTTTTTAGTTTTATTCATTTCAAATGGGCCAGATCCGGCCCGCGGGCCGTAGTTTGCCCACGGCTGGAGCTGCATCCCACCCACCGTGTGATCACCCCTTTGTCCAGCATCTCCACACTGTGGACACTCCCAACTGTCAGTCACTTAGCCGCATGGTGATCGACCTGTCTCGGTATGGCAGTGTTCTAGCAACTCTTTCTGACTTCATAATGGCCCCAAAGCACAAAAGTCCATGCTGCCAATTCGGGGGCTCAAGAGGGAAGCTGTAAATTGCTTCCTTTAAGTGAAAAGGTAAAAATTGGGTATTACCTGCAGTTTCAGGCATCAGTGGGGATGTTAAAACACATGCCCTACAGATAACAGGGACTAGTATCCTGTGCGTTTAGAGGCATTGTCGTAATTCCAACAACAATCTTATGAGAGAGAGAACCTAGTATTGTCTCATTGTACAGAGATGGTTAATTAACTACAGTAACGAGACACAACAGAAAACAGGGGCTCGATACTGAGTCTGTTTGACACCAAAGCTTTGTATCACTTAAAGATCATTGCCTAATCCATTTTCTACAAATATTCCTACTTAGATTCAGTTGAATAGCTCTATTTCTGACCCTTTCAGCAATAGAACCAGGATTAGTAGCTTTTATTTCTCCACTTAACATATATAACATTGACTATAACTATGGCAATCACAGACAATCGTTGATCCCGCAGCCGTTATAGCAGATTTTTTATATTACTCAGGGTGGGCTCAGGCCATCTCAGAAATGGGAAAATATTCAGTGTAGGAAACATTAAGGATGGAAGCTTTTCTGTTGTTTTTTATTAGTTTTTAAATATTAACTTTGGTATGTAATTTCATTTAACAACTCTTCCCTTTTTAAAAAGTTCCCAGGAAAAAATTCTATATAATAAAACCCTAATATGCAAATCTACTGGATGGCAGAACCACTGGTCGCTATGATGTGCACCAACCCAGGGCAGCTCCTGCATTGAGCATCTGCCCCCGAGAGGGAGGCAACTGGCAGCGGTGATCAGGGCTGGGGCCTGCCTGGTGAGCGCCCCACCAGTCGCCCCACTCGCTGGTCACCCAACAGATGGCCCTGATCGCTGGCCAGGCCTAGGGACCCTACCCTATATATTGGGAACAGTCTCTTAGATTTAAAAATTAAAATCTGGCAAGGCTACTCTAACAATGAAAAAACAGGATGATGCAGCAATGGCATGCATCGATTCTGGCTTCCACATTTTGTGGTCAGCCCTGATTCTGTGTGAGAAAGCCAATTACTTAACTTCTTTCTGCTTCAGTTTTTCCACCCATAAGATGGGGAAAATGGTACTACTGTCTCAGAAGGATCATGTTAGGTACTACTTTTTTATAATCAGGGCAAAAAAATGTAGCTCCCCATACAACAGCAAGATGCCTTTCACCTGTATGAAAAGTATGGTCACTGGTGATGCAGCATCTCAGATTGCAAGGGGACGCAGGCTGGGCTGAGGGACATCCCACCCCCATGCATGAATTTTGTGCACAGGGCCTCTAGTGTCTAATATAAAAAAAAATAAAACTCTGTTATTCATTCTCTGAAAAACAGTAGAGGCATGACTTCTGATTGTGTATTGTAGGCTTGTGAGAATGTTTTTCTGATTCTAGAACCAAAATTATAGTTATCTAAATATTTTCACTTCTCTTTCTTCTCTAACAAAAGTAAAATTACAAGCATAGCCTTTCTTGCTCTGCCCTAGTTCTGATTAAAATGTGTTACCATTTTGCTTATGTAGCACTTTCACATGCTAAAATAAAAGGCATAAATTAGAGTATTATTTCATCTCTTGGGTATTGAAAATAAAAGAAATTCTGTAAGTCATATGCTCATTTCCAACCCCCTTCAATGAAACCAAGAAAAGCCAGAGATCTGTCATCCTAACTCTCTGATTCCTGGGGTGGAATACTAGTGTCCAAAACTTATGAATTCCTCTACTGAAGGCAGGAAATCTAGGAGGTTTTTGTTTGACATTCAGTAGCATTTTTCTGGTTAATCATGTCAAAAACTCTAATCAAGGGGTCCAATGATGTAATAATCCGCTGTGGGCCCTTCTGTAGGTGTGTTTCCTCCTCACTGTTATCTCTGCGAATTCACTCACTTATCAGTACAACAGTCCTCCCTAGTCCACAGCCTCTTCCAAAATGAGCCACCACTGAAGAGCTTCGAGCAGAGGACATTCAGAACCAAAAACAAGAAAGAAAACTGCACTGATTCATGGCTATTTGAGGTTTGAAGAACCAGAAAATGATAGACCTGGGAGGAGCTTTGAAGGGTCATTTCATCTTTTCTGTTTATTGGGCTTTTCTGTCTCCCAATTTCTGCCACTGGAAAATAGAGAATAGCAGTGGGATTTTTGTGAAGGTTAAATAAGACCAGGGGTACAGAATGCACATGGAACCTCATAGACATTGAAGGTCCTTGTCAACAAATATTCACTGCATGACCTCTCAGAGTTCACCTTCTGTAGGCAAGTGTCCCCCATAATTGTGGGGTCAGGTTCTCTTCTCTCTCAGCAAACCTCATACCACCGCATTTTCCAAATTCAGTTTTCCATGATTGGCTGCTTGTCTCACTCCTCCTCTTGACTGTGAGTTCCTTAGTTTTATGTCAGTTTTAGTGTCCACTCCAACTGAAAGGCTCAGACGGAGTACAGAGATCCTCTGCAATGTGAGTCAGTTTGGACAAATCATCACTATCCTCTTGAGTAGAAATAGTAATATTTCAATTCCTTCAGTGTCGAACTTTTTTGTAAGGATTCAGGTGCATAATTATAAGGTTACTGCCTCACTGGCTGTTATATTTATGAAGGCATTTCTAAAATAGTAATAATCTTGTCTAATGTAAGAATGGTAGAGAAATGTAACATTTATCCTCAGAAGGCATCACATTGCATAATGGTGGGATCCATGATTACTTATATTTACCTAAAATACCTAGGATCCAGCATAATATATCCCCTATGATAAATTTGGATATTCATTAGAAGAGTAAAAATCAAATTGCCCTAGATACAGTACATTTCTCTATATCATAAGTAAAAGTAGCTGTCCTGAAGAAAATCATCCACAATGTACCCTAGATAGATTCAAAGAATATAAGAAACACAATTACTTTTCACCACTGACATCTAAGAGTTCTTCCATGTGAAGGTCAAGCATAGTGCTTCATGGGGCTCTTTTAGAACCTAATTGATTTAAAGGTTTTAGACAACTTGCCTTCTCAGGTCTTCTCAGTAAGTGATAGATTTAAAGGTTAAACCCAATTGCTAAGTCTTCTCTCTCAGTGGTGGCAAGATAATGATCATCCAGTTGTTTATTTAAATTGATTTTGTGACTAATGTACAATTTTGCAACTATTAGTCTTTAATGCTGTCAGTTCATTTCATCATATTTTTGTGTGTGTGTGTGTGAAAAGAATGCTATTTCTGTTTGAATTTTTATAGTCAATAATGGTTTTGAAAAACCATGAGAATCAGAATTTTAGTTTTCTGGCAACCACTCCTTTTTAAATAAAGTCTTTTTGGATAGAATTTTAATGGAAGTTCTACTGAATGGTTATAGAATTATTAGAACTATGCTCTGGATTATGTGTGTATGCGTTGTGATAGCTGGCTGGGAAGTATAGGCAGACTTGTCTCTCCCAGAAAATCCAGTTGTCAGACTTAATGCACACCCCCCATGTATTCAGGCAGGATGACTACTCATTGGCCATGATAGTCAAATCTTTTGAACAAATTAATTCTTTGACCCTCACGTTATTCATTTATTAACAGAGCTACTAAGAACTATCTCTAAGAGTTTATTCTGAGAATTAAATTTAACTGTGACAAGATCTGAAAAGAACTTTGTCAGAATGCCTAGCCAGAAAAGACATTCCAGAGAACATTAGCCCTGGTCTTGCTTTATCTCAGTCACCCATGTATGCACATATTGGGTAGAAAGTTCTTTTGTTGGCCTCACTTGCTTAATTATGCAGGATAATCAAATGATGTAGATGAACAGAAAGTAGAATAGTGGTTATCAGATCTGGAGGGGAGAAGGGAATGCGAGTTATTGTTTAATGGATATAGAGATTTTGTCTGGGATGATGAAAACTTTCAGGAGTGGTTATGATTATCCAATATATACATGTACTTAATGCCAATGAGTTGCACACGTAAAAATGGTTAAAATGATAAATTTTATATAATGTATGTTTTAGCACAATTTTTTAAAAGGCAAATAATTCTGAAAGAAGGAAGGAGGGTAAGTCCAGTTTTTGTTTATTTGTTTCTGTTCTATTAACTTATGTATGCTCTTATGGTATTGTATAGATACTTCCATACTGTTCTCATTAATCCTTTAAAAAAGAGAGAGTGGATGCTTGAAAGACATGAATCTATGGAAAGGAATGGAGACTTTTATTTCTACTAGAGGCCCGGTGCACGGATTCATGCACATTGAAAGGAAATTAATTAGAAGGTGGCCATTGGGTAGGACTGGGTGAGACAGGCTGGACACAGCCTGGAATCAACCTCCCATGGTCCCTGCCTGGCTGGCTACACCTGCGGCGATGTCAGGGCTCGAAGGGCATCTTCAGAGTGAGTGGGGTCCCTCTGGCAGGTGGGGTCTCTCAGCCTGGCCTTGAGGGGATCTGGCTGAAACTGGCAGTCTGACATTCCCCGAGGGATCCTGGAGTGTGAGAGGGCACTCTGCAAAGGTGCTGTCGCTCGGCAGCTCCTGTGTTGAGCGTATGCCCCCTGGTGGTCAGTGTGCATCATACCTACCAGCTTTAGCCTTTTATATATGTATATCAGTTCTTTCTCCTTGTAACTCTATTCAGACTAAAGAAAAATAATTCCAGGTACCACATGCCATTCTAAGAAGTTTATTTTCATTAAAATGAGACAGCAGACATGTTTTCATGGAAGTAATGGGAATTTGTGCCCACATCCAGCAGGGATAATGATTCTTTTAATGACAAGTTACTGGGCCAAATTAAAGGAGACGTGATCGGCAGGCATTAGGAAACTAAGTAATAAATACTAATTGCATTTCTTCCTTTGCATTTTAAAGGGAAAACACCTGAGAAATTCTATTTGATATTCCTTACACAATGTACCCTCTATGTCATGAAGTCACTTGAAATAATGTCATATGATGCAGTGCATCCCATAACTTTGAATAACTTCATTAACATTAAAATGAAAAGAATGGAAATAGGCTATCCAAAGGGCATCCTTCCTCATACTTATGAGGTTTGTCAAACAAAAATTATGTGACTCTCCCTTTGTTACACATATTTGTCTGGGATAAGTAATAAGATGAATATATTTATAAGGGAGAAAAGAGGACAAGAGGAGCAAACCTTATCATTATCAAAAGCTTCAGCTTTAAACCAATCAATATGAATCAAGTTATTATTTTTGAAGAGATTTAGGTACAAAAAAGCACTTAGCTCACTGAGAGTTTGTGAATGAACACCTGTGCTTTTTTTTTTCTGGTATAGAACAGAATACACCCTAGTTTAGGTGGAGAGCTGAAGTTGGATTTTCAGGTCTGTTACTAAATTGCTGAGGGATTTAGACATGTCTATATTTTACATGGTTTTTAAAATGAAGGGATGACTTTTGTCACTAAAGTTGTTCCAAGTATCTCGAGTCACTGTTTAAGAGAATGATGGTTATCTATAGGGTATACTTATGATTTGTGTAATACTTCTTTCTGACCAGGCTTTGTGCTTCTTTTGGAGCCACGAAGAAGAAACAGAACAAAAAAACTGGCAGGTCAATACATTTTAAGACTAGAAAGAAGAGGAAAATATTTACTTCATTTCTGTATCTAGCATTTGTGTTGACCTTTGAAACTATTCCACATACTAGTCATGAAGTTATAAGAACTGGAACAAAGATAATGTGGGAGAGTTTTAAGTAAAATCAGACACAGTTCAGTAGAAAAACCAGGAAGTCAAGCAGGAGCACAATTTTAATCAACTCCTTTTGTTGTGGCTTTGAATGACAATATTAATAACTATATTGACCCTGAAACTAGAGAAGATAAGATAGAATAGTAACCTATAGTAATTACCAAAATAAATCAGCTTCAGCTATTTTTTAAATATATAAAAAAACAATTTTTTTGATATAATTTTATTTTGGATGAAAAAGGGCTAGATCAGTGGAGTTCAATCTCTACATAATAATTGACCTTCTGAATATGGGCCACAGTGTGGATTTGGATGTAAAGCAGAATGCATGTCTGATTAATTTTGTGCATGACAGAGAAATACAGGGAAAGCCAAAGGAGTGTTAGATTAATAACTGACATAATGACTATATGGAAAGAACTGGAAAATTTCAACATGATGAAAGGATTAGTCACTCTTTAGGGTCCTTCAGATCTCTTCATTTCAACCATTATAGGATTTTTCTCTCATAATGCCCATTAATTAGTTTTACTATAGAAAAAGGTAAGGGAGTTCATAGGAGTGATAAGGGATAAATGAGAATAGTTTTAAAGTAAAACAAAACAAAATAAAAATAATCTGAGGGTACTGAATACAGTTAGTCACATGGTCATCCACACAGTCCTGTTTCAAGATAAGGTGAGATAAAGAGGGAAAATGATAAATGGGGAAATGATAAAAGGATCAAGCAGGAGTATTCATGAGGTTAGTCAGTTTATTGAGGGTGAAGACAGTAAAGATCTGAAGTGAGAGGGGAGCTTGGGATGGTTTTAGAGTCTGAGGTTTTGAATGAAAGATCCTTCAAGGGGTAGAAAACAGTTAAGGTCTGGTCTCAGTATGATGGATGAATTAGAGTGGAAGAGAAGATTGCTGGGCATGAAGAAACCAACTGAAGCTGGGTGATGCATCAAATAATTCAACCACAAAACTAGCATCTTACACACTACCTGACACATACAACCAATCTTTATTTACTGATGTTGGATAAGCGCATAAGGTTCAAGGAACCTTCAGAGGTTGTCATAATGGATTTAATCTGAGTCAAATTGTGATAAAGATAAAGAGGTCTTACTTGCATATGAATCATAAAAGGCTGGCATGAATAGAGTGAAAGACATGCAGTTTGTGGGCAACATTCAAGAAATACTCAAGGGTTTTAGTAGAGAACCAGCTCTATCAGTGAGTCCACAAGATAATGTCACCACTCTAATGACAGCATGAATGTGATTGGAGATTATATGAATGATACTGTCATATTTCAGATTAGAAAGGTATCCTATAGGGATGTTTAATAATCACAGGATAGCTATAAACTATGTATAGGAGGATGACATATCAAATCAGAAGCTGACAAGCAAATGAGAAACATTTGTAGAAACTCAGGATATTTAGCTTGGAGGAGAATCAATGGAGAAAAGGAGGCCTTGACAGACATCTTCAAATATTTAGAGTTGTGCCATAAAGAAAGTCACTAGACTCGAAAAATTTGTTCTTTAGAGTCTCAGTAGAAATAATTATGACAAATGAGTGGAAGTTATAGGGAGATAGAGCAATTCACTTTGAATTTGAATTGAGACCTACATATGACAAAAATGGCTGCTCAGAGAGAAAAAATAGGTTCCTGTCAGCAGAACAGTTCAGGCATGAACTAGAAGAAGGTGTTCTACAGGGAACTCATGTATATCAGATGGGTGATTGGAGAACCAGGCTTTTCAGGGCTCGTCAGCATTTATTTTTTAACTAGAGGCCCAGTGCACAAAAATTTGTGCACTCGGGGGGGACAGGGGGTCTCTCAGCCCGGCCTGTGCCCTCTCGCAGTCTGGGACCCCTCGGGAGATAACGACCTGCTGGCTTAGGCCCGCTCCCGGGTGGCAGAAGGCAGGCCCAATCCCTAGGTGCAGCCCCTGGTCGGGCTCAGAGCAGGGCCAATTGGGGAGTTGGGGCACCACCCCCTGTCATGCACAGAGTAGGGCAGATCCGGGGGTTGAGGAGCTCCCCCCTGTCACTCACAGAGCAGGGCTGATAGGGGAGTTGGGGCACCACATACTGTCACACACAGAGCAGGGCAGATCAGGGGGTTGGGGCGCCGCCACTGTCACACTCAGGGCATGGCCGATGTGGGGGGGGGGGGTTGGGGCGCCACACCCTGTCACACACAGAGCCACAGGGCGATCGGGGTTGGGGAGCTCCCTCCTGTCACACACAGAGCAGGGCCGATCAGGGAGTTGGGGAGCTTGCCCCTGTCATGCACAGAGCAGGGCTGATCAGGGGGTTGAGGAGCTCCCCCCTGTCACGAACAGAGCAGGGCAGATAGGGAGGTTGTGGCCCCGCCCCCTGTCACACACAGAGCCACAGGGCGATCAGGGGGTTTGGGCACTGCCCCCTGTCACGCTGATCCCGGTGCTGGGAGGCATATTACCCTTTTACTATATAGGATAGAAGCTTGGTGCACGGGTGGGGGCTGGCTGGTTTGCCCTGAAGGGTGTCCTGGATCAGGGTGGGGGTCCCGCTTGGGTGCCTGGCCAGCCTGGGTGAGGGGATGATGGCTGTTTGCATCTGGTCACACCCCCTTCAGGGTAGGGGTCCCACTTGGGTTCCTGGCCAGCCTGGGTGAGGGGCTGAGGGCCGTTTTCAGGCTGGCGGGTGACTGAAGCTCCCAACCTCTCCTTTTTTCCTTTTTTTTATTTCTGGGCCAGCTTTAGCTCTGAGGCTCGGCTCCAGTTATGAGACCTCCACTGCTGAAAGCAGGTTTCTGGCCTTTGTTTACCTTCTGTATTTGAAACAATGTTGCGGTCCTGCTGGCTGAAGCCCCGGGTTTTGTTTAGCTTCTATATTTGTTACAATGTTGCTTAGAGTGCAGCTGAGAGGCCGGCAACGCAGGCGGGGAAGTTTGGTTTCCTCCATCACTGAAGCAAGCAAGCCTCCCTGTTCAGGTCAGCTGCCTGGCTGCCAGCCGCCATCTTGGCTGTCAGTTAATTTGCATATCACCCCGATTAGCCAATGGGAAGGGTAGTGGTCGTACGCTAATTACCATGTTTCTCTTTTATTAGATAGGATTAACAGAATTAAAATTATAGGTGCGAGATAAACTCATAGTGATTCTGTTGTGTTTTTTGTTGTTGTTGTGTATGTACGATAAAGGAGACTATAGATTAGTGAAAATTGAATAAACAAAAATTGTTAATATTAAAAGGGCCACCTAACATCATGAGGATTAAACAGATTATTTTGTATAGCCCACACACATTTAAACTAATTAATCATAAGTTTTAATCTAATTAATACATCAGAGTTATTTGCTGGACTCTGAAAACTTTCCATCAAAAGTAAAATTCAGAATTGAAATAAGGCTCAAGCTGCTATTTGAAAACATGTTTCTTGGACAAGAGATCTACCAAATCAAAGTGTGTGATGGAGGGTAGGAGAAGGGATTCCGTATTTTAAAAGAGCACCTCACTTAAGGGATTTCCATGCTCCTTACAGCTTGAGAACTGCAGCTCTGACCTTTTACTCCCTAAAAATAACATTTAGGCCCACAAAAGCAGCAAAACAAGACAAGACAAGTGATGTCCTGTCTGTCTCAGAATCAGCTACATTATAATGACCCCCTGTCCTGGCACCGACCAATCAGGAAAAACCAAGAACCTGAAAGAGCTCACCCAGAATGCTGATGAATATTCTATTGAGACCCTCCCCTAAGATTTCCACCTGCAAGAAAGAGATAAATACGCTCAGGACAAAGGACCCAGTGTGCATGCTCTCTCCAAGGCAATTCCCCCCAATCTCTAAGGGGCTCCATGAGACCTGCAACCAAAGGAGCAATGGGCAGTGGCAGCTCATCCTGGGCCAACCCCCTGAACCTGTCTCCAAGGCCCCCTTTTCTCTGTGTAGCCCTTCCCTCTGGATGTCCCCGTCTCCCATCCCCTTTTCCTTAAATAAATTCAATTTTCTTTAATCACCATCTGAGATGGCTATTTACCCTGCCCTCCCACCACCGACTTGAACCTTTCAAGCCGGAGTGCTGACTCAGCCGCACTCAGCTTCTGTTCCAGGATAGTAGGACAATGAGCTGATCAGTCCCACCTGTAGCTGAGGTTCAGCTTCCTAGAGCTGGTGCCTCATCAACTCAGAACATTGTTGAGTGTATCAAGCAAGTATAATCCAATCATGTCCCAACCACCTATAAACCATAGGCAAGCTCCCTTTATCAAAGGTAGAAAGGTTAATTTCTTTCATAACAGTGGTTCTCAACCTGTGGGTCGTGACCCCTTTGGCAGTCAAACGACCATTTCACAGGGATCGCCTAAGACCATCCTGCATATCAGATATTTACATTATGATTCATAACAGTAGCAACATTACAGTTATGAAGTAGCAACAAAATGATTTTATGGTTGGGTCACAACATGAGGAACTGTATTTAAAGGGCCAGAAGGTTGAGAACCACTGTTTTATACGAACAGAAACTCTGTTCAATCTGAGGTGTTGTCATTTCTCAGAATTTCTCATTCACTGCTGTCACTCATGGATGGATGTGGGAAGGTTTCCTGACTGAGAAGCAACCCAGGAGGCTTCTCATTAAACAGGAGGAGCTGAAGTGTCTAGCTAGTGTCTGCCACAGGAATATACTCAACGAGTATGTATGGTTAAACAAACAAATGAATAAACTCATGAAAGAAGGAACCCAAGATTATGATGGAAATAATCTCTAAATTATTTATTGCCTTTTCTCAAATAAAACGTTCACATTAAGAGAGCATTTGGATATGTTTTTACAAATTGACCATGTTTCCTCTAAGAGCCATTATATTTGATTTCATCAAGAGAATTGTGTACATTCATATCTAAATAAAACACAAATATGTATTTTTCTTTCTTTGAAGTACAAAAGGAAAACTCAACTTGGAAATATTAAAATATAAACATCTCTGGAGAAATACATGCTGATATTACAGCCAGGGACATAGACATATATTCTTTGGGACATTTAGATTCATCTGTGCATAAAAGATACAAAGCTACAGTCAGCTTTAGACTTTAAAAAGATGAATTTTATTTAAAGTCGGTCTGAGGCATTTCTTCACATATAAATTCCTTTTGTGTGAGTCTATAACTTTATCCAGGTGAAACTAAAATAGACAACTACTTAAGAGTTACTGCCTCTCAGCTAACATACAACATGGTCTGTCCAGTAGATTTTTCTGAAAGATGAGAAATGTTTAGGTAGGAGGAACTTGAGTTACTACAAAGCAAACAAACAAACAGAAGCACAAAATTTCTTATTATTTGCCTTGAAACAAAATTATCTGTAGAAGATACAAGCTCTCCCAATTCCATTAAGATTAGATATGTAACATGACCTTAAGTCAATTTTCTGAAAATATTAAATTGTTCTTCAATACTTTTTAACCTACTATTACATGCTTTTTGATTTTATTTTCAAAATGTAGAGCACTTTTTACATTATGTTTCAGAAACATGAAGATGATACTCTTAGATTCTGTCAATTTCACATAGTTTTCCAGTGGACTAAGTGATGGATCAAACAGCTTTGGGAAAATAATTGGGGCTATCATTTTCTGTGTGGAAGAGCAACATATGAAATAAAACAAGAAGATTTTAATGTTGGTGTTATTGAGAGTATTCAGATTGCCTCATGTTAGTGGGCTTTTAATTAGATTAAACTAAAATGAATTCAGGGGAGATAAACTGTATTAGATTTAGTTTGGTTTCTAAAGCAGCTATATCTTAAAATAATACTCTCAGGCAGTTGCTCTATTATTATCTGGCAACACCTGCTCTATACTTCTTGTCTAATTCAAGTCCATTTAGTTTAGTTTTATTTATCATTTAAATTAAGCATGTTTTCTAATAAAATGTATGCCCAGTTTTCTCACTTGCCTTTTTTCTGAATCTAACCTACATTTCCTAATAGTTCCACACAACTGCTGAAACAATGAGAGATTTTATTTCATTGCCAACAAACCTTGAGGGCTGAGATAAAATGCTCTTCCCTGTGATCTCAATGCCCCCTCCCCATTCAAACATTTCCTAACAAATACATTTCAGAACTTGGAATTGAGGAAAAACCAGAATTCTATTTGGAAATGCCAGACTGTTGATTAATACAGCTTGTTGAGCTGTCAGCTTTTGCTCCCTTCACAAACTGTACCTCCTCTGATGTGCTGGTTAGGCTCTTGGGGAGAAATACATAGTTATGAGGGACAGAATCTCCCAAGTAGATTTACACCAAGAAAAACTGGAAAGTCAGGGAAATGTGTTTTTTTTAAATCTCCTTCTTAGCGCTCCTTTCTCAGGACTTACGCCCACGTCTCCCTGTTTTCCTCACACAGTTCTGACGTCCACTTGGTGAGTTAGTCCATCTCCTAGCTTCTGGTCTAGAACTTATTTCTGCCTGAAAAGTAATCCCATTGAGAGCGTAAACCACCTAAAGGCAAAGCTTATTCTGAATTCTTCTTCAAAAATGTTTTAAAATTGATTTTTTTTTAGAGAGAAGAGGAAGGGAAGAGAGAGAAATTGATCAGAGAGAAACATAGATCTGGGTGCTGAGCTGGCAACTGGGGCATGTGCCCTGACTAGGAAAAGAACCCTAGACCAGTATGTGCATGACACTCAGCCAACTGAGCTACACCGGCCAGGGCACATTCTTATTTGTGTCACTTCCCTCCTATGGCCCTAAACATAGGGAGCAATGTGGCCAAACGACCAACAGGCCAGGCTTGGGTTCCAACCTGCGGGTTCCACTTCCTCCCGGAGGCACTGGAGTACATCACCCAGACTCTCTAAGCCTGAGTGTTCTTTTGGGTAAAATGGAGGTCATTTATACAATCCGCTGACTGTATCCACCACCCAACCTCTGTCCTCCTTTTCTTCCTTAGACAGTTTAGGTTCCATGGGTCCTCTTTTCAGTTACTCCCTTGCAAAACCTCTTAACTCACTCCACCCTTTCGTCCGTGGCAAAGACCAAACAGAATAAAACTCAACTTTCTGCCTAACTTAGCCCAGCAACCAAGCAACCAAACACAGAGAGAAAAACACACACAATTATGGTGGCTAGTTTCACATTAACTTCATGACAACAAATCTCAAATGGTCGGACCACACTGCTTGGCAACCATGACTTCACATATATTGTGATCTCTTTTCTACAATCTGAAATAACGATTTCTCATCTTTTTCCCTGTCTAAAAATCCTCCAAGACTTTGCTCTCTGACAATGACCAATTTTTTGTTGTTAATACTTACCCGAGGGTATTTTTCCATTGGTTTTTAGCGAGAGTGCTAGGGAGGGGGAGAGAAACATTATATGTAAAAGGGACACATTGACTGCTTGCCTCCTGCATGCACCCTGATTGAGGCGGGGAATTGTGCCTGCAACCGAGGTACATGCCCTTGCCTGGAATTGAACCTGGGACCCTTCAGTTCAAGGGCTAACACTCTGTCTACTGAGCCAGACTTGCTAGGACTGATGACCATTTTTCATATTTTCCATCATCCCGGCTCCAAATTGCCTGACATAACTGCATCCGCACCCACTCTCTCTGCCTTTGCTCATCTTACCAAGGCTGACACATCCTTTCTTTCCAGTGAAGGCTGGACACCACATCTCTTGGTTTTTCCCACAATTCTTGCATCTCTTAAATGGGCAGTGTCTGAGATTCAGCCATTTCATTTCTAACTATATTCTCTGTCTGGGTGTCCCTGATCTGACAGTGAGTCCTAAATTTCCATCTCCCAGAATGGCCTGTGATCAGACCTCTAGTCTCACATACCAAGTTGTCTACATTGTTGGCATTCCTCATTGTATTTCTAGTCATTTTCTTAAGTTAAAAATACAAAAAAATAATGTATTTTTCCCATTAAACCATTCTTTTCTCCACTCATCCTCATCTCATTAAACTATCCTCAATCCAGTCAGCTATTTTTTTATAGCAAAAAAAATCTAATATGTATTGTTGATTCTTCTCCCTGCCCTTTATAACCAACCCTTTAGCCAATCTGATTGGCTCTACATCCAACACATACCATGCTTGTTTCCACCTTTTTATTCATCTGCTCTGACTCCTGGATCCAGCTAAAATGATCTTATACAGAAGACTCCATTGTCTCCTAATTGGTTCTCCCTGTTTGCCCTTTGTCCATTCCCAATAATTTCCCTCACAGCAACTTGATCTTTTAAAAAGGTGAGGGACCAATCCTTTTTAAAAAACCCTTTTCATCATCTGCCGAAACCGGTTGGGCTCAGTGGATAGAGCGTCGGCCTGCGGACTGAAAGGTCCCAGGTTCGATTCCGGTCAAGGGCATGTACCTGGGTTGCGGGCACATCCCTAGTAGGAGATGTGCCGGAGGCAACTGATCGATGTTTCTCTCTCATCGATGTTTCTAACTCTCTATCTCTCTCCCTTCCTCTCTGTAAAAAATCAATAAAATATATTAAAAAAAACCAAAAAACAAACAACCCTTTTCATCATCCACAGAATGAATCCCAATTTGTACCACGTTCCCTAAAGCCCCACATGATCTGATTCTGACCCAGCATTCGGTAACCCATTCACATTGCTCTTACTTCAGGTTCACAATCATGTACACAGTTTCCTTCTCCAGCCTTTTGCACTACTTGTTAGCGTTACTTGAAATGATTCCCCTGAGTGTGCCCAAGCCTGGCCCCTTTTCATATTTCTGTCTCAGCTCAAGTGTCCTCTCCTTAAAAGGCCTTTCCTTGACAATGTGATTTCAACTAGGTTCCTCTCTAGCGCTTGACTTAATCCTCTTCAGAGAATTTACCATTTTATTGTGTTAGTTGTTAATTTCTTTGTTTGCTTCTCAGTCTACTCTCTGTCCTTGACTGTAAGTAAGCTTCTGGAAAGAAGGACATTGGATCACCATCATGCAGCTTTCTCAGCAATAAGCACAGCTCAAGGTTGGTCTTCCAGCAATTAGTGTAATAAAGAATACTTATAAGGTTGTTATAAGCATTAAATGAAATACTGATTTAATTGCTTCTCACATTTGCTAGACACAAAATACCTAATGAAAAAGTTAGCTATTGCCATTATCATTATTATTATTATTATTATTAAGTGCTCCTTAAATATGTGTCAAGAATGTTAATTGAAATAACTCATGCTAATGTCTTAATCTTTCAGATGAAGAAGTATTTGTATTTTTAACAGTTGTTTTCAAATGTAAGCAACATTTTAAGCTACATTAGCGAATTGCATTTTCTGCTTTTAGGCAAATGTTTCCACGTCTTTGAAAACAAATCACATGGTTAGTAACTGCTTTCACTTATTGGCAGAGCTAAACCTATTCATGTCTTCTAACTAATAAAGCATCCCAACTATAAGGGAAACTCCCATGAACTAAATTAAAATCAGGGACATTATAACTAGACCTAAGTTCATTTAATTTAGGCCCATTATTCAACTTCCCACTTTTCAAAAATGTATGACTTGAGGGAAATCTCATTAAACTTCATGGAAAGGCTAAAGTGAGCTTTGCCTTCGGAACCAACCAGAAATGGAGCCATTGGAAATGTGTGTGATGAAGTACAAATTACAGGGTGGTATTTAAAATGGGTCTCAAACTCAAAAGAGAAGGTATTCTATGACATATTTCATTCTCTTCGTCAAAATTCTTTACACAGACATACTAATAGGCTGTGACTATAATAAATTTGCAAGGGCAAAATACAATAACCTCAAAACACAAAAGAACAAAAAATGAGGTATTTAAGTATTTGATATATGAAAATGAGAACAGTCCAGAAAGTGTTTCTCTAATCGTATTTTCATTAGGAAAAGTTCATATTGACATGGAGAATTATTCAGGCCTCTCATTTATGCAGGTGCTGTACTATATAGCACAGGTAACTCTCAGGTCCCTTGTCTACAGCTATGCACTTCAAAGACTATAACTATATTCACTTCTAGCTTTCCATTCATTTAATTTATTCTACCCTCTCGCTCTTTTTTAACTTAACTCTATTTGTATATCTGTTTTAAATTAATTCAGGTGAGAATATCCGATTTGGGGAGGGGAGCTTGCTCAATTTATGGACCACTTTGTTCTTGTTTGGAATATATATGATGGACTTAAGTAAGTTTGAAAAAAATATTAAAGATAGTATTTAGGGTAAAAGTCTTCTGTAGAAAGAAATAATGTGGGTATGGCATAATTAAGTCAAGTACTTCTCACAGACTTTGGTGTCTCTAATAGGGGACTTCATTGCTTGGGAAAGTACCATGAGACTTTAGGAAGAACCCCTCTAAGAATATGCATGATAGTGTGACACAAATATTTTGAATTTCCAGAGTACTCCCTTATTCAACTTATTTATGGAATGTATTTGGTATGATGCATTAATATTATTTAAAAATTTATTATCCAACTTTTTCTTGCTATCCTAAGATCCTTCCCATTCATAGTTTATCCTTATCCATTTATTGTGTTTTCACTGGGGAAAAAAAAAGTTGGGAACTGTTGACTTATTGTGACTTTCAAAAACAAAATCAAAAGATCACTTTAGGTGAGGAGCTTAGTCTAAATTGTGATGGGATCTGAAACTGAGGCTAATCACCCAGATCATATTTTCAGAGTTACTCGGGGACAAGCCCATGCATGCAGTTCTGGTTGCTTGTTAGTAACTATGACAATTGGCTTTGGTAGATTTTAAAAAAATCTAAATGGGAGATGTTGGAACAAAAGTATTCTGAAAGCACTATCACTAATGGGAAGTGAGGTGTTTCTTCCTAGCCAATTAGAGCATCTGCCTATGTTTTGACCACTGTGATTCATTGCATCCTTCATTTCCCTGTGCGAGTGAAGATCTAAAATGTTAAAAGTGTTTAATTTCTCTAGTAAGATCAAATGAACAGGCATTAAAATTTTTCCCCATGAGTCTGTTTCCTCGCTCTTTTATAAAGTCAGTCAGAATGCAGAAAGAATGGTGTGGCTGCCAGGACCAGGAGAACGGGAGGGGATGGGCTCAACAGTGAAGGACAGGAAATTTTAGTTTGAGAAGATACAAAGTTCTGGAGATGGGTAGTGGTGATTGCCACAAAACAATGTGAATATACTCATGTCACTGGACTGTACATTTAAAAATGGTCAAAATGGTAACTTTTACATACATGTTATCTTATTTTACCACAATAAAATAGTTATCAATTTTTATAAATGTAAGTAGAAAGGCATATATATTAAGATGGCTCTATCCTAATTACAGACTAAATACAGTTTTATTTTTGAGGGAGTCTCATGAATTATTACATGCAGTCTGGATTTTAATATAATATAAAAATGTATATTCAGTTTATCCTAGAATTCTAGACAAAACCAGAAGACTCCACTGTAAGAACCATCAGAAAACATTGCCTTCCTTATAATTATGTTCCTATTTTTGCACCCTCCCAAAAACTGTTTCAGTCATAATTTCCTGGATATTAGCTATGCTCAAGGAACAGTCACATAATGGATCAATGAAGGGATCAATAAAATAAACATCAGAGATCTACATCTCCTTGAACTGAATTGATGGATAACTGCTCCAGACACCGTGTTCAAACAGAAATCTCTGTGTATTTTGATTGAGGACAAATACCAGTGTTTGTGAGCATAAACATTATCGTATTTAAATTGTCCATCAGTAAGCAAATGCCAGTTTCTAAGTTATTGTTAAATGGAACCAATCATCTCAGGTCTCCCAGGTGTCTTCTTTATCTGCACTAAATCCATTTCAGAAACTCACTATATTTGTGACGGGAGGACTCTGAGCTCTGGTTCCAAAAACCTCAGTCCCAAAGTGTGTTTTATAAAGGATTTAGGATGATTCAGAAAGAAATCAAATTATGGTTTTTCCCCCAGAGCTATCTGAGGCCCATGCCTCTGAATAAGATAAAACAGGAAGATGGTCATTTACAGGAAGGTTCCAGAACACCTGTGTGCAGAAATGTTTTCAGGGGGGTTATATGCAGCAGGGAGCAATGTGAATTCTGTGCCCTCTGCACAGCCAAGAGAAGACAACCCCAATTTCAGACAGGAAACCACAGAGGGCCTGCAAATTAACATCTTAACTCACATCGCCTCCTTGTTTACCCTTCCTCCCTTTTCTCCTTCTCTTCATTTTCACACTTTTGCTCTCAGTACCTAACAAGTGGTATCCCAGATGGAGTCAAATGCAAATGACCCACTCAGCTGTTCACCTGGCTATCACTTCTGTTAAGGGGAAGTATCACTCACCCAAGGACAGGAGAGAGAGGCCTCAGCACTAAATCCACCCTGTCACACCCCATCTTCAGAAGCATGCCCTCCGAGGTTAGTTACCCCTGGATACAACATTTAGATTCCCTCTGAAATGTTAAAAATGTATATAATAGTATATGCTAAAACATCTGGGGCCAAGATGACCAGTTTGGTGTCTGGAGTTGGAATATCTGTTTTAGTTCTCCCTTTGGGTAGTGCCTGGGTAAAGGGAATTGTATGGTCACTAAACTAATTTTCAAGTTATTTAAGCATGCCAAGTCCTGCTGACACACAGGGGAGTGAGATGCGTTGAGACGCAGGAAGAAACCAGCCACAAAATCTACTGCTGCAAGGAAGGAGGCACACACTCCATCTAATTGTCGTAAAAGAGCTTCCAGAAATGCAACATGATGACTTCCATACAGATGCTTCTGATTCTCAAGGATAAGGGTTTCAACACTAGAGAGGTGTGTGTGACATAAGGAGAGGAATCCAGTATTCTGCACTTAAAAAATCTACACCTGTGTGATAATCCATGCCCAGCGGTGTGTGTGTGTTCTTGTTGTTGTTTAAATTTGGGTTTAATATTTTCATTCCTTACAATCACCCTATAGTGTTCAGTTGATAAATATCTGAGCGTGTCAGTGAAGATTGGTATATTTTAGCTAATATGCTTGTTCCATTTTCTCCAATTCTGTAAAGATAAAATGATTGAGAAGCTAGAAGGTGGAAATACAGCTACTGGTGTTTGGAGCCAAGAGAGATTTCAGAGGTGACCTCTTCAACTCTCTCATTTTATCAATGAGGATATAATGTCAACTTTGAAGGGTTGGAATAGGTTAAGTATGAATAGATAAAACATAAATTTTCTCACATGTTTTCCTACTAAACTGTGAGCTCCATAGAGGCAAAGCCTATTCATGGCTTTAGCATTAGACATATGCAGATACAGACATAGATAGATATAGTGTATATGATATATATTACCTACCATTATATATAACAGTGTGAGAGAGAATCATTGATAGGCTGCTTCCTGCATGTCCCACACTGGGGATCGAGCCCACAACCTGGGCATATGACCTGACAGGGATTCGAACTGTGACCTCCTAGTTCATAGGCTGACATTCAACCACTGAGCTATGCCAGCCGGGCCATAAAAATTTTTCTTAATAAAACAATCACATTTTAAAGTCTATACTGTAAAACATTATTTTTTTTCTTATAAAAATATTTGTTGTTGTAAGCAGAATTTTAGTGCAAAAAATAACCATCTTATATTATCTAAACTAGTATCTATAGTTCAAGTCCTTCCTTCAAAACCAAGTTTGTGTTCACATTTACCCTGCAGAAAGGGATCTAGTTTTACCTGTGGTTACAGCTTTATAAGGTACCCACTACACTCCCTTTTCAAGAACAAGAGCACCAAAATTTCCTTTGGTTCTTTTTCCTAAATGCATAAGATACTCTCTGTTCACATACCCTGGATCATAATTTCTTGGTTCAACTGGCTTATAGGTGGCCATAACAGTAGCAAGTAACTATAAATGTGACTTTTCTTTTCTTTTTTTTTTATTGCTTAAAGTATTACAAAGGGTATTACATATGTGTTCTTCCCCCACCTCCTGCTATAAATGTGACTTTTCAGTTCTAGCTATCTGTGTGCAAAAATATTAGCACCACCAAATTTCCTCATTGCTTATCTATAAAATGGTCAATTATGTTTTATAACTGCAATTTTTAAAAGTATACTTTTATTGATTTTAGAGAGGAAGAGAGAGGGAGAGAGAGATAGAAACATCAATGATGAGAGAGAATCATTGATTGGCTGCCTCCTGCATGTCCCCTACTGGGGATTGAGTTCGCAACCTGGGCATGTGTCCTTGATTGGAATCAAACCTGGGACCCTTCAGTCCACAGGATCATGCTCTATACCAGCGGTTCTCAACCTGTGGGTCCCAACCCCTTTGGCGGTTGAATGAACCTTTCACAGGGGTTGCCTAAGACCATCCTGCATATCAGATATTTACATTACGATTCATAACAGTAGCAACATTACAGTTATGAAGTAGCAACGAAAATAATTTTATGGTTGGGGGGTCACCACAACATGAGGAACTGTATTTAAAGGGCCAGAAGGTTGAAAACCACTGCTCTATACACTGAGCCAAACTGGCTAGGGCATATAACTGCAAATTTGATATAGATTTACCATATAAATATAACCGCAGATTTTAAAATCGGTCTGTTCCTTTTATATAACATAAAAATCCTAAGTGAAAAGAATAACCTAAAAGTCATAATTCTATTAGTCTAAAAGAATACAATACTCATTCAACAATGTTTCTTTTTAAATAAATCATGTTCCTTGAAATGGTCAAGAGTATATATTAGTACATTTGAGAACTGTTGTTTCAAACAAAAGATGACTATCAAAATAGAATGTTGTTTTTATCTTTCTCTGCATCAAGATATTGGGAATGATAAAAGAGAGTTTAGATCATCCAGTTTCTTTTCTCTAGGCAACAATCCAAGAAAATAATTTATAATTCCTCAAAAGCTCGGAAATAAGATCACAGAAGGCGCGAGAGGAAAGGAAGAGGCATTCCAGCATCTGGCCAACTGTATTCTCTCTGCAAAGCTCCAAGCAAGTTACATTTCCTAGCAGTGCAATGTTCCCAGGTAATTACAAGAGGATGGAAGCAGGAGTGTTTCCATCACATATTATAGAAGAGTATGGGCTGTGACATTTGTGTGTGTGTGTGTGTGTGTGTGTGTAGGTAGGTAGGTAGGTAGGTAGTTAGGTAGATAGATGATAGATAGGAAAAAATCAGTTTTACAATCTAGGAATTCCCTGTTCAGGAAAGTAATAAATCCATATTCAAATACAGTCATCATCCAGGGTCACTCAATAATGCCTCATTCACATTTCATAACAAGATATTCACCCATAGTTGAATAGACTTTTAAGGGATACAAGCGCACATATGAAATAGCTTTATATCAATTTCTATGTTGTGCCCTGGAAGAAAGATATGAGGTGGATTAAAATGCTAATAAAAATGAGTCATTCAAAAAAGAGGAATTACAATATGCTTTCCAAATTTCATTCAATAACAACCTATAATAATTGTAGAAATCTTTTTGACTTTACTTTGGCAATCTCTTAATCCTAGTGGTGCATCTGTAAAACATTTATTGTTGCTGCAAACAATGTCTTTGTTAGGGTGATGTTTTTTCCTGGTTATTTTCCTTTAGCTTATTTTCTCTCCCTAAATTCATTTATTTTCATCCCTTCTAATTTTAAATTTATCTCACTACTTCTTATCCAATACGCTACCTAAAAATATAAGAGGCTAACAATTTTAGAGACATTTCATGAGCTCCAAAAATTAAATTCATACGAGAGAGGAAAATCTGGCCAAAGTCACCAAAATATGGCTGCATCAGCGATTTTTGCAAAATATGGCAAAGATTTGTACAATGATTGAAGTAGTCGCTATTGACATTAAGTTGGCCTATTGTATATGTTATGCTACTATTTCCTCATGATAAACCAACAAGGAAGGCATTGCTACCCATACTACATGAATAGAGAAACTGACATTTGATGAGTTTGGAAAGTTTTCTAAGATCTCATACAGATACTACAAGGGAAAGCCAGGATTAAACATGCGAGTATGAGTGTCTCAAAGACCCACAGAATTCCCCTGCTGTGTCCAGAGCTCAGAGACCAGTGAGGTCAATCCCGCTCTAAGGCCAGGGGCAGTGAACACAACCAGAGCGCACGCAGCAGGTCACCACAGGGTCAAGCCTGACCGATCCTTGTTTGCTTCTCCCTTCTATAGGGTTCGGACTGATTTCCAACCCTGAGACACACCTGAAATAAGATGTTTCTAGAAAACTAAAGTTTGGCAATAGGTTCTTTTTTCAGCTATAACTAGCCTAACTTAAATCCTTTCGAAATTTATATCCACTTCCCAGGTCAGGAAACATTGGCCACTGGGTGATGTTGCTTCATAAATACAACCTTTTTGGACCTCACAAATGCCATCACTGTCTATAGACATAAGGGAAGCATTGAGATGGCGATGGAGCATTCAATTCTAATTCATCTTTCAGCAAACAGAGCCTTGCTTTATCCCTCTCTTTCAATTGTCTCATTCATTCCTATATTCAAGTGTTCCAGCTTGCATATGATGTCCTATACTGGGGAGTATCAGTAAATAGAACTTTTTCTTCCTGGGGGGAATAGCCTTTTATTTTTATAACACCTATAAAATTAAGTGTAAAAGTAAACACATTCTCCTTATAATGAATTCGTGTGGTCTAAGAAGATGCAGGAACAATGACACCCTTCTGGACATTTCTTTACGTGGGCACACCATTCACCTTGCACGTGGGTGAGTGAGCAAAGGTCACGTGTCCACAGGTAACAAAACAGTGAACATTTCAACAACTCACCCTCGAATTCACCACTTCCAGCGAGACGTTCTGAGGTGGGGCACTTGGCACTGAAAGGAACAAAACAAGGTGAGATGGTTACTGCCAGCGTCAGGAAAGAGAAGCTGTATCACTCAGAAAGGGGTCTTTTTCACACAGTTCATCCTGACAAGCAGCTAGGTAGATCCAGGTGGCACTTTCAAATTTTCCTGGAGAGATCTAAAAAACAACAACACACCTGCATTTGCTTATTTCTACTCACTTGGTGGGCCAGTTATCCATCTAGGGAGCCCCAAACACTATTAGGCAAGAGAGCACCTGCCGTGATGCCAAACACTGACATTTAATTACAGCTTTCTGGCAATAACCTTCCCAGGAAACCAATAAAAACACACAGGAGGTTTCCTGGAGGGGTTTTAAAGGCTTAAGATGCTGTGCATTTCAGCATCTGCATGGTTTTAGGATGAAATGTGTCATTCTAATGACCACTTGTGTTGCTCAATCCCTTTAATACAACTTTTATTATCTCTTAAAAGGTGAAAAGAAGAAATACAACCCCCCCCCATTTTTTTTCAGCTGAACGTGATTAAACCCCTCTGTCACAGAGGCAGGTTACCAAATGGCATCTGGTGAGTCCATTCTATTAACAAAGGAGCCGTTTATTATTCTTTGTGGATCTTCTAGGAATTTTCTTTCTCTTGCCGGCACTTTGATTGCCCCATTCATGAAATAAGGAAGAATATATACAGTTTCCTCCACAACACTTAGCATGAATATTTACTATATCAAAAAAGCAAACATTCCAGCATGTGAGGAGTTCAAAGACAACCATTCCCTGAACGGCTGTTCTGTGTCAGCCACTATTCTATATGTCTTAGGTGAATCATAAAAAAATAAAGCTCTCTGGCCCACAATAGAAGTAGCAGTCAATAAATGTTTAATATGGATTGATCTGTAAAATGAGGAGTACCTCTCCTTCTTCAGGATGAATAGGTGAATTTCATGGGGAAGAAATGCTCTTAGCATTTTCAATAATTTTTTGTCATGCTCCCTCTTACTTAAACATGAACAATATCTATGTTTTACTAGGTTACTTATGTTTTACCCAAAATTTAATTATGCTATACTCTGAATTTAGCTTCTGAAATATAATCAGCATAATGGTATGATATATGTATTATTATTATATCCTCTAATCTGACATCTAATAAGTAACTCAATGATTAAATAAACACATGAGTACTTACTTAAATCTTAGCTCCTGGGCCTTTCTGGATAGGATGGGAATTGTAACCACTTATTTTGTTTTAATTTTGAACTTGTGTTAGTGTTTGATAAAAGCTATAGCTAATGTAGCTTGTGATAAATTGTTCACTGGACACTTGTTTTTCATGAATTACACCAACAAGTATTTTTAAAATATATTTCATAATTAAAAATAGATGTTATTAATTTGTTTCCATTCATATGATAGTTTTCTTATCAAATATAGAATATTAACCCCACAGGGACCAGAATTTTTGTCCCTTTTGCTACTACATCCCCAGTATCAACAGGAGCCCAGCACATCAGGCACACTCAGCCAACAGGTGTTGGAGAAAAGTTGTAAGGTAGTTAAAAATCTTTTTCATATTCAGGGTTTCACAACCAGCTTTTGTCTTGCAATTACTTGATGAAGTTATAGCATATGTCTAGTAAAATGCACAAGTCTTGAATGTATGACTTGGTAAGGTTGTCTGTGTGTTTCCATTTAACCACCACTGAGATCAAGAACAGAGCACTTATAGTCCCCTGGAAGGCTCCCTGGCACCTCTTCCCAGTCAGGCCGCTGTTCTGACTTCTACTTCCATCATTAGTTTAGCTCGCTGTGGAGCTCACTAAAAATGAAATCAGAGTTGTTATTTATCCAGGCTGCATCTTTTGCTCATTATCCATTTCTTTCATGTTGCTGCATGGAGCAATAGTTTTTGTTTCTGTTGTCTGTTGTTATTTATTTTTTATTTTAAATCCTCATCCGAGGATACTTTTCCATTGATTTTTAGAGAGAGTGGAAGAGAGAAGGAGAAACAGAGAGAAATATCGGTGTGAGAGAACTGCATCCATTGTTTGCCTCCTGCAGGAGCCCTGACCAGGGCCCGGGTGGGAAGGAGCCTGCAATCAATGCACATAACCTTGACTGGAATCAAACCCAGGACCCTTCGATCCACAGGCCATTGCTCTATCCACTGAGCAAACTGGCTAGGGCTGTTGTTATTTTTTATTACTCCATAGTATTACAATATAGTATATGACCATTCCGTTTTACATTTTTCTACTCTACTGACAAGTAATATTTGGACCATGCCCAGTTTGAGGCTATAAGACTAAATCTGCTTGATATTCTTGCACATGTCTTTAGATGGACAATTGCACTCATTTCCTTCATTATATACCAAAGAGTAGAAATACTGGCAAAAGTGCAAACCCCAATGGGGGGTGAAACATATGCTAAGCTTCGATAGATATAAACTTTACCAAAGTGGTTGTACTAATTTACACTCCTACTAAGAATGTAGCAAAGTTCCAGGTGCTTTATATCTTTACCAACATTGGGTATTTTCAATTTTTAAAATTTTAGCCATTTGGTAGGTGTATTGTGTTTTTATTTTTATTTCATTAAATATATCGGGGTGACATTGGTTAATATTACATTCCACATGATATGGTAATATTTACATGTCATATACTAATCATGTTACACCCACTTTTTCACAATTAGTTTCAAAATATAATTTCAGTAACACTAGATGGATTTATGATAGGTGAATGAATTTTGGAGTAAGGAGAAATTTACTTAAAATTACCACACATTTTGTTCTAGGTACCGGTTAGTTGATATGTAACCTTCAACTGTCATTTTAATGTAAGTTTCAAAATAGTATTTCCAGGAAGCCAAAAATTAATAAGAGAACGGATACCTATTTGCACTTCTTTTTTAATACCACACTTGATAAATATCAATATTATTTTCTGTACTGGGAATTGAAAGCCACAAAGTCTTAAAAGTGGGTTTATAATAATGGTATTGATGTATTTTTTCTATTTTTTTGTGATATAAATATCTCTTACTGTCCATTGATAGCACACTGGCTATTCATGCCTTAGTCAGGAAAGAAAGTAGAGAATTTGTTCTATAGTAATTTTTGTTATTAATTGAGAAAGGGACACACACATTGGCATAGATTACATTTAGTAAATACTTAGATGTATGTCATGCTCATCTTTTTAGGTGTTTACATGGATTAGCCCATTTAATTTTCACATCTCCCTTTTAGTCAAGGAGAAATGAGCTTGCCTGGCGCTGGGAAGCAGGTGACTATTAAATGTGATTAAGTACATATCTATATGGTGCATGAACTCACCATGCACAGCTTCAGTAGAGGAGAAGACATCATGCTGAAGTGGAGAGAAGGGGGCTGGGTGGTAGGGAATGGAAGCCAAGAGTGCCGGGTTTTTTGTTGGAAACATGACTTGACTGTATAGATGAATGCGGACATGTTCAGGGAGTCCGCGTCAAGAGGGTCATGAAGTTCCAGTTTTCTCTTATCAAATGTATCTGATAGAGAAAAATTGGGGTCCCTTGTACAGTGATGCTTGTTGGGTAAGGATCATGAAATCCTTTGATATAGTGACAGGCATTTTCTAACTCCTAAATTTCTACATTTCCATTATCATTAACATTTCTAAGTGATAATTCTTAGACTAATGAGTAATAATCTATCTTTCTTACTATGACATTTAAAACCTAAGTGGAAAATAAGGCCACAGTCTTACAGTTCAGAGTGTGAATGAAATCTACATAAATTATGCAAAATATTCATTTTCATTTGTTTTTCTTTTATTTTTATAATTATAAGTTGTGAAGTAATTTATTCTGCCAACAAATATTCTGTCCTGTCTTCAATAACAGAATCAGTTGGATGGGCATAAGAATTACATTAAAAATGAAGAGGTGTCACACATAGAACATTTTTTAAAATTGAAATTGCAAATGAGGTTTACTCACGTGTCATTGTTGCACTACCCTTAATAGCATGGATGCCCTTCCTCATCCCTCTGATATTGTGTGAAATATAGGCCCAGATACTTTCCCAGATTAAAGAATGGTGGATTGGTTAAGGAATCACAAGCTAAAGTCATTTTTTTAAATTCAAAGATTAATAATTTATAGAATTACACACACCAACATGGAAACCAGTGCTGAAAAGAAATAGTTTGTTGCCTTTTTAATATTCATGGAGTTCACATCTTTGCATTTCTACACCTGCCCGAATTTTCACTGATCCCACATTCTATCCTCATCTGTACTTTATTTTGACTTTTTATTAAATTTCCCATTTCATTTTTATCCATTTCTTATACTAACATTTTCCTCTGCAACTTTTTGTGTAGTCTATCCTCTTTATGAAGTCTTCTTTCTCTCTTTTATGACATTTAAAAAGGTATGTGTAATCTTTCATTTGTTAGCACGGGACAATTAAATGTATATATTTTATATTCAGCTGTAATACCTTCAATGTTGGATTATTTGGCCTAAATCCTTATGCTATACTTTCAAATGAAGGTGAATATGTAGAATTGTCCATCATTTAAATTTTTAATCTACCTTTTTTAAGAATGAGAAATAAAAGCAACATGCCAATGTAGATAGTGCAAATACATGTACACATGTATTTGTGGTAAAAGAAATAAAGAAAAGTGCAAAAAAATCATTTTGAGCTCCTAGGCAGTAGTCACACTCGAAGATCACCTACGAGGCCATCCTGACTTATGAAAGTTTAAATTTGACTGTAAAAGTTTGAGTGAAGTAGCTAAAATTCTAATGTATGCTAACATATGCCATCAAGTTTTAGTTGGGAAACGCTGAAAATGAAATCTCTGACTTAGACACCATATTATTTGATTCTAGTGTGAAAGTGACATAAAATATGTGTAAATATGACATAAAATAGTGACATAAAAAAGTGACATGACAAATATGTGAGTCAAGTGTTACTGGCTGTAACTTACCATCAGAAAGCGTAACCACCGTTACGTCGTCAGTCGAGACTCCGGGCCCATAGCGATTATAAGCTAGGAATCGAAGACTGTATTCCGTGAATTTTTTCAGGCCTTCCAGCTTATAAGACAGTCCATCAACCTCTATATTCTGGAGACATAAAACAACTGTCATTCAGGAGGCACATGGAAGCCGAAATGGCAGCCATTCTGTTTAGTCAGGAAATTGGATATTAGACTCCCAGTCTCAAAACTACACTCCGGCCTTAGAATGAACTGTTGTAAAATCCGCTTGTGACATTCACTCCCCCACTGAAACCCAGGCCTCTCTGCAGACTCCTGGTTAAAACAGCACCGTGCTGTTTCTACAGTCATTATGTTCCAATCTGTTTAACGCCACCTAACGCACTGAATAGAGAGACCACACTGAGACCCTGACAGGCAGGAGGCAGCTATTAAATTCAGGGGAACAGAGCGCTGCTCCTGCACCCTAAGTGGATAGCTCCCCAGGAAACAGTAGACTTCCTTCTTCCCTAGCGGAAACAGGCTCATGTCTCTTGAAACTGACAGAGAGTTTGCCACCGTTTGTATCTGCCTGAATGCTGTGAGGTAGGCTGGGTGCTGCTGTCAGCCCTTCATAGCTGCAGAAATGAGGTGCTGAAGGTCAAGGTCACTGAGCAATCAGAGCCAGTTTGCTCCAGAAGACCCATAATTTAGCTCTCCGCTAGGATCCTCTCACTCACATCTATCTTGGGTAACATCATTTTGGGATTTATTTAAATGGATTGGTGATATGCATTATTGAAGAGCTAAAATATGTAGAAAAGTGGATAGAATAGGAAGATGAAACTAAGAGCTAAAGGGCAAGCACAGAAAGTGGAATGAATGATTACATAGGAGGAACTCCTAGTGATTCTTATTTTACAACATGACTTGGGAATTAGAACTATTTCTGAATAAAACTGCTGCAAAACAGGTTTTTAAATGAAAAAACCTTTATCACACAGTTTATGGGGGAGCATGAAGACCACAGTAGGCTTCGGAAACGTCACAACGACCTCAGAACTAGGCTGTCCCAAGGTCACCTCTCTGTCTTTCCCAGTTAACTACATACTTGCCTATACAACTTCTCCCACATGAAGCTGAGAATCTGGAAGCAAACATCTCAATAGTCATGAGTCTTAGCCAGTTCAGCTCAGTGGATAGAGCATCAGCCTGCGGACTGAAGGGTCCTAGGTTTGATTCTGGTCAAGGGCATGTACCTCGGTTGCAGGTTCCCCAGCCCTGGTTGGAGCCAACCAACCAATGTGTCTCTCACATAAATTTTCTCTGTCTCTCTTTCTCTCTCTCTCTCTCCCTTTCACTCTCTCTAAAAATCAATGGAAAAATATTCTTGGGTGATGATTTACAACAACATATACAGTCACAAAGGAGAACTGCTGAGTCTCCCTAAGACTCAGTCCTCTTACTTTATCTGAAATCCAATTGGCCTATTTTCAGGTGTCTGTACTAACGACAGATTGGGGGGAAATGTAAGAAGGAGGCAGGTAGCCTTCTGAGTAAGGTAGACTGGGAAAAAAAAAGTGACAGGTGACAGTCTGATATGGGAAGAAGACAGATATACCATCAAATAGATAAGAATGAAAACAGAAACTTGGGTGATATCATTGACAGTAAGAGAAATCCTCTCTTAGGTTAAGGACTGAAAATACAAATGCTTCCTGGGACCAGATGGGTTAATACAAATGTGGTTACACTGGCCTGGGCACCTATCTACTCACACAAAACATAGGTATCCTTTCTGATCCCTCTCATTACCCATTGGCCTCTCTTAGCACCAGAATTCAATTAAATTGCGTAACATTTCAAGTGACAGGTACTTTAAAACTGTTCAGCTATCCAATTAATATGCCGGACACTGGACTAGACATTGGGAGCTTACAAGCGTCTATTTCTCCAGCCCTAGAGCCAAACCAACAGGTGGCAGCAGTGGGACCCATTCCCTCACCTACCTGTTCCTTCCCGGTGGACACCTCAGTGCAGAACAATCTGTAACCTTGAACGGGGCCATTTGCATAGGCAGGGGGTTCCCAGGTAATGAGAATTGAGGTAGGTGAGGTAGATACAGCTTGCAGGTTTTCTACTGGCCCTGGAACTTGCACTGTGTACAAGAGAAATGGATTAGTACAAGAGGGTTCTCTTTCTCCAAGCAATCGGAACGACATCTTTTACAGTTTGAGGAAACTATAGCAGCATGTAGTGTCTTTAAAACCATACAGAATACGGATATAAAACCATTAAAGACACAGTAGTAACATTTTGGAGTTATTTCTCATTTTCATATTCAGAAGAGGACTGATATGCATCTACATTTATTTCATTTTACAGTTGAAGAAACTGGTCAAGGATAATAGGAGGAAAAGGTGGGATTCTTAATCGAAATTCATAGTGTGGAGAAAGTTCCACTGTGTCAGCGTGGCTTTGCCTGTGTCTTGCTAATAACTGCGGAGGGAAAAAAGAAACTACCATGAGAATATCTGGACATCTTGGTTCACTCCAATAGACAGCACGGCTATGGATAATTGACCACACTCACTGTCTTTAGTCAGCATTTTAAGGTCTTGCCCAATTCTGGCTCCTTTGTATTAATTGCAGGATTTAATTTTCCATTTTATTTTCTAGTATTCCATTTTCTCTCATAACTGTTAACTCAATCAAGGATAAGTAACTTCCGCATTAGAGTAGCTAGACAGCACAGGTCTACATTTACTTCAGCAAACACTGTGTCCGGATGTATTTTCAGATCCAGAAATTTTCAAATGTTAGAAAGCTAACATGGTGGGTATGCAGAGCTTTATGTAAGCTCCCTACTAGAGTCTGTGGTAGTACCCTATTATCAAATCATGTATTTTCAGCAAATATATGATATTCACACCAACTAGAATTATTAAAGACTATCCATAGTCTAGCATAAGATCAGGTCTGGGTACAAAATGCGTTAAGAAAATCCTTCAGATTCCAGCTTTGCAAATTTTGAATTGTGCCTATTTTTTTTTATTTGTGCAAATATACCTAAATATGTATGGTTTGTGAATGGTAAATGGAAAATAGCCATGCTATGACAATGTAAAATAAATAAAGTCTTGGCACTGCCAGTGTAACTATGTGAACTTAACACGCCCTGTATGTTCTTGGGCACCACCTAGCTTTGGACAGCTATACATTAAAGGCCCATACTACAGTCCTGCGAGTTTGAACTTCCATAGCAAATTATATGAAAACGTGGCTGACATATCTAATAATACCTTTTTAGATTTGCCAGGCACCTGTGTCTCGGGATCATTTTTCAGAATTTGTTCCATGAAACCCAGCCGCCTTAAGGTATTACTGCTCACACATTCATTTGGGGGAAATAAATATATTCATGTCAGAAACACATATTTTATGTCACTTTCACATATTCTCCCACCAGTTGCCGGATCTTGAGAACCATTATTACTGACAATTGCATTCTTTTCACCTTTACAAATGACTGTTAAGAACTTCTTAAAAACTTTAGAAATTATTGTAAACCTACAGACAATTTTAACAATGAATAATACAAAGAACACCCACATTCCCTTTATCCAGATATACCCATTGTTAACACTTTGCTCTATATATTTTATCATTATCTATCTCACTAGACACATGTAGTCTTCCTTTCTATATATATCTATTGACTGCATTATCACCTATTTTATATATAGATTTTATGTATAGTGATAAATGCTACCTATAATCTATATAAATACATATTGAGACTATTTATTTATTATCTCTTGATAGGTAGAAAGAATATATATCCATATCTCTCTATTCAGATTAAGCTGTACACAGCTCTTTACCCCTATAAATTTTAGTGCATATTTCCTAAGAGCTAATGTGTACATGAATACTATAGTTAACTTCAGTGCATTTCACATTCATTCAATATTTTTATCTAATCTTCATTTGTATTGCAATTGTGCCAACTGACCCAATGTTGTCAATGATGTAGCATTTCTCTACCTTTCCTCAGCCAGTCTCTTTAGTCTGTTTTAAGCTGAAACAATTTCAGAGCCTTTCTTTATCCTTAAGCCATTTTTATGTTTGAAGACTATAGTCTTTTTTTAATTAATAGAATGTTTCTCATTTTGGGTTTGTCTTTGTTTCTTCATGTTAAATTTAGGTTATGCATTCCAGTCAGAAATGAAACATGAAGAGATGTCTGTCCTTCTCAGGGCATCACCTCCAGAGGCACAAGACCTCTCTTAGTCACTCGGATGTAAATGTTGGGTACCTGGTCAAGGTGCTGTCAGGTTTATCCAGGTGGAATTTACTGCCCACCCTGCACTCCCACCCCGACTCTGACCCCTGCTCCATCACTTCCAGCTAATAAGCAATCTGTGGGGAGATGACTACATCAGCATCAGGACCAGGTAAATATCATGCTCTTTATCTGCTCCCCTTAGAGTGAGCATCTACTCATGGTTCTTGATGGAATCAACCTTTACCAGGGTGATTACAAAGGTGGTTATTTTTCTATTCAAGCACTTCTTCTGAATTAGCAACTTGGCACTCAGCATTCAATTATAAGCAAGAGCCCATATTTCTCTCTATGTATCTATTGTTGTTATGGGGACATGGGTTCCTTCTTTATCATAGTCTACAATTCATTATTGTTCTTAATTGTGGGAAAGTACAGGACTTGGTTGGAAAGTCTGTAAGGAGGATTCTGCAAAAGGTCGGGGACCTTGCTGAAGGTGGCAGCCCCTACCTTGACTTGTCCAAACAAGTCTGACCCCCCGGGTGTTTTGCTGGAATCTCTATGTTTAGTCTTTAAGACCCGACCTTGCAGAAGCATGAGCTTTATCAAGGATACCTACCCTGTTGATTGTATCTAGAGGTTAATTTCAGTTCAAGCTGTTGTTACAATAAAAGGCTAACGAGGCAGGCAATCGGGGCTGTTTTGATTCCTAAAGCCAAACAAGCCCCTTAGCCTTCTCTTTCACAGAAACATATGTCAGAGTAATCTACTCATCTGCTGCTCAGGCTCTGCTGGTCAGCCCCGGCACTTAACTATTTGGGTGTTTGAATTGTGCCAGATTTGGCCAGTGGGGCCCCCTTTAATCTTCTGTCCTTATGACATGCCCCATCCTTCACAGGAGCACTTCCTTTCTTCCTAGCATAATATATTATAGGTTCATCTTGATCCTGCCCCAGCTCTGGAATCACATTTCTCCAAAAGATTTCTGGTTCTTTTCTCAGGGAATGGTATCTGAGACAAAGGTCAGGGAGTTAGACTGCTCATTGCTGTTTGGCTGTCCTTGCTTCTAGATCCTTTCAGCAATCAGGAAACATATGACTGTGTATATATGTATATACACAAATGCATATGTGCATATGTATACTCAAATATACAGATACATATGTATATCTCTCATGACTCTACAGAGACGCCTCCTATTCTAAGCCATCTCTACATGGTTCATTATCGCGTTCCCTGTTCTTCTTTCATGCATCCTTTCTTCCACAAGTAGACCTCTAGATCCCAAACGGTTGCACTTTGAAAGACATCGTATGAGAGCACCCCATGCTGCTATTCTTCCAGGAGGGGATCATTTGTCTGTGGAAAATCCCCTCTTCCACAAAGGGGCCTTCGGTAGACAATACTGACCAACAGGGAGTCTTCCCTGTGCCAAAGCTTATAGTGATACAATTAGACTTAGATTATAATGGAGGCATTTTGCTTCATGGGGAAAAACAAACCGAAGCAAATTAAAAACTTGCCCACTGACATTTTCAACTGGATTTGGAAAGTACAATATTTGAAATAACAACATGAAAATTAAACAATTTGGATGCCTCTATAATTTCACAAAGACAAAGCAAACAGCTCATGAGGGAACATTTCTGATTTGGAGTCCACTGTTCTTCTAAGGAAGGTAGATGCCGAGGAAAGGAGGAGAGCTGAGGCTGAGCGGCCTGCTCTGGCACATGTGAACGTGAGGATTTTGGAAGCTCACAGAGCATATCTGCGCAGCGCAGTGACGAGGAAAGTATTAACTGGATGAGTTCCTTCTTACTACCCTGTGGATAAAATGAAAGCACAATTCTTACTACTAACATGGCTCATTCTGGGAACGAAGACTAAAGTTTAAAAATGGCCAAACGCCAAGGCCATCATTCCTTCTGTGTGACGTAACACATTCAAGGGAGGTTTTCCAGGGTAGAAGCTTTTCCAGGAGGACTAGGAGAGAAGTGAGTGTATGGAAGGGGGGAGGATATTTGAGGATATTCTGCTCATTTGCTTCACTGGAGCACAAGAGGGTAATGGAAAATAATTCAAATTGATTTGAACTTTTGCAGAACAAGACATCTGAGAATCTGGAAGAACGAGCTGAGAGGGTTGCCTGGCAGGGTAGGAGCCGGGGATGCACAGCCTGCTAAACTAGGACTTGTTGGGGGCATGGGGGGTCAGACAGGCCAACCTCACAACCACTTCCATCAGGCCTTGTGGGAAGAAGAGACCACAGGGACATCGACAGCTCAAGGAGCAACCCCACAAGAACAAACATGAGGCCAACTTCCTCCCTGCTGAGCCCAGCCATGGCTGCTAGGGTCTTGGCTCTTGGTTCAGAGAATGGTCAAAAACCTCCACTAGTTTCCCAAATAATAAGATAAATGCTCTTCTCCACAGGGATAGGCACAATGCTCGGTATACAGACAGTATTTAATAGATGTGTGCCAAGTGAACGACTTTACATACAATTACCAAAGGTTACCGTAAATCACAAGCCTAAAATAAACTATGTAGTCTAACTCATTTGATGTGGTTTATTCAGCATTGTCACTGCAAGTGATCAGAAAATAGTGTTTCCTCAAGACACCTGGTGAGAACTGAAGTTGGTATGTACGCCCATGTTTGTCGTGTGCATGGAGCCTGTGTGCGCTCTGCACAAGGTGTAATTTCTTTATGTGCACATGTAGCTTAGTCACTGATGGGATAAAACCAGGCAGTAAGTACTATAATTTGGATCCAGTTCACACTGGTAGTGCCTACTCTGATCACTTCTTAATCCACTGACATATTCTCTCTGGTCATGAGATACTATCAGGAAAGAAGTGTGTCTAGGTTTCTAGAATTTCAAGCAGAAAATTTAGACATCAGAATTCAAAAAGGGCATTCAGTTTAAATACTTTCAAACAACTGTATGGGTTTTCACCAGTTTCCATCCACATGATAACATTCTATTGGCTGCTCCAATGTTTGTAATTATCTTTCTCTGAGAAAAGACTGCCTTTTACTACTAAATTATTTCCTACTTTAACCTTCTGTTATAAAATAAAATGAAAATATAATAACCTATGCTGTTCTGAGTAAATATAAACATCAAAACATCAAAGAATCACCATCAAATCATATTTTTATCATCTACATAATTATTTATTTTATCCAGACCCAAACACTGCCTGCCTGTGAGATATTCTTCCCCACAGCATTCATGGCTAGAACCAAGACTATTTCTTCACATAAACTATTAAATGCTTACTCTTCTTCACAATAGTGCTATAAATTCAAACTCATAAATTTCTGAACAGTTTCCCTTTGATTTATAGCTTTAATGTAGGTTTGTAGTTAATATATTGTGTTTTATATTAACTGTGGAGGTATGTTTGTGTATGTATATATGCATGACTATACTTTCTTATTCAGATTCATATCCTAAAGTATAGTTAAGAATAACATATAGTTTTACATGTGATTTATTATATGCACATTAGAAAGAGAGAAAGAAAAAAAGGGAGACACAAATGTTCAACAATGGAAATTAGATGTGAAATCAATACAGTTAACGGCATCTCCCTTCCATTTCATCACATCTTAGTATGTCAGTCAAGAAAGGTAATGGGCTTAACTACTCATCATTTCCAAGATGTCTTTAATAATCACCGCTGATCCCTTCCTTTGGACAATAATGTTGTGGCAAACTGCATCTAATTTCTCTCCATCTCTATTCAGGTTACCTATTTCTTCAAAGAATGGAAAGATTTCAGAATAGATGCATAATCCATGCAAGTAACTCATCAATCAATGTCAGCCTAACCAACCACCTTTTTAAATTTCAATATTGCGTTTCAGTAGAAAGTCATTATAATACCTGTACCTAAGAACAAATTAAATACGCCAAAGTAAATGAGATGTATTACATGTCACTATTTGCAAGGGGAACAGTAATTTCTGACTATATATAAATTTATAATATATCAGAGTACTTTATAATGAGATCTTATTGCATATTAATCTCTAAAATGGCATATAAACGTTAGCTGAATTTTTATTAAAGCAAGAGTTATCAGACATAGTCATATTGAAGACAAAATGTGTGTGTGTGTGTGGAGAGAGAGAGAGAGAGAGAGAGAGAGAGAGAGAGAGAGAGAGAGAATATCATTGTTTAATGAGTTCTAATTGATTAAGATTAGAGTCAGAAGTATAGTTTCTTGTCCCTAATCTACTTATTATAGGAACCAGTCGTTAACATCAACGAGTCCATGGACCCCCTGAAACTGTATAAACATTTACGAGAATGTAATATGTGTATTTTTGGAGGTGTAGGATCCATAGTTCCCATCGTTCTTCAAATGTTAGCTCCCAATGTATTAGATAATATCTCTGCTTTATTTTAGTTTTGAAAACTGGTGATTATTATCAAATCACTTGTAGAGATTGTAAATTACTTCATGATAGAAAATATGGTAATAATTTCACTTTAAAGAGACATCTTCGATTTTTAATAAAATGCTATTGGTTTCCAAAACTGAAATGTATGTGAATAGATTTTTACATTTCATTTTACATTACATTTCATTTTACAAATTACGGTCATTCAAAGACTTCTGAATTCATCTGGTTTAATTCAATAAATATTTTATGTTTTATAAGATGTTAGGGCTTCTGAATATTAAGAAATCACATGGCATATATTAATTAATACCCATTTTTTCCTTTCTCTTGCTCTGTTTCTATTTCAATGTATATCTATCCATCTACCTTCCTGACTTTTCTTTACTGTAATATGATATTTGTAGAAATCAGACTAAAACCTAAATTATGATTTATCAAATATATAGTTCTAAAAATATCTTGAGAGTTTAAATAATCCCTTCCAAATAAGAATGTGAATATAAGGTAATCTTAGAAAAAGCTTTAGAAGGGTTATGCCACTGTCTTCATAATCCTGCATAAGGCTGATGTCTTTTCACCATTATGCTGATGTTTCTCAGCTGGAAGTCTGAAATGAAGACAAATGTTAGTGTCAGAGAATGTGTAGTTGAACATTTGAATATTTAAAGTCTTTTCTAAATGACTGTGCAGTATAATGTGTCCTACTGTTCCTAAATCATCAATTTAACAGTCACCAAATCCTTTGTTTTAAGAACTACTTTAGTAACAGTGCATTTAAAAATATATGTCTCATGGGTTGTCATTCAAATGACGACCTATAATTCAGAGGTCTTCAATTCAGAACAGAATTCTGAGGGTGAGTCCACGTCCTTCTGCTTTTGTTAACTTAAAAAAGGTTCTTGAGTCCACTCAAAAACACTAGATAGCCAAGGATCTAAGTAATTATCTGTAGAGATCCAAGTAGATTTATACCATGAAGCTCTCTTATTTAAGCAGCACCTTCCATTGCCAGTGATCTCCTCACTGAATCTGCTTCAAATGCGAGGCGTTGCTGAAACTATTTGCATTTATTGATAATAAAGTGCATGCTTTGATTGCCTCTTTGATTTTTTCCTCCTGTAGTTAACAGCTTTAATGATATTTCTATGAAATCTTTTTCTATTCTGCATGGGGAATGCAACATCAAAAGCCTGCAGGCAATGTAATTGTTAACATAATGAAACCCCCTCTTGACTGAACTATAGGTTGTTAGGAGATATGACAGTAATTTGGCAAGGAGAAGCACAAACTATGGGGTACGGTTTCTGTTACAAAACCACATAAATATGACAAGATTTGATTGGAGGAAGCAGTTATTGCCTAATAATTTTACTTTGGGTTTTAATAGGTGCTATCTGCTAACTCACAATACAATCAACTGTGCCATTGTGTGATTTTGTCTGTACAGGTATACCTATAAATCTACACACATATATAACATGTGTGTGATATATGTGAGTTAACTTACATATTTCTTCTATAGGCACACATATCTGCATGTATGCTCATACATTGAGTGATGGATATTTCTGACAGCACAGTAGGAAAAACTTTAACAATTCTCTTTGAAGAAACAGTATTGAAAGTAGTCTTCTTGTGATTCATCCTAGAACTCGAAGCAGTTTGATAAAAAAAAAAGTGATTACAAGAATTGACTTCAAAATAAGGTCTTTTCATTCCACGCGGTTCCTCAGGTTTTTCACTAACATAGCCAAGCAGTCATAGTCTTGGCGAAACTTGGAGAGTTCTTTTAATTGCACATTAGAACACACAGGCACTGACTGCCTAGAGATGCAGAGTGGGTGAAGTACATTGCTGATTTCATAATTGAGGTCTCAAACCATGTAAACTGGAGATTTCTTAGTAATGTCAAAAGCAATTGTTTTTATGATCTAGAATAATTGCTTAAAAGATATCAAACAATAGAGCTAAAAACTTAAAGTTTCAGCCAAATGTGCTTAGGTTTCCATATAAATAAAGGCAGTTTGATGTCATATAAACCTCATGAATGGTACTGACATTTTTCCTGTTAAAAAATTTCTCCCCAGAATAGCTTGGGTTTGGTTACTTTCCATTATGTTTAAATTTTTAGATAAAAGTATAAGCTGATTTAAAAAAATAATCATACTTTTTATATGTTTAGCATATAATGCTATCTCCAGTACTATGAAATATTTTATTATGGCTGCCAGAGGGGAGGGGGATTGAGAAGTGGGCAAAATGGGTGAAGGGATCAAGAGGTACAAACTTTCAGTTATAAAATAAATGTCATCAGGATGGAATGCATAACATGGTGACCAAAGTAAACACTGTCTTGCATATTTGAAAGTCACCAAGAGAGTTCATCTTAATAGTTCTATCACAAGGAAAATAAAATTCTAAGTTCTTACGGTGATAGATGGTAACTAGATTCACTGTGGTGGTCATTTTGCAGTGGATACGAATATTGAAGCATTATGTTGAGTACCTGAAACTAATATAATGCCATATAACAACTGTGGCTCAATAAACATAGAGAACTGCAGTGATGCGCAAAGGAAGGACAGGTGAGTTCAGGTGTGAAGGGAGAATCTAGTGAGTCAGGACACATGGGTGTGCACGAGAATGATGGGTAATGGCCTTGACATTAGCCTTTCTGGAGCAGAACTTAACCAGTTGGCAAATGGAGAGAAAAACCAGTTTGGGGAAAGCTTCAGATGATAAAGCATTTAAGTAAAATATTATTTGTACTTAAATACTTTATCCTCTGAAGTATTTAATGGCACAATTAATATTATATTGGGGAAAAAACTCACAAGCATGGAATTATTTTCTTTTCTACTTTGTTAGCATTATCAAAATATCAAATAATATTCTACCAATTTTAGAAAAATGTGATATGTGGATTTAAAACCCCCCACAAAATCTCTTCTCTAGTAATAGTGTATCCTTGGGCCAAATTACTTAAACACTCTGCACATTATTTCATCTACATAAGAGGGCTATGATAAGGATCATAGGAGGCTACATAGAAAGTAAAGAGTTCCAAATACTGTGGTGGTTGATATTACTGATTCCTGAACTCGAGTCCCTTAAACTTCTCCATATTTTGGTTCCCTCATCAGACAATTGAAGGAATGAGGATTTGTTCTTGGTTCTCAAGGTTGCTAGGAGAACATGAGGAGGTGATGTATGTAGAAGGGAAATGGGAAGCACAGAATCCCGTACATACGTAGGGCATGGTCCTGACCTGGATTACGTTTACAAACCATAAACGGCCAAGAGAGTACCTGATAAAGGAACCAAGATCTGCCTGGTGTGTCACAATATCAGATATAAGTTAAGCCTTTTAACCTCCAAATAAATTCTCTGCAGGGTGACTTTTGTTGTTATCCAGACCATAGATTCTAATTTATTCCATTGGAAGAGCCTAAGCAGCGAATCCCAGGAAGGGGCAGGCCTCTCACTTACTTCCCACTCATTTGAGACTTGGGTATACTTCCAGGTTGTCTTTCTGTCCACAGAAATATCACTTCTCTGTAGTATGCATCACAGCAACAGTCTTCAGAGAACTCAGTGTTCCCATGGTGATGATGTCACTTTATCCCAGCAACCTTCCTCAAGTTGGCTTGTACTATGGTCAGTGTGGGAAGAATCGATATACAATGTTTGTAGTTTTAATAGAGCAATAAAATGACGTGTAGAGACTGCTTTTATAAAAGAGCTCTGCAGCCATTTATCAGAGGAGAAGAAAGCAGTGATCTTTTTTTAGACAGTCAAGTGAGTATGTTTGTCTACATAATGTCAAAAAGATCCTACCTTAAAGATACCATCTCTTTGGGAAAGAAAATTATTGCTTTTCTATTTCTAGGCTTCAAGAGAAAAGATACTGCTTTGGATAAGCTGGCTCTTGGGGGAGGGACTATAAGTTAAGGAAGAAATTTAGAACTCTATTCTCCAAGTCAGAGGTCTGGGCTACTCTGGTGCAGGCAATGCCAAGGGATGCCAACTAATAAAGCTCTGCTGACAGAGACTAACAGCCCGGAGTGTGGCCTCCACCATCAGAGACCCTCAGTTCAAATCCAGAACCGTCCTCGCGCAGGCGATGTGGCTGGGGTCAAGCTACTACGTATCTTGGAGTTTACGTTTTTCTTCTCTTAAAAATGGGGTTAATACCAGTATCCACCTCCTGGGTTTGTTGTGGAGATTAAGGATAAACATTTGGCAAATGACATCTGGCACTATGTAAATGCTCAATACATATTAACTAATTTCTACAAGGTGCTAGGCCTTGTGAGAATTGACCGGGGAAGCAATAAAAACTCCCTTAAAATTTACAGTCTCCTGCAATTCTTTTCTTTCATTTTCCATATACAGCCAGCGGCTTTTCAGGGACATCAGCTAGTCTCCAGATTTTGTGATCATCTATTTTTTTCTCTTCCCACCTAACTTAGCGCCTCTAAGCCCACATTTTGGTCTTAGTAGAAATAACTGTCCCACTGGACAGGGAAGACTGCGCTAAGGCACCTTTTGTCAGAGCATTGTGCATGGATGTTGAAGAATGATGCTCCCTTTCGCTCTTGAAGCCTGAATAAAGAGGCCCAAGATAAAAAAATCTTTCGTAGCAGTGGCTGCAATAAAAATTCCAGGAACAATGAACCTGGGCACACATCTGACCTTGACAACACCGAAATTAATATTCACTGTGCGATGCCACTGACATTTATCACTGAGAAGCACCTTTAACACCCTTACACATACATGCGCGCATGGGGAAGATTGATAATCGCAAGGGGCAGAAAACCAGGCTGTCCTCTATCTCTGAGACACATCTAAAAGGCTCCCGGACTCTTGACTGAACTACCCTGAGGATTAAGTTTATTTTATTTTCAGTATTCAAAAGATAAGAAGTTTATTAACCACATGGAAGATTTAGGCGTGTTCAGAGATAGCAGCAGGAAGACAAATAGACTTCAGCAGTTAATCATCTCAGGGAAGTTGGACAATGACTTTAAGTAAATCTGAACACAGGGACACTGGTGTGCGGCTCTGCATCCAAAGAATCCTATCTGTCCTTAACTCCATCTGTCCTGCTTTTATTTTTATTTTTTTAATATACATATTTTTTATTGATTTTAGAGAAGAGAAAGGGGAGAGATAGACACATCAGTGATGGGAGAGAATCATTGATTGGCTGCCTCCTGCACGCCCCCTACTGGGGACTGAGCCCACAACCCGGGCATGTGCCCTTGACTTGAATTGAACCTGAGACCCTTCGGTCTGCAGGCTGACGCTCTATCCACTGAGCCAAACCAGCTAGGGCTGTTCTGCTTTTATTTTTATTGGTGCTATAAATTGTCAGACCAATAGGAAAAAAAAATGTCTTTGGTGTTCAAAGGCAATTGGTATTGATGTTGGGTAAATCTGCAGTAAAATAAATTAATTGCTAGGTATAAATATATTAGGTAATTCTTGCAGATAAATTTATCCACTCTATTTCAGTAACTCTGAATCTCAATTTAATATTCGATTGACAATATCAATTTAATATCACATTAGCAATATCTGATATTTTTAATGTCTTTTTGACTGCCTTCTAGTTGGGTATAAGACATAAGGGTATATATTAAATCATCACTGTCAATATAAATATTAGTGTGAGACAAAATATTCATATGTACTTTAAAATTTCTAGTAGCCACATTAAAAAGTACAAATTAAATAAATTTAATTTTAATAACATATATTTAACCAAATATATCTGAAATGTCATCTCTTCAAAACATAATCAATGTAAAAAAATTTTAATTAAATTTATTGGGGTGACATTGGCTAATAAATTATATAGATTCTACAATACATCAGCTGTTTATTTTAGTGTATATTCACCACCCCAAGTCAGACTCCTTCCATCACCGTTATTTGCTTTTTATCCCCTTGTACTTCCCTTTGGCAATCATCATACTGTTGTGTGTGTTCATGAATCTCTTTCTTTTCTTTGCTTATTTGTTAATGTGATATTTTACACTGTTTGTACTAAGCCTTTAATATCCAGTGTAGATTTTATACTGACAGCACACCTCAATTTGGGCAAGCCATATTTCAAGTGCTCAATACCAAACATTACATCTATAGGCAATGCTACCAGGATAAGTCAAGAATTCTTCAATTAGAATAGAGGAAAATTCAATATTTCTAAAGTGAGTGTAATTCAAAATTACCAAAAGAACATCCTACATAATAAAAGGTTAATATGCAAATTAACCAAACGGTGGAACAACTGGTCACTATGATGTGCACTGACCACCAGAGGGTAGACACTCAACACAGGAGCTGTCCCCTCATGGTCAGTGCTCTCCCACAGAGGGAGAGCCACTCATCCAGAAGCCGGGCTCACACTGGCGAGCGCAGAGCGGTGGCAGGAGCCTCTTCCGCCTCTGCGGAGCAGAAAGGATGTCGGGGAGCGGGCCAAGCTGTCACTCGGACATCCCACAAGGGCTCCCAGGCTGCGAGAGGGCGCAGGCTGGGCTGAGGGGACCTCCCCCCCCCCCAGTGCACGAATTTCGTGCACCAGGCCTCTAGTTAAATTATAAAGAAGAGATAGAACAAATCATATTCAAAGTGGTAAAATTAGCAAGATGTTGGCATAATCTAAAGTAAGTCAGTGATCTATTATTACATTGTTATTTGTGGTTAAATATTATATTAAATGATAAAATACTTCATTAGAAGTGGCATCAATTTTCTCTGGGAGTCCTAAACATTTTTGAGAGGAGCTTAAACTGAACTATAAGTCAACTGGCCCCCCTGAAAAATGTAAGTAATAATTATTATTAGGTAGTAGGAGAGGGTTTTGAATCAAAACAGTGGACTGAGGGTTAGGATCAAGTTAGCGATTTATAACAAGAAGTTCAAATTATGTGCCTAGCATGTTCCTCAGCACAACAGTTAGCACAACTCACTCAGACTGGATGAAGCTCAATCATGTTGGGATTTTTTAAACCTACCCTGGCATGGCTATACTTTCTTACCTAATAAGTATTTTAACTCATTAAAGAATTGTTAAAAGGCAGTTAACTTTCAACTAATTGTTTTTTTTTTTCATTTCCCTAAAATAATCAAAGCTAATCTTGGTTTGAACATGCAAGCACACACAAATGAGCTCACCCCCCCCCCACCGCCCCCCCCCCCCCACACACACTTTGTCACACTTCAGCATTGTGGTAGAAATGTTATGCTAGGCTGGAATCCCCACTCTCACACTATTATCTTTGTCCCATTTAATTTTGTCACATCTAAGGTAGGAGTTGGGTTGAGCCATATTTCTTGCTCCCAGGATATTTGACAGGTGCAGGGGATTGCTATGGCAGAAGTTGAAAGAGTTTAAGGTGATGCCACATAATTACTGCTTCAGGTTGTAGCTGTTAAAATCAGAGTCAAGGTGTTGCCATCAATGTCTGGGAGGAAGTGATTATGGGGTTTTTATCAACCGAAGGTCAAACAGTAAAAATCTGAGTGTGTGGTCAGTGTCAGTAAGAGCTCTCACTGGCAGCTTCTGCAAACTCTGTTATTCAAATGATTCCTTGGGCTCCTTGGTTCCCTTAGGGTCACCTGAGCAGTTCGTAGCCCTTAATATTCAGAAAGTGCTTCGTCCTACAGCCTACAAGCCGGCATTAGAACTTCAAAGAGAAAAAAAGGTAGAAACATATCAAATATGATTTTAAGGACTTTCGGGATGCTTCTTAATACTTCTCTGCTTGAGCAACAATCTCTGAGATTATTTTAAAATGAAAAAGTTAGCTTCATAATGAAAAGTAAATAAATATTTATTTTTATCATTATTTTTAAATTTCACAGTTTGCCTCAATATGATTACTTGTCATCTTACTTTAACAATATGTCTGATTGGTAGGTGGTATATGTACTAGTTTAAATAGTGTCCCCCCAAAAAATTTCATATGTACCCAAAAAGATCTTTGCCTTTAATAAACTAAGATGAAGTCATATTGGATTAGCATTAAACCCAATATGATAGGTGTCTTTATTAAAACAGTGGATGAGACTCATAAACAACTCTGAATTAGGACACTGGACGTAGACCTGGGGTTCCCACCCATGTACTAACCCATCCTATGATTGGCCTTAACCTCTCTGATTTCCAAGTTTATTCCTTGTAAAATTCAGTGACTTGAATCAACAATCACAAAAGTATGTGTAGATTCAACATTATTTTTCAGATAACATTTTGGCTTCTGGATGTCCTGAGTGAATGGAGGATATAAGACTGCAAGACAGGGAAAAGGGTAGTGAAAAGGGATGTTATGAGTCCAAAGGCAAACTCCTCCTTAATTCTGCAGCCTTTGCTTAAGCCTGAGCTAGGCTTCTGCCAGTAAAATTCTGATGCATCTCAGAACCATAAGGTGATTCCTACTCTGGATCATCCCTGCATAGACATCCCATTAGAATCCAATCTCCTGTTTAATGAACACAGGCAAAGTACATACCGGGAAACAAGCTGGTTCTGAGCTAATACTTATCTTGGCACTACCTTGCCCATTTTGGAATGGTTCATTCGAAAATCTTGGCAGCTGGAAGACTGGGCTGCAGATCTGAGGCCTCCTTTTGTCAATTCTCCTTTCTGTGGCGTTAGCCACATCAAATGATGTCACTGGCCTGCCGGAGGCTTTCTAAGAAGGTGACTTCTCTGTGATGAATACACCTTTGAGTGTCTTCTGTGCATGGCACTGTGCATATCCCTGCGGTGCATGCCTGAGGGGCATATATGGCACAGATGTTTTACAGTTTACAGCATGGGAATTCGCCCATGTTTTCCAACAACTACTCAGTTTAACATTATTAGAAGATAATAGCAGTTTGTGGCATTTGCTTTTAGTTTTATATTCAAAATATTGGGCATCTTATGTGAGCTCATTGTCTCACTAAATTAATAAAACCTAAATCTATTTAATACTCTAACCTAAAGTAAAAAAAAAAAAAAAGGAGTCATTGATTTGTCCCCCATAGCACTCCCCTCCCTCACTGCACACTCTCCCAGACAGCTCCTTACTCAGTATCTGACCCCAACAATGATCCCACAATTCACTCAGTTTCTGAGGCCTAAAATCATGGAGTAAATATGGCCCTTGTCTTTTCTCCCATCCCACATCCAGCAGCAAGTCTTGTCCCCGTCTTCCAAAGGTATCCCGAATTCCACCAGTTCTCAACACCTCCACAGGTCCCACCAAAACTTGAGCAACTAACAACTCTTGACTAAACCACATTCACTTTCTCTGGAGTCTCCTTGCTTCCACTTGAGAAATGAAAATTGGATCATGCCCCCGCTCCTGTGTAGATGCCGCTGCACGGAGAATTGAATCAATGTTTCTTAGCATGGGTTGAAGGTTTTTCACAGCTGGGCCCTGCTGCCTGCTCACTCATGTTTCCACTCTGCCTCTTCCCCCATCTCCTGGGTCTTGGCTCTTGCTATTTGCTCTGTCTGAAATGTCTCTGCCCAAGATCTTTGTTGGCATGCCTCCCAAATTCACTTAGAGATCCCCTTAAATGGCCTCCTTCATACTTTCCTGCTTTTCCCTTGTGCAGTCACCTCTATCCTCCTCATTCCATATCCCCTGTAGCTGCTCTATTCTTCTGCATCATTTATTTTTGTTTACTGTACCTCTCTATCACTAGAATATAACCCCCTTGAGGATAAATACTTTGTCTTTATTTACGGCTAGGTTCCCAGTGCTGAGAAATACAGGATAGCCCAGTGGGGAAACAAGGGCTATTTGTTGAATGAATGAATGACAAGGTAAGGCTCAAAATTTGGAAAGTGAAAGGTGAACTTATGCAGACTAACATATTGACCTATCTGGTGAATTAGCCAAAGGAGGCTTTCTGCTCTTAGAAATCTTAAAGTAGAATAGAAGAGCATTATGAAATAGCCTAAAGAAGGAGAAAGTTTCAAACACATGAAAAACACAGAGACAGAAATGAACAAATTATCTGCAGTGTTAAGGAACAACACAATTGCATGAGAAATAATTAGAATCCAGCGATGGAGGAATGAACAATTATAGGAGCTAGCATTTATTGAGGGCTGATAATGTACTAGAGAATACGCTAAGTATTTTACAGTATTTACCTCATTTAATCATCAGAATAAGCAGTTGAGAGTGTACTGTTGTGTCCCATTTTACAGATTTTCTCTTAGGCTTTACAACATCCCTGAAAGATAACTCCATTTTACATAGGACAACACTGTGAGTTAGCAAAGCCAACTTATCCCAGCTAGCAGGTAAGTGAAAGAGGCAGAATTCAAATGCAGCTTGACTTCTGAGTCATTGTTGTGAATCCCCTTTCACTCTCCTTTCATTTGGAAGGTCTGGAAAACTGATTATGAGTGTAGGTAAGGTGGTAAGGGACAGGTCACTTGCATTGACCATGTCACCATGTTCTACGAGTTCCACCATTTGACATATAGTTGATAAAAACCCCATTATCATTTCCTTTCAGACAATGATGGCAACCTCTGGACTCAGATTTCAAGAACTATGATCTGAAGCAGTAATTGTGTATTATCAACTTAAAGTCTTTCAATTTCAACCCAGGGCAATACCCTGAACCTGTCCAGTGTTCTGTATTCTGAAATTCTGACCCAACTCAATGGCTATATTAGATGTGATCTGGGTTTCCCAAGGTGGGAAGATTGGGTTGAGAGAGAGAAGAGTTTTCATAGAATAGGGAACATTATGTACTTATCTCCCTAGGTATCTTCCTACTAAACAGACTTAATACCTTTATTAAAACAATATAATGATGGAGGAACATTGAAGTTAGAGGACAATAATTAAAATCACATTATTGTCCTTTTGTGTAGCACATGAGATTTACTATATGTGGCAGCATGCAGAATATAATCTGCAGTTAAAAGAATCCATAAGATAATGACATGAGTTTTACTTAATTTTTGTTGGGTATTACATTAGGTTAGTCAACTATAAATTTCTTGATGTGATAGTTCAAAAATACACTATCATATTTCATAGTAAAACATAAAAATTAACTGTCATATTTCATACTAAAACATATAACTACCCTGTACTCCTAACTTTAGGTTAAAATAAACAGAAAATCAATTTGATTCAGAACAATTTATCTTCCCGATATTTTCATCAAATATTTCATTCCTAATTTCCTTGACATTATCCTGCCCACCTTATTTTACTTTCTATCTCGTACAGCTTATAGAAGCCTTGACACTCAGTAGGTGTTCAGTAAATGCCTATGGGGTGCATAGGTAAAAAAGGGCTCTCATGATGAGAGAATGCATAAATACATATGTGATCAAAATGCCCTTTCCCCTCCTGTCTTTATTCACCAGTCACCTTCACCAGCTTCCCGTAAAGTCAGATGTAGCTGAGAGTGACACAGGAAAGATCAGCTCAGCTCTGCTGTTTTGTCTTTGGAGAAGAGTTTGACTTGGCTGCCCCGCTGGATGATAATATCCCTGAAGATGCTCATGCTCTCTTTTGCTCTAATTCAGTTTAGCAAGTAACCTACTTTCATTTTTATAGGGTATAATCAAAGTAGGCATTTAAACCCAAACAAAACTACTTCTAGGACCTCTATATCCCTGGATAGATAGCCATATTTCCCCCAAACTTCCCATTATTATGACACTTTCATGTCCTCTTTCTTTGTACTACCTGTTATCAGTGAGAAATACTTAGTTTTTTTTTCCTTTCTTTTAAAAAATATTGAATTTATTGGGGTGACACTGGTTAATGAAATAACACAGGTTTCAAGTGCATTAGCTTTTTTTACTATCTATTTCTCACCAAGCAGGCAGCTGCTCTGGGTGTTTGGTGTACCCCTGGAAGAAGCCTGAATTATGCTTGGTGCTCAGAAGAAATGAGAATAACAGTGAGACAGTAGAAACTGAGGGAACTGAACTTATGCTGTTCCACTACTTAATTCAAGCAACACGTGATCTTTGTCCTTCATCTTCGTGATTTGAAAGATCCTTTCTCTTTTTTTTTTAACTAGAAAAATATCTAAGGAACTTTGCCTAACTAACCAGAGGATATGTTCAGACCCAGATTATCTGGTCTTTTTAAGAATAAATATTTTATATTAATTCAATGAATAACACACTTTTCAATATCCTCAGGGGGCTCATCTGTTAAGTATGTTTCAGTGAGTTCTACTTAAAGTAGTTTCCTGGAGAGTCAGGACATTATTTGACTGTTTTATTCCCTCATTCACTAGTCCAGTGTCTGGAGCATTTCTGTCCAATAGGACTTTCTACAATGATGGACCCCTTCCCTGAGCTGTACTATATGGTAGGCAAGAGTCACATATGAACATCTGAAATGTGCCTAAGATTAAAGAATTGAAATTTTAGTTTTCTACCTACTTAAATTTTAAGTGCTGTTTAACAGATGAAATGCCTCTAGCATGCTTGAGATATTAAATTTTAAATTTAATTTTATTTCTGCACATTTAAATTTAAATAAATAAATGTGGCTTGTTAGTCCAAAACTTAGGTGGAATGTCAGTGCTTATCTTTATTTCTTTCTACTATCAACCTAAAGCAGCCGTGGGCAAACTACGGCCCATGGGCCGGATCTGGTCCGTTTGAAATGAATAAAACTGAAAAAAAAAAAAAAGACCGTACCCTTTTATGTAATGATGTTCACTTTGAATTTATATTAGTTCACACAAACACTCCATCCATGCTTTTGTTCCGGCCCTCCGGTCCAGTTTAAGAACCCATTGTGGCCCTCGAGTCAAAAAGTTTGCCCACCCCTGTCCTAAAGCCATGTACCAAACAACTGGACCATTGTTGGCTGGTTCACGGTCAACTTTGCTACCATAGTCACCCCAAATATTCACTCAAATCTTCAGGCAGTATAGCTAATAACTGGAAATCAGCTCAAGTGATTAAAAAGTGAGCTGGACAGAACTGTAATTTACTTGATTTGCTTAATTTATAGAATCATGATAAAATAAGTATAAATGATATTTAGTATCTCGGCCACACATTAAGTACAGATCAGATTCTACCTGCATCTTTTAACCAACCAGCTAATCATAAAAAGGCAATGCTGTGATACATTTTATGGGACAGAATGTTTTCTGATCACAAGACTTCCACATGTAGTTAGGGATGTAAAGATGTGCATTAGGTAACATTAGAATACAACCCAGTCTATAATAGCCTGCTAAATTATAGGGAGGGGATAATTAGGGGCAAAGTAATAAACATATATAAGTGGCTTATTATACTAGTATAGCAATCAAGCCAGTTCCAAACTGTCAATAGGTATTATATTAGCGTTTTTACCTTGGTGATTAGCCTGCTGAGTCACCACTATGTTTGCAAGTGCAGGACAGTTGGAATTAAATTTCAATCAACCTTGTTAGGGGCAGGGAACTTCTACTGAGTGCCTACTAGATGCAGCTAAGACTCAGAGGCTTCCCATGTCATCCCATCTCATGTCCACCTCCTGGGAGGAGGAGGAGGAGGAGGAGGAGGAGGAGGAGGAGGAGGAGGAGGAGGAGGAGGAGGAGGAGGAGGAGGAGGAGGGGGAGAAGGAGTAAATAACATCTCCAATATGAAGTTGAGAAAACTGGGGCCTCAAGGATTAAGCAACTTGCCCTAAGATACAAGTAGTACATTTTGGAGTCATAATATTCAAAGATGGCTTACTTCTCCCCATAACCACCATAGAGCCCTGTTAGAATTGGCAAAAAAAATAATCCAAGGCAAGAGGAGCCAAGTAAACATGTCCATTCCTCTAGCTAATGCGCTCTAAAGCCATATGACTTAGGGGGCTGGCTTTCACGTATCTTTTCAGTGTAAAGAACAGAATGGACTAAGAATATTACTTACAACTTGGAAATATAAAAAGGTTTTGTGGATAATTGGGTTGTGGCCGAGCAAATAGGCTTCCCATTCTAACTCAAGCCTCCAGCCAGCATGTGGCCCATTTTTACATCGTTCATGATAACACTGCCGTAACAGCATCTTAAAGGACCCAGCATAATAATTCAAAAATTCTCCACATGTGGTATGAAAAGATTAGACAAGTCTTAAGCAGGCAGGGACTTAAATCCTGCTGATAATACACTGGAGAAATTATATGCCATAAAGGCAGGGGAGGGAGCAAGGGTTTAGCAAAAGGAAGATAGAATCAGGGGACACAAACCTTTCTATAAATCAAGCCGTTCTATTCTGGGTGATTATTTCATAAACTGGGTCTTGGGCTGTTGATCTCTTTAAATGATTATTACAAAATGCATGCGCTTTTGGAAAGAGTCACTGGCTGATTTGTATTTCAGACATATTTTCCATCAGTATTTATTTATTGAGAATATGGTTTTCATAATAGAGTTGATACTTTCAAATAATATGGAAAACTTGAATTCAATTTGTATAAAAGCTATGCAATTTTAGTGTAGCATTACCACATCATATTGGGGAAAACAGTGATAAAAGGAGCTACCAAATGCACACCCAGACGAGAGCCATTTTCAAAAGATAAGATCATTTTGTCAGGGAGAGAAATAATGATGGAAATGTGCACCCATTCCTCTTGCCTCTAAATTCTGTTATTCTTGTTAAATAACAAAATCAGCCTTTTCACTTCTTCTAAAAACACAGAAAGAATTTGGGAGAGTTCTAGAAAGAGGAGGGAGGGGAATATAGAGAAAGAAGGAGGGAGAAGGAGGAGAAGAAAAAAGGAGAAGAGGAGAAGGGAGGGGCCAATAGGAAGTGAACACTGGGTCTCTAGAATGTTCCATCCCCATCAGCAATTGGTGCAGAATTGAGCAAGCTTGGAGAAAATGAAGCGTTCCTTAAGCTGGGAATATTTTTTAAATCACCAAAATGGCACTTTGTGTTAACAACAGAAGATAAAATACACATGCAATACCTATTAATCATGACCACATAATTTATTTATCCTAACGTCTGTCATAAGACAGCAAGAGAGCTGCACAGTACTCTTACTCAACATGAACTGAAGGAGCTGGCTAACTGTTTGAAGGTGTAAAGGATATTCTAATGTGCTGTTTTGGCAGAATTGTTCCTATCTACCTGTTTACTCAGCAAGAGAAGAATTTTCCAATGGCAATTCTCACTGAAGTAGAATCAGGTCACCGTGCAAATGAACAATGGCTGTAAAGGAAAGAATTCTTACTCCATCCACAGTGGTATGGACAGAGATGATTTAATAACACAATGCTGGGGTGAAAGGCCAAAATATAGTGAGCATTCTAAGGCCATTTTCACTGTCCTTAATGAAAAAAATCCAAGGCTCCTTCGTGCTTCTAAAGCAGGATGCTCCATTTTCATTTTCTGGCGGAAAGATAACTTACATCAGACAACACTACCAATGAGCCCCGTATTTTATTCAGCCAGGCAGGTAGTTTCTATGTTGTGCCTTATCATCATTTATGCTAATTTTTAAGCAAAGTAAATGCTGACAGAGACCAGCGCCCAGTGGAGTCCTCTGCACAGATTCTCACACTGCGTTTTAAATGAGGAGGAATGGATGATATACCATGAGTGCGGCAGCTGTAATAAAGTGATTATTAGAGGAGGTGGGCATGATGTGATTTAGGCGTAAAAAAGGAATAAGATACTATGCCTCAGCCATCACAGGTAATGGGCCCACAGCTATTCTATGCCTCAGTTGGTAATATTTCATTTAACAACTTCTTACAAGATTCCTTACTTTAGTTGTTTTGTTACATATTTAGAATATTTGCTCCCCCAAGAAGCTGCTGATAGCCATTAGTGCTGTTGCTTCATTACATACATATGTGTGTGTGTGTTTTAATGTGCCTCAGACAGCATGGAACCGTATTAGGAACATACTAGATGTTCATTAATGTAATTATAATGATGTATGTCATTGTTTGTCTTTTATAAAGCTAAATGTGATACAAATAATCACTGACTGATTTTTTTTAAAATTAAGAATACAAAAAATGGCAGAAAAATATTATATCCTGAGTAAAGTTTTTTAATGAAATAAAGCATTAAAATTAGTCACTGCCAAAACAGAAAATATTTTCTTGTCCTTTGTCGTGGAAATTTGGCATAAAAAGTGAGTTTAAAAAAAAATAACAACACACCACTGTTAACTGATTTCCTAAACTGGATACTTAGAAACTGGTACTTACAGAGGAACAAATAACGTTGCTCAGTATTAGAAAGCGAGGCTGACTACCTAGGATTTTTATCAGAAATGTAATCATGGCCAGTCAGCCCTAAAAGTGTACTGAAACCATTCTAGGCATACCATTATGGATTAGGAAGTAAAGAATTCAGAGAAACTGGGTCTTTTGAAATGAAAATGCTTTTAAGTTCTACCACTAGAAAACTAGACACAATTTTTCTTTAGAGAATTTTTGATGGGTTTTTAAACAGTCTCTCTGTAGACAACATGGCATACACCATTTTTGAAAATGGATATTTTGACCTAATTCTTTTTATTTAACTTTATAGATTAAAAAGAGCAAATATTTATAGAAGTTAAGGATTCCATATAGTATATGATTTATAAAGAGTAACTCAATAAAGAAATTGATGACACAAATAGTATGTTACCAGAGACACCGTGAAGTGGAAATGGACATTACCTAGTGATTTAAATCCAAACAGCCGGCAGAACAAAGCATTCTTAAGAACAGAAACCTGGGAGTGGGACCACCTTTATGGGCACATGACCAGAGAAATTTCATGAGGACCTGAGCTCAGAGGGACCATGCCTGGAGTGTGATTCCATGTCTTGCTGCAGCTGCTTAGTCCTGCAAATTACTTAAAAGAGTTCTATCTGCAACTCTGCATTCCCTAAGGATTGTCTGCAACCTTACATCATTAAGGCTTTAAAGATGCTACCTGAAGTTTTATTTCTGTGACGCAAATATTTCTAAGACTTGTGCTGCTGGCCCACCCCTCTCCCACCCCCCAACTTGGTATCATCTTGTCTTTGTAGCGGTCACCAAGTGGAAGAAAGAATGGAGATGCTGCCAAATGTAGACCATGAGACCAGCACCCAGACGATATATCTGAGCGCACCTGCTCTCTCTTCTTCAACATCTTAAGTTTTAAATAAAATAAGGCTGGCGAACTGCTCATCAGTCATCAATCTTTTCAAAATGACATTAGAAATTTAGTAGAGATCAACATTTTGTAAGATCAGAAGTATTTTTCAAAGGTACAGCTTGGGGGCTGTTCCTTCACAAAGGGAGAGATCACTGCATGATAAGGTGGCCAAAGAACACGGAGCTACCTCACTCTGTGATCACGCAGCTCAGTAGAGTGGTTTGTTCGCAGACAGTGCGATTGCACAATAGGGACCATCTCTATACATTTCTTGAGTCTCGGTTCCCTCTTGGAAGCTTCTTGAGGGCACTGGGTGCATGTTTAAGTTCTTTACTAAGTCCCTGCATTTAGAAGTCCTATGCCATCATTGTTTTACCTTTGATGCTCCATTCTCATAGACAAACTTGGGAAATCTGAAAAAAATCAGTGGAGGAGGCTGAAACCCCATATTGACCATGAAGTGCTGGCAGGTAGGGTAAGTCATTCACTCACGTAGGAAGTAAATCCATAGACTGTATGGAAGGATTAGGCTTTTGTAGTTGTTAAGTTGCCAGTAAGGAGACATGACCCAAGTGGGGAGGCCATTTTGATAACAGTGATCTTACCTTTAAAAATCCTTGAGTTAAATACATTGCTTCAAACATCTTCCTTCCATTTCCTCAAGAAATTTCTATGAAAGTATTCAAGGATATGGCTGGAGGAGATAAACACTTTCTAAATGCCACCCTTCCCCTTCGTACTCACACTCAGGCTGAGTGGCCACTTTGATGGGTTGCGAACTCTCCCCCGGGCCCCACTCATTGTAGGCCACCACGCGGAAGGTGTACATGGCTTCTGGCTTCAGGTTCCCCACGGTGAGCTGAAGGGACCCAGGCTGGGTCGTATTCAATGCTCGTTCCCTGGGAAATCAAAGTTATAGGGAAAGATTAATCCAACACCCCTACTTTAGCCCAAACCTTACTTAATGTTCAAGAGTAGTGAGGTAGAGAAAAGGTTGCTTCCTTATTTAATGTTGACTCTGGGACATAATCCAAGACCTCTGAGACTTACTATGGGAAACAAACTGAGGGCCTACAAACAGATGTTGCAGGGTGACTGGGGATTTCGAGTTTGTGCCATTTCCACGAAACTTGCATATTAAAGTATTTTCCCTTTGACACTTTATAAATTTGAATTTAAACCTTACGACACAGAGCTATTAAAGTAAGAAGAAACATCTGGAATGCATTTCATAAGCCTCCAGCTAATGACAGAAAATCAAGGTTTCAATTATTTCACAAATCAATCTTTGCCAGTAATGCCCACAAATGCATTTCTGCATTTCCTTTCATTGTACACAAGGAAAAGGCAGAGGCTAAGTGTTGACGTGTGTGGAGCATGAGCTCCTGTGGTTATGTGAAGAGCAATTAGTAAATGGAAGTGGGTCCCCTTCTGTGCACAAACAACAACACGTCTCCTTGCCTTGCTCTTCAAGCACCACCTACAGGTGTCCAACTCATTTCCCAATTAAAACTTCCTCAATGGTTCCCAACAAATGAATCAATCTGCTGATCAGGCTGGGATTCATATATGTGTGTGTGTGTATAGGTATATATATATTTTGAGAGAAAACAAACCCTATGGACCTGTGCTGATATGTGAGAAACAAGAACTACTAAACTACTCTTTAAAGACACACATGATTTTAGACCTTTATACCCTCATTGGCTTCATCTACTTGATTGACTGGGTGAAGAGGGAAATCCTTCTAACCTACTCAACTGTTTCTTAACGTTTCTATTTATAGATACTATCTCTTACCTCTCAGTGGAATTATAGGCAGGTTTTAATTTTGCCATTTGGTTTTATTTGGTTTTGGGAGATATGGAGAATGAAACTTATTATGTTTTTCTGCCAGAGTAAATTAGGCTTCTAAAAAGAGAAAGACAAAGTTTGAAGGGAATGAGTGGTGACTCCTGGGCATATATATTAACTCTAAAATCACTTTGACAGACACAGCAGAGACTGGCTGGCTCATCCTCAACCCATTTCTTCTTCATGTGCTGGACTCTACTTCCCAGCCCCCCTGAAGTCTAAATGAGGCCAAGTGACTGAGTCTAACAAATGGGTTTAAGTGTGTGTGATGTGTGCTGACTGTAAGGCTAGCCTAGAAAAACTACACATACAGGATGGGGCAAAAGTAGGTTTACAATTGTTCATATGGGGATTAATACAATAATTAGTCAATAATAATCTATAATAAAAAACATAATATGCTAATTAGACTGGACAGCGAATGACCTCTGGACATCATTCCGGACATCCTTCCAGATGAAGCCACCGTGGTGGGGACCGAGGCTGAGGTGGTTAGGGGTGATCAGGCAGGTAGGCGAGCAGTTAGGGGTGGTCAGGCAGGCATGCTGTGTGGTTAGGGGTGATCAGGCAGGCAGGCAGAGTGATTAGGGGTGATCAGGGAGGCAGATGAGCAGTTAGGGGCAATCAGGCAGGCAGACAAGCAGTTAGGGGTGATCAGGCAGGCAGGCAGAGGGGTTAGGGGCGATCAGGTAGGCAGGTGAATGGTTACGGGTGATCAGGCAGGCAGGCAAGCAGAGTGGTTAAGGGCAGTGAGGCAGGCAGGCAAGTGATTAGGGGTGATCAGGCAGGCAGGCAGGTGAGCGGTTAGGAACCAGCAGTCCCGGATCATGAGAGGGATGTCCGACTGCCGGTGTAGGCCCGATCCTGTGTGGGATCGGGCCGGCAGTCGGACATCCCCCGAGGGGTCCCCGATTGCAAGAGGGTTCAGGCCGGGCTGAGTCCCCTTTCCTCCCCTGTGCATGTATTTCATGAACCAGGCCTCTAGTACGAGAGTAAACTGTGTTTCACATGCAACTGTAAACCTACTTTTGCCCTCCCCTGTATGGCTTCTTTCATGTTCTCTTCCTACAGCTATGGGCTTGAGGCAGGTAAGCATGGTGAGCTGGAAAGCCATATACTAATAATGGAGGAAGCAAAGTTTGCATGAATTCTGGAGAAGAGCTGGGAGAAGAACTGTCTTCACTCATGAAAATCCTTTTTCTATTTTATAGAACCAAAAAGTTTTGAGCTATTATTTGTTAGAGCAGTTAGCATTATTTTATCCAGTACTGCTAGTACACTAAAATATGCACTCTGGGTCATTACCAGGGATTATGGGGAGGGAGGAATGATGAGTACAAAGTTTCAATTGGGGGAGGTGATAACGTTCTGGAGATATAGGGTGGTAATCGTTGCACAAAAATGTGATTGAACTTAATGCCACAGAACTCTCTACTGAAAATCATTAAAACTATAAACGTTACGTCATGTAGACTTTACCACAAAGGAAACACACACACACACACACACACACACACATCTTGTATGAATTTGGGTATAGCCCAGGGGTGGGCAAACTTTTTGACTCGAGGGCCACAATGGGTTCTTAAACTGGACCAGAGGGCCAGAACAAAAGCATGGATGGAGTGTTTGTGTGAACTAATATAAATTCAAAGTAAACATCATTACATAAAAGGGTACGGTCTTTTTTTTCAATAGTTTTATTCATTTCAAATGGGCCGGATCCAGCCCGCGGGCCGTCGTTTGCCCATGGCTGGTCTAGCCCAAGGTTTAGATATTTCTTTTTTTTTTCCTTTTTTAAAAATAGTTGTGTGTGTGTGTTTTTTTAATTTTTAGAGAGAGAGGAAGGGAGAGGGAGAGAGAGAGAGAGAGAGAGAGAGAGAGAGAGAGAGAGAGAGAGAAGCATCAATCAGTTGCCTCCTGAACACCTCCTACTGGGCATCTAGCCCACAACCCAGGCATGTGCCCTGACTGGGAATCAAACCGGCAACATCTCGGACAACCAACTGATCCACACTGGCCAGGACTATATATTTCTTTAGGAGTGCTGTGTTAAGTTGCTTCAAGGATGAATTGTGACATAGTTGGGGAGGGCTTGTGACTGTGTGGGATTCAATATTACTCTAAAGTAGGTAAGAGTAAAATCATGAGATCATGGTTCATGTGTCACATGTCACACTGCTCTCTTTTGCCAGACCAAAATTATTTAGGACAATACGTTTCTTTGTAAAAGGAAATCCTCCCAATCAGATTGTATGCCTTGTGGATGTGAATTTTTGCATCTTATTTATTTTATTTTAGTGGAATAAATTTTATATACATTGTCTAATATAGCCCTTTTATATAGACAGAGTGTTTTTTTTTTACTGTGATTTTAGAGATGCGATGAATTAGTCTATGATCTATTGTGGGTCATTTCCTTTTGTCTAGACCTTCCCACAACATAGTTGTCATTGAAGGTCAGATTTTCATACCTAACTTCTTGGATATCTATAAGAAAAGATGGCTTTCAGAATTGACTTTATTTTCATAACTACTAAATAATTTAGATGAAATAGCTGTGTTCTGGGACGTGCTGGCAAAACCCTTTCAACAGGCAGTTTTCAAAGGAAAAAGAAGAGGCAAAAAAATTTGGGTATGTGCAGTAAAAATGCCCACGATCATAGAAGGAAAACATCACTCACACACAAAGGAGGATACCGGACTTCATGACAATGAAGGGAGTGTTAGGTGTCCTCCATCTCCAGCAGCCTCTCACCATATCCCAAATTAACAATAGTCATGAGAAAAATGACACTCACTCATACGGACAACTGATCCTCTCTCAATGTTACATAAAGCGTGAACAAAGGGTCTTTAGAAAATACTTCTTTGGGAGAGATCTGTAAGAATACAATGTAAGCCAATATAATCTGCTTTAGAGAAACATGGCTTCAGAGACAACTCCACGGGCCCTCCTCTAACCATAGGCTGTTCCTGCCCTAGATTGTCCACTAGTTTCTTCAATGTGGGCTCTTAATTTTAAATAATGATTTAACTACATGTGTCTTTTTCTTTCAGAACTCTACTTATCATATCAAAATGGGGTAGCAGCAAAATACTATGTAGACTGCGGAGTGGATTCAGGAGTCTTAATCGGGGTTTGTTGGGCTTCCTCATGAACTTATCTGAGCCTCAGATTGCTCGGATGCTAATTGTTGCCATAAAAATATTTTCCTTAGAGAGTTTCTAAAGAATTAATGCAAACCACCTCAAGTAGTAGGAGGGGTGCCTGGTACTCCCTCTGGCGTGTTCTCTATATGGTAGTCAGTGCTGTCATTTTTATTATTACTACAAAACACAACCATAACCTCAGAAAAAAAGAAGTGCTCTTGAGTCCAAGAAGAGAACTTTTCCACGAAGTATTCAGATATAGGACTATGAGGAAATAAATTAATAAGAGATACAATCATCATTTTAAAAAAGAAAAATAGACTTAACTGAGCTATGGGCCTGCCCCCATTTTTTTAAAATGTTCTGTCAGATAAATTCTGCTTGCAGAGATAAGTTAAATTTTTTTTAAAAAAGTGGTCATAGATATTGAACAGGTTCCAATAATGAAAATAGTAATATTTTTAAAAGTGGAGGTTTTGTTGACAGCAACCGAGTAGCTTGTTCTCAGAGTTCCACCACATAGCGGACACCCTGTCCTATGTGATGTCCGCACTAGTGTCAGGGTTTGCTGCCAGGCTGCTCTGATGCCTCCTCAGGTCCTACTGGAGGAACATCAAACGCTAACAAGATACCAATGCATTCTGGGAAAATGGCACCTGCTGCCACCTGGCCTTTCCCAGAGTTGCCCAGTTACCAGCCCAGAAGATTCACAGGAGGCACCTGATCCCCCGTCAGGCTTTCATATCTGAAAGCAAAACCTCGCAAGACATTTCCCTACAAGAAAGTACAACCTGAGTTTGGGAAGGCAGCTCAATCCAGCCCCACACAGGCCAGTGCCAGCCCCTGAAGTGGTTACACATACTAGTAACATGCACATCTATGCAGCGAGGCATTAGGTTTCCCTGCTCCTCCAGGCCAGGCCTCCCTATAAATGGGCAGATAAGCGAGGAGGTTCTGAAGAACAAAGTACAGGAGATGTTAAGACTTTGCCCAATTACTGTGTTTGCGTGTCCTGCCTGTCACTGTCATTGCCCTGACAGCTCCTGGCTTTGCCGCTTCTCAGGATGTTCTCTCCGATGGCTCTGAAAACGTGATGACCCTTCAAATCCGCAGAGCTCAGGGTCATGGTGTCTACTGTCAGACAAAACTTCATTATCCTACTCCTTCCCCCAACTCAGAGTTAGCCGTGTGGGGTTCAGGAAAGTTCAAGGTAAATTGACTGAAGTACAGGGAGTAGGTCACCTGAGCTCTCTAGAATCCCTTCACATGAAATTCATTCCTTGAAAATCCACAGAGTGTAAGTACACAACTTGGTCCCCTTCTGCTGGCTGAAATGCTGCAGGCAGCGTGCCCGCTGGCACCTGTACACCAAGACCAAGGGGAGGCCATCTGCAAGCACTTCTGTCCAGTGCTGAGCGCTGGGGGTCACATGGCTGACGCTCCTTGGGAAAGAACTGCTGTGTTCTAAAAGCACAAGCTGTGACCCAGTCACAGTATCGCTGCTGCTTTTCTGAGCTCAGCCCGTAAGTCCTGACCCTTGGAAGTCACGAGTGACACAGGTAGCAGGGAATGTAAACTTGCATAAGTTGCGTGGAGACCTGACCCAAGTTGGGCTCCAGTCTCCTGTGCCCGGAACCAGCCCTGCTCTGGCTTGTGCTCACAACGCATTGCATTAGGACAGCTGTTCCTAGTGCTTCTTCACTGATTTCCCAGTTCTTCCTATCTTCCATTGACAGAGATTCTCTTCTAACATACACACTCGGTTGACTCCATGCCCTCACCTTGAGCATATTAATTACCATCATCCTATGGTTAACACAACCTCAGCTCCTTGGGACAAGAGCCAAAGACCTTCAAGCCGTGGGCTGACCTTTTCACACTCACAGGCAGTCACCAAGCCTCGCCACACCAGATCGCATCCTCGCTCCTCTGTCCTTTGTCATCCTGTCTGGCATCAGTTTTGTTCTGTTTCATTCTGACTGTCCTGGAGTTCCTTCTCCTGACTCGCAGTTCTTCTTGGGTTTGGGTTTGGCAAAAGCTTGTTCATTCTTCAAATCCAATTCAAATGATATCTCCTGGCCGTTGGGTCCTACCATTATGCCCTCTGACTCTAGCGCATTGAGCATCCTCTCCTTTGTGCTATTGCTGCTATTGGTTTGTACGTCTACTCTAGCACATTTCCCATTGCTTTATTAGACACGTCTGTCTCCTTGACTCAATGGTGAACTATTTTAGAAGAGAAGCCATATTCCATTTGTATTTTATTGACACTCAGCATATAGACCCACTGAGTCTAAAGAATGGCAATGTTGCTGGTGTTCGCAATTTTTTAATTGAATGCATATATAAATGGGAAAATTTTAACAGAAGAATTGCCAGGTATCCCCACAGCGTGTGATCGCATAAATGCTCACAGAGCTGGATTCTATCCACGTTCCATCCTAACTTAGTCCCACGGGTGGCCTTGGCATGCCCATCGCCTTCACTTTCATTATGTGAAAACTGAGAGCGTGGGATCTACTGAAAGAAGTCTTTCCAATCGAATACCCTTCATGGGCAGAGAAAGTCACCCGCGTGCTTTTGGTTTTGTTTTTAGCTGAATCCAGCACTTCTGTATGTACATTTCAGAAGTAAACAGAGATTAGAGATTAAGCATGATGCTGCTTTTAGTGGGTCATTTGTAACATGTCTCTAGCACACATTCTAAATAAACACATGCTGTCTTGCCTAAGTGGACCAGGGTGTTCACACGTTACAGCTGTGAGGTGAGCAACAAATGCTGCCTTGATGCAGAAGATGCCTAATTAGTTGCTTCAAGGGACAAGGATTCTATTTTGTCCCTTTGTAAGGAAGGAACTCTGTTACTTTTAATGGAGAGACTTTTAACATCTTCTCTGTATTTGCTCCACTTTCATTTGTATTTCCTTAGTGAGAGAAAGAATGGTGCAATGATGAGAAGATTTCAAAACTGAAATACAGAGTTTGCTAGAACAGGGAGCGTTTTTCAAGCTTTTTCATCTCACAGCACATGTAAGCTAATTACTAACAGGTGGTGGCACACCGACACATACATTTTTTGCTGACCTGACAAAAAATAGGTATGCTTTTGGTTTATTCACACCGATGACTATGGTGTTGGCTGTTGTCATTTCGTCATTAGACAATCCAAGGAAAACGAGGTCAGGTACTGCACGTTTTAAAAATCCTTGCGGCACAGCAGCTGAAAATCACTGGAACAGGAAACAGGCTTCAAAGTGACAGTGGCAATGAAAGTGACAGCCACCCAAATGTCACCCCAGACGCACCCTTTGCAGCCGATGCTGTCATGAAGAGGAGGAAGGTTCAGAGGTGAGTTGCCACAGACAAAGACCGTGGGGGATGGAGAGCACCCTGGTCAGAGGTATTGCCGCTGCACCCAGGTTAAAAACTGTTATTTTTTCTAAGCAGGCTGAGAAGCAGGCTTTTAAACATTTTGTTTCCATATAACCTCTGTTTCAGCATCTAGTAAACTTCTAAGAGACTAGTCTCATAATAACTACTGCCACAACAAATAAGAAGTTCTTTCCTGGAAAAAAGTTTTGGGTTAAAATTATTTACTCTGTTGGATTTTGGCCAATGTCCCTATAATAAATCTGACTCACTCTGGGTGATCTTCTAGTTCTGCGTTGTTGGTTTTTTTGTGGGGGAGGGGGATGGGAGGGAATCTTATCTTTCTCCATTGCAGTTATCATCGATGTGTAGACACATTCCTGGTCTATATATCAGGCCTGGACTTCTCCTCTGAGCTCCAGGGGCCTATTTTCTGGGACCTGCTTGACAGTCCCCCTTGAATATTGTAAAGGCGTGTCAAACCAACAAGCCTGAAACAGAACTGATGCCCTTTCTTCCCAAACCTGGACCTTTCCAGCATCCTTATCTCACTCAGCACATTGGCCCACCATCCACCCATTTACAGGAGCCAGAGACCTAGGAGTTATCTTGAAAAATCTCCTTTCCTTTACTGAGAATGCCCGAGCCATCACCTGGTCCTTTCAGTTTTGTTACCTAAATATCTCCAGAATTTGTTACCCGCTCCCTCTCCACCCTGACCCCCTTAATCTGACCCAGCATCCTCTCCATCCTAGACTCCTGCAAAGCCTGCCCAATGGCTCCCCAGCACCCACCCACTGCTTCTGATCAAACTTCCACTCCGCAGCCACCATCACCCTCTCTAAATGCAAGTCTGAGTATGGCCTAGACCAGTGGTCAGCAAACTGCGGCCCCTTGAGTGTGGCTCTTCCACAAAATACCACGTGCGGGCGCACACGTACAGTGCTAATGAAACTTCGTGGCCACACTCAAGGGTGTCAAAGAGCCGCATGTGGCTCGCGAGCTGCAGTTTGCCGACCACTGGCCTGGACATCATGCACGTGCTCCGTGACTTCTCTTACAGAAGCGTGTTCCTTCCCTTTAGAGCTCTCCACTCGGTGTATAGTCATATACTCATCAGTAGAATGATCCTCCCAACACTGTTAAACTGCTTCCAAAGAGACTGCCGGCTTCTCTGTTATTTCAATCGCAGTGCTAGGCGAGTGAATAAAGGGTCACTCATTCGTATATGGCATTTATAAATGGCATACCTTTTTTTAAAAAAATGTATTTTATTGATTTTTCACAGAGAGGAAGGGAGAGGGATAGAGAGTTAGAAACATCGATGAGAGAGAAACATCGATCAGCTGCCTCTTGCACACCCCCAACTGGGTATGTGCCCACAACCAAGGTACATGCCCTTGACCAGAATCGAACCTGGGACCCTTGAGTCCACAGGCCAACGCTCTATCCACTGAGCCTAACCGGTCAGGGCAAATGGCATACCTTTAAATACCTGTTCAACCCATTGGAAGAATTAAATCACAGTTTCTCATCCTAAGACCATTTTGAGGTAGAAAGGATGGGACAGACTTTCACTGAGGAGCAGAGTGACAGGAGGGCCATTCCTGCTGAGCCTTAAGCCAGGGCCAGAGTTTGGTGGTTTGGATTCGGAGACGTGCTCTCCTTCCCTCACAACCCACTCCCTTCACCATAACAAGCCTCATCAGCTGCACGGTCCTCAACCCTGCAGAGCAGGGGAAGGACATGTAAACACCATGTTGAAACTCTGCCTGGCCAGCGTGGCTCAGTGGTTGAGTGTCCACCTATGAACCAGGAGGTCACGGTTCCATTCCCAGTGAGGGCACATGCCTGGATTGCAGGCTCCTCCCCAGTGGGCGGTGTGCAGGAGGCAGCTAATCAATGATTCTCTCTCATCACTGATGTTTGGATCTCTCTCTCCTTCTCCCTTCCTCTTTGAAATAAATAAAAAAATGTATATTTTTTAAAATGACAGAAAATCACCCTAGCTGGTTTGGCTCAGTGGATAGAGTGTTGATCTGTGGACTGAAGGGTCCCGGGTTTGATTCCAATCAAAGGCACATGCCCAGGTTGCTGGTTCAATCCCCAGTAGGAGGCATGCGGAAGGCAGCTGATCAATGTTTCTCTCTCGTCACTGATGTTTCTCTCCCTCTCCCTCTTCCTTCCTCTCAGAAATCAATAAAAATATATTTTAAAAAAAGAAAATCCAATGCACAGTGAATTCTAAAGTGAATCCTCCATGTCAATCATGAAGAGCTGCTCTCTACTCCCAAGCAGTGAGCAGAGGTTTCCCGAGGCAGCATAAAGCACTGTATTGCATACAGCCCTGCACATGGAAGACCCTGACTTTGTTCTGCCACAAAGTCAGCATGTGACCTTGAGCAAGTCGGGAGCTATCTAGGAGCCCTCCTGCTTCATTTGCAAAAGGAAGATACCAGTCACTTATCTGCCTACCTCACAGGGTCATGGTGGGGATTAAACTGAAAGATGCCCATGAAAGTGTTTTTACTTCTCTCATCTGAACTCCCGCAGTCTTTATACATAGCACTTTTACCAAGTATCTTTTACTTGTATGGTACAGCGAGGAGATCACTGGACTGGAAACCTTGCATTTAAATTCTGATTTTAATATTTACTGGTTGTGTAGCTCTTCAGGCAGTATTTTTGAGGCTTTCTGAACAGAGCAAGGCATGCTCATCTGTAATATGGAGATTATCATTCCTGCTTTATCCGAGGATCAAATGGGCTAATGTTTGTGAAAGTGATAAAGTCCTTTCTAATGATCAATTGGAGAATATCTGCATTCCACTGATGTTCATTTCTAACCGACACCATGATTTGCACATGGACTGCTAACAAGAATGGGGTGCTTATGGGGCACCAGGCGATGGGCATCTGTCTTAGTCACTTTTTCTTAACTTCATTTAATACTCATCATAACCTGCCATGTTGGGTCAAAGATGATCCCAAGTGCGGAAAGCAAGGCACTGGTAATTGGCCGAAGGCCACACAGCTCCTCACATTCTGAGCCAGGACTGAAACCCAAGCAATTCCATTCCAGAGCCACAGGGCCTTACCCTTTTAGTTACACTGTGCCACACTCCATAAGTAACTTTAGATTACTAAGTGGGAGGTATGATGTTCTATGCATGAATTAAAAAAAGTTTGCTCCTGTAAGTTTTATATGGTAAATAAATGATGCAAATAAACTAATTCATCAAGTCAGAAAATTATTAGAAGTAAGCCTACAGAGGAAATTCATGTCATAATTCTAAAAAATATCAAGAGAGCTGGGTTCTTTTCCAGGTTAATCCGTTAGGAGGAAGTTAGGTAGCCACTGAGAGCACCTGCCTTAGAGTCAGGCCTGTATTAAACCCTGGTCCCACCATGTACTAGCTGTGTCACAGAGGTGCGAACTTCTTCCTTAAGGGGGATGTTGTTGTTGTGAGGATTCGATAAGACAACTTCCGTCAGATGCTTAGTCTGGTACCTGGCACCGTAAGTGCTCAGTAAATGCCCGCTCCCGTTATCCATGCTTACGCTGTGGGCATGGGCATGTGACTTCAGCCTCCCCAGAGCATCCGTCTCTAAGTGTTCAAGTAGAAGGAAGTTCAAGTAGAAGGATTCAAAAGATCCCTTTCAAGTCTAATGATCTTTAGGTACTAAGAGGGGATAGATGGCTATCTCTGAAGCAATTATGTCCTGTGAATTCTGACTTTCAGGATCTAAGATTTATGCCTCTCTCTGATTTATGGAGGGAAAGCACCGAGGCGGATGAATAAAAAAATGTTTACTATGGCACCTGCATTTATTGCCACCATTAACTAATCAGGCAGATTCATGATAATCTGGGCCAGAGTAATTTGCCTGACAAAATCATTGCTAATCTGAGGTAAATGTTCAATCCAAGACTTTTAGAAAGCTATTGTGTTAAGGATTTTAATAAATATGAGCAAACAAGCATCACAGCTCAGAAACAGGTGGTTGAGCATCATCCCAGGCACCCAGAGGTCACTGGTTCAATTCCCGGTCAGGGTACTTGCCTAGGTTTGGGTTTGATTCCCTATAGGGGGCACGCAGAAGGCAGCTGATCAATGTTTTTCCCTCCCATCCACATTTCTTTCTCTCTCTCCCCCTTCCTCTTTCTCTAAAATCAATTTAAAAAAAACATATTCTAATTAAAGAAAAACCCAACAGGGAAAGGAGTCATAAAGTGTCCATTTAGTAATGAGTGAAGGACACAGAGTTGATTCCACAGGTCTCCGAGGTCCCTGCCAAGATGTGCCGCCGCCAGTGCCCCACAGTGTACCTCTAAAGAGAGGGGTGGCTAGGCTGAATTCTCCTGGTGGCACCTACCTGTTGTCACCTTCTCTGGAGAAAAAGACGGTGAAGGTTTGAATGTTCCCTTTTGCTTCTGCGGGTGGGCGCCAGCTGAGACGGATGAACCGACTGGAAACCAGGACAGGGACCACATCTCTGGGAGCGGAAGGGAGCACACTGGAGCTTGGGATCGCTGAGGAGGAAGGAGAGGAGGCGGTCAGAGGTGTCGGTGCCATGGGCAGACAAAGGGCAGGGAAGCAAAGCAGACCCAGCAGCAAACACGGAATGGCACATCCACACAGATGCTACGGAAATGAAGACAAACCAGGAAAGAAACAGTAAACGGAATCAAAGGTATAACGGGATTCCTTGGGGTTTACGAAAAGGTGGCTAATTAACCGCATATGTAATTTGACTCATATTCCTTCAGTTTCTATTAATCATGAGATCAATGACAATAAGACTAAATGTCCTATTTAAGTGTGAAGCGGGGGAACATGACCATGGACCTGCACGTATTGATAAATGCCTCAGGTAACCAAGTAGCTGTTACAGAACCTCATTCCTCTCAGAGCCTGTTTACACTGTTTTGGGTATAATTTGAGGAACTTTCCTATGCATTCCCTAAGACCACAGAAAATTTAAAGAAGCAAATTAAAATCGATGGGAGCTAACAACAAGTAGAAACTTCTCATGGACTACCTGCTAGTAAGGGAAATGACCAGAAAAAATCTGAGGACACAAAGATAGGCAACTGCACCTATCAAAATTATCAGAATCTGACAACTGTTATTCATAGGAATAACTCAATCATTCACTATTGCAAAACTGGCTTTTTAAACTTTTGGGGCATTGCTAACCTGTATTAGAAGTTTTTGATTGTGTGTGTGTGTGTGTGTGTGTGTGTGTGTGTGAATTCATAACTCACCTTTGCTGGGAAGATATTTTCTTATGTGTTCAAGCCCCCAGGTCTAGGGAATGTGAGTTTCTGGCCCCAAATCACAAGAACCCACTTTCCTACATTTAATCTTCAGACTGGCTTTTGTGCTCCATTTGTATCCACTTCTTATAAAAGGTAGTCTCCTTTCTTGCATTCTCTTTCTCCGCGGGCTGGGTGCTGGGAACTGCACCCCTGTTAGCTAGAAAACCACTTGGGGGGCGGGGGCCATCTCATTTCCCAGTGGTTCCAGAAACATTATCAATTTACAGTACATACAGGTGATACAGAGGGAGAGGTTTTAAAGAACTGCAGAAAGCTTTCAAAGTGATTTCTGGCTCTGCAGCTTCTCAGCCCACGTCTTCATTGATAGACTTTCCCCTGGCTTTCTTGATCAGCACAGCATTAGAAATAAATGGGAGGCTAGCAGGGGCATAGCCAATCTTCTGTGGCAGAGTGGAGAGGGGAGGGTGGAAGGCTGATGCCTGGATATGCAGCGCCTCTGTCCAAAACATGGGTGATATCAACCCTTTTGACAAAACCCGTTACTTGCATACACCTTGGACAGCGCCAACCAGCACAGTGAAGGGAATTCATCCCCCCCTCCCTACTCACTGCCTGTCCCCTCCAAGGCTGCTTAACTCACTCATATCTACACTGTCCTCTCAACTGGACAGCCTGAAACTCCAATTGTGTCTCCTATTCCCGGCTCTCTCCCACTCGCCCCTTCTGGGATCCCCGCTCCTGGACAACTTACTTTATCTGCACAGCCACCCTTACAGCCACAGCATCACTCTCTCCCCAGAACTGTCAGGCTCTCCTCCAGCTCCTCTGCTTCCCCTGCCACTCCCCTCCCACATGCGTGTTCTCTGTGCAGCGTCCAGAATAAGCTTGTAAAGGACACATCTGGTCACAGCACTCCACCGTTTATTATCCTCCAGGCCTACTCTTTCCCTCAGAAATGCCAAACTTCTCAGTCTGCCTGCTGGCCTGGCTCCTGTTGGCCACTTTTCTTGGTTTGGCTTCCTCCACAAAGAGTGTTAGAAAAGGCCTTCAGTGCACATGCTTTATTTGGAAGGTGATCCCAGGAAACACCCTCGGGCAGTGGGGAAGTGAGGCAGCAGGGAGAGAGCTACCTGGCAGTTATTGCTGTGGAAACTGAAGGGAGCCCCACTGGAGACTCTGGGAGTCAGGGTGCCACAAGCCTCTGAGTGATCCAGTCCTGAAGGAAGCAGGCTTGGGCATTGGCCTACCATCCTGCTCTCCTCCACTCACTGTGGATGATTCCCAGGGAGTTAGCCATCCTGCATGGTAGCCACCACCTAGTGCGTTCCTATCGCCGCAAAAATACCACCCAGTGCGTTCCTATCGCCGCAAAAATACCACCCAGTGCGTTCCTATTGCCGCAAAAATACCACCCAGTGCGTTCCTATCGCCGCAAAAATACCACCCAGCGCGTTCCTATCGCCGCAAAAATGCCACCTAGTGCGTTCCTTTCACCGCAAAAATACCACCACCAAGAGGCTTGTAGGTGTCCACAGTAAGCAGCAACCATTGGCTCTTTTCATTCAGCAAATGTTCTAGAGCATCTATCCCATGTCAGCCCTTCTGCTAGGCCCGGAAGAACATGGTCCTCGGCAGCTTGCATGGAGCTCCTGGCTCTTTAGCGAGCTCTGCAGCAGAGTGGAGAGGCAACGGGGGAAGGTGCATGCTGAGCCAAGAGCAACTCCCTAGGGCCTGGGCACAGGCAGCTCCCACCCATGAGAAACCCATATCATTCACTTAACTCCCACTTTCCTCTTGATTTAGGTGCCTTTCCTTTGGCAAGATGGACCCAAAGCATTCACAAAATATGTATCTACCAGGTACTAATTCATGTCTATAAAATTATAAAGAATGTCTAAAAATCAATAAAATAATGAGGAATCTTATTTTAAAATAAGGTTCAACCTGACAAATAAATGTGCATTAAAATAAAATCTAAAAATGTCTGTCTGAATAAAGTCTATTGAAACAATCTGTCTGTACTCAGTCAGTGTGGCTCAGTGGTTGAGCATCGACCTATGAACCAGGAGGTCATGGTTTGATTCCAGGTCAAGGCACATGCCCTAGTTTCAGGCTCGATCCCCAGTGTGGGGCATGCAGGAGGCAGCTGATCAATGACTCTCTCATCATCAGTGATGTTTCTATTTCCCTCTCCCTCTCCATTCCTCTCTGAAATCAATAAAACATATTTAAAAAATAAAACAATCTGAGTAGCAAGACTTTAGAGAGTGTTACTACCTGGTTTTGGCCATGGAGTTCCACTCCCTTACACTCTCAGCTGAAGTCTGTGAGAGTACAGATTACAGAAGTCAATTTGGCAAAATTCTTTAAAATGAAAAATATTCATACCATTTGACTAAGCACTTTCATGTCCATAACTTTCAAAAATAAATACCCCATTTATCAATGTGCTGATGTGAAATCATTGGACTTTTTCTCAAAATATAATGCCTGTACATTTTATCAGTTTAAAGAAAAGGGAATTCTTATGGACTATTTTTACAAAAGATTTTTTAAACACAAAAGGTGATCAGTGATGATTTTGAAAAATCTTCGGAAAATTTTCAAGTTAGAAAATAATTTTTAAAAGAACAAGAGAGAAATTTCAAATCCTTTTTGTCCCAAAGCCCCTCCCTTATAGATGATATCACATCGAAGTGAGTAGGGTTTCCATCCATTCAGGGACACCAGGAAGGAGGGCAGCGGATCTCTCCACTCGGATGCTCTTCTCTCCAGCTTCCCCGAGTGCCTTCTCTCAGAGCTGGCCTACACTCGGAGGCACAGATAGAGCTCAGAAAAGAATTGATCATGGACTCTTTACTTCAATTTAAATGGTCCTTATATGAAAAGGAAGGGACACATTTTTAACAAAGGAATAGCTTCTTGCTTTACACAGGGAAATTAATTTTGTTCTGACTAATCCTCCATGCTTTCTCTCAACAGTAACTTGTCTTCACAGAGGTCTCACTCAATAAGGAACCAATCAGGACTCCTTTTCTTTGCTCTTGGAGGCCTAATCTCCACTCTGGTCCTAATCTCTCTGGCCCATTACTGTTGCCATGGCTACACCTTCTGTTGTCATGGAGAAGAGGAGGCGAATTTGTCACACTCTAACATAGTCTTTTTTTTTTTTTAAAAAAAGAACCTCTTAAAAAAATTATCATAGCAAAATCCAGGAATAAGAGGTGATTTCTGAAGATAATATAAGTGGGAAGAATAGGTAGTTTTGAAACAAAAAAAACTATGAATAACGTTTTTTATGATGTCATTGCAATAGCCTTGGTAATAATTATTGGGTTAATTTTTCCGTGAAGCTACATTTTGTCTACATACCAGAGACTTTTGTTCTGTCAAATTTTTACTATGTTTTATGAGTATTATTTTATATCTGTGCTATTAACAGTATCTGACCTCCACTTCTATGAGGCATATGAAAGATGATAAAATGTATTCACAAAATCACAAAAATATTTAATTTTCATTAAATATCAAACACCCAATAGGCCTTTTCCACTGTCACTCCCCATGTTGTTAACTGAAGTACTATCAGTGTAGCCACCAGGTCAGCTAGATGCATTCTTCCATGTATCTCCTTATTACCTTGAAGATTTAATAAAAATAAAATATAACCAGATAACATTAGTGACGTGACAGGAACATTTAATTGTCCTAAGAGAAAACATTTATTTAGTTGCCTTTGGCGTTTTTTTCTTGTTGGTGCTCTCTTGACACCAAACTCTAGCATTTAATGGTCTAATGGAGAAGTAGATAAAATTTAAATTTTGGTTAAAGTTTTTATAGTTAAGAAATTAATTTTACAACCTTACCAAAAAGAAGTGTGGCTGTTTATATCTGAAAATAACAAAATAACATTTTTATAAAGCTTCACTTATTTTCAAATTCAGAGAATCAGAGCCTTTGAGCTAGTGTATTAAGAACCATATAAAATGAAGACAATTTAAAATTTGTGTTTTAAAAAAAAGTGATTTGAAACAATATTTCATTTTAAATGAATATGGACTAGATGTTAATAAACTACAATATTTCATTGAATCTTCCTTTTTACATAAGATAATTTACTGAATTAGTATCTAAAAATGAATAACCAATTTTTATTGAATGTCTATCATGTTCCTATTATTATGCTTATAAGAATTATTATTTTTCTATTTTCTATTTTTAAATACATTTTTATTGACTTCAGAGAGGAAGGGAGAGGGAGAGAGAGATAGAAACATCAATGGTGAGAGAGAATCATTCATCAGCTGTCTCCTGCATGCCCCCTCCTGGGGATCCAGCCCACAACCCAGGCATGTGCCCTAACTGGGAATGGAACCTTAACCTTCTGGTTCACAGGTCAACACTCAACCACTGAGCCACACAGCTGGGCAAGAATTATTTCTTTTTAGACCATGTTCTTTGGCCCTGAGAGACTAGGGAACTAAATTGTTGGACAATTACAACATTTGAGACAGTCAGTTACATACAAACAAGTTCCACACCAAATTTTTGGTAGGGTGGTTGTTTAGAAATCATAACTCACTTCTAACTAAACCATTTCTATCCTATTCCCCAAAAAACTATTTATCATTTCATAAATGATCACAGTACTCACACTATGACATTGGATCCCACTTGTTGAGTATTCTTTGGTAAAATCAGTTTATGTATCCAATCACTAATCCATCCAATGCCCATGGAGGAATTACTATGTGTAAGGCACCATGGAAGGCCTGTTTTAATTCATTTCCTTATTCTCCCTGCCTCTGATTCTCCCACAAGGACCAATGTCCTCTCACCTCCAGCATTGCTCCTCCATTCCAGCTCTACTTCCCCAGCTGCCTGGAGCAGGGTGGCCTGAGAAAAATCCAGGAGGAGGTCCTGGAGGTAGGGAGCTAGGCTTGAGGGCTTCCACAGGCTTTCCTTGCTGGCTCTCAGCTCTCCACACTGAACTTGCTCGGTTCCATGATGACCTCACACTTTCTTCTCTGCTACTTCCACGTGCTGCAACCTCAGCTGGAATACCTCCCTCCAACTGCCTTGCTGCCCTGCCCTTCAGATTTCAGTTTAGCTGTCACTCACTGATCCCCACCCTGGCTTAGGTGCCTCTATCATGGGCTGTTTTAGGACCAGGATAAGTGTCCTCTCAGGATACTTACAACCCTGCACTGGAATGGCCTACTCACTTTTGGGTGCCCTTTACTAAATTATATGCTCTGTAAGAGGAGGAACCAAGACTAAACGGTTTACCACTTTAATCCCCAAGCCTAGCACAGTGTGTTTAGAAGCACCGTAGGCATCCAATATATCCTTGCAGTGTGAGCAAAATGAAAGGCTTTGCAAATTTGTGAAATTATAATGATTAGACTTTGACTAGAAAATTCCCTGCCAGAACCCTCTAAATTGGATACTTGAGAATATGTCTGGGGAGGGACCTGAGCTATTATTGCAAGCTGGTTATGCTAATAATTATAACTCTTCTAATAAATTACATGTACATTTCAAAACTAAACTCAGAAGAAGGTTCCAGGGGAATGTAGGTATGGGGTGTGAATATTTCATTTAGGATCAAATGGAGAGGAGAAAATGTTCTGGAAAGCCAACGATACACTAAAGGATAAGCTGTGTTTAGGCAGCAATAATTCCCCAGACAAGTAATGCTTTCATTGAGAAGATTTTAAGAAAGAAAGCCTGAAACACTGGCTTGGGCTGACCTGTGCCTCCAAGAGGAAAACCTGGGGATCTGATATCAGAAGTGTGATACTTATCCCAGGACCATGCATCAAAGAGAATTGCCAGGCCCAGGCTGTATCCTAAGAAAGATTACCTATGGCCATACACAGGGACAAGGTGAAAAACAAATTCTGGATAATATTATCATATCAGCAGAGGTAGCTGCATCTCTCAGAGTATGAAGTCTTTGCAAGAGACAAAATGAGAAGACAGATATTGGGTAAACTGGTCAACCAACATATGTGTGAATTAATGCTTTTATTCAAATCTCTACATTGTATGCATATGAAAGCATAAATTATATGCTTTTAATAATTTCTTTTTTAAAAATTTATCTTTATTATTGAAAGTATTACAGATGTCCCTTTTCCCCATTCACCCTGTCTAGCCCACACCGCCCCTCCCAGGCCTTCACCACACTCTTGTCTGTGTCTATGGGCTATGCATATAAGTTCCCCAGTTAATGTCTCCCCACCCACCCCTGCCTTCCCTTTAAGATTCCACAGTGTGTTCCATGTTTCTATGTCTCTGGATCCATTTTGTTCATCAGTTTATTTTGTTCATTAGATCCCACATATGAGTAAGATCATGTGATACTTATCTTTCTCTGACTGGCTTATTTCACTTAGCACACTACTCTCCAGGTCCATCCATGTTGTCTCAAAGGATAAGAGATCCTTCTTTTTTACAGCTACATGGTATTCCATGGTGTAAATGTCCCACAGCTTTTTTTATCCACTCATCTGCTGATGGACACTTGGCTGTTTTCAGATCTTTGCTATTGTAAATGGCACTGCTATGAACATAGGGTACATATGTCCTATCTGACTAGTGTTTCAGGTTTCTTAGGATATATTCCTAGAAGTGGGATCACTGGGTCAAATGGCAGTGTCATATTTAACTTTTTGAGGAAACTCCATACTGTTTTCTATAGTGGCTGCACCAATCTGCATTCCCACCAGCTGTGTGCTAGGGTTCCCTTTGCTCCACATCTTCACCAGCAGTTGTCATTTGTTGATGATAGCCATGCTGACAGGTGTGAGGTAATACCTCATTTCTTTATTTTCACCTTGTTTACTTAGGAAAGTACCTCTTAAAGAGCTCATCCAAGATGGAACAAAGACCACAGGAAGCTTGGGAAGGTGGCTAGTCCCTCATTTATGTAAACACAGACGGATTTGTGTAGAAAACTGTCATTAAACAGAGGGATGTTGGATCCGTTCTCTGACACTCTGCAAGTATGTGAATTGCGAAGTTATTTAGCTTCTCTGAGCTGAAAATTGATTAAAAATCGATTCAAAATATTTAACACGCATGGTTAAGTGCTGGTGAGAAACAGATTGTAAGGGCTCCCCACAGGAACTAGCATATGAGTTGTTTACAATAAATGGCTGTTACTATTTGTCTGTTTTTAGATCCAGGGAGCGGAAAGTATGTCTTTGCTGGGCCAGTGAGATGATGCCCCAGCTGGAAATCCATAGCCCCTCCTGGAAAGGCTTTGGGAAGAATTTGGGCTAAATCGATAGGTGAAGTAATCTGGGGACAAGGGTACTTCCTTCATACAAGGACAGGACTTGGTCACTTCAATATCTTTCCAATTTCCTGTACCAGCTGGCAGAGAAAACATCATCCTTTGTTTGCCCTTTTTGTCATCCCACATGCCTGCTCCTACAAGAATATACTTCATTTCAGGCTTCTTTTCTTTCTCTGCACTTTCTTGCTAATCATTGTACCCTTTCCATCTGTCACCATCCAAGGCTCCGTAAGGCCACCTTTAATCACCTCTCCCATCAATGTCTTTTCCTGGCGTCTTTCACCAACTGCAGGATGACTATGCTTCTCCCCAATCCCCAGATCCCTTTGTTTCCATCCTTTCCCTGGAGTTTATGCCTTTGAATTCCTAGTCATTGTTTATCTATTCTCCATGCCCAGGGACCCCAAACGCGCCATTTCAATCATCCTCCTGTCACCAGAGCTTCCTCTAGGGAGAACGGCTGACAAGCTGTGACATCTCCCCTCCCTCCCTCATATGCCTTTATCATCCTTCACCTCATCCCAGCCATATGGTGCTTTGTCCCAGCTTCCATACAACCCTCTTCCGCGGCCCGTGAAAAGCATGTGAAGAACACATGCACTGCTGATTCGGATCAAGAGGCTTTAAGAAGCTGTGCTTTCCTCTTTGGTAGCCAGAGAACTAACAGAGTCAAGTAGCAACAAGCTGTGTTGTTAAGAAAAAATAACTGAATTAGTGCTAGGGAATCTTATTATTATTATTATTTTGTTAAGTACCTGAATTTTTCCAGCAAGGAACTCAACTAAAGGTACGTTGAAGCCCTAACTGGTTTGGCTCAGTGGATAGAGCATCGGCCTGCGGACTGAAGGGCCCCGGGTTTGATTCCGGTCAAGGGCATGTATCTTGGTTGTGGGCACATCCCCAGGAGAGGACGTGCAGGAGGCAGCTGATCGATGTTTCTCTCTCATCAATGTTTCTAACTCTCTATCCCTCTCCCTTCCTCTCTGTGAAAAATCAATAAAATATATTAAAAAAAATAGAGGTATGTTGAAGATAATATAAATTAAGTAAAAAGAAGCAAAGGTTTAAGCTACTCCCTTTAGTAGTATAGCACCTTTTAAGAACCACTTTTACTGTTTCAGGATTCCAAGTGACAAAATAAAGTTCCAATCACATTGATGGCTCAGTGGGTTCTCCTAATGGCAAACTTCTAACTCTGTCCATGGGACTTAACATAAAATTTAAATTTAGTTACTTAAAGTTACAGCCTGTGTAGCTGTGGGAATGCTCATTGTCAGGGTAGGCTAGATCCAATGTTTGTTCCAATGAAATGTCTCTGAGAATGAGTCTCAGGATGGCAGGTGCGCCAGCGCCGTGTTTCTGATGGACAGGAGGAGAGCGGGTGTGCAGAGGCCCTCAGGCCAGGAGTGCATCTGCAGGGCATGGGAGTTTATGAGGCATGTGTGTGCCGTACAGTCGGCTCTCATTTCTAGCTATTCACCCTTGAATTTTATAGCCATCAAAACAAATTAAAGAAAAATAAAAGTAAAAAACAACAATATAAGAGGATATAAAACTCAGGTAAGTTATTACTTGTTCCAATTAAGTTTATATAAATAGAACCTATTGCTGCTGAAGCCTCTGCAAGGCGTCAGGGGGCCATAGAGGGAGCATGTATGAAGGATGCTTCCTTAGATCCTTGTTTCATTTTAGCGTTGTCCTTCTAGGTCTATAAACCCCGGGGAGAGAGAGCAGGGAGGCAGAGAGGGTGGGAGAGAGAGAGAGAGAGATAACAATTCCATCCTTTATGGGAATTTTGTGAACATGGACAGTTTGAAACCATGTAAGTTCATTGCATTTTCTTTTTTTAATGTACTGCAGTGAAGACAATGATAGTGAAGCTATATAAACTATAAAAGAGGCTTATTGGCCTGAACCTAGCACTCACACTTCAAATCCATTAAGCAGGCAAACAAAATAACTATCAGAGATGGCTGATAGGTAACAGAGACATTATATAATCATAAATTGTGTCCGTGCATCCAATGCCAGTATTCTCCTTGGCCACTCTAAATAGAACTAAAGTAATTCCTACAGAAAGAATGTTTTTTTAAGTCTTGTTAGAATATGTAAAAAAAAAAAAAGATCATTAATGTGTTGATTTAACTGATGATCCACATCAATTTGAATTACAGTTGATAAATTTATAGAATAATTCAAAATGTATCATAGCACATGAGAAATTCTGAAATATATATATATATTAAGTTTAATTTCTTGTTGCAATTATAGCAAAGCAAAAAATATGTTTTTCCTGTATTCACATGTTCACCCTGCTCAAGAAAGAGGTATGATGGCCCTTGCCAGTGTGACTCAGTTGCTTGAGCATTGTCCTATGTACTGAAAGGTCGCCAGTTCCGTTCCTGGTCAGAGCACATGACCAGGCTGCCAGTTCAATCCATAGTCAGGGTGCATATGGGAAACAACCGATCAATGTTTCTCTCTCACATCAATGTTTCTCTATCTCCCTCTCCCTTTCTCTATCTTTAAAATCAATAAGCACATTTTTTTAAACAAAGAGGAATAATGGATGGCATTTTTTTAATATATATTTTTATTGATTTCAGAGAGGAAGGGAGAGAGAGATAGAAACATTAATGATGAGAATCATTGATCAGCTGCCTCATGCACACTCCCAAGTGGGGATCAAGCCCGCAACCCAGGCATGTGCCGTTGACTGGAATCGAACCCGGGACCCTTCATTCCACAGTCCAATGCTCTATCCACTGAGCCAAACCAGTTAGGGAGGATGGTATTTTTTATGAAATAAAGAGAAAAGAATTATGAGATGATCTATATTCTCTTTCAGTTAGTAGTTGGGCAAATATCTTCCAGGGTGTAGACAGGTTAATCTCTAAACTTACTAACACTCAGGTTCTATCATGTTAGGAAGCAACAATATCTTCCATTTCTGTCTCTTTTTTTCCTCTTTTGTTGTTTTACTTGTTTCTTTTTTCTCTGAAACTGATTAATCCAAACTTTAGACAGAATTTGGAACCCGATGATAGCCTCAGTATCCAGGCCAGGCATAATAGCTGGATTGAAACATAATACAGTACAGAGGAGTTTGGAATTAGGAAGTTAAAACAATACAGTTCTATGCCAGGCTCACTACTGATTATATGACCTTATTATAATATAAATACCCACTATCTCTATACTTTTTCCAGTGTCAAAACATTGTATGAACATTCCTCTTCTTCTGCCTGACCACAAAATATAGCAGATGGTACCCATCAAATGCTGACGTTTACTAAAATGGGCAAGACAGAGGCTGGTGCCTCTTAGCATTAAATTCAAGCATTAACATTCATTTCTATTCAAGCAAAAAGATAGATTGTCCTTGCATAGGAAGCCTCAGTGGTGTTAAGATGAAAATTCACACTGAAATATCTCCAAATCTCCAGCAGGCAAGAGGCAGCTCTGACAGCACTGGACAGGTCTATGGCTTCCTGAGCCTAAGCTGGGCTCTGTCAGGTACTCTCTGTGTGATAGCGGGTGAGATGCTTAAAATTTCTCTGCGCCATAGTAAAGAGGTTCAGAAAAAACGTAGCCCAGAATGCAGCATACAGGAATAAATGTTCAAAAGTCAAAAAGAAAACACCTGGAAACTGCTCAAGAAGAACCAAGGGCAATATGCTAATTAAGCTATTGAAAGGGGTGGCAGTTCTTGGAATATGACAGAAGCAACATACATGAAGAGAAATATTAAAAACATGACTGCATTTAAGCTATAATTTCTGAATGGAAAAGTATAAATTAGACTGAAATATAAATGACAAGCTGAAACAGTATTTTCCATAACACTGCAAAGGATGAACTTTTCTAATATGGAAAGAGATGTCACAAATCAATGAAACTTACCAAGAAAATAAGATGGAAAGGCAGAGTTATAAAACATGGGCAAGCAGTTTCAGGACATGCAACTTTATTTTTGATATATTTGAAAATTCCTATTGTCATCTCCTCTTTGGAGTAATTATTAATTCCATCAAAAAGAATTATTTTACTATAATGGATGGAAACATAAAAATACAAAATACTGGGGCCTTTCCCTTCGAGAATGTAAAAAATGTGTTACTCTGCAAATGAAAAGGAAGCCAACATTCTCACCCCTTTGGTTGTGTGAAGCAAGGAGTACGGGATGTCCTATATTCACAAGTAAATATTTTGACAAGAGAAGAAATTACCTGGACAGAGATCAGAGCTCCATGCCACATACACACGAACATTTTTAAATTCCTAATATGTAGTTTGGGATTCTGTAGCTATTTTGTTATAAGCATGAAGATATGGTTATGGAAGTTGACTAGTTCTGGCATCTAGGTTTTTTTCTGACTATAGCTGTGTCTGGGAAGAGACCAAAATATGGTATTTAAATAAATTCACTTGAGGATGACTAGAAAATAAAATGAACAGAAAAGCAAGATGAATTAGAGGAGATGTTTTCCGCTCTCTGTGCCACCCACTTACGTCATAATCCAAACATCTAAATGACCTCTTCTGGCCCTGGTGGGGTAGCTCAGTTGTTTGGAGGGTTGTCCCGCATATCAAAAATGTTGTGGGGTCAATTCCTATTCAGGGCAGGAAGCAACTGATCGATGTTTCTCTCTTACACTGATGTTTCTCTCTCTCTTTCTCCCTCTTTCTGTCTCTCTCAAATCAATAATCATATCCTCAGGCGAGGATTAAATGATTAAATAAATAACCTCTTCTGGGGTCTAATTCTGTTGGGCACAGATAGGGAATGGGGAGGCTGGGACTGGGAGGGCTTTACTGTTGACCTCTCTCTGAGTAACCAATCTGTGCTCTCAAAGGAGGAGGTCATCCCCCAGGCAGCAGCACGTGGCCACATTGCCTGCTACAGCTATCTAGACCCGTATTAGAGAATTAACAGAGAATGTGATATAATCATGCTAGTCTTAGTCATAGAGCTTATTACAGCCATAAAGAAGAGAATTCAGGAGACAATCAGGAGGCTAGATTTAGTAAGTTGCTTCCTAAGAAAAGAGTTTGGAAAGGAAAAATAGTAAATTCATGGTAAAACCCTGGCAGGCTTTCGCTACTTACCCAAGTGGTGAGGATTATCATCCCCAATGATACCATGTGGCCATCACAGGTCCCTGATACTGTGTGACAAGAAGGGCACCTGACCTCTGTGTCATTCTTTCCCCAAACCCAGAACCCCGATCTAAATCATAAAACAAGGCCCAGACAAACACAGATTGGGAGACCGTCTACAGGAAAACCGGCCAATACTCTTCAAGACAGTCAAGATCCAGACAAACAAGGCCAGGCAAAAACCGTCACAGAAAAAGGAGACTGGTATGACATGACAACTAAATCGGGTGGTACACCGCACAGATCCTGAGACAGAAAAATAATATTAATGGAAAAGCTGGTGAAATCCAAATAAAGTCTAGAGTCTAGTTCATAGTAATGTACCAATGTTGGTTTCTTAGTTTTGACCAATACACCATGATAATGGGAAACGATAACAGTAGAGAAAACTAGTTTATAGGAGCTCTGTAATATCTTTACAATTTTTCTGTAAACCCGAATTTATTCCAAAATGAAAGTAGTATATTTAGGAAAGGGAGGAGGAGCTGTTGCAATAATTACAGTTGATAAGCCAACCCTACGGCTCTTTCTGGTGTTTTTTAAAAAGCTGAGTATGGATTTCTTAATGACAAGGGATAAGGGGATGCTTATCTATTAGTAGTGAGCCATTTCATTCTGAGTGGAGAATCAGAAAAAAGAAACAGTATCATGGTTTAGGATTCTTGGTGTGGACATGACTACCATCTATCAGCCAGTATGAAAAGATTAATCGTGGAGGTTGAAAGGACGTGCACCACCCTGACTTCCAAACACAGCCCTGAGAGACAAAGCATTCAGACAGCAACCATCTGTCTGGGACGCGTCATCCCATCCAGGACGTGCATGATTCATGCTGATGCTTCTCTATCACCTGCTGCCAGTCTAGCTCTGTATTTTATCATGGGGAGTAATGCATTGGATTCCAACTAGATTCTTGTTTCATTCTATTTTTCAGCTTTCATAGCAACTAATAGCGAGTAAAATGAAAGGTGACAGCTTGGAAAGACAGTTTTGCTGAGGTTGGCATGATGAATTCCAAGACAGCACGGACCTGGATAATCACCAAAGTTGTTTGTAACATGGGGAGAGTCACTGGGGTAAGGAGTTGGACATCTGAGAAAGACCAGAAATACCATCAAACATGGTAAGGAGATCAGGAATAATAATAGCCAAGATAATAAAATTTAAAAAATTAGGGGCGGGGGGGTACTTCACTTTTTGTAAATGCTTACCTATGGAGAGGAGGAAAAAGTAATGAGTAGAACAGCTTGCCGAGGGAAGTCCAGAAAACAGAATAAAATTTACTGAAGGGGAAATGGACATTCCAATGACTCAGAAGAAACGACTGAGTAACCAGAAGAATCCATAAAATCCAGGCAGTTCAAACAGTATTTCTACAAATTCCCATGTCACAGATCATGCCGGTCTAGGTAAGAATGTCACGGAGCACTAAAATCTAGGATGAACTTCCCCATAAGTTAATGTGCCCTTCAACATGGCAATTTGAGATTCCAGCAATTCCGCACACCCACTTCGGTTAACAATCTCAACCTCTTTCTCCTCCAAGACCTTCTCTCATCTCTGACTATGAGCAGTCACGATGCATCATTTTGAATTTCACTTCACACTTGCCTTCACCTGCCCTCTGCTTTACGCATATTGGCTCAGAACATGGTCTAGTTTTGTTGTTAAGAATGCCTACCCCTACATACACTCATTCTCTTACTGTCTCATTCCTTGTATTATCATCATCTCACTATTTCCAGACAATTAAAAACAGAAAATAGCCCTGGCTGGTGTGACTCAGTTGGTTGGAGTGTTGCCCATACACGGAAAGACCATGGGTTCGAATCCCAGTCAGGGCACACACCCAGGCTGCAGATTTGATCCCTGGTCTGGGTAGGTACAGAAGGCAACCATATAGGAGGCAGCCAATCAATTTTTCTTACATTGATATTTCTCTCCTCTTTCTCTCTCCCTTTCTCTCCTTCTGAAATAAATTTTTTTAAAAAACCTAGAAAATATAAGTCACTAGGCACGTTCATCATAATTTGTCTCCATAATAAGCAACTCTAAAGAAATATATACATATTCACTCAAGAATCAATGAGTCTGGCAGGTTTTTTTCCAATGGAGCTTTCACCAGGGGCATGCTGTATAGAAGCATTTGACTGACCCTCATGATAGTGATTGCAAAATTGTGGGACGTGTGCAAATCTCACGTTATCTTAAGGACGTATTAGGGAGCTTCCCTTTTCACTCTGAATTTGTTATCTGCTGTGAAATATACTTAGAACTGATGCTAAAACAACCACTTCTAAATTTTTTAAAATATGTTTTTACTGATTTCAGAGAGAAAGGGAGAGGGAGAGAGATATAGAAACATCAATGATAAGAGAGAATCATTGATTGGCTGCCTCCTGCAAGCCTCCCACTGGGGATTGAGGCTGCAACCCTGGGCATGTGCCCAGACCAGGAATCAAACTCTCAACCACTGAGCCATCCGGTCAGGCCACTTCTAAATTATGAGATCTTTGGGCTATAGGATACTTGGATTTATTGAATAAATCAATGGCAACATTTTATAGCCTTCTTGGTTTTATACATTTTGTTGAAATTCCCCTCTTAGGCCTTGACTTTCCAATCTTAAAAAAATAACCCAACCCCCTCCATCACCACACACTGACACTTCTTCCTCCTTTCCCTTAGCTTGTATTAGTCTTTATATGAAAACCCATTCTCCTCTCTTGATTATATTAGTTTTTCTTCTTAAATATATCTGCCTGTCTCTTTTTTTAAAGCAAATTGAATGGCCCATAGTTTTTAAAATATAAACATGCCATTATTTTTTTTATAATAATAAGGAAATAAAAATTCATCTACCAAATCCTTTCTATTAACCTCAGCATGTTATTGATTTAAGTACTTCTATATTGAGGTATTTTTAAGACACAGGCACCTTCAACAACCTTCAACAACCACCCCCAACCCCACATACTCCATTCTTAATTCTGCTTCTCAGTTTGCTCTCATAAAAATGCTTCCCATATGGAAAAGGCATGCTAATTCCTTTGAATTAGCAAAATAATTTCTGTAAAATAATTCATTTTCACTTCTACCAAATTAATCTGGGTTGAGACTGAGCCATGCAGAAAAAACTTGTTTAATTTAGATTTTAGCATATGTTTTTCAATATATATTTTAAAACTGAGCACATCTCTTTCACCTAGATTGGAATAGTTTTATGTATAAAAAGCTTCTCTGAACAATCTGAAAGAGATAAAAAGACATAAAACCTTTTATTTATCTGAATTAAAACATATTTTAATATGTTTTTACATAAAAAAGACATAAAACCTTTTATTTATCTCTATCTTCTTAGACTAAAAGCTACTTTAAAACAAGGTGCATATTTAATTCATGAATTTATCCATTCCTTCCTCTATTCACCTGATCATTTTTTCATTCAAAATATTTTGCTAAGCACCTTCCATGTATCAGGCACCATTCTAGCTGCCTTCTGGGAGCTCATGTTCTTTATTTGAGTCTTTCTTGGTGACTGATTCTATGTGTTAAACAGAGTAGAAGCTCTAGTGATCACAGGGCGGGATGGTTGGGCATTATTGCATGTGTTTTTGATCTAGAGGGGGGAAAAGCCACATCTGAGAAAGAAAGGCAGCATAGGACAATAATTAAGTATAGATTCCAGAGCCAAATTGCTCCTGCAACATACTAGGTGTTTTCTTGCAAGTTACTTTACTGCTCTGGGCCTCAGTTTCCCCACCTAAACACTGTGGAAGACTTCTATTCCCCGATGCCTAAGACTGCCTTGACAGTCAAATGAGTGAAAGGTCTTATAAAACACATCCAGGAATGCTTGGCTCATAAGAAGCACAGCATAAGCTTTTGTTAAAGAAAGGAGATGTCCAAGAGGAAAGAACAAGCACAACTAGGAATTAAGTCATGTAATCGTCCCATTAATTCCAACTGCAGCAGTGCACCGCATTGGACACACATTTTAATCTTCCTATGATCCTATTTCCTAATTTAAAAGACAAATATGGAAACAAAAATCCCCACTGAAGTGAGTCCGAATGACGTCCTGATCTGAGAAGAAAGTGGCATCATTAAATATGAATTAAAAATTCAGAAATTAGGAAGCACTCTGCTGCTTTTTGCGCCATGACTTGTGAATCCCAGGGCAGTGGTTTAGGGGAAAAGAGGAAATAAAAGAAAAAAAAAACACAGGCACTGGCCAGAAATGATTTAGTTTGATGAGAAATTGTATCATTACTGGTTTTTGAATGATCCCTGTATATTAGGTATTGAGCAAATTAGTCCATGCACATTTAGTGGGTTCTACTATAATTTTGCATCATAAGAGGCTTTGAAATGCCTCCAAGGTCACCGATAAAGTGGCAGAAAATGTCTACAAATCTAAGCTCTTAGCTGCAATGATACCATAAAGTATGCGCAAGTGCAGGAAATATTACACCAACCTCTACTGACACTATCTATAGCTGCCTTTTGGTATTAGAAAATGAATATTAAGTGCTGAGTGTTGTGTACTTGTCATGAAAAAATATGTTTGAAAAAAAGATGCTAAAAGTCATATTTATTAAAAGTCATATTTCTCAGCTTGAAATTATTGATGCATTTGCAGTATTTAGGAGCTTGTCAGAGTTGCAGTTTTATTTTGCTATAAACCCACACGCATATCGTTAGTGTCATCCTTGAAATATTCACTAATTCAATGACAGGATTGTAAATTCTTTTCAGTCTAGAAGGTATAGAACCACCTGTTATTTTGAAAACCTAAACATCATCTACTTAGTACATGATAAAATTAAGGAAGCTACTGCTGTATGAATCACAGATGCTAATTTTCTGGCATAAATATAGAATGATATATTGTGCAATCCTAGCAATTATGTCAGAAATCAGTCTGGAGTAATTCATTAACACCTTTTTCTTTAAAAGAAAAACCCACAAAAAACAGAGGAAGCTGTCATCTGTAACTAATATGATGATCTATGTTATTTTATATTATTTTTTTTGTTGTTTTATGAGCAGTCGACAACCATAAGATAATTGAATAGCGAATTATTAAAATACTCAAATTTTTTTATTCAGTCACTGTTCAAGAATATGGATTCATTTTGCAAATTACAGGTCTTATCTACTGATGAGGATGAAAGAAATTAGACAATTTTAGAGAGGCACATTAACTCCTTCAGGGTGGGATGCAGCCTGTATGAACATGCCTGGATCTGCTCAAGAGCTATGGTCTGAGGATTTTCTCTAAAAATAAAAGCAACATAAATTAAATCAAGTTTTAAATGTACTCTTAACCCCATTATTTAAAACTGAATAATATGCTGCTTAAATTGTTCTGAAATATATTTATAAATTCATTTAAAGCTATATCTATGTATTTAAATATATTATGAAAGAATTATTCATTTCAGGAGCACTCTATCACACAACTGTGAATATACTCTAAGGACACCCAAGTGACCTAAGGAGACTGTACTTCCTCTGGGTGCAATGGGACTTCTAGTCAACAGAATAGGACAAACTGATTGAGACAGGCATGCCTGTACACTATATGGCAAAGGTGAAGAAGCATTCGCTCTCATGATTAGGTAACAGCTTGTAAAGCTCAGTGTCAGTGGACTGAAAGGAGAACTTCTGCTGGCTTTGGAGACATCGTGCTGTCCTGATAGAAACTGCCTGTGGGATGGGCCACATGGCAGGGCACTGTGAGTGGCCTCTATGACCTGCAGATGGCCACTGCGTAATGGTTACTAAGAAAATGGGACCTCAGTCCTATCTCCATGGGCACAAAAGCTCTGCCAACAGCCTAGGAGGAGCTTGGAAGTGGGTCATTCCCCAGTCAAGCCTCCAGATGAGTCCTCAACCTAACCAACGTCTGGATTGTACCTTGGTGAAAGCCTCAAGCAGAGAACTCAACAAAGTTAGCTTTGGACTCCTGACCCAAGGAAAGTAGGTAATAAATGTATATCATGTAAGTTGCTAAGTTTGTGGTAATTTGTTATGCAGTGATAGAAAACAAATGCAGCGACCTATGAGGTAGGTGAATATGAGAAAACCAGATCAGTTCTTGCTCTCTTCTTTCTAGGAAAGTAGAAATTATCAAGTCCAGAGGAGAAAATCTCAATTGTCTTTCGAATGACCCTTTGGATCCTTAACATTCAACATATATCATGAATATTATCAATTCAATTCCCCATAAGAATATACTGAAGCAATATGAACATTTTCTTTATATGCACAATGATTTAATATTATTAGAGACATGGCAAATCTATAGTAATTCTCCAAATACTGTTTAAGTCATGAAGTATAGATCTCATTTTTTAAAAACAAGTTTATTGAGGTATTATTTCTGTTCAATGACTTGCATCCATTTGATATACATAATTTGATGAGTTCTGACAGATGTATAAAGCCATAAAATTACCATAATCAAGAAACAAATGCTATCTATCAACCCCAAAAGTTTCCAAGTGCCTCTTTGCTGCTATCCACCGTGCCATTCCCTGTTAAACCTGTGATCTCCTTTCAGATTTGAGTTTTCTAGAATTTCACATGGGAACTCACATGTGTGTACTTTTTGTGTCTGGCTTCTTGCACTCAGTATAATGAGGATCAAGTAATTTTTCCCATCATGTTGTGAAACTGAAAATGCAGTATACTTAAAATTCAATATCCTAGAAATCCCTCTTTTGATATAATGACTATAACTGAGAGCATGGCAATGGCAAGCTATATCTCTGCTCACACACACATTTGTGCATGCATTATGGAGACTTTACTCTTCATGGGCACAGGATATTCATCATATCTTGTACTTATGTATATCTTAGGACCATAGATATTTCAGTTTCTGTTTGGCTCAAAATGACCAATTCACAGATCATGTTTGTAGGGGGAAAATCCATTGAAAATACAGACTACCTTCATGGTTCTTAGTAATTAACTGACATCAGATACTAGCACAGTCAGTAAGACATATGTCCATGCATAGCCTTTATATTTCATCAACAGAGATTGCTCTCTCTGCCTCTGTCTTAGCATCAGACCAGCCTGAGCTGAAGAGCTTGGGGACGCCTTTCATAATCAATTAGTCAAGTAGAAAAATGGTGTAAAAACCTGGCTTAAAGATGGAGAACAATTTAGTCACCCTCTAGAGTTCCCTCAGGAAATGAAAGTCTGTTGTTCCATTCAGCTATCTTTGAATGCTGAACAGCATTTTCTTTCCCCATTCATGTAAAAATAACATAAATACATGTGAGAAACTTGGAACTATTTTGGTGAGAAAAGAAAACCATGAAACCTTGCCCAGTCAGAAGCAACTCTCGGCCCTCGGTGGCAGTACTCCCATCTGTAACCACAACGGAAGAGGAAGAACACATTAAGAACTCCCAGTGAAACTCACAGAAATGGATTCCTACAACCCTGGAGAACTTCATCCAGACTTGGAATGAGGGATGTAAGCAGCAAAATAACATACTTCATTATCTTGACTTCATAAAATAAACATGATTTCTTAGCTGGTATTCTAGCCCTATGATCCTTATGCCACAAACACTAGTGAAAATGTATTTGTATGATGAATCCTGACTTCCCAAGTTCTTATCTCAGCTCTCCTCCAACCCCCATCTCATGAGCTTAATGTTTTCGGGTTACATCACCTTTGGAAGGAACCTTCTCCAGATTTCCCACCACCATTGAAGCCCAACTCCAGGAACCAAGAGATTGCCACAGTTTTTGCTTCCGTCATCCCAATACACTGAGAGGCAGAGGTTCAGGGAACATGCCTGGTGAGCAGATTTGGAGAATCCATTACACAGTTGTGTCCTCAACAAGCAAAAACATATTTATGAGAGTTCCAGGAATTATGGTTTCCTGGTCAGAAATGTGTTCCAACCCCAGAACCACAAACAACTTAGCGCGAATGCCACAGAAGGGTGGTGACAGTGAGGACACCGGCATGAGGGAGAAAGAATAAAGTGCCAGGAAGTGGGAAACAGAATGCCCAGTTTTGCCTCTGATGTTTGCAAATGTCACCTGAGCTTGCTGACGGAGAATGTCACTCTGGCTTTTGCCAGCCCAATATCTAGCTACAGTGTCAGAAACGGGGTTCCCTATGTATTGCCCTTGAAATCTCTAGGTAGATACACAAAGTAAATCACTGTAATAATACTGACAAATGTCAAAAAAAATAGTTTCTTTTAACTACAGTCTTCCTATCACAGAGTCAAATTCTGAATTAGGAGATGATAAGCCATTCATTGAGCCCTTAGGTTCTGACCTCTCAACAGGCTAAATAAAGTAAAAATTTGTGTATAAGAATGTGTCACTCAACATAACTCCGAGGGGCTCCGTATCTACAATGACCTGCAAACAAATCTTGTTCATATTTAAGAAAAGTATGAGGCTCTAGCACTGTGACAGTCTTGAAAAGCACATATGTACACTATTTATATATGTTTGTACATTCTGATCGAGAGACTAATGCATAAGTATTCAGGGTCTAACACCTTCTTCATACTCAGCACATAAATGCTACTTCATTATTATTCAGTTAAATTGAGCTTAGATTTTATAAAACTATAATTACAGTAGAAAAGTTACCACTAAATGACTATAATTAAATGTATGTCCTTCTTTATTAGGAATGACTATCTGTGAAGATATTTAATATACCCTTGCCTTGTCAGCACATAGGCTGATGTTTTGACAAACTTGTGGTACAGCAAAATGTCATTCACTGTAGGTACATCTTTAAAATGCAGACATGCAAAAGAGAGAAGCAGGCTTAACTTGTCTTTTTCACAGGAGGATGACTGATTGACAGTAAATAATTTTATATAGTTCATACCTACCACCCTGCCTGACACCATTCACCTCCTGGTAGTTCATAAGAATGGTCTCTGGTTCTCTGCTGATATCCATGGCCATTTCTCTCAACCATGCTTCACATCCCAAATCACATTTGTTCCTGATATCAGCATGTGATCTCTAAATGTTATTCTCTGTATGACCTTCAGCTCTTCATCGCTGGCATTAGGGCTGCATTCCAGGCCCTGACTTTGGCTTTATTTTTTAATCCTCACTGGAGGATATTTTTCCATTGATTTTTAGAGAGAGTGGAAGAGAGAGGGAATAACAGAGAGAAATATCGATGTGAGAGAGACACATTGATTGGTTGCCTCCTGCATGAGCCCTGACTCAGACCAGGGCCCAGGCTGGGGACGAGCCTGCAACTGAGGTACATGCCTTTGACCTGAATTAAACTCAGGGCCCTTTGGTCCGCAGGCCAATGCTCTATCCACTGAGCCAAACCGGCTAGGGCCCTGACCCTTGGCTTTGTCTAGACTTCTTTTGAAAGAGAGATTTCCTATTGGAGGCGTTTGGAGACTCATTGATAAATCTTTCAGGTCAGAGCTTTCAACCAAAGTTCCCTTCTGTTCACTGTGTTCAGTGAGAGGGAAGAAAGTAGGGTCCAGCTGTAGTTAACGCATCAGGAATTTCTCTCTCGTCCCATTCACAAAGTTTATGAAATCTGTGTGGCCAATGAAAGGGTGGATGATCTTGTTGAGTGGTAGGCGAAAATCCCAGAGAAGGAATGATATCCCCTGGGAGGGAACGAGACGTATATGTGCAATTCCAGAAAAGCATCTTAGAACAGAGAGCATGAAGAGTCCGTTCCGCACAGGACTCGGCCCAATTCTGTGGGCTCATTGCTGAATCGGTAGAAAGGATTCTCAGCAAAAGAGAAGAAAAACAACTAATACAGCTCTTGAATTTTGCACTAAAAACTCAGGGATGTTGTGAATTTACAGCGATTGCATTCAATGCAATCATATTAGTGTGGTTGGTTTTATATCTGGGATGGCTTTAAGGCCCATCTGGGTCTTCCTAGGAGCCTCCTGAGCGTCAACAAACGTGGTGGCACCTGCACTTTGGCAGAGGCTCTGACACCACAGCAGCAGCCGATTCAGAGAGCCAGGACGTGACAAATGCCACATGGTAGCCAAGAGGACGAGTGGATACCCACAGATATGTGAATATTTAGTGGAAGTCAGTACTTCCTAATAGAAGGTGAGTACTACACCTTGCTTGACTGTTGGCAAAACAGGCTTGACTCTCGCTCACTGTTTAATTACTCTGGTTCAGGTAGTTCTGGGTAAGTGCCTGCCTTGGTCAAGCCTAGTACTGGATGCCTCCCTGTGGAGCAAGCATGCACGGCTTGTGAACCTCTCTATCAGGTTCCCCCCACACCTATTAAAGGAAATGAGGTATCAGGTAAATTCTGTGACCTCGGCATAGCCTTCAGAGTCCCTAATTGTAAATCATAGGAGGACTCTGTTTTCCGAAGAGGAACCCTGGAGTGACAAGCTTGCATCAGAAGTGAGCTCAGAACAGAGAGCCGCATGATGTCCTCACTGTGCTCCGGGTCCTGACACCTCTCCCCTCCGCTCCTCACATCTCTGCCACATGCCTGCTCAAGCAACAAGGCACTGCTGCCATCAATAACAAACTAAATTGCATCTGACAGCCTAAGCGAGCAAGGTATATATTGGGATAAAGTATCTCTGACTTTTATAATGTTGTCATCCAAGCCATCTACCTGGAAAGGAAGAATAATAGGGACCAAGAGCGGATTAGATTGGAAACAGAAGGACTAAATGTCACATATCATCCCTCCTCACATTTCACAGGGTGGAACCTGAAAGCCTGCTAGCCTCAGCTCGTGCTGGAATGAGCTTGTCCTAGCTCAGGACAGCCAATTGTGCTCAACTATCCCCAAGTCAGGGCTCAGCAACCTCAAGTTAACAGCTTGAAATTGGCCTTGGTGACAGTAGTCATACCCTGGAAATTGGTCAATGTTACAAATCACAGATGTTTTCCTTATCATCACATCATGGGTTAGACCCCCTTCCACTCCAGGTTCTCCTGGGGAAATTTACTTATTAAATAATACAAAAGTCAAATGTAATATTGTCTCCATATGCCAAAGTCCTCAGCTTTGGAAGTTGGTGATGATATAAGTACATAAATAGAGCAAGAAGACATACTCTCATTATAAAAGTATCTAAAAATCTACTATCTACTATTGCTACCTACTAAACAATGATGAACTCCATAAATCTTTATCTCAACCAAAATGTAAGGTAGCTAACAGGAACAAGAAGACCATGTTTTCCAAGTTCCCTTAGAGATTACAAAGTTTACACCACCCATTTGATTCATTCTGATTTATTTTTTTTAAAACTAATGGCAAATTTTATTTCTCCAATGCAGATCTCATTCTCCATCTACCTATGACTTTCTCTGTCTCTTCTGAGCTAAGGTAGTACTTGTTATCTGTACTTAATTGAAACCCAGTGTCAATTTCTTTATGATACCTAATTCTTTTGAAATCATGGGTGTGTTCATAAATCTTGATAGCCTACCCAGTGACTAGCATGCCATAGGCTCTTCATTACATTTGCTGATTGACACATGGGGGAAATTTTCCCTCTGATCATACACATCAACAACTGCACACACACACAGCCAGATCATCAAAGTGACACTTTAGGCACATACTCCCTTGGTTGCCTCCTAAAATGTCAGTAATTTGCTCGCTTTTACCCTTCCTGTTGTTTCCAATAAGCTTAATTTATAATTTTTTTATTATCTTTGTCAGTGAGTAACAACTTCAGCATCATTCCAAGATACTTCTAAAAATAAGCAATTTGGCCTAGCAATCCTTAAATCTTTGAATATTCTTCTCCAATAGTATTTATTAGTTATTTTTCCTTAACAAATTCTATAATTATGGGTTTCCAAAGCCTTTCGTGAGAGAATAAAGAAAAACCATGATTGCACTTATTTTTATTTTTTTCAAAGACAGGACAAGAAAATTATGCTGATGTTGCAGTTGATTTACATTTTAAAAGGTGAATACATCATTTGTTTGAACTTTACCCTCATAACTCTTATGGTGATAAGAGATACTGGATCCCCCCACCCCGCCACTTCTGAAGTTCTTTTGTGTCATTTTTCTGAAGCAGTCTTTTAAGCATTCTCGAAAATGAACTGAATGGCCCCATTAGGTTTAGCTCTTCAAAAGAAAGAACTAAATTTGCTCTTCATCAGCAAACACTACAGTTTTCCTCTAACTCAATCCCCTGCCAGCCTCAAGTACAGTGTAATTTGAAAGTCATGGGTGAAACCATGTACAACTGAAACTTAAAAACACATTAAGCTCTCAAAATATAGAAATCAAAGAACAAATAAAATATCTTTTAGGAAAGTAGGGAACATCTATAACCAAGGAGGAAAAGAAGATGTGTGAAGAATGGCCCAGGACTTAGGAGAGCCCAGAGGACCAATAAACCTAAGTGTGTTTGAGACACTGATTCACCCTACAGATGATTCACCCTGCAGATCGCAGGAGAGCCACGCACCACAGAAGGCTCTGGTCAGGGAGGGGCTGAGAACAGGAGCACGGTTTGTGTTCATCACACCGGGTTCTCTATTCCCGCTGACACTTAGTATAGTCAAATGACTGCTTCTCAGCCTACCTGGGCAGGAAAAAGGAGGTACAGCCCGTGGAGAAACTAAACCAGAAAAGTTCTAGACACGAGGACACAAAATACAGAGAAGAGGAGGAGTCAAGTGTGAGACAGGAAACAGAAAGATGAAGGGAAATCTGCATACTGAGCAGGAGGAACACCACACCTCTTTCTCCCACTTGGATCCAGAACCTGAGTACCAGATATACAAACCCGAAGTAGAAGATAATAGTGTTTCTCTTGGGGAAAATTGGCCATCACAGAGTAAAGGATAAAATAAGCTACTATTTATTATTATTTATTGTGCCGAGCCCGCTCAGCCAAGGGCTCACAAGCCTGAGTGAGGGCGGTGAAGGATGAAGAAATGACAGACAAAGAGAATAAGCTGAGTCTAGGTCAGTGATGGCGAACCTTTTGAGCTCGGCATGTCAGCATTTTGAAAAACCTTAACTCTGGTGCCGTGTCACATATAGAAATTTTTTGATATTTGCAACCATAGTAAAACAAAGATGTATATTTTTGATATTTATTTTATATATTTAAATGCCATTTAACAACGAAAAATCAACCAAAAAATTGAGTTCGCGTGTCACCTCTGACACAGGTGTCATAGGTTCACCATCACTGGTCTAGGTGGATCTTCCTGTGCCTGGCTGAGGCCACAGAGAGAGAGAGATCCAGAGGCAAGCTGAGCCTTTATTTTATAGCCAGAGGTAAACAAGGTAGTGGTCACCATAGTTACAATGTTCTTGTGAGTTTCACTTGTTTTGGCAGCACTTGCTACATCTTCCTCAGCCCATTAGCTTCCCAGATAAGATCTAGGGAGCATCATAAGGTCAAGCCTAATTCTGCTAAGAGGACTGTGCCCTCTGAGCTGGGACTTGTTTGTGGCTTTGCCAACAGGTCAGTCCAAGGCTTAACCTTATAGCCGTGCCCTACAATTTATTTATTTATTTTGTTAATCCTCACCTGAGTATAGTTTTTCCATTGGTTTTTAGAGAGAGTGGAAGGGAGAGGGAGAGACACATCAATTGGTTGTCTCCAGTATGCCCCTGAATAGGGCCGGTATGTGCCCTTGACTGGAATTGAACCCAGGACTCTGGTCTGCAGGCCGATTCTCTATCCACTGAGCCAAACGGGCTAGGGCAGATGCTACTATTTAGAAGATGCTCCCAAAAGACAGATGGCCATCTGATTGTCCTAGAGTGAAGCTTATCACTGGATATCCCTGCCTATAGAGTCAATGTTGAGTGGAGAACACCCAGGCAAACTGTAGGCTTGTTAGTTTGGCCAATTTCAAAAAATATGAGAAATAATTAAGAGTTCTACCTGAATTATACTGGTCATCATTATCAACTAGAAGCCAGTTCATTCTTTGGGGCAGCATCTCTCTTTTGACTAAATCCTTCCAGAAATTGGTTGCTGAGGCTCACCTCCATCGAGCACATGTTGCATCTGAAAGCGATGAGGCACCACCTGAAAGATTTTGGTTCCTGGAACACCTCTAAGTGTTTCTCTTTTATCCTTTCCAACCTCAATTCTTTAAAGACAGGGATACTTGGCATAAGCTATTGGATATATAAAAAATAATTCTGAAACAGACAGCGTGATCCTCAGTTTATGCTCTTATTTGTAAATTTCCATGTTTGTTTTTCTTCCCAGCGATCTCTACGTGTCAAAATTATGCCTGTCAACTCAAATGCCATAGCAATGCCTTTCTTCCTTAGGATCCCATTTGACCCCAGCATCTGGATGATGCCAGCGTTACAAGAAAATGATGACAACAAAGAACGTGAATTTCAAAATGAACAGTTCTCAGTGATAGACATGAATCAGTGCTCCTTTTTATTCTCCACGTATTCTGTATTTATCTGGAACAAACAGTTGGGCAAATAAGATCAGTAGGAAAATCAATGAGCAGCCCATAAGACGTGGTAAAGTCTGAAGAGATCATATTAACTGCTCCTAGCAACAGCTCAGCACAATGCCTCACATAACTGCCACAATGAATAACCTGATTTCAATGACAAATAAAAGGAGAGCACTTCTGAGCTTATAAAAGTTGCATCATCAACTAGGCTTGCCTTCCTCTAGACAGGCAGTGTATTAGCTAAGGAGAGCTGAAACGCTGTAGAAATGTTAGCTTGCCTTCTCAAGAATTCTAGCCATGAATAATATCCCAGAGACTAACACCAAGGAACTGGTCTGCAGTCAGTAACAGATGCCTTGATAGTACAACACAAATTCAAGAATTGTGAATTAAAAATCCCCAGTTTGTACAGAATGCGTTTTGAACACTCTGTGGTCTTTTTGGATTCACCCATACTATGGCCTCTATCTTTATGTATCTCACTTCCTCCTCTCCTGTTCACTCACATTTTCCTCTCAGGTCTCTCTAAAACATCTCCACCTCTTCAAGTTCATTGTCTCTGAAGTCCTTTTCTTGTAAGTTCACATATAATGTGTTTCTTCTTGGGCACACTCAACAACTTGCTGTTACATGACCAATGTGTCTCTCCCTCCTGCAACATAAGCTCCCTGCTGGCAGATGCATCCAATTCCCTCTTGTCGGTGGTATGTTCTCCTACGGGCACTCATATGTCAAGTTACACAACAACAGCATGGAAGGATCATCGTGTCTGGGTGTACAATTTGGGGCTGTGCTCCAAGCTGTGCTGGGCTGGGCTGGTTTGAGATGTGCTGTTTGGTGTTCAGGAACCAGAGTGTTGGGACTATAGGCAACGGCGGTACCATGAGAGCTTATCCCACTGACCCACTTGCTTGATGGAACAATTTGGGGTGGGAAATCCCTGGTGGTGGGTTGTTTGGTGGCCGTTTTGAGCCAAACATCAAATCCAGCCAACGTTGGAAGGCCCTATCAAAGTGAGTACCAGTAAAGGGGAAATTGTTAGGAGAATAATAATGAGGACACACAATGCCAGGGCATGGGAAGGTGTGGTGAGGGAACCCAATGTAAGAACTTTTCAAGCGAAGAGAACATAAGTTTATTTGGCAGAATAGAGCCAAGATGAAGCTCTGAAGTGCCCTTAAGGCTTAAAAGCACTGTGACAGTCCTGGCCAGTTTTCTCAGTGGTTAGAGTGTTGGATCTAAGGATCTCGGGTTCAATTCCCAGTTAAGGTCATGAACCTCGGTTGCAGGTTCAATCCCTGGCCACCAGTCAGGATGTGAGCTGAAGGCAACCAATTGATGTGTCTCTAACACATTGATGTTTCTCTCTCACTGTCTCTCTCTCTCTCCTCCCCTGTCCCTTCCAGTCTCTCTAAAAATTAACGGGAGAAAATCTCCTCTTCAAGTGAAGATTAAGAAAAAAGAGAAAAGTAAACAACACTGTAACAGACAGTCAAAGACTGAGTTGCCTCACATAATGCTAATGAGAGAAGACAAGCTCCGTGGAAAGGGTAACATTTTGCAAAAGAGATAATGAAATAAAACCCCTAACATCACAGAAACTATTGTTTCAGTAAAATCCATGCATCCTTGGCAAATCAGCACTTATTTGTAAAAGATTATGTCCCTGGAAAGTTTTAGATTACAAATTAAAATAGAGTAGCTTGCTATTCATTAAAACTTTTAGGTTAAAAAAGTATCTTATAATACACAAGTGTAACTGATCAATATTAGTTAAAATCTTCAATATGTTCTATATGCTTGGATTCTTTAAAAATGGAGATGATTATGGGGAGACCACCAGCTACTCAGGGAGCTGCAAGAGGCCTAGGATAAAGGTCTAAGGACTGACTTCCCCACCCCCTTCCCCTGGACTTGCTTACAGAGATGGGTCCCTGGACAGGTAACCGCTAATCTGGAAGGATGAGCACAGCCCTTACCTCAGAGTGGTATCATGAGTTCCAAAAGGCGGGGGTTTCCACTCCTTCCCTTGCCATAGAAAGCACATTCGTGAATTTAAGGGAAGATCTTGAAGAACCCAAAAGACTGACATTGCTGACGGTCAACCTGACAGGATTTGAAACTAACTGCATAAAATAAACTATGCACACTTATTTTCATCCTTAGCTTGGAAATGCTTTTCAGAGGATATTAAATATCTACAAATTATGTTTTTAACTTGTTAAGTTTGTTTTTAATTGATCCACTGATTTGGAATCATTAACTGCCCCATTCTAGAGATGGAACCTGTGTTGCATAAAAAAGATAAATCTATATTTCTTTAATTGGACATGTCGAGGCACCTTTAACAGCACATCATTTTCACCCTCATCTTACCACCTCATCCTCAGCCACACGGTGCCCTGACTGGTTACCTATCAACTCTTATCCTGAAGCCCTGGCAGATGATTCTAATTCTCACCCCACTGAGCTCCCAGACGGAGATGTTTTGCTGTCCTCCTGGGTGAGCGCCCCCTGGTCCTTGCGCAGCTTATTCTTGGAATTCTCCCATCCTTCCAAATGCTAGGCATGTGATGCCCATTCACCCTCCCCGCATCACTGAGCCCTCAGTGTACATACAGATATGCAGCATTTAATAGAAAACCTACCAAAGTCAGGAAGAAGAAAGCACCAGAGAAAGCAATCTGTTGAGAACCAAGAAAAGAGAAAAGTATCATCACAGGAACGGAATAAAACCAACAGCCTGGATGGAAACCTTGAGCCAACCTTTTCCTTAAAATATTTAAAACACCGCATCCAGGGAAGGCACAGTAGCTAGGAGAGCGTCAATGAGCTGTGTGCCCGCTGGAAGTGTAATTCAGCCCAGAGCCGATCATCTGATATGTCCTGGATGCGCCTCACTGACGATTTCATCACCCAGAAAGTAAAGAAAGCAATGAGCGAAATGGCAGCTCGGGACTGGGTCCTGCCAAGGAGAAAGAGCAGGAAGATGAGCTGGATGTAAGAAAATGGAGAGTAAAGGGCCGTATCGCAGTGAGTGCGGTAATCACCCGTGCAAGGGCGGAGGACCTGGGCTAGACATGAAAATGATTTTTTAAAGCCGGGAAGAAAGCAATCGGAAGAATGAAATAAAGAGAACCAATGAAAACTAGATTTGCCTTCATCGTCAGAAACTAAAGGAATGTCTTCACAAGAAAGGGCAGTCCTATTAAAAAATCGCAACTATGCATCCTTAAATTACCTCAAGGGGAGAAAACTGATAAGACTATCATAGGGCTGGTTGCACACAGAATTTTCTAACAAGCTCAGATTTAAAGAAAATATATTATAAAGCCTTAGAGTGATTTTCATGCCTCTGAGAACTGCTTCTGCTTCTCTCTCCAACCTCCCTTCACGCCTCCGTGCCCATCGGCAGCCCCCCTCCCTGGCTTGGCCCCCCTCACTACCCTGGTCCCCCTCATTGTCCCAAACCCGCTCACTCTGCTTCAGTTCTTGAAGGTCCTGCTTCTTACCTTTGTAAGTCTTCATCCATACTGTTCCCCAGTCCTGGATCACTAGCACCTTACCCTCCTCTGCTGCCTACTTCCCCCGATTACATTCTGCGCCTCTTTTAGATCTTAGCTCAAAGGGTAATATCCCAGGAAAGTCTGTATCAGATGCCCTGGGACGTGTATTCTATCAACATCCTCCATTTTACTTTTATATTATATTCTTCCAACACCCTCCACTATATTTATATATTATATGTACATATAAATTATATGTATTTGTAGAAATTATAACAGCTTGTTATACATGAGGGGTTTGTTGATTAAAATCTGTCTCCCACACTAGCATATAATCTCTGTGAGGCCAGATGCAATGTCCATTTTGCTCATCACGAGAAGTCCAGCGTCTAGCTCAGGACTCAGCACATATTATATGTGCATTGAGTATTTGTTTTTATTGTTGTTGATTTCACACAAAAATGACTGAATACCAAAAGTAGATGAAGGGAAACTTGACAAAGATGTGTCCACAAAAGGGAGATTAAAACTGTTAGAATAATGACAAGTAGACTAAAGGTAAAAAGACCTGATGTTTGCTAAGCATAAAATGTTAATACCGGAGAAGTCCTGTGACATTCCCTCTTTAAGGTCAGACCATAGAGCAATTTAATTAAATGCTGAATTGATTCTGACAGCTAAAGGGTCCATTCTAATGGCCTAATGATAGAGCAAAGCTACAATGGTCAATTGTGTTTACTATATGCTGTCCAAGATAAACTTCTTCTAGAATATTGAATTTTATGGAAGGAAGAACCAACAGAACAAATCTATATCTTAATAAAATTCAGTGTTAAAACAACATTAAGACAACAGTTTTCCCGAGACAAAGAGAAATGGAATTGTGACAGAAAAGGTGACTTTGGGGTTAGTTGCTATATGCCTCCATTAATTTTGGTTTATATTTTTCCAGGAGATTATAATGCATTTGTTTACACTGCTACCAGATACCATAAATCTGGAAGAAGGAAAAAGAGAAAATTCTGCCGCAATATTATGGCCAAAGCTATTTTTACTTCTATTCCAGTAAAATGAGTGCTGAGTGTCCTAACTGTGACCAATTAAAGGCAGGCAGAACAGACCAGTGGTCTTCAGTTTCACAATCTCTTAGACTGAATTTACATGAATGTCAGCCCTGAAAATTGAAAAATTTGAAATCATTTACTCAACCGGTCAAAACCTGTGTATCAATCGGATAAAAACAATTAGAGAAGAAATGATTACATTTACTTATTACTTCCAAAAATAGGGTTTCCGTGAGGAATTCAGAAGGAAATCTTTACATTGTGTTCTCTCTCTCAAAACAGTTATTGCTGAGAGCCTCAATGTGTTCAGCACTGAGTGAATCCTTGAACTACCCAATAAATCATTTTATGAAGATGTAATAGCTTTCATTGACAGAATTGGACACAGGGTGAGTGAGATTTATAGGGCGACCAGCATTAGGCATATGGTTGGTACCTCAATGCAAGTTACTCAGTTTCTCTGGTTCATAGTTTTTCCCATCAAAAAATGTGTATGAATCACAAAATCTTTTATTAAGATTATTAGAGCTAATGCATGTAAAACTATTAATCACAGTGTTGAGCACATAATAGGTGCTCAGTTAATATTTATATTGTATTACATTTTTTTTAAAAAAGGAGAAAATGCATAAATTCAAAATGACAGTTTGACTTTTCAAAACAAAGTAGATTTATAAATATTATTTTAGCAGGTGAAATACTCCTAATGAATAGAGACAATGAAAGCATGACTTTAAATCAAAATCAGCCCTAACTGGTTTGCTCAGTGGATAGAGCATCGGCCTGTGGACTGAAGGGTCCCAGGTTCGATTCCGGTCAAGGGCATGTACCTGGGTTGCGGGCACATCCCCAGTGGGGTGTGTGCAGGAGGCAACTGATCAATGTTTCTATCTCATTGATGTTTCTAGCTCTCTTTCCTTCTCCCTTCCTCTCTGTGAAAAATCAATAAAATATATTAAAAAATAAAAATAAATAAATCAAAATCACCAATGATATGCATATAACTGTAAGTTTAAATAATATGCCTGAGAGAGAGGTTCTGTGAATGTTCAGGAATCTGAGGGAGAGAACAAGAAGAATTGTGAACTTGGGTCCAAAATGCAAGTGAGTGGTAACCCATCACTGGATTTGAAATATACCATACAATTGAATGTAACTTTCACACTTAAAAAAAGGTTTTATTGATTTCAGGGAGAGGAAGGAAGAGGGAGAAACAGAAATATCTACTGGCTGCCTCCGGCACGCCCCCTACTAGGGATTGAGCCTGCAACATGGGCATGTGCATTGACCCAAAATCAAACCCTGTCACCTCCTGTTGTATGGGTGGATAATCAACCAGCTGAGCCATACTGGCCAGGGAACTTACACTCTTAAATGCAGCTCATATTATTTTACATGCAGCTTGTTCAAATAATATTTTGTATAAAAGGGGTTAAATGGCCCTTAATTAACCTGTGAAAATATATATCTCTAATAATGTATGTATAAATGTGTGTGGGAAGATGGCTTTATGACATCTCACTACCCTTAAATTTTTCACCAGATTTTGCAGAAATTTACACATTTAATGAGGTGTTAAATACCCAATTCATATTTGGCTTCCTTAATAATCAAATATATTTTCTTCCTTAATATTGTCCATAGAATACAGTGAATGGCAATTCCACTAATTGTAAGAGTTTTATTCCAAATGCATTTCTAAAATTTCAGTAATTCTTCTTTGGAGTAACATTCGCCCCAAACAAAAATCTATTAATTTAAAACCAGTTTCTCTTTAAACATCCTAACTTTAACACATTTTCTCTATAGAACATTCTCCCCCCACCCAACCAAGAAGGGGGAAAATGGTGCTGATTAGGAACTGATTAGAAACTGTGATAAGAGCTTTACCATGTACAGATGTAGACTTAAAACAAGTCTATAATTATCAGCAGCATTTTAAATAATTTAGCAGCAAGATGCTTCATGGATTATGCCTTTATTCTATAATAACATTCCAATATTCATTATTCATAATCATTACTATGCTTATTAGCAGAGCGATCTTCCCCCTGACTTCCTTGTTAATTCAGTTTTGTTGGGCATAAAGGTATACAGAACATAGAGTTAATCTGCACCATGTAACCTTCCCATTAGTCTAGATATAGCTGCTGGTTAAAAGTTGATTCTTGTGTATATTAAAGAATAAAGCTGCCCTAGTTGGTTTGGCTCAGTGGATAGACCGTCTGCCTGTGGATAAAGGATCTGGGTTCGATTCTGGTCAAGGGAACATGCTTGGGTTGCGGGTTCAATCCCCAGTGGGGGGCATACAGGAGGCAGCCAATCAATGATTCTCTCTCATCATTGATGTTTCTATCTCTCTCTTCCTCTCTGAAATCATTAAAAATATATTTTTTAAAAATCTGAACTCTTAAAAAAAAAAGAATAAGGCAATAGCATTTCATTCAACCAAAAACTGTCTTAACCAGTTACAATTTACCTGATGCATTTATTTTGAGGGATAAATATAATTTTACTTGATAGGGAAAGTTAGAAAAACAAAATAAGATAACATTTGTTCATGGGGGCACATTGGCATTGTAAATTTGTAAGTTGGTGAGAGGCAATAAAATGCCTCAATACAGGCTTTGGTGTCAGAGAGATAGAAGGCCTAATCTGGACTCTGTCAATACCAGTCATTGTTCTATTTTTCTATGAGGAGGGACAGTGACATTTATTTCATAGAGTTGTTATGAGGATTCAATGAGATGATATGGTTAAAATGCTTAGCACACTGCTCGCCACATAGAAAGGCCTTAATGTACCATCCCCATTAATACAAGTACCACAACCCTTTAGTGAATTAGTCAACAGTTACAATGATCAGAGACTCAGTAATCCAACTTATGGAAGTCTTCCTAAAGGAATTAATCTTAACATCAAACACTGAACAATAATTATCTTAGTGAAACAACGGAACACAGCCCGAGTGTCCAAAATTTGCTAAAAGTCAGGTATAGTGTGGAAAAGTCACTCAAATGAGGCTTCTTTAGTTAAGACACCTAAACTTATAGTTATCCTATATAATAAAGATTTAATATGCTAATTAGACAGAACAGAACGACCTTCCAGCAAGTCATCTGGACGAAGCCAGGGCTACAAAGGTCGAGGCAGCCAGGGCTGTGAGGGATGAGCCCCTTGCACAAATTTTGTGCATCGGGCCTCTAGTAAAACTATAAATATTCTCATGATGTAGTGTTATTTCTATGACAAAAGTAGTATCTAAAACATATACATTATAACTGTAGCTATCCAAAAATATACATAGAATGATTCAGAAGACTATTGCCCAACATTAATGATAATTATGTTACTGTGATAATATTTTCAGAAGCCTCTTTTCCTTTTCTTATTTCAAAATAGATGTTATAATGTGGTTCTACTACACTTATAATAAATGCAATTGAAGCATTTGAGTGTGCTGACTTGCTTCATCTCCCAAACAAGTGAGGTGGTTCTGATAATGTTGGGTGACCCGTATCAGAGATGGCTTGGTAAAGAATGGCCTGTGGTAAGTCCCTCTGGCCGCCTGTCAGTGCAGCCTGTGAGATAGGAAGGATTTTTACATATTTAACTGGTTGGAGGAAAAACCAAATGAAGAATAATATTTCCTGACCTGCGCCAATTACATACAATTCCAATTTCAGTGTCCATAAATAATGTTTTACTGAAACACAGACAGGTCCATTTATTTACAAACTCTCTAAGGCTGCTTTTGCCCAACGATGACAGAGTTTGAAGTAGTTGCAACAGAGATCATATGGCTACAAAGCCTAAAATATTTCCACATGTCCTTCACAGAAATGGTTGATGGTCCTTGCTGTAGGGATCACTTTAACTAAAAACTGGTAGAAGTCAGATACACCGAACGGAATCTGTAGGCTCCGTCCAGTGTGGAGGTTCTCTTATTCTCTGATAGCTGTCTGCATATAAGCAGCAGGTGAGGAGCCACAGATTTAGAAACAGCAAGACAAATTACACATCCAAGGAGCCTCACAGGGCCAAGACAGGGAAACTGGCTACAAATAAGAGGAAATACAAGAAAGGCCTGAGAATGAAAAAGCATAGACCTTGATCCTGAAGCTTTTCTGTCCCATCTTCCTTCCTTTTTATTCTTAAAGGAACTGAGGATGGGCAGTTTTAGTTTGAGCCAAATGGAAATGCTATTTTCTAGGTCAAAAACCATTGGATCCCGATCATTTCATTCAGTGCAAGTAAGTAAACTTTGGGGACAAAACTGCCACGGCAAATTCTGACAAATGCAATTTGGCCACAATAACTCCCGATTTAGAAATGGATTAAATTATCTCATATCAGCACATTTTAATGGAAGTTAGGTGCTCTAGATTGAAAATGTTTAAGAAGTTTTGTATTCCAAAGCTTCGATTAGATACTTTCTTTTGACATTTGAAGGACGTATATATGCATCTTACTGGATTGTCATTGATTATAACTTTCCATCTCACACATAGTTCAATGTGAATTTGGTTATTTAAAAGTTCACTTGATGGGCTGGTTGAAAAACTGAACTATTCTGGTCACAAGAGAAAATAAATTATTTCACTTTTTCAAAACTAACTTAATATGGGAGGGTCTGCCCTTTAGGTCTAGACACAGGAATAAGAGAAGTGGGTGAGGTAAGTGTGGACTGTTTTTAACATGTCAGTAATGTATATTAGAAATCAAGGAAATGTGAGAAATCTTGAATTGTAATTGAAGTAGAGCCTTAGACAGATTAGATTGTTAAGAACAAAGTAACAAAAAGATGGTATTGAACAGAATATTAAGCGCCCTCCTTTACTGTCAAAGGGGGTCAGAACAGGCCTCCCCAATAGGTGGATGAATTATTTGGCATGTGGACTATTTTGAGCTGATGGCAATTGAGATGCACTTAAAATGAACTTTTACCTCTCCCATAAAGAAGTTAAATTGGGGATCTTACACATAATCAGAGTTACTACCAGAAAAATATGTTATGACCTTTCTGTATACAGGGCATATAGCTAATTACTGAACACCTGGTCTTACCGCCCTGTGAATTACCTTCTCTCTTCTGAAGCCCCAGGCCTCTATCTCTTTCCTTGGCTCGATGTTGCATAGATACCTCATTTCACCGTTCTATCTTTGAACCTCTCATGCATGTGGGGTTCCAATATGTACAAAATTAAATTTGATTTTCTTCTGTTAGTCTGTCTCATGTCAATTTAATTATCAGTCCAGCCAAAAGAACCTTTGAGGGAAAGAACGCTGCAAATCATTTTTAATAATTCTTGATCTAAAACCCAGGAATACTTTCACGATTATGTGAAAAGTTCAATAATGAATAGCTGGAACTGTGTGTAAAAAATAAAATATGAACCTAACCTAGTTGAGAAGAAATTAACTTTGTCAAACAGGGACAAACAAAACCTTTAACTAAGCTTAAATCATTCCATTTGTTGCAAATTTGGCTCCATTTGCAACTTTTACTAAGTAACAGATCTGCAGAATAAAATATGTGACTTCAGCCCCTGAGGACTCAACTGATCCATCAGCTTATCCTCTCTGGCTTATTTTTCCTCCTGGAGTAAGAGTTTGTTCTTGGTGTATTACTTCTACATCTCCTACAAACTCAGAGCATGTCCCTGAGGTTACTGCGGGTGAACACAATAGTAAAAACTCTCACCACAACATAAGAAGTACTAAAGAAACAGTTTTCCTCAAAGAAAAATGTGACTCTTCCCATTCAAATATCTCATAATGATGTCTAGCAAATACACAATAATTTCCGCGTTAATTTCAACTTTATGGTACTTTTAATGTCAAAGTACTAAATGTACATATTAAATCCTGATATGGACTTTATCATCAAAGAAAACGTCTGTCCTTTGTATGCGCAAAAGACATAAACTTCTTTATGAGTCAAGTGTTCTTTGGTTATCAAAATGCTATCACCAATGTATTTATATTTTTCAGAACTACTGGCCAAATTATAATAATTAGGCAGGTGAATCGAATCTAAGCAGGAGAGCCAATGGCCCAGTTTCAACACAGAATTCAGAAAGATGACTTTCAGTCATTTCATTTCACTAGTCCACTATTACCGTCCATTCCCACCCCCCAAACCAAACACACACACACACACACACACACACACACACACACACACACACACCAACCTTAATGTATCGGGTAAAACATGCAAAACTAGTTCTTAGAAAACTTCATAGATTTCCAGGGCTGGAAAAAATTATGTTAGGCATCATTGTGAAATATTGTCTTTAATTCACGTATATTTCTTGTTGTTGATAATCTTTTTATTTTATTTTTTTGATGGTAAGATTTCACTTCATTTTACATACCTCAGAAAACCACCATTTGTGTACAACCAAGTAAGTTAGTTTGCTCTCATGGATCCTACAACAAATTACTCATTCGAGGGCCTACCAATAATCGAAGAGGGTGACTTTCAACCCTCTCTCTTGAAAAGTCTATTTCTCCAAATCACTGATGCAATAATAAATATTAAGTATTTATTTAAGGAGGTAAAACTTGAACATCCGATTGCCTACTTGAAATAAGAAAAAAAAACCTTGGTGTTCATTTCAAGTCGGAGCTTAGCTTGCCAGGCAGAGAGCCACGTCCCATGTTTTGGCGCTGATGGCAGTGGGCCTTGATTTCCAAGTTCAAAATAATCAGTGCATTGTGTTTTTTTGTGTGTTGCAGGGAGGGGTGGGGTGAGGAATTTGTTAACCCTCACAAAAAATCCTAATAATATTTTTCCGTTGATCTTTTAGAGAGTGGAAGAGAGAGGGAAGGACAAAGAGAAACATCGATGTGAGAGGAACACATCCAATGGGTGCCTCCTGCATGCGCCCCGACCTGTGAGGAGCCTGCTACCAAGGTGCATACCCTTGACCTGAATCAAAACTGGTACCCTTTGGTCCACAGGCTGATGCTCTATCCACTGAGTGAGACTGGCTAGGGCAAAATAATGTGTATTTGGACACATTTCTTTCATCAGGTGCATAAAAATTTCTTCATCTGTATTCCACTTGGCCCCAAATAAGTGAGCTGGCTTATTTTTATAAATTTGTGAATCCAACCATGAATGTAATCAAGAAACAAGAGCCAGCAGAAATCTACTATAGCCCTGGCCTGGTCTTTTCAAAATGATTTGAAGTCCTGAGCTCATTGTGGCTCATCCGCATGTACATAAACCTGCCTTTCAGTTTGCAAGGACAGAGGCCTCTCCTGCTGCTCCTTTGCTCATTGGCTCCGTGGTGCATTATACAACAGGCTTGACTTTTTGCAAATTGTAGCTTTGATTTAAAAAACAAAACAAAATCAACCTCAAAACCCATTTCTCAATGGCACGCCAGATTTTAAAATATAATATAGCTAAAGTGGAAAAAAACATCTTTTGAGTTTGTTTTCTACACAAAATTGCTTTTCATGTGATTTCTGTTAGCATATGCAAGTTCTGATTCTCCCCAGAGTGCACTGCGCAGTTGGCAGTCATTTTTTTCTTTTGGATGTGGCGTATCTTATACAGAAACAACGATCAACTACTTAAAAATCATTTTCATTTTTGACATTCTCTTTTCCAGTCATTAAGATAAAAAGAGGTTTTCATTAAAAAATGAATTAAAATTTACAAATAACACATTGCCAAGATTCAATACAAATGTGACTAACTGGTCCTGCAGATGACTACTTGGTAGGACATCATGAACATAAGCATATTATGCAGAAGTTCGGATTCTAAAGAGTCAGAGGATACTAATTTCTACAGGGATATCTATTTGTCTTTCTTTCTATAATTAGCCATTTTAAACATATCTTCAGGTCCACAATTTTAACTTTCAAAAGAAGAAAGCATACTGTAAAGTTCCATTTGAAACTTCAAGAAAATTAAAATTTCAGAAAATTCAGAATGTAGAGCAGTAGAGAAAATGTAACACCAATATAGTAAATAAATAACTCAAAAATATCATTGGCAAGATTTAGTTAAGATCTATACTAATAAAAGGGTAATATGCTAATTATACCAGATGTCTTCCGGACATTCTTCCAGACAAAGCCACCAAAGCCATGGTGGAGAGGCTGAGGCAGAGGCGGTTAGGGGTGATCAGGCCACAGGAGAGAGCAGTTAGGGGGATCAGGCTGGCAGAGGAGAGCAGTTAGGGGGATCAGGCTGGCAGGGGAGAGCAGTTAGGGCAATCAGGCAAGCAGGGGAAAGCAGTTAAGAGGATCAGGCCGGCAGGGGAAAGCAGTTTGGGGGATCAGGCTGGCAGGAGAGCAGTTAGGGGTGATCAGGCAGGCAGGCATAGTGGTTAGAGGTGACCAGGCAGGTAGGCAGGTGAGCAATTAGAAGCCAGTGGTCCCGGATTGCGAGAGGGATGTCTGACATCCCCCAAGGGGTCCTGGATTGAAGAGGGTGCAGGATGGGCTGAGGGACCCCCCTCTCCATGTACAAATTTCGTGCATCAGGCCTCTAGCTACATAATAAAATGAAAGAAAAAAGGCAGCATGGCTTAAAATTTAATCAGTTAAAATCAAAAGAAAGGCAAAAGACCCAGACTAGCCAACCCTATATTAAAGGAAAAGAACAAAATTGGAGGATGACTGTATAAAGCTACAGTAACCAAGACAGTGTGCTATTGGTGAAAGAATAGACAAACAGACCAACTTATCTTTACAAAGAAGCAAAGGCAGTACAATAGAGCAAAGACAGTCTTTTCAACTAATGGTTCTGAAAAACTAGACAATCGCATGCAAAACAAAGAGAATGCTTGAATGCATATTTCTAAGGGAAAGATGCTAATCAAAAGGCTGCATACTATATACCAACTACAAGACATTCTAGAAAAGGTAAAATGAGGGTGGTAGTGAAAATATTCGTGGTTGTTAGGGGCTGGAGATGGAGGGACAAGTAGGCAGGGCACAGAAGATTTTTAACGGAATTAAAAATACTCTGTATGATACCATAGTGATAACTACATGTTATCATACCATTGATCAAACCCATAGAAAGTACACCAAAAGTGAACCCTAATTAAACTATAGACTTTGGGTGAGTATGATGGTCAATGGAGGTTCATCAATTCTAACAAGCATGCGACTATGGTGGAGGATATCGATAATGGGGGAGCTATGCATGTGTGGGAGCAGCGAGTATATAGGGAATCTCTGTACCTCCCTCTCAATTTCTCTGTGAACATAAAACTGCTTTACAAAAGCCTTTACAAATTAAGAAAGAAAAAGAAAGTTTAAGTAGGTTGTCAGCTTAATACCTGGGACTTACTCGCGGTTTGTTGTTAGGACAAGAAAGGTATCTGCTATTGCTACATGAGATGCATCTTTTGATAAACATAAAAGGTGTTTGCATTGATAATTCTAAAAATAATCTACATTCCAAACTTTTCTTACTATAACATGTATCCACTTGACATATGTCAACGCTTACTCCCATGGAATGAAAGAATAATAGGATCTATGGTATATGAATTATATCTCAATGAAGTTGTTGATAAAAAAATAAACAGCCCTGGATGGTGTGGGTCAGTTGGTTAGAGTATCATCCTGTGCTCTGAGAGTCTCGGGTTCAATTCCCAGTCAGGGCACATACCCAGGTTGCTGGTTTCATTTGTATGCAACCAATCAATGGTTTTCTCTCTCTCTCTCTCTCTCTCTCTCTCTCTCTCTCTCTCTCTCTCTCTTCTCTCTCTCTCTCTCCCATTTGCTAAAATCAATAAAAACATATCCTTGTGTGAGAATTTTAAATAAATGAACAGAGGGAAAGAAGAATAACAGCATGCTTTTCTTTATTTTTTAAGAAAAATGGGTCAGGGTAATAAAAACCATTGCGTGGTGTTAAGCCTATGAGATTTCTAAAAGGGAAGTGAATTGGGAAAAATATAAATTTTATAAATTATCATATTAATCATAAAAGTACTCTAAGCCTCTCACTGGTATTGAAATAGAATTAATAAATTATATCTAACTATGTGAAAATGAATCTCCCCTATTCTGTATTTTATTTACTGAGCAGCCTTTGAATAAAAGATTTCCACCCACTGAATTTTCATTCCATATAAATATTTTAAAAACAATAAATATACTTTAACCTTCTCTTTTATATTGTTCTCAAAGAACACACTCTGGAATGTGTTATTTTGGTGGGTTCAGTTTAATTTTTAAAATGTCTTTTAATGGGATTTTTTGAATCACTGGAGCCCTGGAAACTAATTTAAAAGAAAACCTCTCAAAATACTGGTCCAGCATATTTTCGATTCTATAAATCAGTCATGAGCAAGAATCCAAGTCAAAGGGGATCATTTTTTAGGGGATTTTTGAAATGTAATTCACTACTCTAATTTCAATTTTGAAATTAAGTGACAAGTCACATAAGTAATAATGACAAGTAATATGCATAGCGGTTACACAGCTGGATACTGAAAGCGAAAATAGTTTCAAGGTAGTACAAACAGAGCAAGTCACCATTTTCTGTTGCTGTGTTCACTGCCTGGTGATCTTCTGAGTGTGACTAACACCCAGTTCTACCAGCAGAGTCCTGTCAATGTTGGATCTCCATGGGAAGTGAAAGAGATTTTCTTCCCATTTCCAAGGATGCCCTCTGGAATCTAAGAAGCATGTCTCGAGCTCCTTACCCTTATTAGAGGGTAGCTGAAAGCTTATAATTTATAGATCACAATCATATGTCCATTACATGGTTCAGATAGCCCCCGATACACACACGGTGCAGCAGCCCCGTGGTCCATAACAAAGCCAGATCTGAGTTCAAACTCAAATGCTGCCATTGACTACCTGGGTGACTGGCAAGTTATTTTACCACTTTTAGCTTCCTTTTCTTCAACTGCACGACGGAGCCTGTCTCATAGCAGTGCTGTGAGGACTGAAGGCGGGAAAATGAGTAAAAGTACTCAGCAGAGTGAGCATCCACTAAATGTTCATAACTACTGGTTTGTTCAAAACATGATGGCGAGGAGTGGACTGCTGTAGGAAAATGAGTGTTAGTATGAAAGCCAGTGTTATTTTCCTTCCTCCAGTATGAGCAGTATCGCAATGTTCCAGAGATATTTCAAATATGTTTCTGGCATAACACCGCCAAGATGTAAGACAAGGTTTTACGTATTTGGGGAATTTTTTTCAGTGGCGGCTTCTAAACGTAGGGCTGGAGTCGCTCAGTGCAGCTCGGAAGCAGCAGTGCAAACAATCTCCAGTCCAATCAGACCGGTGCTCAGGCTGCGACACAAGGCGTCTCTTCCTTTTCCCCACCTAACACAGCTCAGGAAGGTCAGGAAGACAGTCAGGCATTCAGGAGAGTTTCCAGCAATTCAAACTACAAATTGCAAAACAACTCAAGTGTCTAAAGTCACCGGTGCTTGGCTGAATACCCATTTTTCTCATTTTTTTTTTCAGATTCATTATCCTTAGAGGTTCTAGAACATTCACTGCAGTCATTCAATGAAGTCCAACAGGGTTACAGAGAAAACTTAGAAAATGGACATACATTCATCCTCTCAGTGTAAATGCTTAGGATTAAGACGGAGGATCTAAACATCATGCAAGGAATTTTTTTCTTCCTCTTTGAAAGCCATTTCATCAAGCGTTTGTACTGTCAAAAGGTAGACCAAGTAGATTGCAGAAGCCCAGTTTCTGAAGAAAGCAAACATAGCAAAGTGGGAATTTTTCTGAGTTACTGTTTGTAACTAGGATGATAGAGAAGGCAAACCCCAAACTGGCGGCTGATTTAGAATTTCTACTTCCCACTCTGACATCTGGACCAAAGTGGCAATCATCCTCCTGTGTCACACTGGTCAGGTCTGAAAGTCCCCACAGATTTAAAACTTGCTGATTGCTAAGTCATCTGATTCCACTTAGCCTCCAAACTGTGTCTAAGATAAACAATGGCCTTTTAATATATCTGCATAACAGAGAGAAGGGAGAAAATGCTAACTGTGGGGTTTGTGTTTTTGTCCACACATCTAATGTAGATGATATTGACATGACAAAGAAGCTGTGCTAAATCAGCTAAGAAATTGGGGAGCTGAAAGTCACCTCACTTTATTCCAGAATTACTTTTTATTTGTTTTGTGTGTTTTTTTCCACTTTCCTTCCTGTCCCTAAATTATTGAAAAGTTGAGGTTGTGGCTGGGGGAACAGAAAGAAAATAAGAATTATAGAGGGGGTATAGCCAGATACAAACATGTATGCAAACATGTATTCAGGGGAGCATGGGTATGCTTCTCTCCTATTTAAGTATGTGAATTGGGATCACAGCACCTAAAGAAAAATGATTCGAAGTTTTCATTCAAATAAGAATGATTTGTGTGTGTGTGTGAAATATAAGAATAGCTCAACATTTTCAATAGTTTACAGTGAAATATGCATTATTTCCTAGAAGAAATGTTTTCAGATTTTCCAATGATGATTTTCTCAAAGTCCCATCTGGAAATAAGTTACAAATGCATATGCAAATAAAACAAGAATTCTGCTTCCTGTCATGGTGAATTAGATCATTCAAAACAATCTCTCCATTGAGGGCCTCTAGGAACAAAGATTAAAATTTAAAAACAAGTCTGCTTGGAAGCACTGGGAAACAAACAAACAAAAAACAGAATGAAGAATTATTGGGAAATGGAAATAAAAGAGGCAAAAGGAAGTGATTTTAGACTTTAGGACCCATTTTGCTTCACAAGACTTGCTAATTTCAAAGGGTAGTGACTAAGAAGTCCTGAGGATCATATGGCCTTGGACAGCCTTGACGGACTAAGGCTACCAAGATTTGTGTCTAGAACCAGTGAGCAGGTTGCTGAGGGAGCCCTGCTAAACCTTACTAATTTGGGATTACAGATACATACTAGAGGCCTGATGCACAAAATTCGTGCAAGAATAGGCCCTCCTTCCCCCGGCTGTCAGCACGGGCTTCCCTCCCAGTGCTGGCTTCATCTGGAAGGTCGTCCGGAAGGATGTCCAGTCTAATTAGCATATTACACTTTTATTATTATAGATATACATATATAGGATATAGATATAAATATAGACATACACGTTAAACCCAATGAATAAAAGTAAAGTACAAGTATGCAGAAGTTTGGACTGAAGATCAGCCTTTAGTAGCTTCAATATCAGCTGAAGGTGATCTATGGCAGAAGCAACGTGAATTCTCTCTGGAGAAAGATAACACCTTCCCAGGTCTCAATTTGCTTTCCTAAACATTTTTGCAGCTATGTTGTCCAGCACACAGTAAGAGCTCTTAGCAAAGTGGGAATAGTGTTTACGAGAATGCAGACTAACAGCAACTCTCATAAACACTGGCAACCATTTTGGCAAGAGGTTGACCTTATCTCCTGAAGTTGAAAATGTGAAATTTCATATCTAGATATATACCCAACAGAAAATCATGTGCTTATGGACCAAGAGATTCGTGTCCAAGTATGTTTGGATCTGCATGATGGCCATGAGCTAGAAACAATCCACAAACCCATCATCAGTAGAATGAGTAAGTAAATTGGGACATTGATACCATTAATAGCAATAAAAGGAGCCAACTGTAGCAGGCAAAATCATGGATGACTCTCAAACATAATGTCCAGAGAAAAGGCTAGGCACAAGATAATATATATTGTCTGATTCCACTTAAATATAGAACTAAAAAAACAGAACAACTAAAACAGAACAACTAAACTATGATGTTTGGATATGCTTGCGTAGGAACTACACTCCAATGAAAAGTAAGGAAGTGGTTCAATACAATTCAGGACAGTGTCTTCCTTTGCGGGGAGACAGCGAAGTGATTAGGAAGGTCATAATGGGCTCATTGGGCAGCTGGCAATGTTCTATTTCTTGGTCTAAGAGAGTGTGTCTGTGTACATTATCCTGTATAAGGCTTTATTTCATAATAAAAAAGATATAAAAGAAAGCAAACAAATAAAAAGCTATTGCTATAAATTTAAAGTTTTTAAATATCTAAAAAATACTTCGAATTCTACATTTGCATTAAAGTTCATTTCTTTTTCTCTGATGCATTACTCCTCTAGTGATTATCTCCTTGAAGATAGTAAGGGGAAAAGTAAGAAACAGATAAGAAGTGAGTAAGAACCGTAAGATTAATATACATAAGCAACCCAAAATGAAAGTACAGAAGATAAAACTCAGAAATAAAAGATGAAGTAAAACAACAGATTAAACATATATTGAGCATAAATGAATCATAGGAAAATCATAACCCTCCCTCTCATCTAGATTATTATCTTCCAAGTCTACGTAGTGGAGCGCGAGGCACCATTAAACTTTATGGCATCATGTCACAGAAAGTCTCTCTTAAAATATGGATATGCTATCTTTGGGAAGTAACATATGATCATCTATAAGCAGTTTAATTTCTTTATCAGATTAGCTAGTCACCTGGAAATACCTTCCCAGTAAGTTCTGATTAAGGAGGAAACATAAACTTTAGTATAAGCTCTTTGAGTTTAGACATTTTTCTCCCCCCAACCCCGCACTTCCATTTGGGATTAAAGTGTGAAGCAAAGATTATAAGGATGAGAGAATATCAATTCAAGGCTGGTCTCTCTAAGGTAGTCATTAGAACTTTTAAAGACCAGGGTTTGGTGCTGCACAAAAGTTCTCTTTAGAAAGGCCAGGATAAGAGACTAGTTGAAGAGCACAGGAGATGGGAGAAGTGAGATGGAAGGTTCTTCTACTTCTGTCACATAAGACATGCAGTGGGTCAGAGGGCACCCTGTACTTATTCTCCTACGTGCCTCAGTGCTTCCTTCTGTTCCTGGCACACTCTGTGGTCTTTATCCAAGGTTTGAGGCATTTTCTGGAAGTCCTAGAAGGAACTGTCTCCTCTTGTTACATCTTAACTACCAGTTGGCCCAGCCATATCCAACCTACAGCCAAGTCAGCACCCACTGAACAGTTTCTTCAAGCGAGTGAAAGTCTACCCCAGCCCTGGAGAGAATAACACACCCCAAGTTCCAGTTTACAATGAAATGCCCTGCACAGAACACCCTGTAACAGGCAAGCAAACGTGTCCTGTGAGCAAGCGAGCACCAGGCACACAGCAGACAGCAAGGAGCAGGACGCTGCCTTGCGCAGACGGCAGCATTGGCTAAGAGGCTACCTGCCATTAGCTAAGAATCTAATTTAGGCAGCAACGGGAGATAGAGGGCTTCCCTTGAGTTTTAAGCCATCAGGCTCAATTGCCAAAAAGTTCAATAGAAAGAACAGAAAACAATCTGATGTGTCAGGGATTTTATTAGCTTCCCCTAAGTGATGACTGAGGGCTCGGATATACCCATGAAACTTCCACAGTCAAAATAAAAAATGACAGAAATCGAATAAAGCCAGGCCAGGGCTTCAAACAGCCCTGCTTTTCAGATTACTCTCTCATCTCAGGTCCCAGGGAGGCGTGAAAAAAAGGTGAGCAGACAAAATACCTGCTGCGGCCCTGCAAACATGCTAAAGGGGACATTCGGAAGTTGGTCACAGTAGAGTGACTCTTTCAGGCAGGCTCGATGGCAGGACGCAGGGTGTGAGACTACAAATTGTCAGGGACTGATAAGAAAATAATCTATTACCTGCAAACCATCCCCCCCCCCCAAAAAAAAAAAAAAAAAACTCAACCAAAAACATTCTATTTCCCAGGCCCTGAGAATGCCTCCAGTGGTTCTCAACCTTCCTAATGCCGCAACCCTTTAATACAGTTCCTCATGTTGTGGTGACCCCCAATTTCACTGTTACAAATTGAACATAATTAAAGCATAGTGACTAATCACAAAAACAAATATGTAATTATATATATGTTTTCCGATGGTCTTAGGCGACACCTGTGAAAGGGTCGTTCGACCCCCAAAGGGGTCGCGACCCACAGTTTGAGAACCGCTGCCTTATACAAATGGGATGTGCCGGGGGACGAAACCAGGATAGGTGAGTGAAATCTGGTAACTTCGTTTATAAGATGCCTAGCTTGTCACTGTTTTGATAAAGTTAAAGTGTGGATAAAATAACAACCCTTTCAAAAACAATCCGCTTATCACAGATATGAGTATCCCCTTTAAACTAGATCCTGCTTGTGCGGTCTGAGATCTGATTATAACGATAGACAAACAATAGCCCTCACAGCCTTCCATGTGCCAGGGCCCGTGATACAGGAAGGACCACAGGACAGAGCAAAAGTTGTGGATTCTGAGCGGGATACTCTGGGAATAGGATCAGTAGAGACAGATAAACTCAGAAAATGAATAGCCCTTAGATAACATGACAACATGTCCATTCCCAGTTGCCCACAAGAGTAACCTGCTGCTCCTGGAATCCCACCCACGCACCCATGAGGTGCCTGGCTTTCTCTGCTGGGGAAATTCCAACTGCTTCCTAAGGAACTTCTTCTGTGGCCAGAAATAGCCTGAGAGAGAACACATTTCCCTGGGACTCAAAGCATTCTAGTTACAGCTTCCTCTCACCCCATTTGTTCAAGATCTGGGATTCTAAAAATGCCAGTTAATACATGAACATAATTAATTTACAAACCTCCAAATGATGCCATTGCTTAGTACAGTATTTAAAATGATGATTGCTAACCCATTAAATGCGTGTATGAAAACCAAAATGCATTTACATAATCATAGACGGGGAATTAATGTATCTGTTCTCTGTCTACTCCCATGTGGTTCATTCATTTTGTGTTACAAGGTTAAGCTGAATTTCCGTAGCCCGTCCCCCAGGAGATTTCACAGGCAGGAGCTCTAAAGGGTAAATAAGTTATTCTTCCTGTTGAACACTCAGGCACAGGTTGTCTGATGACTTAGCCAGAGGACTGCGCTGGGAGTCAGAACAGGAGATTCTAGGCCAAACTCCTCAGCTTACTGACTTGTTAATTGGTCCATATTTCTGAACTGCCATTTGACCTCTAAGGATACTCTGCTTCTAAGATACTCAGATTCTGTGTCTGTTAGTAGAAATCTTCTAGTGATGTATAATTTCTTCTTTAGGATCACCAGAAAATCAAGTAAAAATGTTGCTTGCTTGTTTTTTATTCTGAGGAATGGTGTAACCCATAGTTAAAACTCTATGGTTGTTATGGCACACAAGCACATCTTCTGTATCTACAGCCACTCTAGGTTGGTACTGTGCTGAGCCACATTGGAGCTGAAGCAAGAGGAAACTTAGGTAATTCAAATTCTGTCTTTTATTAAAATTTAAATATTTTGTTTGTCATGGATTTTCCATTAATTTTAAATTTTTAAAAACTATTGCATAAAAAATGTTCTTATTTACAGAGTGTTTTTACACTTGCATTTTATACCCTCGGCAAGAGCCTCTCCTGCCTCACCCTACTCTCAGCACTGTCTCTAGATCATTCCTCTAAGCCCAGGTTTATTGGTCCAGCTGACACAGAGGCAAATAAATCAACACACTCAAATGCTTCATCTTCCTTTACTTGAGAATATTTGGATTCAAACTGTGGCAGAGGAAATGAACTATTTAATACGCATTTAGTCAGAACCTACTGCCTTCTAAATACTAGCAAGGCTAGATGATATAACTTCTAAAGGATCATGCATTCTAGGAAAGTGGTTTTGGGGACAGCTAATTTATCAGTTATGGAAACTCAATTTTAGCACAACTATTAGCTTCAGATTTTCACAGGGAGTTAGTCATAGCATATTATTTGAATGATGTGACTGTTTTGGGGTATTTCAAAAACATTCATATTCACGTCAAACAAATGCAAAATAGACTGCTTTAGATCTCACCCTGGTCCTATTCTCTCATGGCTCCCTCTTCTTCCCTGAATCCTGTTTTCATCCCTCATGCTTCTGCTATCACAGGCTGCAGAGGGCGTGTCTGTTGGTCCCATTTCCTCCTGGAAGGAGCTGAGTCCGGATGTCTAGCTCAGGTTATGCTCACATACTAGTACTGCAGGTTCTCCATCTCGTGTTCTTACATTTCAGGCAATTTATTACGGTGATATTGCTCCATAAGAAATCACTGAGCAAATGAATAAATGGAGTGAGTGAATGGATAAAAAAGTAAAAGCTAATTAGCAAAACTGTGAGGGAAGCATCCCTAAGTAACCAACCCTAAGCATTACACGTTTTCCAAAATTCTCTCTGAAATTTAATTTTCTCCTTGAGCGGTAGTGATAACACAAAACAATCCAGGCAATTTGTAAAATACATAGATAACGTGGGGCATGGTGCACACAGTCTCTCTTATGCAACAATTTCATGACTTGAAATTCCTAAGGGGATCCTCATGGAATCCTTGAGTGGTGTGCTTTGTCATAACTCATTTTGAAGACCCTGAAGCAGACTAAAGAGTCTAACAGCCTGGATCAGGAAATAGGTGAAAGTGTACTGGCAAGCTGTTAGTTGGGTCAGCATTAAAGGGCTTTATCTGATGTCCATATGCCCACAGCATTGAAAAAGCCAGAGAAATAGACATGGTCTGACCTTTAGATTTCATTGCACCATGATTCACTTTAAAAATCAACTAAGCAGACTGTCTGAGGGAGCAAAGCTCCCTCCCTCATTCACTCACAAGAATACAGCTTGAATATTAGGTTGGAAACACATACACACTTTAAAAAATTATGCAGAGGCCCTTTAATATAATATGTAAAGAGCCTTATCGAGTTTGAAATTGATTCACAAATGTACAAAATCTAGATCTCAGATGCTCTAAGGAATAAAAATACATGGAATGATCTCTCATATCACTTAGAAATACTTTTAAGAAATCAGAGTGTTGTTAAAAAAATGGCTTGTGAACAACCAGCTCACTTTAAAAGATATCAAGATGCATATTAAAACGACAATGAGGTGTCACTATGGCTACAATCAACAAATAAACAAATGACAAGTGCTGGGGAGGATGTGAAGAAAAGGGAACCCTAGTACACTGCTGGGGGGAATGTAGTGTGATGCAGTCATTATGGAAAACAGTATGGTGTTTCCTCAAAAAAATTAAATATAAAACTTTCATTTGACCCAGTGATCCCACTTCTAGAAGTTTATCCTAAGAAACCTGAAACACCAATCAGAAAGAATGTATGCACCCCTATGTTCATAGCAGCACAATTTACAAAGCTAAGATCTGGAAACAGCCCAAATGCCCATCAGCAGATGAGTGGATAAAAAGGCTATGGTATATGTACACCATAAAATACTATTCAGCAGCAAAAAAGAAGGATCTCTTACCCTTTGAGACAGTGTGGAAGGACCTGGAGAGTATTATGCTAAGTGAAATAAGCCAGTCAGAGAAAGACAAGTATCACATGATCTCACTCATATGTGGAATCTAATGAACAAAATAAACTGATGAACAAAATAGATCCAGAGACACAGAAGCATGGAACAGACTATGGAATCTCAGAAGGAAGGCAGGATGGGTGGGTGGGTGGGAAGAGATCAATCAAAGAGCTTGTATGCATGCATGTATAACCCATGGACATAGACAATAGAGTGGAAAAGGCCTAGGGCAGGGGGTGGGTGCGGGCTAGAAAGGGTGAATAGGGAAAATAAGGGGATGTGTAATACTTTCAACAATGAAACTTTAAAAAAAAAGAAGACAAGAAAAAAATCATAAGGGTGAGAAATTTTAAAAAGGATATCAACATTTTGTTATTAAAAAAATAGGAAAGTACAAAAAAAGATAGGAAAGTTCGCACTACATAGTAGTACTGTGAAAAAGGGATGCTAGCTAGTTTTAGTAATTTTATTTTATTTTTATGTGCCTGGGTTTCAAATACGGGCATTTGGGTCCGTCTTTCTACTGAAGCAGTGTCTGAGTCTCTGCCCAGGCCGCCACTGCATCCTTCAATGATAATGAGCGTGGCCGCTACTGACGCAGAACTTGAGGAATCAAAGCTTGGGAGTCTTAAGCTCTCCTGAGAGATTTGCCTTCATGCAGGGCCTGCTTGTGTCTCTGAGTCTGTCATTCCCTGCAAGCAGAGGAGACATGCCCTTTCATTCCCTGCTCCTGGAGTAATTACAGGCGCAGGTAATGGGTCAGTGGGGCGCTTGGGACTCCTTCACGCCAAGAGAAGAGACATCGATGTCAACACTAAAGAAAACAGCCCAGTGACAGGGTCAGGACGCACTCCACTTGTCCTGGGGAATCACCAGGACCTCGAGGGCCTCTCCAGTAAAAACAGTGTCTTTGAATCAAGACGCGGCATTTTATCCTCATCCTGGGAGGATGGCTACTGAACAAAGGACAGCAAACCTGCCAGGGAAAAGTGAGTTGTTCTCTGTCTTTGTGGACAAGTAGCGATAGGGGAAATCAGATATTTTGAACACACACCTCTGTGTATTTATTGCTCCTAGTAAGCTGGTGTGTGGCTAGCAGTCCGGAGAATTCCTATGTAAAGGTCACCTGGCACATTATGTCAGGGCTAATCAGATTTGGGTTAGCAGCGCTGCTAAAGAGTCTCACGTAGGTCTGTGGATTTAGGTCATGTGCCTCATTTTGTTTCCTGCAGCGTCTCAGGGCTCAATCATCAGGGCTAATACAACTAGCTCTTTTCCTCGGCCCCTTGCCGTTGGGACATCACAGCTTCCTTTGGCATCATAAAGGATCATCATGCTTTTCCGACCATCCGGCATTTGAAATGAAGAGATTGTCAAACATTCTTATTTCATTAGGACGGAGACTTTGGAAAATGTAAATTAATATGCATCTCTTCTGATAAACCACAGAGACTTCTTTTACTCCCTTTTAATCTTATGCTTAAGGGCTGGGGGTGGAGGGGTGGATGAAAGCGCCTAAGCTAATGTAACTAATACTCCAATGTCCTCTCACTGAAATCAGGTGAACCCTATGCTATTTCATAGATAAAGATAATTCTACTTATTTAATTCTACTCTCATTGCAATAGCATTCAATAATAACAGAATTTACATTTATTACCTTCTTGCTGTGGCTCTAAAGCAACTTTTGCTGGATTTAAAACCGCCTTCAGGAAGTTACTAGTTGTATGGTTCAAGTTCCTTAATTACTATCTATCTTGAAGGATTAAAGGACACATACAACCTGCTCACTTCTTTTATCAACAAGTGCTTCACTTTACATCTTAGAATGTATTCAAGATGGAGAAAACTGAATACAGAAGACATATATTTAAACCTAAGATTGTCTACCTTAGCAAATCAACCACTTGGGCATAAAATTAATTATTAAGCAATTTATTATTGAATAAACAAATTAATATAACAACTCTATTTTTGTACACTAAGTTTTTCTTCCTTCAACCTTGCTAGTATCATGTCGCATAAAAACCATCTGTAGCTTGTGCTTTATCTTTTCTACTTTTCTTTCTTTCTCTGGATATGTATTTCTAAATATATTATTTAACTTTGCAAATCTTTGAGAATATATTTTGTGTAAAATGATCCATAGTAAATATTAATATCTTACTTTATTATAGAGTAGTTATGATATTTTTAGCGTAGCAATAATGATAATGCTATCTGAGACAAGGAACATAATAATAATTAGCATATCATAAACTGTAGGGCTGATTTTTAAACAATTGCTTGGGCTCTCTGCTTAATCCCTCCTTACCTTCTATCCTTCTTCCCTCTCTTCCTCTTCGTGTCTTTTGGAATAAAGTTGAAGAGGATCTAGAATCCACCATAAGCCTACAAACTTCAATAAAAAGCACAACTCCTTCAATTATATTTCTTTTGATGCCTTTAATCATTATATTGTATAGCCTATATCTTCTTTACCTTTTCATTTTGGGTTCTCCATGAAAACAATATGTGTTAAAGTTCTAAAAATAAAAATCATAATATAGAACTAGGTGCCAGCACGACTAGCCAAACAAATGCAAATGGAATCTCCACTTTCTAGCCCCTGATACACTCCACTGGAGATCAGACCATGTGATTGTTAGGTTCTCCTACATGGCTCACTTGAAAGCTGTGCCTCTCCTTTTTATACAACCACAAACTCCTGAATTTTCATAATAGTATTTCTTGTATATCTCTGTGTATTCATTCTCATGTATTCATTTGAAAGATATTGGCTGAGTGACTACTCTGCACACATTTTATAAGATGAAGTTGCTTGTGTTTGTGGTCAGGCTGACTAAGGCTCTTCCTTGTCCAAATAAAGGTATCCACATGCTATCCCTGGAAAATATAGATATAAATAATTTAAGGATCTTGAGATGGGGAGATCAGCTAAATTATCCAGGTGACCTCAATGCAATCACAGGGTCCTTTTAAGAAGAGACTGTGGGGAAGCCTCAGTAGTAGGAAAACTGACAACAGAAGCAAGAGTTTGAAGTGATCAAAGAAGAGGCCATGAGCCAAGGAATGCAGGCAGACTCTACAAGCTGGAAAGCGACAATAAAACTAAAGAAATCATCCCTGCCAACACCATAACGTTAGTTCAGTTAGTCTAATTTTGGACTTCTAACCTCCAGAACCATAAGATAATACAATTGTGTTGGCCTAAGCCACTTAGTTTGTGTTCCTACGTTACAGCAACAGTTCCATTTTCTTAGAACAACTCAAAAACACCATCTGAAAGCCTTTCCCCCATTTATTCTACCAGCAAAGGTAGTTGCTTCCTCCACAATGGACAGAAGATACCCAGGGCAGATAAACAGACCATCCAATCCAGCATCATCCTAGAGATGAGCGAGCAGCCATCTCTGCATTTTGACCTGGCACCGAGGAGTGCTCATCTGCTTCAGGCTTTGTCATATGGTTAATCAGATTTCCTGAAAGGAGCACCAGCAATGACTATTGGAATATATTTATATTCAACCTTCAAAAAAGGCTGCACAGCAAAATGCCCATTCTAATCAGGGGTTTTAAAAATAAGTAGAAGTGTCTGATATTTTATTTTCATAGGAAAAAGATAAAAAGGTTTTGTTAAATTCTGCTGCCAAGTATAATTATAATTCATGTGATAGAAGTTAACTGTACTCTCCAATTCTGTAACAATAACAACACAATCGTAATATAAGTAATACTAAGCTTTCATTTAATGTAGAGTATTAGAATATATTATCTAAACCAATGTTATTACATTATTACTATCTTCTATAATTTATTAGAGCCAGTAAAGTATACCAATATGCTAAGTAGCCTCAGTAAATATTAAAATATGCATAGAAAATCAAGATTAGAATAAAAGAATTAGGTTTTTTTATATTTTATTGATTTTTTACAGAGAGGAAGGGAGAGAGATAGAGAGTTAGAAACATCGACCAGCTGCCTCCTGCACACCCCCTACTGGGGATGTGCCCGCAACCAAGGTACATGCCCTTGACCTGGAATCGAACCTGGGACCTTTCAGTCTGCAGGCCAAAGCTCTATCCACTGAGCCAAACCGGTTTGGCAAGAATTAGGTTTTTTGAAGTTATTCAGCACCCACTGCAAAACTAATAAAGAACAATGAAATCATTGGGATTTCCAGAATAAAAAAACAACATTTTATCTAGATACCCTGTGGTCTCTGCTGGATCTCTCTATACACCTCTTAACTGCATGCACTCTTATTAAGACATAAAGGCATCTGAAATTATTCTATAAAAATCCATCAAAGTTCCACTGAACAATTTGTGAGTTTAGTTTTCAGCGGATGTTATGAATTTCACTGCAAATTTGAGAATCCCACAGGGGTTCTGAGGATTTTGACAACCTAGTGATGTGTTGTCAAGAAATAATACAAGGCAAGAATGCTGATGAATCTTCCACACAGGAAGGATCATAGGATTTCACTCCTATGTGGGATATAAAACTGAAACTCATGGACACAGGCAATAGTATGCTGGTTACCAGAGGAGGTGGGGTGGTAAAGGGGAAAGGGGGCCAAATATATGGTGATGGAAGACTTGACTTTGGGTGGTGGGCCCACAATGCAATATACAGATCATGCATCATAGAAATGTACACTTGAAACCTATATGACCTTATTAACCAATGTCACCCCAATGAACTTAATTAAAAATAAAATTTAAAAAGAATTAGGGCTAAATTTGACAGAATCCTAAAGGAAAATGTAATTTGCAGGTTTGTGATCTCCCGGTCTAATGCCTTAAAAAGGCAGGCCACCCTTTCTTTCCTTAAAAAGGAAGGAAAATATAGACAGATATTTCGGGACAAAAGTCTGCCAATCGAGATGATGTCTGTACATATTTTCTTCCACCCACTCATTCAACATCTAAACTAATACAAGTTTTATTACAAAAGTAACCTGCTTTCATCACTAATATTACATCAAATTTATGAGTTATAAGAAGACTTATAAGTCAAATGAATACTAAAAGCTTAAACACTATTCTCATGCTAGCATACCCAGGGGGAAATCTGTAAGTATTACCACAATGGGAAACAGGTTAATAAGGAATAGTAATTCACTGATGGGTTGCTTTTTGTTTAATTTCAATTTTAAGCATTCCCCATTTATAATTCTGCGGGTGACTTTAATTTTTTGAAAAATTTTAGCACTCAATCCCTCTACCAACATATTCACTTACTAGCTATTCCCTCAGACTGACTCCCTGCTGTTGCCAGGGAAACGGCCAGAAAACAGGAGTTAAGCAGACTCTTTCATCTGGTGGGAGGATGATGGGAATGGATGAGGGAAGTTGAGCAAGGTCAGGCGTTTACCGCTGAATACAAATCTGTCATGCCTAATGGATGAAGCTCCTTAGCTTCTGCGCTGCTGAGGCTACTCCCAGCAGCCAAGGAGAAAATAAAATGCACACTCAAGCATGAATGCCAATCAGCCCGCGCTGGCAGCGCTGATGGATTTCCATGTGCCACAGCAGCTGCACGAGGCTTGGCTGTGGATGAAAAGATAAATTAACTAGGTGTCAATAATTATAGGAGGTCAGAACCTAGATCCTGGGGGTATGCTAGTAAGATCAGACAGATGGGATTTGGCGGCTCTATCCTGTTGACATGTCCAAGGCTCCCTTCTCTGAGGTCAGAGTTCAAAGTTTGTGACAGGCTCGAATGCATGGAGCTGAGAAGACCCTCAGTCGGTTCAATGATTACTTGCCAGGGCTGACAATCTTTTGATATTTTTTGGCAAACGTGACATGTCTAGGTTTTATTTATAGTGAGAAGATGTGTGATATAATTCTTATAGGCTCTTCAAAATATTTTATTATCAATAATGAAGACTTTATGCAAGCACACTTTATTTTAATGTTAATGTTTATACTAATATAATATAAATATAGTAATGATATATATATTTAATAGCAATAGAGATACTCATATTAGAAATGAAATGAATCTTTAAATCTGTTCATGAAATCCAGTTGCTAGCCTAAAAAATGCCTAGATTGTGTGTGTGTGTGTGTGTGTGTGTGTGTGTGTTTATATACAACTGAGTAGCAATTCATTTCCTTAACAAGTATTCCAGGGTCTGTAATATATCAGATTCTGTGATGGATACATGAGGAAAATATCAAAAGAGGGATAGAGGTGTAGAGTGATAATTATAAGTAAAATAGATATTAATAGAATTTTCAATATAATCCATTCAAATAGTAGTTAAAGCCACATTAGAATGACTTCCTAAAAGTTAGATCTTGAGGTTAATGAATTCCAACACAGGCATAGGTAGTTACAGATTCACTTTCTTTCTTATTCTGTCAAAATATCTACCTAGGAGATTTCTATTCCTAAAACATATTGTGGCAATAAAACAAAAACACAAATATTACATCAGATTTATGAGTTATAAAAAGACTTCTAAAATAATATAATGAGTGTGTGATGGTATGTTTGGTTTATAATGCCCATTTTCTAATCATGTACTAATTGCTAATTCCTCTAATAATTTATTATGCATTTGCATCTCTGAGGGAGAAGTGAGAAGCAAAACAGAAATTAAGAGTAGAGAATAAAATATTTATATAGTTCAGTTGCATAAAGCATTGGTTCCAAAACTTGCTATTATAAAGTCCACTGAGTTGCTTGTTAAAAGTACAGCTTCCTGGGGATATTAAACTTAACACACACACACACACACACACACACACACACACACAGAATTCTAATGATAAATATTTTTTAAAATGTATTCTAGTTGTTAACACTAACCCCTCTAAATTTTGAAGTTTAGGAGTTACTTTAATTATCAGTATAGTAGGTCTATGAATAATGAAAATGTTACTCTATAGCTATCTACTAATATAGTAAATCTCCTAAAACTTTCAAAATTCTCATAATAAAGATAGCGCACAGAGGTCTTAATGACCTCAGCTGCCTCCTGCACACCTCCTACTGGGGATGTGCTGGCAATCAAGGTACATGACCTTGACCAGAATCGAACCTGGGACCTTTCAGTCCGCAGGTCAATGTTCTATCCACTGAGCTAAACCGGTTAGGGCAAATGTTACTCTCTTGAACATTATCATTCTTTCAGTATTTTAGAGAGATAAAGGGCTATCTGAAGCTTCTTGGATCTATAATACCTATATGAGTTCTAAGTACTTTGAGCATCAAATTTATTGGAAGTCTTTGATTTGCATTTTCCAATTTAACATGCACCCGCTAAGGTAGCTTTGCTCCCTTACGTTTATCCACATGCTGCAGATAGTTGGGGCTCAACTCCTGCTGAGATCGACTCCCTCGATAGACGAGTTACTGCTTCAGGATGTGGAACTGATGCTGGAATTCTGTGCCAACTCCTGACATTCCATTAGGACACAGCTGCCGTGGGTGCTGTGAACAGGATGACCCCAGGGCACGTGTGGTCTCTAGAGCAAGGCTGTAAATTAATAGTGGAGCCTGCCACAGTTTACCCTAAATTTTCCTCAACTCTTAGATGACCTACATAAGCTGTGAAAAATCATTAAGCTTGGTGACCTGGTTGAACTGGTTAGGGTAGCCTTAGCATCAGGAAACATCACACATTCCTGAAAACACCAGATCTGGTTTCCTTTTCTGCATTGCACACAGCATGGAGACAATCTCCTGGATGCTGAAAGGGCCGTTTTCATTGTCAGACAGTAAGGGCATCACCAGTCTCATGAGCTGGTATTTAGAGTTCTATATTGTGGACAACTATTTGTCTTTAAAGAGATACGTTTGCTATTAAAAATATTTGTCCAAGTCCTTTTATTAAGGAAAAAATATAAAGACAAATTAGTATTCCCACTGACATCACAGGTAAGTCAGAGATAACTTTTGTTTGAAAAATATTTTCTAAATTTTTAACACCTTCCATAAACGTGAGTGTGTGGGTCAGGCCATCATTCCAGGACAAAAGAGTATGCCAAGAGTGGGAGGGAAGTGGTAAGAAACTAGAAGTCAAAGATTCTCAAAACTTACATGTTAGATGCTATTCAAGTTGGAAATTAATAGAAAATAAAGATTCAATTCCTTTGTAGTCATAACAAATGTCAATGAAAAAGAATGATTTAATTGATCAAAAAATTAATTGGCACAACCTTACAGAATATGCCTATGACATCAACATAATTTAAAAATAAAAATGATTTATTAAATAAAATAAAATCTGTGTTAATGAAACAATTGGTTAACTGTCTTTATGAATCAAAAGATTTCAAGCACTTAGAAAGTTAGAGCAGAGCTAGTTCCAGGGACTGCCTTCTCCCTGAGTACCTGAATGACGGGGAAGCTTTCAATTCCTCCCCAGGAATTCTCTTTTTATTTAGAGTAAGAATTACAAAGGGATCCCCCATTTTCATAGTTCCATAACCTTTCTTGTGAAATACCAAGACAGAGTTCTTGGCAGGGGAACTCCTGCATGTTAATAATATAAGACTGCTATTTGCTTGATGCGGTAAAATTCCTATAAGAATTATCCAAGGTGATCAGAATTTAGAGCCAAAATTAATTGCAGGGACTTTCATCCAAATGGTTTCGTGTTCTGCTGTTGCTGTAGCAAATTACCACACATTTAGTGGCTTAAAGTGGTACGTGCTTGTTATTTTATAGTTCTGCAGGCTAGAAAGCTGGCATGGTTCTCACTGTACCCAAATCCAGGTGTTGGCAGGACTGCGTTCCTCTCTGGAGGCTCAAAAGATGAATCCATCTTTTATTTTGTGTTTTTCAGAAATTCTGCCACTTTTGTTAACTGTGCCTTTTATGAAGCCTTCCCTGAGTTAAGTATGCTATTATTCATTTCCTTCTGGGACACTTGTATAATCAGACTCACATTTTAGAGCTTAGAACTTCAGTAGATAAAATTTTTTAAAGAGTTTTTAACTTCTAAAAGCAACAAGTATTGCTAGGTATGTCTTTGAAATTGGCAAAATCATCTGAGGGTGTCTCTCTTCAGCAGTCCCGCCAATAACCCATTTCCAAGACTTCTGGGCCACTTTTATTGCCTGTCCGTCTTCTGAATTGTATCAGTCAGGGTTTGATTAGATCATTAGGGTCCTGGGGAGGTGGAAGAGGCACAGTTGATTACAGAATTTAGTATTGCACAGTGGTGAGAGCTGGTTATACAGTGCAGGCAAGGCTGTTGTTTCTGAATCTGGTCATTCAGCCTGAAGTCATCAGGGCAGGAATTTGGGAAGGAAGATGGATGTAAACTACAGAAATCAAACACAAGATGGAACCTGTAATGCTTAGATGGAGCCCATCAGAACAGGCTGGGTTCCATGCCAATCTCTCATCATCCCCAGGGCAGACTTCCATACGCACCTGGCCCAGGTGTCAGGGGAGTGGAAGCAGAGGTACCGCAGGACCTGGAGGTGCTATTGGCCAGGCTGTTGCCTTGTTTCAACAGATGAGGGGCAACATGTGTCATACAGCGACCCCCAAAACAGAGAGAAGTATGGCTACTCCCTCACGTCTACATGCCAGATCTCAGACAATACTCCTCATGGGCCCACACTGAGCTAGAACCATGTCGGGAAGGAAATGTGGAGACGTGCTGTCCAGCCTCACTAAACTGACACAGTAGACACCCACCGTGTCCATGTCTCTGCCAGTGAAAAACAGTCAACAACTATTTCTGCTTTCATCACTAGAGCCATTGATTTTTTCCCGAAGCCTCAAACATCTGGGAACATAGTAGGGAATTTGTTGACAGGACCACTCCAAATTTTTCTATCAACTCTCTACACATATGTGAACAGAGCGCTAGATTTTACATAAGATTCTCTCTAAGTAGCAACATATTATTATAAATTATTGGTATCTTTATGTCTTGAAATTTACTTTGAATAGGAAAGAAAGTTAGAATGTAGTCATTCTAAAACTACTATGCAAAGAATCTGGCCAGTTATGTATAAGACATTTGAGTCCGTAATATTTTCAGAATATGCAGTCTTCCATGGATGAATCAAATAAATAGTGAACAAAGGGGGTCTTATAAATTCCTTGGGTTCTAGTATTCTTGATTGTATTACAAACCTTAGAAGAAACTGAGGCAACATACAGTGTATACTTTAATGTTGTCAGTGCTCATTAGTGTTGCTAACTATCCCAACCATACCCGTGCTAGGCTTCACGCATCCAGGATTTTCTCACATCAGAAATCAAGTATTTTCCAACTCGACTCATATCTAACATCTCTTGCAGTAATAACATACGGCATTTTACATGTCTATCTCATCTACTGTCATCCAAATGTCATCATCAAAATACTAATTGTCACTCCTATTTAGGATAATTGGAAAACATAAAGAACTGAAGCTTAGGGACAGAACATTGTGTTAAAACACAGCAGAGAAAAATAAATGTGATGATGATGATGATGATGATGATGATGATGATGAAGACGATGTGTTTTTCTTTCTTTTTTTTGTCAGTGATGCTTAGGGAAGGTTATTGGAAGAAAAAGTAAAGGTGAAAAGGCCCTCAGAATTCCTCTCTAGGACAATCTGCTCCATAAGATCAGTGTCACTGGGTAGGTAGATGCAGAGCTCAGTGAAGTGTAGAATTTAAGGATCCACAAAAGCAGATACAAAAAGGAAAATCTAGAAATGAGAGAGTGGAGACCCAGAGAGGCAGACACAAAAGCCAGATATTTCTAGTTAACTAATACCAGACCGGAAACCGGACAATAAAGTTAGGATATGTGTGGGGTTTTTTGTTTGTTTTTATTGATTTTAAAGAGAAGAAGAGAGAGGGAGAGAGAGAGAAACATCCATGATGAGAAAGAATCATGGATCAGCTGCCTCCTGCACGCCCCCTACTGGGGATCAAGCCTGCAACCTGGGCATGTACCCAACCTGGAATCGGACCTGTGACCTCCTGGTTCATAAGTCGATGCTCAACCACTGAGCCATGCTGGCCGGGCAGGACGTGTGTTTTTAAAGCAAAACAAACATTTTATACATATTACATAACAACTATGAGGGTGAGACATCCTTAAAGGATCTAATAAGCAAAGGCTGACAATAGAGGTAAATCAAAATATCCATTATACTAGTTCAAAATGTCATTCATATTGCCTTTATCCAGCAGGCTGCCTAGTGATTCATTAGTGAACAAAAATAGTTACAAAGGCTTTACATATATATTTTTTCTTCTTTTTTTTTAAATCCTCTTTCATTGATTTTAGAGAGAGAGGAAAGGAGAAAGAAAGGAAGGCAGTGAGAGAAAAACATTGATCTGAGAGAGCAATATCAGTCAATTGCCTCCTGCACATGCCCCGACCTGGACTAAACCTGCAACTTAGGTTATGTGCCCTGACTGAGAATTAAGCCCTCAACATTTTTGGTTTAGGGGATAACACTCCAACTAACTGAGCCAGGGTGATATATATACAATGGTTGACACTATTATAGATGTCCCCCACTTCCCCTCCCTTTACCCACCTCCACCTAGCCCTCGCACCCCCCCAACCCCCCACCCCCCAGCCATCACCACACTGCTGTCTGTGTCCACGGGCTATGCATATATGTTCTTTGGCTAATCTCTTCACCTTCTTTCACCTTCTTTCATTTAGTCCCTTCTATCCCTCTCCCTCTGACCTTGTCAGTCTGTTTCAAGTATCCATGCCTCTGACTCTATTTTGTTTATCAGCTTATTTTGTTCATTAGAATCCCCATATGAGTGAGATCGTATGGTATTTGTCTTTCTCTGTTTGGCTTATTTCACTTAGAATAATAATCTATAGTTCCTGCAATGTTTACCCTGAAATATATATATTCCTCCACTCTGATTTTTTTTTTTTTTTAAAAAGCCAGGGTAGGCAAAGTTCTATTGTATATGAAAGTGGAAATTAAGGGAAGTAATATTAGAATATAAAATGATTATAGTGAAAGAGAGACAAGCTTGTTAGGGGGAAAGAAAGTCTCTTTGGAGAGTTAAATTTCAACCCACCAGAAGAAATAATTAGTAAGAAAGCTAGATTTAGTCATAACTATATAGCACGTTGTTGTTGCCATGTTTGCAGTCAGTTTAAGAGGTTGGTTTATCTATTATAGAAGTGGATTACACTCATTACTGCATTCAGTGCTTTCTGTTTGAAAAGTGGGTTACAGACCCACAGACCTGTGCACTGCAGAAATGGGTAAGGACAGGGTGGCTTAAAGCACACAATGGAGAGCCCCATGGAGCCTTATACAAAACTAAATCCCCTTTCCTGCTGCACGGAGACCGAAGCTTCTCCTTTGACAAGGGCGGCTGTGATATTAAGCTCTCGGCTTATAAAGCACCATTCTTGGTAGCTGGCCTCCCTCCTCTGTGGTGCCTTAGAGAGACCGGACAGACAGCGAGAAAGCGTAGACTTCACAAAGGTCAACCCTGTCTCTTAACCATCCCCAATCCCCACGCCCAAATTTCCATGTTTCAGGAGAGAGAAAAACAATGTGGCAACACCGCTGAATTTAAATTGGAATATAGGACATTATAATGATGAATCTTAGTAGTCATTCTTGAAATGACAGGCTGATACTCTTGTCCCCATCCAGGCACCAATGACAATTACATCACACTTGGCCACTGGAGAGCAGGAAGGTGGGGGCCTGCCAAGAGAAACCTCTCTGGATTCATCTTCAGACTTGCAAGGACTTCAACTTCAGAACTTAGCTGCATGCCATTCAGGCTAAGTAATTAATATTCTAATAAGGTAGACATGACTTTCTTGAAAAAGGGAAAGGAGGAATGGAATTCTTTTTTTTTTTTCCTCGTTTTCCCCCCTTTAATCCTGTCACTCAGAGATAAGGTGTTTAGTGACTGTTTCCCCTAGAAAGGACTGGAAATGCTAAATCACTGTGGGGTGGTTTTTTGTTGTTTTTTTTTTTAAATATATTTTTGTTGATTTGAGGGGTAGAGAGAGAGAGAAAGACAGAAACTTCAATGATGAAAGAGAATCACTGATTGGTGCCTTCTGCATGCCCCACACTGGGGATTGAGCCCGCAACCAGGACATATGCCCTTGACTGGAATTGAACCCAGGACCCTTCAGTCCACAAGCGGATGCTCTATCCACTAAGCCAAGCCGGCTAGGGCATGTTTTATTTTGTTTTGAACTCTAAGTTTTCAAAATATTGGGATGACAAAATAATCATAGATTAACTTCCTCATCTTTTTTAAAAGAAAAATCCTTTCATTGTACCAAAAGAAGTCCACACATAAGTATGTAATTCAAACCTCAGTAAGCAGATGCTCATTTCCTAAAGCAGGCAAGCTGCAAAATCAATTTGTGAACTCGTTACATAAATCCATGTTAAACTATCTAGTCTATATTTAACACTATAACAAGGATACTCAGGGTAAATTAAACGGATTTTATTTCCAGGTGGCGAACAGCCAAAGTTATTCCTTCCACTTCTAATCTATTTCTCAGTCGTAATCTGTGTCTGTCACAGACAGAAGGAGAGACAAAGAAGAGAGAGAAGAAGAAAAATGTGATCACCTTTATTCTTCTGATATTTAAGGGCTAATCAAATCAGTAAGTTCTTGGTGGTTATCTTATGATAATGCAAAATCCTTTAACTCATTATTCCAAGATGGCGGTACAATGAGTTCCTTCCTCAAAGCTGGGTACAATATGTTCGGCAAGGAGGAATCATCTCATCAGTAGGAGGAGGATTCAGTTCCATATCATCAAGGAACTTGGGATGAATAACATGACCCTGTCCTACCCTCCCTTAAGCTTTTCATTACCATCAGCAATGCCAACAATTTACAGAATTCCCCTCAGCATCAAAAGCTCCTTTTCAATTCAAATGCAAACTGCTAACCATTTCCTCTCCCATATTATTCTTTGAATTTATACTTCCCTCCATGATCAGAGTGGCACTCAGTTCAGACCATAATTACTTCCCTCTGGGAATATTACAAAATATTCTGCACTCATCTTTCCTCCTGCTTAGATCTATTGAATATGTGCAGCAGAATATTGCTTTTCAGTCGGACTATTAATTTTGCCTGCATTAGTTATAAATGTTTTACTTCTAGGCTTTGCGATCTTTTAAATATTTACCTCCTTTGCTTCATCTCTTATTACATCATAGTTTATACTCAGCATTATCGATTAACATGTAAAACCATGTACTTGCCTTTTGGGTTTCAGACCTCCTGATGAAGAGTTGAGAGTCTGCCCCTGGTAGGCCCTTCTTTCACCAAATGATTGAAATATAAAGACAGGGAGCTTTCAGTGAGCACACATCCAGGCTCTTTTGTCATAATGCACTTAAATCACTCTTCTTGATCTCCCACCTTTTAAAAAAATCTTACCCTCACTCAATATATGTTTCTTTTCTTATTGATTTTAGAGACAGAGGAAGGGAGGCAGGGAGGAAGAGAGAGAGGGGGGAGAGGGAGAGAGAGAAATAAGTTGCCTCCCATACGCTTGCCCACCTGGGACCAAACCCTCAACCTAAGTATGTGCCCTAACGGGGAATCAAACCCACACCCTGGTACACAGCGTGACAACCAGCTGAGCCACTGGCCAGGGCTGGTCTCCCACCTTTTGAAAGTAATGGCTTGTCCATCTATTATGTTAAATTAATAATCTAGGGATCATTCCAGATTCTTAATCCATCTGTACTTTTAATAGCAATCTCCATGTTTTGAAGAACTTCTAACATAACTATGTGTTGTAGCAGGTGGCCTTATTCTCTCCTGCCCAGCCTACTGATATACCTTCCTAGTTAATTTTGCTAGTTTCCGTCCCTCATCCTACCACTGGCCACCCAGCTATCATCCACATTGCTTCCAGAGTTGTCTTCCAAAAACGCCAATAGGAGCATGTGGATCTGTTACATCCTAGCCACTGCTATCACACACAGCCTAGACAAAGAGCCCAATTTCCTTTGCATATTCTGAAACAAATATTCTGTAATCCAGCCCCTGCAGACCTCTCCCATCTTCCTGAGCCATGCATGCTTTCCTGGACATATACAGGATTTTTGCTTCTGTGCTGTTGTCCTAGGCTTTGGGGATCATGCTTCCTCTACCAGCCATTTCTTTGCCCTTCTGGACCACCTGGCAAAATCATAGTCATACTTCGAAGTCCATCTCAGCGCAGATGCCACAGACTCAGTAATAAGTTCCTGCAACTCCCATAGAAAGAGCTGCTTAAGCCTCCAGGTGCTTACTCCTGTGTCCTGGATCACATACTCCTGGGACTCATGGCAATGATTTGTTCTTGCTCCAAACTTCCCTATTTGACTACCAGCTTAAGCCACCACTTAGCATCTATGTTGTAAAATAGGAGTGGCTTCCTCTGGGATAATGCTTTAGGTGAAACTAACTACATACCTGGTATGAGGTTCTATTGTTATTTTTTTGATGTAAAAAGCAAAAGTTTTTGTTTGTTTGTTTGTTTACCATTTCTATCAGTTGAATTTCCCTACAGGTCATGTTATCCTTTTCTTGGCCAGCCTGCTAAAGATCTAAACTATCTGATTAGAAATGAGCTCCAAGAGCTCAGATTAAATAATGAGAAGGCTCACATATGAAAAGAAAGCAGGTGGGCTGTTGTCCTTATCCAATGTCAGAAATTGGATAAGGAATCATGAGATTCAAAGGCTTATGTCTGGGCCACTGATTCTCTTATCTCATGTCTCTTTCTATTCATGAAATCAACGATACAAGAGAAGGGTAAAAAATAAGCTACACAGTATTTTTATTTCTTTTTCCTTTTATACTGTTAGGAAAAAAACTATTTGGAGAAGAATTGTTTTCTCTGTTTAAATTAATCCCTTCTACTTTTGTACATTTTCATACATATACATTCAGTTGACATCTTTCAGAACTACAGAATATTTTATGTATCAGGAATGTCATTATTTAAATAGGAACTGGGACAGAAAAAACATAAGGAAATATTGGAAACGGGCTTTTCTACTTAACTTTTCTTGCTGTGTAAGGATGCATGCTTTATTTTGAGCATGGGTTATTTTTTTATTTCAAGTGAATTTTCTTATGTTCTACAATGATGAAATTCAGATAACATATAAATAAATATGTTTTATCAATATTGGCAGAGGAAACTAAGAATCTACAGTTTCTTTTTTTAAAATATATTTTATTGATTTTTTACAGAGAGGAAGGGAGAGAGATAGAGAGTTAGAAACATCGATGAGAGAGAAACATCGATCAGCTGCCTCCTGCACATCTCCTACTGGGGATATGCCCGCAACCCAGGTACATGCCCTTGACCAGAATTGAACCTGGGACCTTTCAGTCCGCAGGCCGACGCTCTATCCACTGAGCCAAACCGGTTTTGGCTAGAATCTACAGTTTCTTGGTGGATATTAGTCAATACAAGATAACGAAGACATCTATGCATAGCACACTCTAGTTAATTACACTTATTAACTAACTGTGTTGTGCGCGCGCGCGCGCGCGCGCGCGCGCGCGCGCGCGCGTGTGTGTGTGTGTGTGTGTGTGTTTAAGGAACTGCATTACAGGCTAAAAACCTATGAGTAGATACTTTGTATAAAAGAAAACTTTCCTGTTTAAAAATACTTCTTTTTGTAACCTAGAGCTTTTCACTTAAAGCTGGGAAAAAAATTTTTAAAAAAATAAGTGAAAGAACATTTCAAGGCAATAGAAGCCTTGTCATTCGGAGTGAAAAGAGGCAATACCGTACTCCTAAAATAGGTTTATAACAAAAAATTATACCTAGAGAACTCTGTATTAGAGTATCTGTTTTAGAATTTAAGGAGTATTAATACAAGGAATTAATTTTTTTAAATAGCATCTACCATCTCTAATTTGCATTTATGTTTGTGAGTCTTTATATATTCTCTGGATATTTAATAAATATGGAATAATTAATACACCAGTATAAGTAGCTCTGTCTTAATTGCACTTGATAAGATTAATTCTGTCAAACTTATTTTCATTTAAACTATAGATTCCTGGATAGCAGAGATTGTGTGAAACTCACCTTGCCACCACTAAGCAATAACGTCTACTCTAGAACAATGGGAATTTGGACAGAAATCATTTGGGTGGCAAATTTTAGAAATTTTAATTAAATTCAAGGTCTTTGCCTTTATCAATAATCCCCAAACTCATCTGACTAAACTAGAAATATCATCCATTTATCTGATCGGGCTCCATGTGGCTCACAGAATGCGGATGGACAGTCGCATTAGGACAGAATAGCTGAGGCATTAGGTACAAAAGTCAGACTTCCTGCTAGCTGTGGGGCCTTGATAAGTTGGTTAACTTCCCTGTTTTCTCTCCCACACAATATGGGAAAAACAATTGCATTCTCCTGAGAGGAATCAATTAATATGTGGTTACAAAGCTCTAACTCAGCCTGGTGCCCACCAGTAAAGATTCAACAGTGGTTTTCAAATCCAGCCCCACAACTTTGGCTATTTGATATTGCATGTTATCTGAACTCCATGAAGCATCATCCCCTAATCTGTACAAAGAAAAAAATAATATAATCTGAACTGGATTATTGTAGAAATGAATGGAATGATGTGTATAACGTGCTTAGCACAAAGTTCCTGATGCAATAAGGTTCTTGAAAATACTATTCTCTTCTGTGTTTTCTTTTCTTTTGTATTTATATAAATCTTACTCTAAATAGGACTGACTGTAGCTCTGTTGCCATGTTGTTTTCCGTAAGTTAAATTGGTGCTTGTTTTCTTGTGTTTCTATTTCCCATTAGATTGAAAATACAAAAGCCGTATCTCCCAAGGCTTTCTAACAGTCTCAAGGGGCAGAGAATGCTCCAAGTCATTTATATGAGGGCTGAAGTCAAAGGCAAACTCATACATTTCTAAAACCCCTGCCATGCTTTAGAATATATTGATTGTTGTTTGATCTCTTTGTATTCATGTATTTTGATTTCTAAAATAAATATATTACAGTAGAGTTTTCATTATAAATATAGATAGATTTATATTTAATTTTTTTAAAAAAGCTAGGACTTTTAAAAGACCAAGCTGTGTCTGCTTGGTATGTAGGTGCACTCAAAGTAAACCACAACCATGCTATAGCCCCACTTAGGAATAGCTCTGAAAGACAGCAGAACAATAAGAGAACTTTTCCTAATGGGCAGAGTATTGGATACAACATGTGATCTACCCTAGATGAAAAAAGAAATGGCCTAACGTAGGAATACATATCTATATCTATATATCTATAGCTACATACAGATACACATATGCGTACACACACACACACACACACACACACACACACACACACACAGGGTGTTCCAAAAATGTAATATGCACACTTAGAATAATTATAATGGTGGAGTTTATTAAAATATATTTCATTTTCAAAATTGAGCTATCAGCTGCTAAAGTGTGTACTGAGAGGGAGGGAGGGAGGGAGGGATGGAGGGAGGGGGGGATAGAGAGAGAGAGACTTTGAGCAGGCTTGGCTAATAGACCAGGGGTCTGCAGGGAGAGTAATCAGAAGATCAGGAACAAGGAAGTTGGGAGAAGAGGGATTGAGGATGAGGATGGGCCTCTGGGACTGAACACCAAGTGCAAAGATCTTTGAGTCACCTAAACACCAGATTGCATCCTCTCTGAAAGAGGCACTAAGTAATTCTTTAACTGGAATAACACAGCCAGTTGGAATCAGCCAGGTGATACAAAAGGTGTATTATTGAAGAGGCTAGCAGGGCAGGATGGAACCTACGCATGGCCCACCAGCATGGCTCAAACTCAGCAAAGCAGCTGCTCCTTACCAGCAGCTACCACTACTGCTGAATCTACTAGACGCAGAGGCCATGGGGGAGCAACCAATAAAACACATTCTTCGGGAGAGCAGCTAGCCCTTGGGAACATGCTGTTTCTATCGGACTCCTTCTACTCGGGAAAGGGCGGAAATTCATCTTGATGAGAATAGACACGTACTGGCTTGTCCTGTACTCAGGACATCAGCCCCAGTACTCTCTGAGAGCTCACAAAGTGTCTGAGCCACCAACCTGCGATCCTACATGACACTGCAGATGATCACATGACTCACTTTCCAGCAAAAGAGGCATGGGCATGACTCCATGACCCTGGATCCATGAACCCTATCACCTACTCACCACTGAGGACCTGCAGACTTGATACTGAATAAGTCCAGCTTCTTGAAGGAGCAGTTGAGGAATGATTAGAGATAATATCCTAAAGAGATAGACTGCTTTCCTCTAAGGTGCAGACTATGCTCCAAATCAATAACCAGTATATGGTGCCACATCCCCCAAGGGTAGGCTCTGTGGCCCGGGAAGTCAGAGGGTGATGCTTCTGTCATTGACCTTTGAGCTATCACTGTTGCCTGACCATTTCAGGCTTCTTGTGCCAAAATAACAGCACCCAAAGCAAGCACAACTACCCAGATGATCAGGCGGAGGGGAGAAACAGGGAAGACTATGATAGGCTCCCAGTTCCAGCTTTGATATCAGCTGCAGTTACACTGGGCGGGCGGGGGGGGGGGGGCGGCGGGTGTAGCTTAACCTTCCCTTTTTCCACCCATGGAATAAGACCAACCTGTACCCTAATATCATTATTTTAATAACACATTGCATGAAGCAAATAGATTTTAGTGGCACAGGGAGGGCCATAGTGGATGGACTGATGTACCATCCAGATCTAGTATTCATTCCTCCGCCCTGGAGGGCGTGGCAGTGGCTGCTGGCTCCATCTTAGGTAATTGTCCTTGGCTACAGAGAACCACTTCAGTGAAGGTCACACTCATCTCTGGGGGCAGAGGAGCCTGAGGAGCTATCCCAACTTCAAAGCTTCCTGTGGGATCATCAGAGGCCTTTGTTGTGCATTGGAATCCATTCCTTCACACTGTGTACCTGAGAGCCATTTCACTGTACCTGTCAATGTTGATGTCATCACTCTGTAATCAGTTAAAGATATACCTATATAATTTTAGCTCTAAATTATATGTTCCTCCTACTAATTATTGTATGGGTATTTTAAAATTCTCTAATAATATGTCAGAAGAACATATTGTGTGTGTGTGTGTGTGTGTGTGTGTGTGTGTGTGTGAACACACATACCTATTACCAAAGGGTGAGTTCTAAGTAAAAGGTAAACATACAACAGGTGCAGGACTGAGTTCGTTCTAATTCCTCTTTTCTAATTCCTTACTATAAAGACTTTTTTAAGAAAGATGTAGAATAACACTCTTTGGTGTGTTTATTACCAAAGTCTGATGTGATCAATGTTTATGAATCTATCAAGCCTTTCATATTGTATGAAAGTATAGTTATTACGGGTTTCAGGATCTTTTATAGAACTGTAGCATTCATTTCTAATTTCAAAGTCTGCCAGACAGCCATATCCCCTCGATGAAGAACTGAGCTAGATTCCTACTTGCAGCACACCCTCAACGAAGGACAGGGTGGATGACAAGCCTTTATTAGCTGAGAAACCTCTGCCTACATTAAAATGAAATACGTAAGTCAATAAACTGATGCCGTAAACCTTGCAAACCTCTCCACTAGCAGTCACGGTGAAAGAGACCTTGACCTTCACCTTGTCCATTGGGCGAAAAACCCTAAATTTTGAATGGATACTGTTGTTGAAATATTTATTAAAATTTTTCATGGAGGATGAAAAACTATGCTAGGAGAAAGCTATCGCTGTACCATCCCAATAAATATGCCTGCTATTTTTCTTGAGATGAAACCAAACAACAGAACACTGTAATTGTTAACATTTGTACAGTAATTTACAACCTACAGGTCCCTTCTACATACATTTATTGCACTAAATCTTTGAGACAATTACCTACTGAATTTTACAGCTAAGGAAATGGAGACATGGAAAGGTTAGGCAATACCATCCATGATTCTGCTCATAATATTTTCTATATTGCAGTATGTTTTTAAATCTCTATAGGTAAACTAGAGAACAATGTAGAGATTAGATGTGTCCACATCTCATATACTAGATAAATATTAGATAGCAAAAGATCAAATGACTGGTTTATGCCAAACTTGGGCCATCATTGACCCCCTCAGGGAAAGAGTTACTTTGTCAATATTTTTCTACAGGAAAGGAGACTTTGAGGTAGAAAATATCTTTCTTTTATTTTTTACCTTAACCTTTGACAAGCAAAAAGCAAAATTAATTTTTCAGTGGACTTAATAAAGTCATAGCCATATTTATTAAAATTAATAGCCATCCTACAGAAATTGGCTCTGTATCCTGTGAGCTATAGTTAATTACTAAGGGTTGTAAGGGAAATCCTTCTTGGAAAACTGATAGCTAGACATCCCTACATTGGAATTATGTTTCAGAAATACTAAATTGCACTTTTATTCATTTAGACACAATGATGGAACTCTAAAGAGAATTTCTGTAGTTTCAATGGACATCTCAGTTTATGTGAAACTGTCTAATGATTGATTTTCCAGGTTGAGTCCATCAATATACAGGTCTAGGACATGGAACTGACTCTTCTTAATTATTTACAGAACTCCAGGAACAATTTGATCTCACACTAAATACAACTAAGATCAAATTGTTTAAATCATAGTAATCCTTCTCCTATTAAGAGACAAAAAATTCAACTTAATTGGCCACCAGTGACTGAGACCAGATTAAGAAGTACATCCCTTTAGCTTTAGTTGCATTATCTTTTATAGTTGCTTATGTGGTAATACAATGACAAATCAAATTCTAACAGATCTTGAAGTGTTAAGACTAATTGTATAATTTTTCATTGATTCACATAATTCCACCAAGGTTATCATTTTAAGAGTCAACACTTTAGTAAGAAACACTATAATTAGGTGCAGTTAATATACAATAATTATATGGGTATGCATACAGATATTCCTCTTGTCCATTTGGATTGCAAGGTATTTTCATATTGATAGGGAACAAGTTACAAAAACAGATGCAAATGACTTCTGATTTGATGCCTCAATGTTCATGACTGAATTAAAAACACATTTTCTAATTTTAGGCTCTATGACATACTGCCTTAATAAAATGCTTAAATTTAACATCATTTTTAATCACTAATCTTTTCCAGGGAGGACAGCTCACATTTTTCTAAATGCCTAGCCAATGTATTTCTCATCCTATAGTGGGAAACTACTGTGTTACATTGCTGAAGGAAAGAAACAAAGCCAGAATTAGAAAATATTCAATATTAACATAGGAGACATAATATTTATAATAGAGTCTCTTCATTTGCAATCATATAGCCTTTTGTGCATAGTAGATATGAAAAATATACTATTTCTCCCATGAAAATTTCACCCATTTCTGTCATTAAATTAAAAATATTCCAGACTGCCCAGCCAGTGTGGCTCAGTGGTTGAGCATCGACCTATGAAGCAGGAGGTCACAAGTTCGATTCCCGGTCAGGGCACATGCTGGAGTTGTGGGCTTAATCTCCAGTGTGGGGCATGCACAAGGCAGCCAATCAATGATTCTCTCTCATTATTGATGTTTCTATCTCTTTCTCCCTCTCCTTTCCTCTCTGAAATCAATAAAAAATATTTTAAAAAATATTCTAGACGACATATGCCACAATCATAGCTGCATTGCTAGCTCCCTGTCCCTCAACTTCCCTGCCCAACAGTTAGGTATTCTGATTACCTTACATGGCAGATGATTGCTAGGAAACGGAATGCTACTCAACAGCTAGAACCAGGAGAGCTAACTCAGAAATAACAGCTTATATCTACTGATCTTTTCTGCCTTTTCCCTTACTCTCCTCCTCCTAGCACCAGACAATTGCTAACATTTCGCCCCAGCTACCAGAGTCTTTTTAATTTAATTACCATCTCCGCCAAACCTGGCTTATTGGATGGTGACTCAGGGTAATTAATTCATTAGCATCTGCTATACCAACTAGATGCTAACTTATTGATTACCTGGCTTGGAAATCTGGCTATTGGCACTTCTTATTCTTGTGACAACATTGATTCTTGACACTTTTTGGCTGGGTTATTCATTGAATAGGGGACTGATTTGAAAAGGGGACATCTTAACCAATGGCCCCCTGCACTAAAATAGATTAACGAAAACAACAATAAAGCTTTCCTTAGTTCTTGGATGAGGTTAGTAGACAACACAAGCGATATAAATCAGTTAAACTATTTTAATTTGCATTCATCACCCTTTACAGAATATAGCAGAGCATTTTTGATGTATATGCAAAGTATACTTAAATGTTCAAGGGGCCATTCTCTGTGTGTGCAGGTGCATGTGTAGGCATATATGGAGAGACAGTAAGCCGTTTGCATCCTTATGTGGGGTTGTAGTTTTATATATATATTTGATAGAACTTCCTGTTGTGTAATATTTTTTTAAAATACCATTGAGTTTCTTTATCTGGACAGCAGGTACATAGCTCACATGTTACAGTGCACATAGTTCAATGTTTTTCCCAAACTAATTTTCTGGAGAGAAAAATAAGTCATTACCGTAATTTAATTCAGTAGATAATGTTTAGTTCCTAAATCACTAATGGCTAAAGAGAGAATCGCTAATTATACAATGAAAGGCTATGCTGAAACTTCACTAGGCTTATGTAAATATCCCAACAATGGGCCCTGGCTCCCAGGGGTCACAGGGTGTGCTTCAGGGAGAAGCAGACTGTGGCGGTTGCCAAGAGTAACTCAGCCGCGAGCCTGTGCACAGGCCAGAGCTGAATGGCTGGGTAGCGCGGGTCCATAATGTGTCCAAAATACACGGTGGCTGTTTATTGGTAAAGCTTAGCCAGAGAGAGCTCTGTCCTTCACATCATGGTCAGCCTCAGGGCCACATTCATACGAGAGCTGGCCTCTCCCATCTGTGCACACAGCCCACCCTGCACCTCTAAGGAATCAGGGAGCTATTCTTTGAAGACCTGATTGAATAAGGCAGGAAAAAGCAACCCATCCTATATAATAAAAGCCCAATATGCAAATTGACCAAATGGCAGAATGACTGGTGGAACAACCGCTCACTATGATGTACACTGATCACCAGGGGGCAGATTCTCAATGCAGGAGCTGCCCCCAGCCTGCAGGCCCCAGGCCAGCCAAGGCGGGTGCCAGCAGGTCCCCCCAATCATCCCACCGGTTGCTCCACAGATCGACCCTGATCACCAGCTAGTCCTAGGGACCCTACCTGTGCAAGAATTCATGCATCGGGCCTCTAGTCATTTATAAGGGACCATGTGAGATAGTCACCATGGTGTCTTGTCACACTTTTGGATGTTTGTCTTTATTTTCTTTTACTCTCATTCTAACCCAATGCCAAGTATGAAAAGCAGTGGCAAAGAGTGAAGAATCTACTGACAACACTTTACCATCTAGATGGGAGAGGAATGAATTACTGAGATTTTCTGAGGCTTCCCCTAGCGAGAAGGTAAAGGATGCTCCTGCCCTGGGGAGCCTCGCTCTTTTACAGTCACACAGACCAAATGAATCAGGGCCCTAGTGGAGTGCAAGATGCCACTAATAAAGGGCTGCCTGTTGGTAAGGCTGGAAGTGACACTGAATTTCTATAATTGGTCTATTGAATAAGCCAAACTACTGAAATATTATAAGCAACTACTTTCAAAGACACTTTGTCAGAGCTATTTCTTACCTCTGATAGCAACTTGGGACACACACACACACACACACACACGAGAGCTAAATCAAACATTAACCTAATGTTCACTGTAAAATTTCTTCCCATGTCCCAGAGTAGGCCTGAGACCAGGAATGGGGAAGGGGTAGTGGGACTATCTGTCACCTGTTTTTTCAGTCTCTTCGATCTATTTTCCCTTCCTCTGATTATGGCTTTTCCAGGATCAGAGAAGAGAGGACAGAATTAGAATAAAGATACAAAGGCTGTTTTTCTCAACTTGTGCTCTTAAAAATCGACCATTGCAGAAGGTTTCTGCATGCCTCTTTTCTGTGGGGCAGCTCGCCTCCACCTTAGGAATCCATCACTGGATCCTTCCTTGAAACAGGCAAGGTATGGTCCATCTGACCTTGCACACCGGCTCCCCAGTCCAGCTCCACCCCAGACAGTGACCCTCTAGCCTTCTGGGTGGATTGGGCTCAGCGATCAGGACCTCTTGGGCAGGGTCCCTTCAAGATGCCTGCAGCCCGGCTCTCTTCCCGTGCAGCTCACGCCTGTGTTCTTCCCACAGGGGGAAGCAGAGCTTTTCCCCACAGCTGCCTCCCCCTTTCTCTACCAGCATGTTGGGACGTTCCAAAGAACTTTCACTCAGAATGAGTTGCCATTTCACATTTTTTGCTAGCACCCTAATACACACACACACACACACACACACTGTTCAAGGGGTTTTCTTAGTGTCTCTACAACTTGACTTGTGGGGGGAGAAGATAGCATGACAATCTAATCCTGTGGATTTCAGCACTTCAGAGAATCCTCATGAGCAATTGACTATAAGATGACTATAAGATCACTGGGACTCTGGTCAGTTCCACAAATCCTAAAAAACTGTATCTCATTCTTTTCTTTAGAAATAGGAGATTACTTACCTTGCATTTTCCTCAGCTTTATGGCCATAGCTGGACATCGATGGTAACCAGAATTTGGGACTCGAGTAGCAGCCAGTATTAACATCAAGGGGGCCCCTCTGTCATTGCTAATGAGATGACGCGCAGTTTTTAAACCAGGGCTCACATTACAGACCGTGAGTTTAGAGATTCCTTTCTCCTACTTACCCGTTACTGCTTCAGCACAAGAGCATGTACTCAGTCACACACATGAAGGCACGCTGATGCTTAAAGCACAGTAAGTGGAGAGAGAAGTAGTCTATCAGGGAAATCAGTGATCTCGAACAGAAGTTAATTATCCTTTTTCATACCTAGATAGTTCCTTTACTCACCTTTGACTGTTGCTTTTTTTGTTATAATAAGGAAAAAAGAAAAAGCCATCCTTATAAGCACTAAGAGAGTCTGAGTCTTCAGATATTTGATTAGAGATACACAAAATATAACACCTTGATAGCCACTTAAATTATAGAAACCAAAGAAAGACTATGTTGCCTGGCCAGTGCGGCTCAGTGGTTGAGCATTGACCTATAAACAGTTTGGTCACAGTTCAATTCCCAGTCAGGACACATGCCCAGGTTGTGGGCTTGATACCCAGTGTGGGGCATACAAGAGTCAGTTGATCAATAATTCTCTCTCATCATTGATGTTTCTATCTCTATCTCCCTCTCCTTTCCTCTCTGAAATCAATAAAAATATTTTTTTAAAAGAAAGACTGTTTCATACATTTCAGCTACTTTCTACTAAACTTACTGCAGGAAAGATTAAGAAAAAATATTTTTATGTTCAAGATATTTTTTGACCAACTTTTACCAACTCAAGACTACATATGTAAACATATGTATATATGTTTGTATATACATACACACATATATCTTACCTAATAATAGACAAACATGTAAATTAACCATCCTTCCGCTACGCTCACCAGCCAATCAGGAGAGTATGCAAATTAACCCAACAAATATGGCAGTTAATTTTCATACACAGGGGCAAAGCAGCAGAGCGAAGACTGAAGGCTCCTTCTGGAGCTGTGAAGACTGAAGGCTCCGTCCAGAGCGAAAGCCTGGGTCCCCGGTGCCACAGGAAAATCGGTGCTGGCAGCCAGGGGAAGGGAAGGCCTATTGCACGAATCTCTTCATGCAACGGGCCTCTAGTATTTATATAAAATGCTGAAGAAAAAGGAGATTACAAAAGAGAGGGGAGAACATAGTAATTTAGTGGTCATTGTCTTCATACCCAGAAGTACCTATTATTCATGATGATGACTATATCTTACTGGATGGTTATATGTAGATAAATAGATAGCTAAGATATATATCTACTTAGCTATCCATTTAACTATATACATACGTATATGTAATTTGCTAGGAAAAATATACTCTCAACACACAAATGTATAATTTAATTAACTAATTAATTATACAATTTCCAATCAACTGAGAGACAGGGAAAACCATAGGTTTGAGAAGCAGATCATGAATAACTGTAACCACAGGCACCGGAGCAGTCCTCCCTCCTCTTACCAGGCTTAGGGACGATAAGCTGTACACTGGTCTGGGCATTCCCAGCCTCATTCTCAGCCACACACTGATAAAAGCCCTCATCCGACTTGACCACTCCAAGGATCCGCAAGTTGCTTCCTCCCTAGAGAGAAGAAAAGGCAAAGTGAAATATTTTAAAAAGAAAAAAAACTCAAAGAAAAAGTGAACATAAACACATTTTTTAAAAATATATTTTATTGATTTTTTACAGAGAGGAAGGGAGAGAGATAGAGAGTTAGAAACATTGATGAGAGAGAAACATCAATCAGCTGCCTCCTGCACATCTCCTACTGGGGATATGCCCGCAACCCAGGTACATGCCCTTGACCAGAGTTGAACCTGGGACCTTTCAGTCCACAGGCCGACGCTCTATCCACTGAGCCAAACTGGTTTTGGCCACAAACACATTTTAATAAAACTTCACAGAAGAAACAAGAAGGGAGGCCATGAGCATCCCAGCCTCACAGATATGTCCTGTGTCACCTGGGAAAGTCAGAGCTTCCGAATACTGTGCTGAATCCCAGGGCATCAACTTGACCTAGTTCTGCAATGAAAAATCGACTTCCCAAAATACACAGCCTCCTCAGTGTCTACAAGAGCAGTAAACAGAAAACTCTTCTATTAGGTACAGAAGAAGCAAAGGGTAGCAACAAAAGAAATCCCATTCTTTGACTTGTTTTTGAAAGAAGCTGAGGTTCAGCAGCTACTGGAGGGGAAAAACACACACACACACAGAAACGAAAACACCCCTCTTTGCAGCTTCTAAGGGACAAGAAATCACGGGTAGATATTTCCTAGAATTGTTTATCAAGAAAATATGTCTGAAAATCCTTTTGAAATTTTCATTGCCTTGACATGTACAATTTCGGAATTTGTAGGGGAGCTGGGTGGATATTTTATGCCCATTGCATCCTGTTATATGACTACAATGTTTCACCTTCAGTAATCAATAAATTACAGAAAGCAAGGTTATCATTTATTTCATATAAGTCGAGCCACCATCTTTTTTAAGGATGGATGGTAAAATGAACTGGAGAGAGCATTTAATTATACTAACTCAGTTTATCTTTCATATTAGTGCAAGAATTAGTTCAGTAAGTGAGACGTGTTAAATCACTTTCCCTGAAGTCATTAAGAGATAAATATTACCTCGTGGGGAATTCTTAATTGTTTTTAGTCTCTTGGAGTCGGTTCTTGGCTGATTTAAAATTCTTAGATAAAGCTGACTAACTTCTAATTAAAAATTCACATGTAAGTTACTATCTGTGCTAAATGTTACCTGTACGATAGACAATGGCTCCTGATTTCTGGAGCGATTGGGGAAATGTTTTTAAGCACAATTTAATGTGAATGGGGCTCCTACCATACATTTTCTTTTCACCTTAAGAAAAGAAACACTGAAAGAGGTTGGCTGTAATGAGTCATGCTGGGAGAAAGATTATTCAAACTGTAGAAAAACATAAATGTTGCATTTTATCATGTGTCCTTAAGGGCACTCAGTAATTTCTTTTATGTGCAAGTAGCATATATTTTAGGCATAAACAACAAGTTGCCCCTTGGCAGGCCATTTTTAATTCAGTGGTAGTCGAAATAGCATCACACTTAAAGGAACTAATGGATTGGTGTGACATTCAAAAGTTAAAAATTTTCCCTTTCTTACTCTATTCCCAAGCAATTAAACAAATGCGACTAAAAGTGGGAGAAAAATAAGTGGTGATAAAAGTGACAAAAATTTGTTTATGGGTTTATCCCTTAAGAACCCTTATAGTATGGCATAATGCAGGCACGGAGAGGCCATGGAAGTTCCTGAAAGTTGACTGATCATGGCAAAGGGACCCAGCATGGAGATCCGGGGGGGAGGGAGGGGCGGGGGTTGGGGGCAGGGGCAAAAGGCCATGGAGAGGGCTTGAGCCTCAGCCCACAGGGCACCTATGTTCCAGCCACATTCTATGAGGAGAGCTGGCTTAGAAGAACACTCTTTTTTGACAGATGTGAACCCCACATACCTTTCTTTGGCTGCAAACGTTCTTTAACATTTGGAAAGTGTTTCTCATATGTGTATATGTGTGAATTCAGAACCTCCAATGCTAACCAACATCGCAAGGACAGTTTTCATAGAGCATTTACCATTGAGCAGAGAATTCTGCTGGTAACAGTCACAAGAACAACAATAATATAGCACTGAGCTTTCACTACGTACCAGGATAACAACTCAGTGACTAGGGTACCATTGCTCCTCTTATCTCCCACAAGGATAGGAACCTAGTGTGTACTGAGACTTAGAGTAAATGAGAACTACTGTTCTTAGCTTTAAAATGTTCAAAATTATAACGCAATGTCAACTCTGGCTTCTCTGCCACGGCCACTACCACCATCACTGTCAGCATCACCCCTGCCCTGTGTACTCTCACCTAAGCTCAGCTGGTCCTCGCTGGCAGGGAAGCTGCCTGTATCACCCAAGTAAGACTACCGCAATCACAGCAGCACATCTAGTGAAACTTCATTACAATAGGTAAGTCTCGGCAGTAACAGATAGCTGGCTTCACATAGTCCAGAGCAAGGTCCTAAACTGTTTTCCCAAGAACAGCAAGGAGAATACTTGGAATTAAGTCCTAAGTCCTCCTTTAAAACCTTGTCTGTTAAAAACAAAAAGGGGTGGGGGAGGCTGGCTTGTGTAGCTCAGTGGTTGGAGTATCAGCTCGCAGGCAGACCAGAGGTCTTGCGTTTGATTCACAATCAAAAGTATGTTCAGTCTTTGGCCCCAGTCGGGGTATATGTGGAAGGCAACCAGTCTCTCTCTCTCTCTCTCTCTCTCTCTCTCTCTCTCTCTCTCTCTCTCTCCATCTCCATCTCCATCTCCATCTCCATCTCTCTCCCCATCTCCCTCCTTTTCACCCTCTCTAAATAAGCCAATGGAGAAAATATTATTGGGTGAGGATTAACCAGAAAGGGAGAGGTCCTGTTTGATCACTCTTTTCAGCTCAAAAATTCTAAGTCCAGCGTCATTTGCTTTCTTAGGAGAGTTGTTTTCAACACATCACACCAATGCCAGACAGGAACCTCCTTCCCAGGACAGGAGCACACCTGAAAACATAGTCAGCGGTGAGTGGGATTGGAAAGCGAATATGAGAAGGGATGTTTACCACGATCTGAAAATAATCACTAGGAATGACCACGTCTCCATTCTTCACCCAGTTCACGGTGGGCACCGGCTTTCCCGAGACCGCGCACTCAAACTCGATGTCCATGCTTTCGTAGGCGTAGAGGTTGGACGGGTGATTTAAGAACCAGGGCGGAACTGCAGAGACAGGGAACAAAAGTGAGTGGCCTGAGGTGTGAATTTGCATGCGAAGGTTTGCACTGAGTTAAAAACACTGCTCTGGGATAGGAAATATTTGTAATTCAAATAATTCCCCTAAACCCTTAGTTTGTTATATAAGAACTACTTTAGAACACATCTATTTATCTATTTCCTGCTCCTCTCGCCCCCTTCCCACCACCAAATGCAGTTAAACAGTTTCAGTTCATGGTGTTTTGCCAGAAGAAAAACAGAGAGAGAGAGAGAGAGAGAGAGAGAGAGAAAGGGGAAAAAACACTTTTGGAAAAAAAACTACAAAGAATAAACATTGTGAATATCCAAGTAATGGTATCCAATTGACCTACCCTGAAAAAGAACATAAAACTATGAAAACTATACTACTGATATAAATAAGGACATGCCGATAGAACTGAAGACAGCGCTGAGCATAGAAGCAGCAGCTTCCTGCCCCTGTAATTCCAGTTTCATTAGGATTGAGTTAATGGGATAGACTCATGCCCTGTTGACATTGGCTGTGGTAACAGGGTACAAAAAATGGCTGTCCCTCCTATGGTGGACACATTGGTATTGTCCTAGCAATTTGTATTATCATTTTCTCAGCATGGTATGTGATATCCTAGTGTGATTTAATGTCTTAATTATCATAATGCTAGTAATTCTGTAATAGAAATTTGCAGCTGAAAGAAATTTACAAATATAATGTAACACACCCTTGCTGATGAATCTCCTAGGTTTGGAGCCTCAAAACTCTGCCTGAGAGAGGAAGATTTTAAAAGCAATGTTCATCCTCTTCCACTGGAATATTAAAGTGATGTCAGAATTGAATATTCATATTGACCCAGGTTATATGCACAGCCCAGTAGCAGCCTTGATCTCCTTTCCACTGAGGACATAAATGTGCATTTTTAGTAACCATATATAAAGTTAGCTTGTATTTTTTTGTCATTTTTGTTCTTATGCTCAATGAGTAAGGAGTGCTAATTTTTGCTCCTTTGAGTAACCACCATATTTTTCTCTTTATAACCACAATTAGCAAACCCCCCTCATATCAAAGTGAATTTATAATCTTTGATGGGAGAGCTAGTAGGAAGCTCCCAAGATTCAAGTTCTAGTTTTTCTACTTAATGATTTTGAAAATCTCAATCACAATTCTTTCTCTCTCTCTCTCCCTCCCTCCGTCCCACCCTCCCCCTCCATTCTTCCTTCCTCCCTCCTGCCATGCCTTATTTCCCTAAATTTTAATTAAATATTTGGACCTAGAGTACTGAACTTTTAAATTTTTAAATCTTTCTCAGTGGAAAATTAACTTAGATGACTTGGCTGGGAGGCAGTAATATTCATAAATTAAAGACATGATAAAAGGTATGTCTGAGAAATTTTCTAAAGCAAATGTATCCTCATTATACACTGGGCTAAATTTTTTCTTTATAAATGATAATAATATTAGTATGAAACTTTTTACAGTCCCTTTACAATGATCCCAAAAGGTCAGAAATATTTCTTGAATGCCTCTGAGCAAATATATTAGTTGTTTCATTTGGATTGTGTCCTCAATTTTATATCAGATGTTGATTGTGTATTTACTAGCCAATAGTCAATTGCTGGGGTCCAACCCCAGCAGGTCCAGGGGTCCCCAAAGGTGTGGACGGAGTCGGCGAAGAAGGAATGACACGGAGACAGCGTTCAGTTGATCAACAGCCTAGCCAGGATCTCTAGCCTAGTTCTGGTCAGGATCTCCAGCCAGGTTCTGTAGCCATGTTCCCTTGCTAGGTTCTCCAGCCAGGTTCAGTCACCAGGTTCTAGTCAGGTTCTCTTGCCATGTTCTATCCAGGTTCTGTAGCCAGGTTCTGTCTCTAGGTTCTTCAGCCAGGTTCTCTCACTAGGTTCTGTCTCTAGGTTCTGTGGCCAGTTTCTGTCCAGGATCTTTTGCCATGTTCTCTCCAGCAAAGTTCTTCTGTCTCTAGGTTCTGTGTAGGTTCTTTGTCTAGGTTCTGTCTCCTGTTGTCTTGTTACATCTGTATTTATACCAGTTGATTCCAATCCTATCAATCTCTATTCCAAAGGTTATGGCGTTTCTTATCTCCATTCCAGGGAGTAAAGATTATGTAGCTTAAGCATGATTGTTCGTAGTTAAAGTGATTAATTACCCGCCTGGCACTTAGTTAAGGGGTTTTATTCCCTCCCTAACTTCAGGGGAAAATCCCTACCTGGGGAAACAACCTTTCTCAGAGAGGTGACCTTGGTTAAAACACATAGTGCCAAGAAGGTGAGCAAACATATTAAGAACAGTATGCCATATATGCCAGGTCCCTTGAAACAGCAAGGATGGACCGGCTCCCGGCAGTCAATGTTTACTGAGAGCTGACCATGCCCAATTTATTAGTCTCCATACTTTTTAATTTTATATTCACTATAATTCTCTGAGGCAGGCCCTTTACTAATTCCAACTCTTTGTTCATTCTAGTTTCTCATCTTGAACTGTTTTCCCTTCCATCTTGAGTCTAGACACCCTATCTATCCTTCAAAAAGGATGTCCTGATTATTTTTCTTGTAAATTGTTTTCTCCTTTAAGAATACCTGTGGTATTTATTTCACCTGTTTTATAGCAGTAGACATAGTTACTTTAGCATTAGTTTGTAAGTCCTTGGGGGAAAAGGCTTTATCCCGTGAACATGAAATCAATACATGGCTTAACGTAATTTTGATCATTATGCTATTCTGATGGAGAGTGGACAAATGAAGTTTACCTGGGTTTCCTCTTCTTATTTGGTCTCTTTGTCTTTTTCTGTGATCAGCAGGTGAAGATCTATTCATCCCATTTTATGACTGCTTCCTAGTATTTAGGACCAAGGTATAATAATCACCTTACACCTTTCACAGCTCTGTGGGTCTATAATCTCAACACAAATTGAAATTGGGACTAAAGAGTGAATGTGGCTTATCAATGGCTGTGAATACCTTTCTCCAGCATTTTTCTGATTATGGATTCCTGATGGAATTGCATTCCTCAGATGATGTAATTTTTATTCATTCTCTAAGAGGAGCTCAAATACCTCCTCTTCCTTGAAATTCTGTCTTTCGTGAAGCTGACAATGGATTTTTCTGCTCTTTGTAATGCTCTCTCTGAGCTCAATTTTTATAGAACTTGTAATTTAAGATATCTTTCAAATATATCATTATTTATCAGCTAGATGGTGATTCTTAAAGGGGCCTGCAGCATATGCATTTTTTTTTTTTTAATTCCGTTTGGATATTACATAGTTTCCTCTCTCTTTCACTCTGGCAGAAGAAATTGTTTCACTTCTTTAAACTATTTGGTCGGCAGCAACTCTTAATGAGTTAATAAAGATAAAGTTTCATGAATTCAAGTTTATCACATTGTTCAATTTACATAATATTAGGCCACTTTAGAAAATTTCTTAAGACATACAATGTTACAACAATTTCAGACAATATATTGATTTTTTAATACATTTCTTCTTTGGATGAAATAAAATTCATGTCCATAAATAAATTATCCATATTCCCATCAGACTATGGTTTCTCATGCTCTTTTCAAGTACTTATAGTGCATATATAGATCATTATTTTTATTTGGGAGCTGAGGTAAGAAGGAATAATGACTAATATGCAACAGAAATATAGAAAGATACAATTTTGTTTTTGAATATGCTTCTTATATTTAGAATTGACTAACAGATGGAAGATGGAAGGTATTTCTATACTACAATTGTTAGATTGTACAACTAAACTTTAAATTTGGGTAAAATTTTACTGTAAATTTATTTGTTTTTCTAAGAAGTGTCAATACTGTGGCAAATGACTGGAACTTTGCAGAGTAAAGTTTCTTCTGTAATCTCAGTCCCCAAGCTTACAGGGCTTGGGAGAGTCCTGCCTACACAACCTAAAGAGTATGATGGGCATCTGATCGATGCTTCTCTGTCTCGGGGGGCGGGGGGGGGAATCAACCAAAGGACTTGTGTGCATGCATATAAGCATACGTGATGGATGTGGAGAACAGGGGGTGAGGGTGAGGGCAGGATTGGGGGGATGAGAGGACATTGGGGGGATAAGGACACATTTGTAATATCTTATTCAATAAAGGAAAAAAAAATTTACAAAAAAGAGTATGATGAGTTTTATTTCACACTAGAGGCCCAGTGCATGACATTCATGCACCGGGGAGCCTGCACCCTTTAGCAGTCTAGGAGCCTTCAGGGGATGTCCTACCGATGGCTTAGGCCCATCAGCCAGACATCCTTAGTGCTGTCATGGAGACTGGAGAGGTTCCTGCCATTGCCACTGCACTCACCAGCCACCAGCCCTGCTTGAGGCTGAGCAGCGCACCCCCTGTAGGAGTGCACTGACCACCAGGGGGAAACTCCTGCATTGAGCGTCTGCCTCCTGGTGGTCAGTGAGTGTCATAGCGGCCAGTCATTCCACCATTTGGTCGATTTGCATATTAGCCTTTTATTATATAGGATAATAAGTTTTAAGTAATGTCCCATACTATTCTCTAATCTTATTTAGACATGACTTTTAGTCTTTTTACCTTTAGATATGTTACTTTACAATTATTTTCCAGTTATTTAGGTGCATAAGAAATGTGGGTCAATTTTACAATAGGCCTCTAACACACATAATTAATATTCTCCATAAGACCTTAACTTTGAGACTAAGCTATACATTCTAAAGACTTACTACAGCTCTTTAAAATTGCAAAGTTATGTTTAAAGTTATGCAGATGAATGAACAATAGGCAGCACAAGCCACTCTGGTGAATGATAAAGAATCAAGCACAAGAACAGATTGGTAAGGTTTTATTGGGGGGAATATGAAAACTGCAGGATCCTTGAGTGGCTGCATTTCTATTTTTTGAGGACAGTGAAAGGCTGGCTCCTTTCCCTGGATCCTAACACCCTTCGCTCCCTCTCCAGGCCTTTGGAGTTAGTCACTTTGTTGTTGAAATAGCGGAGATAAGACTATTGGTCTTCTCTTGAATGCAAATATCTGAAGGAAGTGATCACACCAAATGCCTAGACTATGCTTATTGGCCAATTGGGCTACCTCTATACCTCAAATAAAGGTGTTCTTTTAAATTCAGTGCTGCAGCTGTATCAACAGAGAATTTCACTTTAAGGAGCCATAGTTTCATATGGAATCATATTCAGATTGGTACAGAGGAAGCAATATGGAATTGAACGTATATTTAGAGAAAACATGTCATAGGATGAAAAATATTCCATATAAATTCAGGCTTCCATGTAAAACTTACCTCAACCAAATGCCAGTTTTAAGGAATTATGTTTCTAATGGACTGCTCAATTTATAGATTTGAAATTGTTCTCTCAAGTCATAGTTTCAATTCTTTCTGCACCAACTTTTGTTTCCAAAGTATCTTTCAGCTAACTTGATCACTAAATGCATAATCCTCCTTCTCCTTTATTAATAAGGTTCCCAATCCGACACTTATCTCCAGGCTTATTCTTACGTGACAAGTAACTTGAAATCTGCTTAATATTTCTCTCTGGTTTTCTCTTTCCTACCTCCACACCTGTCCTCCCCCATAGGGTTGGTTGTTGAGATTTGCATTTCATTCTCTATTTAAATTGTCTCTCACACATATCTGTCTTTACTCTCCTAAAAAAATAGGTTGGGTGAAGTTTGCTTCTAAACTCGTGACTAGAATGTGTTCTATATTGAAAATAAAACTACACTTGAGTCTTTTTCTATCAATATTGACTGGGGCTGCCATTATTCTGGAAAAACATGTATTTTTTAAGCTATGGATTTTATTCTTAGCATTTTCTATTCATTTCCTGTCTCCGAATGAGTAATAGTTATGGAAAAGCTAAGTGAGGAACACATTAAGAACATAAGGGTCCACTTTTTCTGTTTAATTAATACTAATCACAATAATAGAATATAGAAGCATTAAACTATAAGCTCTTCTACTATAACTGGCAAAGATGATATTTTGTTCATCTTAGAATAATGAAAAATTTAGACCTTTTGATTTTATTTTCCACACCCCATTAGTACCTCTTATTGTGAGCACAATAAGCCCAAATCATTTTTTCCTCCTATGTAAAAATTATTGGCCATGTACTATGGGGGTGAAGAATATGTGATCGTCAACCTTTATTTTCAAGTCTTTTATATATGCTTCAAAACTATTTGAGGTCTCTCCTCACAGTAAATGCAATTTACTGTAGTTCTTCAATGTGCATCAAAATATACACAGAAATAGCTCTGTGTATATTCATCCAGATAAATAATCCCATTAGCCTTCCTCAGTCCCTGCTCTTTCTTTAATCAGGGTGGCTTTTTTTTTTTCTAAATTCAGACTGAGCTTTCTTTTTCTCTTTTTTAATTGTGAAACCTGGAATTAGGAGAATAATGTTGTGAAGCTCAAACCAGTGATAAAAATGTTAGTAGGAACATCTCAAGGTCCTCATTCTATGTGCATATGTTGTGATTGCTATGTCTTTGGAAACTCGATTTGTGTGCTAGCAATAGCCTCCATTTGTTACTGACAACTCTCCAACAGTTGCTTGTATGTGTGTGCATTTCTATATGTTTGTATGTAAACTGTATGATCATATAGCATACCTATATTTAAAATGCCCACATATACAAATCGACACAAAAATATACATCTATACACATATAATTTAGAAACATTTTTCTTTGTCCAATTTTTAATAGGAGAAATGAAGAGAATGAAAACATATTCAGAAAAACAAGATAAAAGTGTTAACTCGTGTGTTATATGATGACATAAATAATTACTATATAAAGGAACTTCTCCAGGTTCCAACACAACATATTGACAGAAATTTGAGAGATTGCCGGGAGCCGGTCCATCCTTGCTGTTTCAAAGGACCTGGCATATATGGCATACTGTTCTTAAAATGTTTGCTCACCTTCTTGGCACTATGTGTTTTAACCAAGGTCTCCTCTCTGAGAAAGGTTGTTTCCCCAGGTAGGGATTTTCCCCTGAAGTTAGGGAGGGGATGAAACTCCTTAACTAAGTGCCAGGAGGGTAGTTAATCACTTTAACTACAAACAATCATGCTTAAGCTACATAATCTTTACTCCCTGGAATGGAGATAAGAAAAGCCCTCACCTTTGGAATAGAGATTGATAGGATTGAATCAACTGGTATAAATACAGTTGTAACAAGACAATAAGACACAGAACTTAAGAGACAGAAATTGGCACAGAACCTACAGAGAACGTTCTCTAGAGACAGAAGAACTTCGCTGGAGAGAACATGGCAAAAGATCCTGGACAGAAACTGGCCTCAGAACCTAGAGACAGAACCTAGCGAGAGAACATGGCAAAAGATCCTGGACTGAACCTGACTACAGAAATTGGCAAGAGAACCTGACTAGAACCTGGTGACTGAACCTGGCTGGAGAACCTGGACAGAACCTGGCTGGAGAACCTAGCGAGGGAACATGGCTACAGAACCTGGCTGGAGAACCTGGAGAACCTAGCAAGAGAACATGGACACAGAACTTCGCTGTAGATCCTAACCAGAACTTCGCTGGAGATCCAGACCAGAACTTGGCTGGAGATCCTGGCTAGAGATCCTGGCTAGGCTGCTGATCAACTGAATGCCGCCTCCGTGTCATTCCTTCTTCGCCAACTCCATCCACACCTTTGGGGACCCCTGGACCTGCTGGGGTTGAACCCCAGGAAGAGATATTATTTCCTCTTAGTCAAATGTTTCCTACTATGCCCTCTTGGTATTTGAAGTAAAAGGTATGGATATTTTAAAAGTCTAAAGAAATATTGCTGTTGTGCAGGGGAACTATTTCTGTGTATATTTTAATGTACATTGAAGAGCTACAGTAAATTGCATGAGAAAAATCATTTTTTGTTTCTTGGGAATAGTAGATGTTCTCTAAGGGAACTTTTCTTCACATTGAACTGAGAAGATAATGAATTCTAACATATAACTAATTTCCCTCCCCCAATATCTAATAAAATAAAAAGGTATGTCACAGGGCACACAGAGAGATACATAAAAATCAATCATGGCAACCAAAAAAGAAAAAGCAAAGTCAATTGCAAAAGAACAAAATCAAGACAGACATTTTTTGGAGTAGAGCAGAAAGGTAGAGTAGGATTTAGTTCTTTATCTCCTTTTAAACCCAGGAAATTGTCCTGGAGTTTGGGGAAAAGGCTAAGTATTCTCATTAATACCTCCTTACCCGAAGCAATGAAGGACCTAAGACCAGCCTTACGTTTTCCCTTTTCTGAGTGAGGAGAGCCTGGAGTGGCTGCCGGGGAGACACACGGGAGATGAGGCTGACAAAGGTGCAGGCTCTGGGGCTACCATGGCAACCTGAGGACAAGCCCCGTCCCTGTGGAAGAGGGTAGGAGACAGCACCTGGCAACACAGCGGGCTGTTCTCCAAGAGACTGTGCCGCTCCTGCTGACCTCGCTCCGTGACCATTCCTGCTGGTGATTAAAAATTCATAAGCCTGAAGTGTCCAGTCTTCAAACAGGACCCCAAGGGTCGAAGGACAGGGGGTAACCAAGTCCATAAGGAACTCCTACCACATTGGAACAAACAGTGTCTGAGCAGAGCCACCTACACCTGCCACCTACACCTGAACAAGACAAAAGATATATATCGGAATATAGAAATATACTACAGCCAGAAATCATGAGAGAGTGAGAGAGAGAGAAAGGGAGAGAGAGAGAGAGAGAGAGAGAGAGAGAGAGAGAGAGAGAGAGAGAGAGAGAGAGAAAGAAGAAGAAGAAGAAGAAGAAGAAGAAGAAGAAGAAGAAGAAGAAGAAGAAGAAGAAGAAGAAGAAGAAGAAAAAGAAGAGAAGAGGAGAGGAGAGGAGAGGAGAGGAGAGGAGAGGAGAGGAGAGGAGAGGAGAGGAGAGAAGAGAAACAAAGCACGCCATCCAGAAGAAAATATAAACGTAAAGCAGAAGTTAATTCCTCAAGTTGCTTCACACAATCCATTCATTTAATATGAAAATAAATTCACTAAAACTAGAGGTCAAAGACTAGGTGATAAAACAATAGAATAAAATGAAAAGGGAGGTAGGAGACCTAAGAAAACAAATCAGGGACCAAAGCAATGTCATTTGAGAGCCAATACATAAACTAGAAAGCACGGTAACATAATTGACACCACTAAAAATCAAACTGCTCACACACAGGAGATGAGCTAGTCAGTGGATGCAGATGAAAAGGCAATGGGACTGAAGTAATTAGAGCAAAACTTGCATGGGAAGAAGACAAGCGAAGATGACCCAACATTAAGATAACTGGCATTCTTGACGTAGCAAGCCCGCATGGGAACAGAAACTACGTTCACAGATAAAATCATAGGAAAATTTCCCTGAAAAATAAACCTCCATTTTTAGATTGCAAGACTATACCATGTTCTTGGAAAATTGAAAATATATTTATTAATAGTGAGGCATATATTTGAGCTATTGAATCTGGAGAATGACAAATTAGATGAACATTCAGACAGAAAAATCAACAGCGAAATACATCTTTGAGGGGTACATTCGGTTCCCACATAGAACAATCCAATGTCAGAAGACAATGGCGAAATATTATATATGATCGTTTACCTACAAAGAATATTATATATTATCACTTATCTACAAAGAATATTATATATGATTGTTTATCAACAGTCATATTCTCAGCTATGAAAGTGCTTAGAAAATGTAGCACTTCTTAAATATGTCTGATGAAAAAATCCAGGTAATTAACAGTATCATCAAAATTAAAAGGTAGGCATTGTGAAAAAAGGGACCAAGGATGGATGCAGAATCCACTTCTATACAGAAATAAAAGTAAAGACAATGGAAACACTGGTTACTGAAGATAATTCCACTGTCAAACACCTGAACAGGCATAACTAATAACATACCTACTCAGACCAGAAGGTGGGGAAATGAGAAGATGAATGAAAATGCTAATCCCTGTTATGAAAGATGTTTTATAGTAGGAATTTCATCAATCATGCCCTTATAAATGAGACATGAACTGAAATCCACACTTGAAACATGGAATGCTGAGATTTGAGAAGATTTTTAATTCACATGGTTTATTTTCACAGAATTAATAGAGTGATTTTTCTAAAAATAATTTTTAAAAAAGGACTCTGGGAAAAAATATTCTAAGATGTCACAGGGGTTATGGAAGTATGGATATATTTCTCTTCTTCTTTTGTATTTTTAAAATTTCCAATGATTAAAAAGATATTTATTAAAAATTTACCTACTGGGAGGGCTCAACGCTCCAGCTTTAAGTAGAAGAACCTTCTAGAAATCCTAAGAGTTTGTGTAAACTGTGCATAGATAAAAATAGAGGGTAAATAAATTTATCCTCCTTTCCTTTTTGAAAAAAAAAAATCATTCTTCCCCACTGGGGCTTAGAAGGACTTCAGAGAAATGCTTGCTGCTGGTGACAAGAGCACAGAAACCCTAAGGGAAATCACGTGGAGGAAAGAGCAATGCAAGGTTATCGACCACAAATTTGGTGAAGGGAGAGGATGTACAGGATGACCTGGGCAAACCACCATATGAGAAACAGGCGACCCCTGAACTCGGACTCCTGCTTCTGATGCTACAGGAGGGCAGAATATCAACACTGAGCACCGGACTTAACTTTTATTGCCTTCTAAGTGTTTCCTTGAAATTTTAGAAGATTCATTTGGAATCCATGTGCTCATGATTCTTTGGTGCCCCTTCCTATGTCACTGGGGAGGGGACGGTTGTGATGTTACTCTCCAACCCTTCCATACCTCCAAGGAAACAAACAGTGTGCTGACCGGCTGTATATACTGAGTTTCCATAGTAACTTACAGCTGCATAAGATCACTCTGCTGCTAAAACAAAGAAAGGAAATCGGCGCCAAGCTTTTTCCAGCTTTAAAATTCCTAGTCCAACATGAGAATATATACGGCTAATCCAAGGCTGTTCTGCTCAAACAGTTTATATAGAGTAGATATTAAAAAGAAAACACTGGGAAAATAAAATTATCAGTTTGCTTTTTATTCTGCCATTAAAATAATGGTTAGCTAGAATAAATGCATTGCTTAAAATAATAAATATCAACTTAAGTCTCATAAAAATCAGAAAGCCTCAAAGGCAGGTCAAGGGTAACTGGTGCAATGCCTTGCTGCAAAACGACAGTATTCCTTTCATACTAACACAAATTATTTATTTTTAAGATTTCTTGGTGAAAGGGTACTTCCAGCAATGATTATATTCCAATTTTCAGCTCTATCTGCCTTGGGCATTCTTACTTTTTTGACCTCAAGATACTTAGCTATCACCCTATAGATAAGACCAATCTCCATGGTAATTTCACTGCTTTACAAGTACGGATTTCAGAAACCATGGAAAAGGTGTGTGTGTGTGTGTGTGTGTGTGTGTGTGTGTGTGTGTGTGTGTTTAAGATTTATAAAATCTCTCCACATAGACAACTCATTTATAAACTTGAATGGTTCTCCTACACAGTAAATGAAAATGGTATTTGGGGGCATTTTGCCTAATACTTTAAATCCATGAAGAAATTCTTATAAAATTTGCATGTAATTCACAGCAATCAGTTAGATTTAAAAATTCAGAAGATTTGGTATCAAATTTTAAAATATAATCTATTAAGAACAATGATGAAGGCAAGCATTAGATTAAAAACAGCAAAATCTACTATATATTTGACAGCAATTTACATCAAGAGAGATCTAGGAATGTTGTTGACTACTAAGAATTCCACTCTTAAACCTCTGTCCTGAGTCTTATACTTTGGAGGACCCTGCATACCATAAACAAATATATACATATATGTGTGCATGTATATGTGTGCATGCTGCCATGTTGCGTGAGGGATATCTGGCTGCCTTTATTATTTGGGACCTAGCAGTCCATCCTGACATGGATCAATCTGTAAACCCTAGTATTCTCTCCTCTGATTAACACTCTTCAAACCTCAGGGAAACCCTTCATCTCTCCCTCTTTGCTCACCAAGTACAAGGGCCAAAATGTAACTCTAAGAAACACTGTGATCTTATATCGTGGTCTTTGCATTTTATGGTGAAATCTTCTTACAACCCTAAGCTCATTGTCCAACTCAGACAAAGACCCTCTTGCTTTTGCTTTATACAACAAGTAATCATGGAAGGAAAAAAGGTACCAACTCCAAATTCTCCTCTGACATGTTTATTAGATGCTTCCCAGCAACCTTATTGTTGGAAGTTAGGCAACTTTCAAAATTCTCCTTTATGGTTCTTGTTCTTAAATGAATTTTTTTAAATTAATTCTTCAATGTATTCTGATATGAACAGGCAAGGATGATAATAATAACAACAACAACAACAACAACAAGCTCTTTATGGAACATTTTTGAAGCTGTCAGGGCCATTACCTTTCATTCAGGAAAATTTCACAATGTATAGGCATTTTGTCCTGCCTACAGCTGGGCAATCACAGGCCAGGCAGCAGCCAGGTACTGGAGGGGTTAATTGCCATCATAGAATACTGAGTAGATGGGGTTCCATGAGGAATAACAGGAGTGGATTCTCATTTATCTACACAATTAATTGTTTACTACAATTGGGTAGTGCAAAAGCATCTAATTTAGAGTTACATTAGAATAATGAAACTGTTAAGGCATGCATTTTGGAAATAGACCCTCTGAAATGCAACTTTGCCACTCAGTGGTGTAACACATCCCTTTTATGAAAAGTCAACTTGATAGTTAACAAGTTAGGCAAATCACTTTCAAAATTCTCCTTAGGAAAGAAAACTCATAAAGTGATCTGAAGTTTTTAGGCCACGCAAAAGGGCAACTTCATTGGTTATGTTAATGAGTGGTTCACTTATTCAGGGTACTATGTTTTCAAGAAGAAAATATCAAATAAGTAATCTCTCAAGTTTTGTTCCTGTCTTCTTGTTTTTTAGACTTTTTCTTAGCATTCTCACCCCCTGAACCTTTCAAATTTCACCATATTTAATCTTGACTTATCTCATGAGTTTCAAATTTATAACTAACTGGTGGCTGTGTCCAACTCCATTTCTGCCCAACACTGGCCAGCATTTCCCCTTAGGTGCTCCCCACGGCCACCCAAGCATTTATTACAATGTGTTTCCATGGTCTATTTCTTCTTCATTGTTTTTCTCATTAGTCTAGTAGCTCCTGGAGGGAAGAAATTATGTTGTTTATTTCTATATCTGTGAGCCTGAGCCAACTTCTATAACATTACAGCAGCTTCATGAAGTTTTAGTAAATTGAATTGAAAACAATATTGATAAAGCTTTAGCTGGCATAAGCATTGCTCGGGGTGCTTTTAAGTAGGCAGAGTCTTTGACTCCATAATGGCATGGTTGTGGTGGGGCCTGGGGATATGCATTTTAGACCACCACCTCTGCATAATTTTTGGTTTGGGGAGTTCCTAGGTCACACTTGGAGAAACTCCGCTTTTGTGGAATACAGAGAAATAGCACTTCATTCAGTTTCTGGCCTTACTAATTACTTAGCATTTTGATCACATGTCTCATTTGTAAAACAGGTTATTATATGGAGATTGAGTGAGATAATAAATGGGGAGCACTAACAGGCACAGTGCTGGGCACACTGTAACTGTTCGGGAATAACACGTATTATTATTATCTCATCAAACCCACTGCTGTGCTTTATCTCTGGCACTCGACTTATTTGCAGATGGTCTCTGACTTACAATGGTTTAACGTAACGATTTTTTGAATTTAAGATGGTGCAAAAGCGATATGCATAATCAACTGCATGAGACATTCAGCAATTTTTATAAAACAGGCTTTGCGTTAGATGAGTTTGCCTAAGTGTAGGCCAAGGTGAGTGTTCTGAGCACGTGTAAGCTAAGCTGAGCTAAGTCAGTAGGTTAGATGTATTGAATGCATTTTCCACTTTGATATTTTCAACTTACTATAGGTTTTCCAAAATGTAATTGCAATGTAAATTGAGAAGCAACTGTACATTATCCACCCCTGACTTTTTCTTTCTTACATACCCCAAATTTAATCATTGCCAAGCTTTGGCACTCCATCTCTGTAGTGTCTGCTGCCTTTTTTAAAAATATATATTTTATTGATTTTTATAGAGATGAGGGGAGAGGGATAGAGAATTAGAAACATCGATGAGAGAGAAACATCAATCAGCTGCCTCCTGCACACCCGCTACTGGGGATGTGCCCGCAACCAAGGTACATGCTCTTGACCAGAATCGAACCTGGGAACCTTCAGTCCGCAGGCCGACGCTCTGTCCACTGAGCCAAACCAGTTAGGCTCTGCTGCCTTTTTGCTGTCTTTACTGCTATTGCCATTACTATAGTGGCAATGCAATTTAACTTAATTTAGCAAATGCTAACAAAGCATGTACATGTTAGACATTGTGTTAGACACCCAGGATATAAGAACAATATATTTGCCCTCAAGGAATGGACAGTCCAATGGGGAAGAGGAAAAATATATTTTTAAAATCCACAGGTTGTTATAATAAATGAGCAGTAGCTTCATTGGGCTGTAAAAGAGAAATAAGAAGGAACCACGGGATTTGATAATTTGATGTTCCTAGCGATTAGGATCTAAAATTCACTGGAGTCTCACCAAATAGGAGAAAACAGAGTGGCAGATACCCCAGGCCTGCGATGGGAAGATGTGGTGGCAAGACCCAAGGGGATGCGGCAGAAACTGCTGCCTCCTGGTTGGGGCACAGGGGCAGTCATGAAGCTCTTTCCAATCTCTACCACAGTGCGGACTGAGTATGATTCATTTGGGTCCTCAGCATACCTCAACCAACAAAAGCACAAATAGGAACTAATTATCCTCTCCATCCCCTTTAAGAATATAATTGGCAAAGAAAGCAGAGTATGGACCTTTCCCTCTGGCCAAACTTCCTTATTGAGAATCAATGCTGAACAAGATAGGGTCAATTCAAAGATGTTTTGTAGTTCTTATTTTTTGAAACCATAAAAATGGTGGAATTTGCATAAATATTCCTATTTGCATGAAAGTTACTAACTAGGCATTACTTGGGGGAGGACACAATTCCCAAGTCACCCCCTTAGAACGACAGTCTTGGTATTGTCCAGAGACGTGGATGTTAAAATAGGGTCTACCACTAAGAGTGTAAATAGAGGGTTTGATCAATGGGCTCTGAAGGGAAAAGGTCCCACACTGCTAGACAGAGACACCGAAACTCCCTAATAAATTTATCCAGAAGCTTCTGAGGCTAATGGGATGCATGCAAGAGGGATCCGCTACAAAGCTCTGTTTTAGTGACTGCGATATTTCTTCCAGATATTTTCCCCTGAAGTGACAGCTGACTGGGTCATGAATAATTGTATCCCCAGAAATGTTATCTTTTCTAATACAAAGTCTTCTTTTTTTGCATGTTTAAATTTTTTTAAAAAATGTGTGTGTCTACTGATTTAAAGAATAGTCCTGCCTCCACCAGCTGACTAACCTCTGCCAGCATCTCGTCTGAGTGATGCTTTGTGAATCTGCCTTTAACAGTGCTAACATGCACAGTGTCGCACAGCTGGAAGAGCCCAAGACGAGCGGTCACAAAGGCCACTGCAGGTCAGAATTCCGTCCCTGACACTTAGTGGCTCTGAGACTTTTGATCAATCAATTCACCTCTCTGAGCCTTGACTTCTATTGTCAATTAAGCACACGGATACCTATCTAACGAAGGGTTTTTTGAGGATAAGAGAAAACCCAATGAAACTCCTGCTTTAATGATAGTCTATAGATGTCCTGAGCTGAATATTTGTGTAACCCCCTCCCCACCCCCACCCCCCAGTTTACACGTTGGGAACATTAGAACGTAATTAGGTTTAGATTAGGCCACGAGCATGGGACACTTCTGATGAAATTAGTGACCTTTAAAAAGAGGAAGACAGAGAGATCTCACTCTCTCCTCACATGCAAACACAAAGAAGAGCTCATGTGAGCACACAACCAGAAGGTGGCCATCTTCAAGTCAGGAAGAGGCTGGTCCCAAGAACTTTGATCTTGAACTTCTCAGCCTCCCAAACTGTGAGATATAAGTGTCTGCTGTTTCAGATACCTAGCTTATGGTAGTTTTCTTAGAGCAGTCCAATAGGAACTGTTGTATACACAGGGTTAATACCAATAATAATCAGTATCCTAGAACATCCAAAAGGAATGGGAACTAATAGATTACTTGTGTCGATTTCCTAACTTGACAAAAGAAGGCATCTAGAACGGGGCTGGTCTGTCACTTTGTTTTTTCCCTGTAGCCTAACTTGGTGCCTTATAAATAGTCACTCAAATATTTGTTGTCTGGCAAATGAGTACCCGCATCAATAAAAAAAAATAATAGCATAAATGGTGATAATAATCTCAGGTGTACGTGTTTGCTTTTGCTGTGGGGTTGCCACGACAATCCTGGCCATCTCTGGAGGTGGATCAGTCTCCAAAGGTGGCGCTCCGACACCATGCTTTTTCCTTCGTTTCTTTTTATTCCTGTTCGCCTCCATTCCCCACCTTTTCCAAGTGCCAAACCTGTTAGAAAATGCTCGCACAAATCTATCTCATTTCATCTTTTTTAAAAGCCTCCAAAGTGATCGCATCAGTTCTGATTTTACAGTGAATCAAGTGAGACTCATGGTAGCTCAATGGTTCCTTCTATAATGCGAACCATAGTGGAGGGTCAGGACGAGGCGCAGCTCTGCTTGACTGCCAAGGTCATGCTCTCCAATAGCACCATGTGCTTTTCTTACATTATCGTAGGTTTTATTTGTTGCTACCTATTCATGGTACATTCCATACTTCCACGGCTCATTCTTTCAGAGTTGGTAAATTACAGTTCAGCCATTTAAGCACCACCTTCCTATTAGCTTCTACTCAAGGCTTAGGAGAAAGACTCTTAGGAGACATTCGAGTCCCTTAAGAGATGCGAAGTGATAACAAAGCAGGCTGTGCAAATACTGTTCATGACCATAAAACAGTAAGACCACCTCTGGTTTCGGTTCTTGCCAGCCCCCCACACACAGGTACGGTGCCACGTTAAAAGGGCATTTCGCAGTCTGCCAGCCAAGTAGGCAATATATGCCGTTTGTCCCAGTTCTGGTTGTTTACTTTTATTTGTATAACTCTCGGGTTTTTTCATCAACTGCTCGTTGCCAGTGTCCTTAGCCTGAAATTTGTCACAGGAGGACTTGCTGTCATTTGTACCCGAGTCTACATTAGGGTGCGAAGAAATCAAATCCAGAGATGGTTGCACTTGAAGCTTAATCTCTACCTGTCACGGGGAGCCATTCGGGCATTATTGATTGAGTTGGCAATGCTCCTTTCAGTAAAGGGTCTTTTCTGATGTCCCCAAAATCATTTGCTCGGTTTAAACAGAATGCCAGCTCCCTTGCTTGAAGCCGATGAAAATAACTCTGTTTGCTGAGCACTGGAGGACGGATATGAGCGCTGTCCTACAACTGCTACCTGGAAAATGCATATCAAGTTGGAGCTAAACTTTATCTTTCTAAGGAGCTGAAGGATTCAATTATACCCAAGATGGGAAGCAATGCTTGAAAGAACTCATTTCCCAGACTCAAAAGCATATTTTCAAACAGAGATATTCAGTTCCAATATTGCTTCCTCCAAATGCTCTGAACACTTCCATTTCCATTTCGCTTTCTGCTGTCTCAAGTTTGCCTACTCCATGCACAATTAAGGAGCAGAAAGAGGGCTGGGACACATGAGCAGAATAACAGATTCATCAGTGCCTTCACCAGTGATTCAGAAAGTTTCTAAAATAGAATGCTACTTATCTAGGGCAGTGGTTGGCAAACTCATTAGTCAACAGAGCTAAATATCAACAGTACAACGACTGAAATTTCTTTTGAGAGCCAAATTTTTTAAATTTAAACTATATAAGTAGGTACATTGTTATTAACTTAATTAGGGTACTTCTAAGGCTTAGGAAGAACCACACTCAAGGGGCCAGAGAGCTGCATGTGGCTCGCGAGCCGTAGTTTGTCGACCACAGATCTAGGGTATCAACAAGCACACACAAATAACACCAGCGCAAATGTAACCTCTGGTGTTTGCTGAATTCATATTGTATATATCAGTTTCACCATCATGAGATACGTTTTTTTTAAAAACTGAACAATCTGATAAAGTGTCAGGAGTATTATCTGAAATCAGAACGTTGTAAAATCAGATATGAATAGGTGTGGCTCAACATGCATGATGAACTAAGGGAGCCAGCATATGTCTAGGTTCCGTATTCCTGCATGACATTGTTCAGCTGGGTGCACTTTTATATACTAGTATTCACCTCTTGCTCCTTAGAGATAAGATGGTATATACAAAAATGCAAAACTTGCACTATATTAAATTTCTTCCATGACATATCGATTTCCTTGAATAAATTCACATTTTCACAATAAGCACTATAGCAGAACTGACTAGGTATATATCCTAGTCAATTGTAGTAAAGTTTTTTTTAAAAAATCAGATATGGATAGGTGTGGCTCAACATCTTCTTAGAAAGTTATTACTAGTATTTGTAAAGATAATACCAAGTGTTTTTCCCTACTTGTGTCTGGCTTCAGGAATTCAAGTGCAGAGGGGGGAAAATTAGGTTTAACCAGGATTGGGTTTTGCCAGTTCATCTCCCTCTTCCTGCTATATTGGAAGCCTTCCCCACCCACAAACTTTTTCGTTTCTACGAGGTATTATATTCCCTTTTGGGTTAAGTCAATTTGCGAGTCTTCAGAGACTTGCCCCACAAGGAGTCTGACTTCCATGGAGACTGGTTTTGTTACTGGTATAGCAGGCAGAGTGAAGCAGAGAATTCTCAACTCATTAAGAAGCCTTCTGTGAAGAACTGGGTATGCCATTCTATATTTTTTTAGATTTTATGTGGGTTGCAGAGAAAAGTCAGACAGAGCCAGAGGGAGTTTTCTTGGGGAGTCACCATTTCCACCTCAAGTCTTACTTGAATGAAAATTTTCCTCTATTATTAACTTCTTTCCCTCCTGTCAGCTTCAATGCTCACAGTTCAGCTCAGAAAAGCATCTCAGAGTGTTCTGTGCATTCTGTACCCGGAAGCTCTCACAGTAGCCCACAGAACACTGGATCATTCCCCTGAGGGGTTACCTGTTTTCCTGACCTATTTTTCCATGTGGGTGCAAAAGTTTTCAATGTGGTAAGCTGATATTTTTCTACTTCTACCAATGTAAGTTAGGATGGTAGGTAGTAACTCCACAGACTCACAGATTCCTAACTCATGGACACATTTTTGCATAAAAGACAAGGCACCTATAACTGCAAACTTTCTTCTAAATGGATTCATGCCACGCATGCAAAATATGTTTCTCAAAATACAACCCCATCTATCATGAGAGAAGGGTTAGATCAATAAGTGCTTGTATCGTATCCAAAGAACTGACAACAGGGAACTCAAATGGGGAAAATATACACTGAGTCCGAGGGTGTGCCAGCAATTATCTTCCCCTCAAGTAAAAGGCTTCTAATATATTTTCTTTTCTCTCCCATTTTCCTGAAAATGAATTTGTACAGGGAAAATCAGAAGCAATTTTCTCTTTCTGAGGTTTGGGGGAGGGTTAGGGAGTGTGGAGGAGATTCCAAGTCTTTGCAGCATTAAAAAAAAAAAGTATTCCAAAAAGACAAAGGTGTGTTTGTATCATTTCTCTGTAATAACATATTTTTTTCTGGCACCCAAACAACAGAAAAGTTTGTGGCTGACCTTCAGGGCGATGTATGAATTTTTCACAGACAAGCACTTGGTATATTTTCTAGACTATCACATTCTTATATTCCCAGAGCAGTTCCGTGAAAAACATTGAGTTGTCCTTTTTTGAAAAATAACTTCAGAGAATATTAAAATCAGTTAAAGACACACACACACACACACACACACACACACACACACACCTATATACTGATTTGCAATTTTCAATATGTTTAAACCCATATTCTGAAAAGTATAATACCCATTAGGAGCCCTTTCCATGAAAATATCTTCAGAACACTTTAACCTACTAAAAATGTCAATTCTTTAAAAATAATTTGTTTTATAAAGGAGACATATGTAATACCCTTTGTAATACTTTAAGCAATATAAAAAATAATGTTTTATATCTAGGACATGTAATTTGGGTAAATCCTAATATTATACGCCTTGTGTCCCATTTTTTCTCAAAAATCTGTTTGCTTTTTAAACTTGTTTATTCTGTTAACCTTGACTTTTCTTTCTCAACTTCAACTTGATTATTGATTATTTATCCAAAATTCAAATAAACCAAATGAATCATGTCTACTGATATATATCAAAGTCGTTTCCATTTGATACAAACCAGTGAGGACTCATAACATGAAAGAATTGTTATCGCATCTCTCACACTCCAGAGATCTGCATTTTTAGCAACTTCTAATAGTATTTCAGAGTAAACAAAAGCTACCTTTAATTATAAAAGTTGGGAAACCCTAACAAACCACACAAAAATACTTTCACAGTGTCTCTAATCTCAGAAAAATTTTATCCAGATTACAAATGATCAAGTGTCAGAAAAGGACTTCATGACCTAATACACAGGCCACGTAGCCCCATTTTCAGATGTAAGACCACCGCTCAGAGGGTGAGAGATAAAATCTAGGTCACCTGATTTCTGGTAGACCAAAATTTGCATTTCACTTCATTTTTTTTCCTGGGAAAGTATTTCAACAGATTTGCTATTGGTAGGTCTCAATGATGTGATGGGACAGAACAACAACAGAGTGCCCTGTTACAAAACATCTTCAGTCATCTGGTGCCTAACAGTCTCTTCAGAAGCATCTGTTTTTTGAGTTAGAGTGGAATCCACTAAGATTCACCAAGAAAGAAAATGCATATGTTAACGTGAGGACAATTATTATAACATAGCCTCTGGCTAGTAACGAGATAGGGTAGGGATCCATAGTAATAAGTCTGAGAATAGCTAAGTTTTCTTATAATTATAGAGAATAATATTTCCAACCCAAACAGCGCCTCCTGTCATGCATAATGCTAATCCTGAGTGCAAGGTAAAATATTAAGATGGAAATGAAGACAGGAGCCCTTGTTCTAACAATCAGAGCCCCATTCATTGAGTATCTACTTAGAAGAATCCTCCAGCATTTGTCCTGGGTATACTAATATGGTTAGAAAAGATATCCAGGTGTCAGTGTGTGCTTCTCTCCTGGTTTTGTTTTGTTTGTTTGTTTGTTTGTTTTTGTTTTTGTTTTTGAGGGGGTGTTCTTTTTTGGTCTCTCTTAGTCTACAAAGATAGTAAGAACTTTGTGGTTCCTGCTTCAACGGAGGGAGAGTGGGTCTTAGTTTTTGACCAAAAGCCTAAATTCCCCCAAACCACATCCTTTCTTGTCTTTGTTTTAAATCTCAATTTGAGTGGATTGTACTAGATTTTCCAAGAGGATTGAGGAAGAAAAGGAAGTTCTTATATGGTGTGTGTCATGGGCCAATCTAAGGCCCATATTAATGAATATCTGATTCATTAATATCAGAAAGTATCCCTCTTCAGCTCCAGGAGGATGGCAGAATCTGAAGTGAATGCCTGCAAAAAATATCTTGGCAGGCTGGGTCTAGGAGCCAAGCTTCCTAACATCAGGAAATAACCCAGTTTTCAAATTTAGCACAAAATCAAAGGAGCTACCAACCTGCAAAAGTACAGGCAAGCTAAGATCATAATTATTTGAGAGGAATAAAGGATCATAATACTTGCAGTATCTCTGACTTTGCATGGCTATACAAAGATAAAGATGACACAGAATTAGTACCTGCCTTCAAGTTAGTCCCAATCTAGTGACAACAATTGATATAGAGGTAGATCCTTTTCATAGAGTTGGTGAAGGCTACAAATCAGGCATTTGTAAGTTGGTTTGGGATCATGGAGGAGGTATGATAGAATCAGCCTAGTGCTTATTTCTACCATAATGTACCTCAAAAAAGTTTTAGCAGAATGATTTGCATAGGATAGCCAAGTGGTAAATACTGATTTTGTTCCTTTATGTTGAATTAAGGTAAGTTTCATCCTAGCCAGTTTGGCTCATTGGATAGAGCATCAGCCTGTGGACCAAAGGGTCCCAGGTTTGATTCCGGTCAAGGGCACGACATGTACCTAGGTTGCAGGCACAATCCTCACCCCAGGTTTGGGCCTGTGTGGGAGGCAACCAATTGATGTATCTCACATGGATGTTCTCTCTCTCCCCAGCTCTGTGGCTTCCTTCCACTCTCTCTAAAAATCAATGGGAAAATATCGTGGGTGAGGATTAACCAAAAAATTAAAAGAATAAAAAATAAATCGTAAAAAATGTTAAGGCAAGTCTTAGGATCTTGTGAACAAGTGACTCTGTGATAACAAAGCACCAAAGGAGGCGTATTTTAAGCTCTGTGTACCCCACACAGGAGCATGTCCACTCCCACATCTGCATTTCCTTTCTTAACCAAGTACACATAGATGTTGTTGTTTTTAAACTATCGACAGCTGTCTAAACACCCACATTTGGGGGGGGGGTTAGTTTATTTCTTTATATATTAATTGAAAAAGACATAATTATGATTCAGATACATTCCCTCCTCCCACTATTCAGTTGAGTTATAACTTAAATGGAAGAGAAAGAAATGTGAATTTTCTTCCAGGATAAGTAATTTTTTCCAGTTCTAAAAATTCTACACTACATGGCTGAACATAAGGTTGTATAATGAGAATAAATTTGGATTTAATAGCAGTGTGATTATTGTTTTCATCATTGAAACATACTGAAATACAACAGCAGTAGCGTAAGTGTGGCGGGTCATTAGGTATATCTGAATGTCATAAACACTCCAGTGGAATTATTTATTGTTGTTTAATATTGTCTTTGCTGGAAGTTTTCACATTACACTGCAATGAGAAATGGTTAAAGATCAACTTTACAAATGACTAATAAAAGAGCTATTACGCTAAGAAATTGTGGAAGGTTTAAGTCCGCCTAAATTGCAGTAATCATTTAAGGATTTTGAGTTTTAACAACTATCTTCCGTGATTGATAATAGTTTCAGTATATTGTTTCTGACAAAGGTCCTTGAATAGTATGCATACATGGGGTGATTTCATGCAGTGGAGATGCTATTCGTATGATTGTTTCCACTTTTAGTAATTACGTGGGGGATAGAGCCAAGGACATTTAGATGGGGACAGGAGCATCATTAACTGACAGAGAGAAAAATGTGATTGCTAAATATATTTTTAACGCGAGACTAATTTTCATAAAAGTATCAATTCTCAGGTTACAAAACAAAACACAACAGAGGAAGGGCTGCTGTTGGTGGCACGTAAGGCACACTCTGATCTGGATAACAGCACTTCCAGTTACCAGTTACTGCGCTATGTGTCTGAGCTGACCCCGCCTGTGCAGGCACCATGAGCCATGCATTTTCGATGATGCTATGACCTTGAACACATCGTGTATTTCCGACTGGTTACCTGCACTTTGATAAAAATGGCCATTTGCCTTACTGACTGTTACTGAGATTACCTTCAAATGTTTCTTAATGTGTCTTTATCGGTATGCCTAAGTATATCACCGTTCTGGCCTCCGCGCTATCTCTGCTGTGGCTAAACAGTCTCTGCCTAAACTGCAAGGCGGTGGTTTTCAACCGGGTGTGCCACACGGATTTCTCACCCACGCGGTACCTGCCTACTCAGCCAGCGGCACTGACCTCTTCCCCTTAGATTGCCAGATTAAAAAATGACAACAGCATCACAATAAGAGCCCATTCTGATGTGAATGAATCAAAATGATACCTATAATTTGGCCAAAAAAATATTTTATTTGCTGTGCCCCAGAATTTTAATAATTAGTTGATGTGCCATTGCCGGGGTCCAACCCCAGCAGGTCCAGGGGTTCCCAAAGGTGTGGACGGAGTCGGCGAAGAAGGAATGACACGGAGACAGTGTTCAGTTGATCAGCAGCCTAGCCAGGATCTCCAGCCAGGATCTCTAGCCAAGTTCTGGTCTGGATCTCCAGAGAGGTTCTGCTTAGGATCTCCAGCCAGGTTCTGTTCTCTTGCTAGGTTCTCCAGGTTCTCCAGCCAGGTTCTGTAGCCATGTTCCCTCGCTAGGTTCTCCAGGTTCTCCAGACAGGTTCTGTAGCCAGGTTCAGTCACCAGGTTCTAGTCAGGTTCTCTTGCCAATTTCTGTAGTCAGGTTCAGTCCAGGATCTTTTGCCATGTTCTCTCCAGCGAAGTTCTTCTGTCTCTAGAGAACGTTCTGTGTAGGTTCTGTGCCTAGGTTCTGTCTCTCTTCGTTCTGTCTTCTTACATCTGTATTTATACCAGTTGATTCCAATCCTATCAATCTCTATTCCAAAGGTTAGGGAGTTTCTTATCTCCATTCCAGGGAGTAAAGATTATGTAGCTTAAGCATGATTGTTCGTAGTTAAAGTGATTAATTACCCGCCTGGCACTTAGTTAAGGGGTTTTATTCCCTCCCTAACTTCAGGGGAAAATCCCTACCTGGGGAAACAACCTTTCTCAGAGAGGTGACCTTGGTTAAAACACATAGTGCCAAGAAGGTGAGCAAACATATTAAGAACAGTATGCCATATATGCCAGGTCCCTTGAAACAGCAAGGATGGACCGGCTCCCGGCATGCCATGAGATGAAAAGCGTTGAGAATCGCTGCTCGAAGGCCATCTGACAGTCTCATATGAAGCCAGTGGTCCCTCACTTTATAACCCTTGCTGTCTCCTCGGCCAGATTCCCCTGGGAGACTGGGATGGGAAGGGGATCTCTGCTTTTGCCATGAGTCGAAGCCATATGCAGGGGAATGCTAACAACCATAGGAAAGGGAGAAGTAAAGTTGTAAAATAAAATAAAAAGAAGAGAGGGAAGAAGAGAAGCAAACATTAAAAAAGAAAAGCAAACAGTTGGTGCTATGAGCAACTACCTCAGATATGTCCGAATATCTCCAGACCTAGACATTTTACAAAACACCGATTTTCCTGTGTTTTCTCTCCTGCAGGCCCTGAAGGCCCACGCCCTCTCCGGCCCTCTTGGTTGCCATGCAGCCATGTCCATGCATGTTGGCACCTGCCGTGCAGCCTGCCCAGTGCTGGTTCTCTGTCCCGCGGACATTGCTCCCCTCCTCTCCTGCTGCCGCCCCCCGACCTTCACAGAGAAATGGCCCCCTGTCTTCAAGCCACGTTCCTTGGACTAAATCCCCCAACCCCCGGCTTCAGAATGTAGCTGCATATCTTTTGTAGCCCTGGGCAGGGTTTGATTTAATTATTTCAAGTCATCACACTTGAGTCTTTTTTTTTTTTTTTTAATCCTCACCTGAGGATATTTTTCCATTGATTTTTAGAGAGAGTGGAAAAGAGAGAGGGAAAGACAGAAATATCAATGTGAGAGAAACACATCGATTAGCTGCCTTCTGCACGTGCCCCTAGGTACGTGGCCTTGATTGGAATCAAACCCGGGACCCTTCGGTCCGCCGGCTGACACTCTCTCCACTGAGCCAAACTGGCCAGGGCTCACACTTGCGTCTTAAATGTGGCTCTGGCGTGGACAGTGAACATTTGAGTTTTAGATATGCTACTTGCCTGTTTAAGCATAAAAGCAAGAGAGCAGTCTATATACATTCTATCCTTGCAATATCTTCTCAGAGGACATACCATGTAAAATTCTCAAATGCCACTAAAAAAAACATCCCCCCAAAGTTGCTCACACAGTCAGTACAGAAAGCTCACGGAGGCCAGGGCGTTACAACGGAAGGGCAGAAGGATAAACTCTGAAATAGCAGCTGATTATCCCCCCCACCCGGCACCTCCTGATCCTTTCTGAGTTTGACTAGCGAGAGAGTGAAACATTTATTACCTCAAGGACAGGATGGTGCAGCTCTTTGCAAAGGAAAGGCATGGGTGTTTCAATAAGCTAGCGACTCAGTCACGGGACTTTAGACAGAGAAAACCAAAACCAAACCCAACAGGAGTGCCCTTCTCGCACTGGTTCTGAGTAAAGATGCTCTGTTGCATTGGGAAGAGCAGAGACCTGAAGGCAGAGTGAGATTATCTTAGCCCCTGTCTGCCTGTCCTAAGCACACTGGTCAAGGTTGTATAGTCAGTTGACCACAAGAGGCCACTAGTATATTAAAAAAGAATAATGTTGCCCAACCAGTGTGGCTCAGTGGTGAGTGCCAGCCTATGAACCAGAAAGTAACGGGTTGATTCCCAGTCAGGCCATGTGCCCAGCTTGCAGGCTCCATCCCCAGCAGGGTGCATTCAGGAGGCAGCCGATCAATGATTCTCTCTCATCCTTGATGTTTCTAGCTCTACCTCCCTGTCCCTTCCTCTCTGAAATCAATAAAAAACATTTATTACAAAAGGATAAAATAGAGTTGCCTTTAGAGATGACAGTCACAGAAACAGCTAGAAATTTAGAGGTGACCTTGAGTGCTGGAATGCAGATGTGACACCACCCAGATGAGGACCCAGGCTTCCTACCACTGGCCTAGGCAGCATGAACCTTCCCATGTCCCCCACCACACCATACCCCGGAATTAAGAGACATTAAGTTTCCATCTTCAATAAAATAAAGTGCCGCTAAAAATGATAATTAGGATCAGGTATAAGAAAGCAAGTTATATTTTTGGCAAACCTGCGTTTGTGCACTCAGCTTTACACACGGTACATGCGTAATGATTAAGATTAATAGTTGATGGGACTTAGGGGACTGGTATAATAGTACCTGTGAGATGGGAACTGCCATTATGTTATTAGTGTGGCTAGGAAAATTGAAGGTTTTAGAGCAACAGTATTTCTGAATTCATGGGGGAAAAAATGGTTGTGTGTCATCATGAAAAAGAAGGTGAGGAGGATGAAATAGGAAGAGACCCACTTGGAAAATTCCAAGGGCTCAGTCTGAACAGGGGGTTCCAGTGCTTGGGCTGAGGTATAACTGATTACATACAGCTTCCCCTTGCTTAAAGCAAATACTTCTTATGAACACTTGTGTCCAAAAAGTGATAAAATGCGTCTTTATTTTGCAGAAAGATTTACAGCATAATATGTTAAGTAGCATGATAGTGCAGTGAATGTAAAGTATCCAGTATTTTGAAAAGAATTCATCTACACACACTTTTTAGGTTCAAATTTATTAGAATTGTACCAAGTGATCTATTCCTGTACTCAATCTAAAAGTAAACATCATTAAATCATTCTGATGAGTGATATGGTGATAAAATACTTACACTAATTCAAATACCATTTGGTGAGATGAAAAGCTACAGAAAAAATAGTCACTTGCAATATCTTCAATTAGGATCAGCCAAGTACATTATCATTTTGGCTACCACAGAAAGAATTTAAGTTTTCTATTGTATTACTAGGACGTGCTATGACATCTTCCCAGAAAGATAAATAGCATCTCAGTTATAAGGTCTATCTAAATGTTGGTTCATTAAACTAAATAATAATAATGATGATATATTCAATTAACCTACTGTAACCAGTAATTTACAATTAATCAATTAGATAATTGGTACAAATTAGCTCTTCTAATGCATATAATGCATCTTCAATTTGATGGAAAAAACTGTGTCCAAAGGTCACTTCCACTTTCTGTTGTTGCTAAAAAACAATAACATATATAAGCTACACCCATGTTTCCCAATGGTAACTGCAGCAGAAAACAGAGAGTGACTCCAAATGATTATATCTTGGAGGCTCTGGAAATGATATAATATCAGACCATTGCAATCCTGTTTCACAAGTTGATAAAATATATATTTCTATGATATAGAGGGAAGTTCAACAGACATGTGATAAGGCAATAAATTACACGCAAAATCAGAATATCAAAAACTTTCCAACTCAGAACAGATTATAGGATGCTATTATCACCACATAGGTATTAAACAACCAGATGAGTCGACCACCATCCCTTTCTAATCAGTGGTGTTGCCCGCCACCTCTTTTCTCCAGGAGACTAGGATTGAAAGCCTGGGCCCATGAGCACCCAGGGAAGATTCCCACTGGCCCTCAGGCACTCACCACCCATGTGCCTCAGTGTGTACAATGTGGATGGTCTCTCTTCCCACCGGGCAACGCTGTTATGAGGTCAAAATTAAATTATAAACTTACAAATATTTGAGAAATAAGGTGTTTTATCAGTCAGAGTATTGCTGTGTTGGAATTATAGATCCACTTTCTGTTTGACAATGTTTCCTCATCCAGGCTACATATGGGGCTAATTAAGAAGTCTACAGGGTTTAGCACTGTTGTCATTTTCTCTTTGTTAGAAGACAGACTCATCAGCCTTTTCTGACCAGAGGTGGAGGGGAAGTACTGGAGGCTGAGAGTGATAGACAGTGCAGCGACAGAAAACACACAGAAAGTGTCAATTCATTTTCAGTGTTTGCTAATTAGGTGTGAGTAGCCTTATGCCGGATCATTCTCCCAGTGAATAGGCTGTAGGATAAAAAGTCATGGTACTTTTTTCCTTCTAAGTACCTAGGGAAAGATTGCTTCAGAAATGCTGAATCAATTTCTCTTTTTACAATGAAATCATCAAAACTTATCTATCTTTTGACAACCGGGTGAAAAGAAGTCAAGAGGGATCATACACAATGAAAAAGCTTCACAAATGCATTGAAGTGCTGTATAAGTAAGCATTGCTTACTAAATAGGACAAAAACACAAAACATTTGCTAATAATTCTCCCTCCTCCTTTCTCTCTCTAAAAATCAATAAAAAAAATCTTTCAAAAATACAACAATGGCTTCACATTAAAAAGAAACTACACAATCATTTCAGAAGACATAAAAATACATTATTTTACATAATTTATAGTAAAGAAGAGATGAACAAAATTTTATCATGATTTAAAAAAAAATCCTTAAGTGAGTATCGGAAAAAATCTTTAGATTTAGTATTAGAAGTATTCCTGCCTGGCTGGTGTGGCTCAATGGTGGAGCGTTGATCCATGAACTATGAGGTCAGTTTGATTCCCATCCAGGGCACATGCCCGGGTTGTGGGCTGGACCCCCATTAGGGTACATGCAGGAAGCCCATCAGTGATTCTCTCTCATCATTGATGTTTCTATCCCTCTTTCCCTCTCCCTTATTCTCTGAAATCAATAAAAAGTATTTTTTTAAAGAAATAGTTAAAGCCATTGAACGAAAATGTCAGGGAAACTCTAGCAGGTAATGAAGTTCCTCATCATTAGAGGGATTCAAGTATTGTCTAGGAGTCTAGCTGTTAGGAAAATCAGCATCAGATGGGGGAGGGGAAAACAAAACATAAAGATAAATGTGATGTAGTATGAGCTGTGCTTTTCTGCCCCACGTTGGCAGCTGTGTGGCTTTAGGCCGCACCCTGACACTCTGTGGACCCCAGCTTTCCTATCTAGAAATCACGTATATATTATGCACAGTTTCAGAGTGGTTCTGAGAATAAGGTTACTTAATGCATTTAGAGCCCTTGAGAAATTGCAATGGACTGTATCAATGTTTGTTGATGCTAATGGTATTGTTATTGGACTAGATGGACCTTATACAATAATTGTCATCAATATGGATTCTCCGCGGCCTAGTCCTGCTGAGCTGTGACAGTCTTTTCCACGTTGCGTACAGTAGATTTCAGGGCCGTGTCCCTATAAAAAAGAAACCAGATGTCCCATTCCCCCAGGTAAGTTTCAGGATCGCTTCGTCATGCTGTACTGACTCCTGTGTGTGATCTGCCAATCATCCCGGGGCACAGTATGGTTTTCTAGGGGTTACAGTTAAGAATAAGATACACGAGAAAGACAAATAGCACCGTACGGGCTTAAGAACGCCCAGAAAACCATTGTTTGTGTCAAACTAAAAAAAAAAAAGTAATGAAGGGTTTGGGTAACAATCTTTTAGGTAAGCTCTGGTGACTGGAAGAGAAAAGAAAAATTCTTTTAAGGATGGGATGTCATTATAGACAGAAATCGGGAAAACCCTTACAGATCTTTGTAAGAGGTTTTTGCCTTTTGTTTTTAAAGAAAGGGTGAACTGGGGTAGCATGGGATGGGGGTTGCCCAGATGGGAGTTACTAACTCAGGCCATTTCTGAACTGAGAGAGGATGTTAGTAGGATAAAAGCAAGTGTTACAATGTAGGACTGAAAGAAAGAGCATCGCTCCCCAGTGAAGGAATGAAAAGCTGACAATGTTTCTTTCTTCATAACATAGCTTTTAAATGATGGCTCAGAAGGTTGTGTCCTTAGAGGGAACATGGATGAAATATAAGGGGAGCTTTAAGAAATGTATTTTTATATTATAAAAGAAAGGTAAAATGTTGTATCGATGTTACAGAGTTCTTCATTTCCCCCCCCATTTTTCTCAATAATGTTTGAGTTCACATTAAAATGAACAGTGAAATAGCACTATCTTCATCAACATTCTATAGTAATTAAATGTATATATGTATGTCACCATAGGTTGTGAGGGCAAGGGGCTTCAGAGTTTCTAATCCCTTGATATTAGTCAATTAGTCCTACGTGAATCCTGTAAAAATTCACCTGAAAAGTGATCCTCCAAGCTCAGTTGGGACATCTCATGTGATGAGAACATCATCCTATATAATAAAGAGCTAATATGCTAATTAGACTGAACAGCAGAACAACTGTCCGGTCAACCTTCCGGATGAATCCAGGGCTGTGAGGGCCAAGCCCCTTGCACGAATTTCGAGCAAAGGGCCTCCAGTTGTCTAATAACAGACCTTATTCTAGTTTTGAAATGAAAACAGATATAAAGATTTTTCTAAACAAAATGTGTCAACGTATTATGTTATATAATAAAAGGCTAATATGCAAATCGACCGAACGACTAGTCACTATGACACGCACTGACCACCAGGGGGGCAGATGATCAATGCAGAAGCTGCCCCCTGATGGTCCGTGTGCACCCACAGGTGCATGGCTGGCGAGCGCAGCAGTGGTGGCAGGAGCCTCTCCTGCCTCCGTGGCAGTTGGACATCCCCTGAGGGCTCCCAGACTGCGAGAGGGCTGAGGGACTCTCCTCGCCCCCCCATACTGAGTGCACAAATTTCATGCACTGGGCCTCTAGTCATATAAATAAAATACATTTAGAGAGGGGAAGGCTATAATGATATTTCCCCCTACTACAAAGGTGGGAGATAAAAGAAAGGAAGTATAGAGTGTAAAGTGGCTTATTTTTTACAACAAAAGCAACAGCAAATTATTAGTGTTATTACTTATGAAAGATGTGCCAAGTTTTTATTAAGAAACAACTACAATCCCTTTACACATTGCAGATAAAGATTTAACATCTAGCACTTCCATATTTCACAGGGCTTAGAAAATTTAAATTGAATTGGTAATTAGAGTGTTGTTATTATTCAAAAGCTGATCAAAGGACTAGAAACCCACTGGAGACCAGTTGTTGTGGAAGAATCCTTGGTTTAGCTGCCAGGAATGGCCGGGTCTGCTTTGCCGAGTCAGTGACAGGTCCCCACTCCCTGTGATTCAGGGGTGACCCTTCTGTCCCTCTTCCTTCCTCTTAGGACGTTGATGAGCTCTTTGGCTCAAAGGCGGTTTCTCTTGGCGAAGGTGTGTGGAGAGCATTTGAAAGCTGTTAAGAGCTATGCAAATGTAACGTGTGAACAGTAACTACACTGATTGTTCTTATGGGATGATTCTTTGGAATTTTTGAAGGGAAATGTATTTGAGAGATTGCAAAGGAGGCAAACCAAGGTCAAATTCATGAAATCGGTTGTGCCCAGAAAGTATGACAAACCCATTTCTCCTGATACCCAAGATTTCCTGCCCACTAACTATGCTGATACTCATCTTTTATAAAGCCTTTTAAACTGTTTTATGAAAAAAAAATAGCCCTGGATGGTTGCTTAGTGGTTTGATCGACCGCCCCGGACCAAAGGGTTACAGGTTTGATTCCTAGCCAAGGGCATGTACCTGGGTTGCAGGTTCAATCCTGAGCCCAGATCCAGGTGTCTCTCTCACATGGATGTTTCTCTCTCTCTCCCCCTCCTCTTCCTTCCTTCCTTCCACTCTCTCTAAAAACATCAATGGAAAAAATATCCTCAGGTGAGAATTAAAACACGGTTTTATTAAGCAGGATAGGCTCAAATTTTGCTCTTAGAATTTTTCTGGGAGTCTATCCTTTGCATTCTCAATATGTTTTTGCTCAGTTCTCCACCTTCTCCCCAATCAAGCCATGAAGTACTTGATTATACCTGTGTAATAATCAAAACATCCCTTCGAATGTACTCATCTAACTAAAATGTATATAAATACACATTTTAGACTGAATTCACCAATAGCAGACGTAAAATAATTCCACTAACTAGATGGCCAAGTGAAATTTGGGGCATCGGCAATCAGGACAGTAAGGGTTGCACCCTGGAGAGCAGGTGACATAGCAGTTATCAACACAAATCACACACAAGTGAGGCCTCTGAAGTGCCAGGCACTGTGCTAAACTCTAGAGATATCGCATTCATGCCTCACAGGCTCTGTAGTATTACTGTTATACATCCATTTGGAAATTTAAAATATCAGAAAGGGCAAATAAGTTGCTGAAAGTCACTCCACTGACAAATGGCAAATCACATTTCAAATAGACTTGTGAGTAGCTCCAAGGTCCAGATTGTTAACTTGCATGCCATACTGCTGACATCTGTGGTGCCTGAGCAGGATCTTAGGGAGAAACTTTCCTTTAGAAATGATCTAGAATTAAAGATCAGCTTACTAGGGATTTTTTATAAATCTCTGCATATTAGAGTGGTTCCGCTAACAGTGCAAAAGAACCCCAGGGAATCTTCATTCTAGTGACACATTCTCATATTTTCACCCATATCATTACAACACTTTTCTAATATATCTATGGTTCCTAGTTTTTACAAAATGTTTTACATAATCACATAAGAGTTGCTAATTTTATTGACTGAGAGCTCACTCTGTTCCAGGCACTAAGTACTTTGTAATTATTAATTCCTAGTTCTTACAACAATCTGAGGAAAGTGACTGTATAATTCTCCCCATTTTACTCATAAGGGAAGTGAGGCAGAGAGGTGAAGCAACTTACCCAAGTTCACAGAACTACTAAATAGCAGAGCAGTAGTCAAGCCCACATACTGTGATTCCAGGGCGTATGTTCTTCACATATCTTTTAATAAGAATATCTAATTTAGTTTTTACCCTTTTTAAAAAACCTGTTATTATAAATGTATATGCATGCTAACTCTTTAATATTTAATTTAGTTTCCTAAAAAATATTCTCAAATGTATGCTTTGCAATAAATAAAATACTTTGAACTAAAAAAAGCATTTAGACAATTAATACGTGTTAATTGCACACATGGACAACACAGAATATCAACCCTATTAATATAACATAGAAGCACTGAAAGGTATAGCTTTTCCAATATTTTAATTGAAACTTAATTACTGGAACCAATTCTAGAAATTTTAGCCCAAAGAATAATATTCTATGAAGTTATATGTAGGTGAGATCAGGGCCTTTGAATAATGTCCAGATTAAGTCAAATGTAGCCAATATTCTAGAGCTTGCTTTCCCCCAAACACTAATTAAAGTTTTCCAGAACTGTGTAACACCCTTCAAGTCATCCAGGTTCATTTTCCTTGTCAGACCAGGCTACAACTAGACTTAACAGTGAAATGCTTTATTTCCCTCATTGCCGGGAGCCGGTCCATCCTTGCTGTTTCAAGGGACCTGGCATATATTGCATACTGTTCTTAATATGTTTGCTCACCTTCTTGGCACTATGTGTTTTAACCAAAGTCACCTCTCTGAGAAAGGTTGTTTCCCCAGGTAGGGATTTTCCCCTGAAGTTAGGGAGGGAAGAAAAGCCCTTAACTAAGTGCCAGGCGGGTAATTAATCACTTTAACTATAAACAATCATGCTTAAGCTACACAATCTTTACTCCCTGGAATGGAGATAAGAAACTCCCTAACCTTTGGAATAGAGATTGATAGGATTGGAATCAACTGGTATAAATACAGACATAACAAGACAACAGGACACAGAATCTAGACACAGAATCTAGACACAGAACCTAGACACAGAACCTACACAGAACCTAGAGACAGAAGAACTTTGCTGGAGAGAACATGGCAAAAGATCCTGGACAGAAACTGGCCACAGAACCTAGAGACAGAACCTAGCGAGAGAACCTGGCTGAAGAACCTAGAGACAGAACCTGGCTACAGAACCTGGATAGAACATGGCAAGAAAGCCTGACTAGAACCTGGTGACTGAACCTGGCTGGAGAACCTGGCTGGAGAACCAAGCAAGGGACATGGCTACAGAACCTGGCTGGAGAACCTGGAGAACCTGGCTGGAGAACCTAGCAAGGGAACATGAACACAGAACCTGGCTGGAGATCCTAACCAGAACTTGGCTGGAGATCCTGGCTAGAGATCCTGGCTAGGCTGCTGATCAACTGAACACTGTCTCCGTGTCATTCCTTCTTCGCCAACTCCATCCACACCTTTGGGGACCCATGGACCTGCTGGGGTTGGACCCCAGCATCTGGTGCCCGAACAGGGACCCTTAGGTAAACCCTCCATTCCCCTAGGTAAGTCCCACACTGGGGACATTTAGGACTCCACCGTAGGAAGAGGGTGGATAGTCTTCGCCATCTCCGTCCACACCTTGGGGAACCCCTGGAACAGGATTCTTTTAGGTAAGCCCTCCCTCCCCCCATTGAGAACCCCACACTCGGGACGGATAGGACTCCACCAGGGTACTACAGACCCCCCTATAGAGGATAAGTAGGATAAGAAGGTGGATAGTACAGAACTTAGATTGAGAAGATGTGCCATACAGAGTCCAAAGAAAGAAGACTCTGTATTGATCTTCAGATTAAGAAGATGTGCCATACTGAGTCTAAAGAAATAAGACTCTGTATTGATCTTTTAACACATACGCTTGCTAGCAGAGGAATTAAGGTTACTCCCAGTCAGACAGAACGTTTTATACAAGAAGTATGTCCATGCTTTTCTGAGGAAGGAAAGGTAAATGTAAAGGCATGGGAGGAGGTAGGCCCAAGGAGCCTTATCCTTAACCCCACTGCAGCCTTTCCACCCCGGGAAAGTGCAGGATTGGCAAGCTCTCCCTGGGGTGATAGATCAGGACTCAGGTAATAGCGGAAAGCGCCAATCCTACTCTTAAAATGGATACAAGAGAGCATTTGTGGTTTTTATTTTTAATGCCTGCTTTTAAAAAATACAAAAGGGGGAATTTACCGGGAGCCGGTCCATCCTTGCTGTTTCAAGGGACCTGGCATATATGGCATACTGTTCTTAATATGTTTGCTCACCTTCTTGGCACCTCATTTATAGGAACGTTTTCAAGATGATGATCTGATTAAAGAAATCATTTGAACTTCAAAGTAGTCAGTTGAGTTTAGTACTGGGAAGTGTTTCAATATATAACCACACAACTTCTTATCCTTTTCTCCATGGAAATCCTTCCTTCAAAGCATCCACATACAAGTTCCTTTAGAATAGCAATTGCCTGTTCAATACTCCCTCTCAGAGGATGATAGGTGTATGATGTTTCACAGTTTACAAACCTGTCACCCTCACTTGACTTCTCAGCTTGCCAGACATAATAGAACAAGATATGATAATAGTCATTAACAGACACATTTGATTCTCTCTGCACAAGTATTCACTCATAGCTCATTCAACTCAATTGCTCTATAGAAAACCTTGCAATTCATGTTCTATATTACTGTGTTTTCAGCTTTCGAAGACCTTTCCATTTTCACAAGTTACACAGAGCACTCCACGCACTGAGAGGAATGCTTCTGAACTGAGTATTCTTTCTGTGCCTCTTCAGAGACAACCTCCACCTTCACACTCTGCTCTGTGCCCCAGGGGCCGACCTTTCTGGAGGGTCTCACAAATGGACTGAGTGCCTTTCCCTCAGACTTTCAGTGGGCCCAGCAGTGGGAGGAACCAACAGGAGGCAGAAGAAAGGAACGAAGGTCAGGATGTTTTTTCCCCCCCGTCCCTCACTTCTAAGCCGCAGCTGGTCGTGATGCCTCTCTACCAAAAATCTCCTGTCAGGTGGCCAGGTTCATTACCTAAAGACGATGACAACATAAGCCGAGGGGCTCAGTATTCTCTCTTGTTCACAAAACTCTCCCCCCTTCCTTTTAAAACAGTCCTCTACTCAGTTGCCAGCTAAGGGAGCCAGGACCTGCCGTACAGATTTCCTACCCTTCCACATGAAAATGTTGTTGTCCTGAAAAGCATTTTAATACAAAGATGCAAGAAGATACAATTTAGGTATTTGTTCCAGTTCGCTCTTGGCCTCAATAGATATTGGCAGGTGTTCACCCAAAGCTAATTAGATTGCATTAACATTTACACGGAAGGCTAAGGACTAATAAGTGTGGAGCATACCATACCACATTGATTAAAAATTGCATGCAACCGTTTTCTTCTTATTATTACTGATTCCAAGTAACTCTTTGGTGCAAGTTCAATTCTGAAGAAAAGCAGTCTTGATCAATAACACCTTTATTATATTTACATTATGTTATTTAAAGTGTTGAAAATTCTATTATAAATATTTTAAGCATGATCCATAAAAATACTTATGATTTGCTAATATATCATTGGTGCTACAATATGGTTCAATGTTAGATTTCTAGAAATAAAAAGCTGATTTTTTTTAAAGCTGCTATTACAACTGATGACCCGGGCCAAATTCAAGTTTTGTTTAGTTTTTGGCACCAATTGTCCTAAAATATGTAGTCAGTTTTTTGTTTAATTTAAAGTTTTCACATAAGACTATAAATTTCTAGCTTCTCTTGAAAAATTTGGTTTGGAATACATGGTCCACAACCCACCAAAGCAAGTTACATTGGGGCTAGGTAGGAGTTGTATTACTTAAGCAATGTCTACCATGCTCCCACAATCCCATCATTCCTTGTTTCTTCCTACAAATCTGAGTCACCTTTTGTTTACCTGCATGTGGCCACAATCTGTGGTTACAATCTATGTAGTTTGTGATTCCTGGTATACAGGAAACTGCATTCTCTAATGTGTCTTTGAAAAACACGCTTAATAATTCCTGTATCTAACCTGGGGGTCAGTAAAGGCTCTTTTTCTACAAAGAACCAGATAGGAAATATTTCGGGCTTTGTAAGCCATAGTGTCTCTGATTTGCTGTTGTAGCATAAAAGCAACCATAAATGCTATGGACACAAATGGCCATAGCTGTAATCCAACAAAAATTGATTTTAAAAATGGTGGATTACATAGTTGGCCATAGTTTTCCATCCCATGGTCTAAAAAAATAGAGAATCTGTAATATATTATGGTGAAAGATATGATAATATATCCTATAATTTTCATTTCTGGACTTGATGTTTTATAAACAGGAAAGAGAAAGGCTTATGAGTAAGGGAGGTCACAGATCCCGGGATGAGGCTGCTGAGAGTAACCATTAAGAGTGTATAGACCCAAGGACCCAAAAGCAATGACCTAGATTAGTAATTCAGATCCATATAACTACAAGCATTCTAAGATTGTAACAATAGAAAAGCAATGCACAGCAGTTTCCAGTTCTCTTTAGTTTTTAAGTTATAAAACTTCCTACTTTCGAGCTTATTCTCAGATCAGAAGGCTAATTCTGATGCCTTATCCAAAATTAGGAGGTATTGACTTTTAAATGCCAATGAGCCATACAGGCAAAAGAGAGAAAGTAAGCCTCGGGAGCGGTTATAAAATCTATAGGTTTAAATAGATGTTAAAAAGGTAATGCGTTGTAGAGAAGATCCTGAATTTTGGAGTCAGCTATTGAAATATTGACTGCTCTTCGCTATCTTTTTTGTAAAGATGAGATTTTATGGAAAGAATTGTGCTATACAGTAAAGGACCCATTCACTGCTAAAAGCAGTGGTCAACATTGGTAAGTTATAATTTAAAATTCAGGCATCAGAACCTCTCAGTTCAAATCAAATTAGAGCTCTCCGTGGTTCTGAACTCTAGTTTTAAACATTAGTAAGAAGAAATGGAGATTCAACAAATAAAATATATCGAAAAGAACATTGTATGAAAAATAGACTTATGATTTAGCCACAAAATAGGATTTGCACCTATATTATATGTGAAAAGTTGAAGTTTTATTATTTTAGTTTTTGTCCTGAGCATCTCTAAAAAAATAAAGGACATACTTTGCTTATTAAACAACTATATCTTGAATATACACAGGATTACAACATTCCCGTTCATTCATTCATACATTTAATGTTCAACAAGGAATGCTGTTTGAGCATATAGAATATTCTAGATATCATATTACTCCATTCTTTTGTATGTCAGGAGAAAAATGAATTACAGATTATGATAGAAAAAGGACATGTTTGGGGACAGTGTCTCAGAGGAAAAGATGTTTAAATTGAAGTATCAAGGATAAATTACAACAGATCAAATAAAATTATAGCTGGGAAGACAGAAGTATTCCTTAAAGAGAGAACAGAATATGTAAACACCCCGGAAAGAAAGAAAGAAAGAGAGAGAGAGAGAGAGAGAGAGAGAGAGAGAGAGAGAGAGAGAGAGAGAGAGAGAGAAAGAAAGGAAGAAAGAAAGAAAGAAAGAAAGAAAGAAAGAAAGAAAGAAAGAAAGAAAGAAAGAAAGAAGAAAGAAAGAAAGGAAGAAAGGGAGGGAAATAAATAAATAGTGGAGGCAATGAGGTTAGTGAATTATTAGCCCTTAAAGCCAGATTGGGAACAACTAGCCAATCCTTGCAGCTGCAGTTTGGGCAAAGCCAATGCAGAAGAAAGCTTGATGCTGTGGTGTACCCTACACCCTGATGTCCATATTCATTTCAACGCAAGTGTTGTTCAGTCAAGAGTTTGTATCATTGTGCTTAGGTAGGATAACATAATGACAGCTTTCAATCCCTTGGATATTCGTAAGCAATTTTACTAACACCAGAAAGTCACATTGAACATTAAAGATCAGCAGAATACAGCTTGTGCCCCTGCGTGAATAAATGCTGGTGGCAGACCTAATCCCCTAAACACAAGGATTAAGAACAGGTCATGGAAACAGACTAAAACACCACCAGGCAGGAATTCACACGGGGAAGCTCAGGCGGCATGAATCTGAAGAGGTCCCTTCCGCCTGCCCTAGCAACAACTTTGTGGAATCTGGAGCGAGTATGTGGCAAAAGGAGCACTACAATTGTGTTTTGTTGCTGCTGCTGCTGCTGTTGGCGTTTTCTCACACTAAGAGTCAAAAGTCAATGGCGCTACATCTACCAGCAGTAAGTGAATTTACAAGATATGCAGCCATTATATTGAATTTAATTTTTAAACATTGTATGTGTGTGAATGTGTACCTTTTCCTGGGAGTGGCAAGCCTTGGTTTTTACCAGTTCTCTATACCCTTATGGGCCATTGCTGTGAAAATATGCCTTGGATATCATGAATGTAAATAAGATTGTTAGCCGTAGCCAGTAACTACAGATTTGCGATTAAGTACAGATATGAAGGAAATTCACAAAATCCTTAGTTTGTATATATCTGTTTCTAAACTGGACTTAGGTAATATATCAATTAGATAATTGGAGATGAAAACCCTAGAAGAAATTCCACTTTAATAAAGAATGAAGTAAAGAGTTAGGCTTCCTGCCTCAATGATGTGTTCCTTTAGAATGGCTAATTCTTAATTTTAATTTTTAGAGGAAGCTGTTGATGCACAAAGTTACATGTAAATATAAATATATTTGCACGCTATGAACCATATCAGTAAAGTGAACATTTGTCCATATTAAACCATAGGACATACCATCACTATTAAATTCCACAATGCCTCTCATAAAACCTGAGTAAGGACTTCTGTAACCCATCTTTCAACGCACTCCACAGCGCATTGACATGAGACAAGCTTTTGGCTGAAGTTGATGAGCTACTTTTCCGTCTCTCATAGAGAAAATCCTTATCAATCAGTGAACATACTTTAGTAAAAAAGTTTGCCATAAATACTTGCCTCAAATTTTTAGTTGCTGATAAGCTCCAAATAGTAAAGGGCAGACACATGAAAAATCTTTTGAAAGCGAGTTTAGTTATCCTTTGCTCATTGCTTCTAAAAATTTGACACAGTTGCAAAACTGTGTGATTTTACTACATTTTCACTTGAAGTTTAACTTAGTCCCAATACGCTCAATACTCTGAATCCGATTATGCAATTAATCAAACAGAAGTAGCAAGTTTTTTCTATATGTTTTGTCTCACTTTGGCCGGTCATGACTTCCAAAAATATGAGGTAACATATTTTACTTCCATTACTTCCAGTGGATAATAAAATGAAAATTCCCATAACAAACATATGTTTGCAGTTTTTATTTGATATTTGATCATAATTATTAAATTATGGAACTTTTAAAGTTATAAGCCAAAGCAAAGGCAAATATTTTAAATGCATTTTTCTAACTATAATCTGCTTCGTCAAATGGATGTGCCATTTGTTCTGTAGAAGTACAGCATCTTTACCAATGTTTTTAGTGAGAAATACTTGTCTCATTTCTCTGCTTGAAGAGTTTTAAATACTAAATTAAAATTTGCACAGGTTCTGAGTTAAGAGCTTACTTACAACTGCACATAAGGAGTAGTTTGGCCCCCAAACTCTCAATCCCCTCCATACATTTTTTTATTTAAAAGTATTTTTATTGATTTCAGAGAGGAAGGGAGAAAGAGAGATAGAAACATCAATGATGAGAGAGAATTATTGGATGGCTGCCTCCTGCACGCCTCCCACTGGGGATTGAACCCACAACCACCTGCTGGGCCATGCATTTTCAATTTTAATGGAGCTTGAGAACACTGAAAAAATAAGGGGAAATGTGAATAAATTTTTTCTTTTTTTAAAAAAAATCCTCATCTGAGGATATTTTTTTCCATTGATTTTTTTTTTTTTAAGAGAGAGTGGGAGGAGTAGAAACAGAAAGAAACATCAATGTGAGAGAGACACATTGACTGGTTGCCTCCCACACGCTGGGATCCAGGTAGCAACTAAAGTATGTGCCGTTGACCGGAATGGAACCCATAACCTTTCAGTCCATGGGCAGCACTCTATCCACTGAGCCAAACTGGATACGGCTAAATTTGCTTGTTTGTTTGTTTTTTGTTTTTTTTTAAATAGGAGATCCTCTTGAGTAACCTTTTATTTATTTATTTTTTTGCCCAATTAATTTATTTCCATTATTCAGTCATAGACTTAAATTTAACAGTGATAAATTTAACTCTGTGGATTCTCACGCTCAGTTAATTCCACAAGTTTTAAAAAAGTATTCCCCATATATTTTCACATGTTTTGGTGAAAAAGACATGACTTAGTAATGTGCCTGTTTTTAAGAAGTATGCTAACGGTTGTAATACTTCATCTGTAGAATGTAATGGAACTTTCCTCATCTGTCATAATGCATAGGGCTGTTTAAAGTACAGCTTTATAATGAATTTTTAAAGAAAATCTGGTAATAACTTCGCAAGTGATATAAACTTAAGTTTTGACACAGTCTCTGTGGACCTCCATTATTGTTTCATAGCTATCTTTAATATGAGAGTTACAAAAGGGACATCTAAAGCCAGCAGCAACTGAAGACAACCTGGTTAAAGTTAATCTACATCAGAAAAAGTCAATAAATTGAGCTAGTGAAAATCTGATATCGCATTTATACTTAAGAGAGCATAAGATTAATGACATTCATACAAGTTGAAAGTTGTTTAATTCACTTAAGTGAATGAAGGTTATGTTTATCCTAAAACTCTGTTCCAAGGTTTTGTCTACCAGATATATCAGAAAGAGTCCTGTTCATTCTATACTTTGGGTTCACTATACATATAATTTTATAAAGGAATTGAAAATCAGTTATGAATTAACTTTGTAGAACTTATTATTAAGAGTCATTATCCTAGAAATCAGGGCAATAATAGAGAGAAGAAACCTAGTGATACTGTAAAAGCTGAGGGTGTTGACATTCTTCCTATTTTTCATTAAATTTCTGAGGATGATAATTTTATATTTGAATGTTTTTCCCTTAGTAATTATTTATATCCTAATTTTTTTATTACTTGGGGAGAAATAAACTTAAAATGTAATATATGGGGTACTCTTTTGATTCCCGAGGGAATTTAATTACACGAAGAACTCAGTTCCTCAATACTGCATTTTGCAGATTTCACCAGAAAGAAATTTCTGAGCTTCCTTCACTCTGGTCCCCCAAGTATTTTCTCTTTCCACCTTCAGATGCTGGTGCACCTCAGCCATTCTTTTGAAAGTTCTTTGGTAATCCCTAAATCAAATCCCATAATGCTAACCCATTTGGTTTAAACGTACAGAAACATTCTACTTAACATATCTGCAACTGAAGAGCATAAATAATTATCCAAATGGGCCCAAGACTGCTTAAACTTCAAATACAAGCTTAAGAAATTGCAGTGGCTGACATGCTGGTAAGTGATGCATCTCATTCACTGCAATGGTCTTCATGACCCAGTTTTTGGTCATGTCATCATTACACTCAGAATATCTGGTATAAAATTAATACATTGTTAAGGATAGGTTGTCTGAAATCAGTGTACTTAAGTGTGAGGTACAGTTCCAGGACTCCCTAAAGATAAATATCATCCACTTCATTATTGTTGCTCTGAACAGAAGTGAACTTGTGTATGTAATGGTACTAAGTATAATCTTGGCATATATAAATATCTGTCTACAATTCTAGTTGTTGTAGTGCATTAAAAAATACAGTAACTCAATTATATATGCAGACACTACATACAACAACTTCTCATTTGTGTATTGTTTCTGTTATTAGCAGAGTTTTTGAGTTTTGCTAGAAAGTGTATTGTGTGACTAAAACAATTCTTAAGATAGCAATGGATAAGAGTTGTATAGAAAATAAGGGTAGTTAAGCTGAAGAGGAATTAGACTCAGATGTCAACGCCTTTATGTATTTTGTTTTAGTATAATCAATACATATAAAAACATTCTAAATTGTTTCTATGTACCAATAATCAATAGTACCATGCTTCTTTTATTTCTTAAGGAATAATTTACATTTGATAAAATGTGCAAAGCTTAACAGTATAGCTTGATTAATACAGATGCGTGTGTATGTATGAGTCTGTGTATGTATATTTTAGCAAAAATAAGATATAAAACATTTCCACTCACCTAAACTTGTATTGTGCTTTTTTTTAGTAAAATTTGACCCCAGATGTAATCTGTATTCTGACTTCTTTCATGGTCAACAAGTTGGCCTTTTCTTGGTCTCCATAGAAATAGATTTATACAGTATATGCCTCCATTTTTACTTTTTCTCTCTCAAAAATAATGTACAGGGGTGAGCAAAAGTAAGTTTACAGTTGCATTGTGACATTCTTAATGAGGCTATTGCTATAATCATAACCTGCATGTCCTTTTCCATTCAAACTGTAAACCTACTTTTGCCTACCCCTGTATTTGAGATTTATCCACGCTGTAGTGTATGACATTGTTTTCTTACTGTTGTTCAGTGTACTGTTGTTTAGCTCTAACACGATTTATTTATTTTCCTGTTTATGCACACTTGGGTTGTTTCTAGTTTTGTGCCACTATGAATAAAGCTTCTATGAATATTCTAGGAATCATTTTTTGCCTATATGCACTCATATCTCTTGGCTATATACCTAGAAGTAAAATTGCTGGGCCATAAAGAAGGCATATGTGTATTAGAAATTGTCAAATATCTTTCCAAAGTGACAGCTTCATGTTTGTGTTTCCACCAACAATATATGAATATGCCAGTTCCTCCACATCCTGCAAACACTTTGCATTGTCAGTCTTTTTAATGTAAGCATTCTGGTAGGTGCAGGAGGGTATTTCATTGTTGCTTAATTTGCATTTCCATGACTAAAGATATTGAGCAGTTTTCCATATTTTTTCTCCATAATGACAGCATCGATAGAATCCACATTATCTATATTTTTCTTCTTTTTAAAGTTACATATGCAAATATTATGAGTATATGATATAGTCCAAACTGAGTAAATCTGTGTTATATAAATCAACATGGAAAATACGTGAAAGAATCAGAATATCTTGGTAAAAAAATTAAGGTAGCGCCCTTGAGATTAATGAGTAGGAAGAGAGGGTTTGACCCATTCCTACTTAACTGCACAATGCCTTTAATTCAAATGAATCGAAATTTTTCCCTAAACACATGCAATTAGAAAATGTATTTCTTGATTAAAAATTGCTTTTTACATAGTAAGTTTGTTACAATTCTTTCCATTAATGTACTTTATTAGGAATAAAATTGCATTTAAAGGAATTATAAAGGAACCGATTTATGTCTTTAGCTATGCAAGGCTTATTTCTGAACTGAAGATCTACTAGTAATCAATCCTCTTTGTAAAGTTAAAAAGATATATTCTTGGGAAGTAAAATTAAAATACTGAATTTGGATAAAAGAGAAAGAAAATATAGTCAAATCTGAAAACATATGGAGAATAAATTATGCTTTTAGAAAAGAAAAATTTTACGTATCAAAATACTTGAGAAAAATGTTCAAAGATTAATTTAAAACAGAATCCCTAAAAAGAATGCTTAAAAATGGTTTTCATTACATGCAAGCATCTCTGAGTATCATAATACTGGCTTCTTTCAATTATATGCAAATAGTTTATTGAAATGATGATCAACACTGATATACTAAAAACTATTATTTACATACTCTTATATGTGCTTTCAGTCAGAGTATTAGTAAAATGAGTTTAGAGAGACCTTTTAAAAAGTCGTCTCATCAACATGTTTAATATGTAGTGTGAAATTAATATTACTATTAATCATTTAATTAAATGTACATTTTAATATCAGTACAATTATTTAATATCAGATTTGAACATACCCTGAGCATGAGGCCTGTTTTCTTTTAAAATGCTTGAGCTTCATCCTAATATTGTTTAATGAACTTTCCAACTTTAGTTTCATTACTAAATCATTTAATTAACAAATCAATGTGAAGTAGCCATTTAAAAAACACAACCACTTTTTCTTATTGATTTCAGAGAAGAAGGGAGAGGGAGAGAGAGAGATGGAAACATCAGTGAGGTGAGAGAACCACTGATCGACTGCCTTCCCCATACCCCCTACTGAGGTCTGAACCCACAACCCAGGCATATGCCCAACCAGGATTTGAATGGTAACCTCCTGGTTCATAGGTTGACACTCAACCACTGAGTCACACCGGCCAGGCAACGCACAGCACTTTTTTTAAAAAATATATTTTATTGATTTTTTACAGAGAGGAAGGGAGAGGGATAGAGAAAGTTAGAAACATCGATGAGCGAGAAACATCGATCAGCTGCCTCCTGCGCACCCCCCACTGGGGATGTGCCCGCAACTAAGGTACATGCCCTTGACCAGAATTGAACCCGGGACCCTTCAGTCCGCAGGCTGACGCTCTATCCACTGAGCCAAACCAGTCAGGGCCACACAGCACTTTTAATTGTATTCCATGTATTGTCCACACCTAAAAATAATGTTTGCCATATAACAGAAAGGAGAAATCACCAATTTGTACAATGATGTGCAAAAGAAAAATTCGAAGAAAACCATTCATGGTTCTTTAAATTCTTCCCTACTTCTCTTTTATTACTAGAGGCCCAGTGCACGATTCGTGCATGGGGCCGGGGGGGGGGGGGGCGGTATGGCCGGCCAGCCCACCCTGATCTCAATGGGTCAGGCCAGGCTGGCCAGGGGAGGGGCCACAGGCAGTTGGCCCACCAGTCCCGGCCCCTGGTCGAACTCCTGGTCGAACTTCTGGTCAAAGGGACAATTTGTGTATTATCCTTTTATTATATAGGATTATGAAGGTTAATTTGATATTTAAAACTTCTAGGTGCATATCTACTAATGAATATCTCTCTTTTTCCTCAGATAATAGGCCTATCTTTTTTTTCCATTAAAATTTACAAATATTTCATTGTTTATTTGTATTGTAGATTGTATGCCTTACTTATACAGGCAATTACAACAAAAATTAATATACAACTCCTGCATACTACCTACGTCTTACACTCTAAAATAATTTTGAAAAAAATATTAACATTCCTTATTTATTTCTAAAAACCATGTGTTCTGACGACCATTAATAAATTCAAAGCGAAATTGCCATTTACTGAATTTCTCTTCTTTAGATACATATGTAATATTTCCTGTAGTCTCATTACAATGTCCAATGTAAAGGACACTTTTTTATTTGCTTACCTAGAATATAATAAATACTATATTATAAATATTATAAAGAATAAATTAAGATATATAGATATATGCCTAAATATATTACATACTACATATTATTTAATATAGTATATGTAATATATAAAGGTATATATTATAAATATATCTTAAATATAAACAAAAGATTTGTGTATTGCAATTGCAGATGACATAGCATTATGTATTGTATATTTTACTTTAAACGTTCTTACAATGGCTTTTGAGAATACTATTTAATAAGAGACTGATCATATTTGACAAAGAGGTCTGGCTTAGATTAAAATCTGAATATGCAAATAAACATTGGTGTATCTCAAACTTGGCAAGATTAATTCTTTTGACTAATGACAGAGATAAAGAAAGAAAAACAGTGTATTCTATTCTATTAGGATGTGTAATAGCCAAAGCAAATTTAGATTAAATTAATTAGAAAAGCGTGGGCATCTTAATTATATCACTGTAGAAACAAAGCAATATCAAGTTACTATTTTCAATCATGACCACAGATCAAATTAGACAGGGCATTTTGTTTCAGAATACTTACACAAACAGATCATGGCGTGAAAGAAGCTTGAGGATGAATTAGATTTTTGCAAAGATTAATTACAACATTAACTAAACTAAACCAAACCAGTATGAGGCAAGATCACAGGAGTGGGTCTAATCAATTTTGAGTGAATTTAAAGTAGCAATATTTGATGCATTTGATTTTAAAAACATCTGTCACATGTATTTCCCAGAATTCCTCTTATTACTTCATTGCTGCTACCTGGAAAAGTCACTCTGGATTCAACAAAAAATTCCAGATGTGACTAAACTGGTGACAACACCACTGATGTGGAGAGCTAACAGGGCAGATGTTTTGACTGAGTTAGCCTATATTTGAAGCATATTGGGAAGTCAGAACTTTTAACACTGGGTGCCCAGTTAAGAGCATAAGAAAATGTGATTGCTTTTTCAAATTTCCAAATTATCTAACCCAAAACTTTGAACAAAACCTAACAACACTAACTAAACTAAATGCAAAAGAAAATTGATTTTTATCTTGTTACAAAAATATATAGAAAGAACAGACTTACTCCAACATTGAAGACCTATATAATGCAGAAATGGTCACAGGCTCAAATCTCTAACACAGTCTAGGATTAAGTCACCTATTTACAAAATTTGAATTCAGATCACTTTAAGATTTCTTATTTTGACTTTATCTCTTTTTTTAAAACATAAATCAGAGCCACCAATACCATTTTACTAATCGTATGATCAACATAATGGATAGACTGTTTTGAGATATAAACACAAGTGTGATTAAGCAGAATAAAATACTAATGGTCCATGGTAAAAACGATCCATGACTCAAGTGAAATAACTCAGCAGAGTGCTGGCCATCAATACACATGAAAGTGAGCTCTAAGCCGATTGAAAGAAATTGATTAGCAGAAAACTTTAACCAAAGAATGCAAAGCACATTGCTAAAATGTTAGTATTTATTACAGCCTGATTTCTTACGTAAGGGCCCTAAAACTTCATGTGTGATCCAGATGCCTCCTTTAAGGAATACTACAAAATTTGGTGCCACTTCTTAATTTCAGAGTTGCAATAGTAAGATCTCTCTCATCTTTACATAATATATTTTTAGGTAAATTTGGTTCAAGTAATTATTTAATCATTTCTGTCTGAGTTCCTGGGGGGTCTATTGGTCAAAATCACCTGCATGTGAATTTTCCAAAAAAAGGTTTTAAAGCAGAAAACTGAATGGAAATGACTTCCCAGTATGCTGTGGTCCCTAACATTCACTACTATATAACACTGGATGCTTTTTGTTATTATTCATGTTAACTTCCTGCTTGTATAGGGATCTGAATTTGCAACTTCTGGATTTAAATTTTTTCAGGTAGAAAAAAAATAATTACTATAGATTAAATAGAAATATATAAATAAATATAAATATGTAATTATATATAGTATAACATAATACAAAGTAAATATAATATGTATTCAGAGAAAATAATGGGATCTTTAGTTTCTATTTTTTTCTATATATTTTTATTGATTTCAAAGAGGAAGGGAGAGGGAGAGAGATAGAAACATCAATGATGAGAGAGAATCATTGATCGGCTTCCTTCTGCATGCCCCCCACCAAGGATCAAGCTCACAATCCAGGCATGTGCCCTAACCTGGAATTGAACCATGACCTCCTGGTTCATAGGTTGACACTCAGTCACTGAGCCGCTCTGGTCAGAGCTTTAATTTCTATGCACAAACTTTTAACCTACCTCTGACTCTGGGAATACTTTACTTAAAACTTAATAGTTGATGATCTTGGTTTCAAATTAGATTTCTCTCTCTTATAAACACAGTTGCTACCTCAGCTCTTATTTTGTTCCAGACAATAGATTTTGATGGATTTTTACTATAAGTTGTCTGATTTTTTGCCAAGTAATGGGGCTCTCCATGGAGTTGGCAGTTCAAAGGAAACTAATTCTATTTGGAGTTTGATTGCTTATTTAATTTGCTGATACCCACGTCCAAACTTACCATCAATTTATTATGAAATCTGTCATTGTCAACTTGGGTTTCTCTCCAACTAACCATATCTTTCTAAATTATCATAGCTGTTATAACTCAACCTCAGTGCTTTTCCAACAAAGGCTAGACACTTAAGCTCCATTGTGCCAGATGCAACTAATTTTGGTCTATATGGGAAGCATGGAGTACATACAAACAATTTAATTAGTTGCTTTATTTCAGCTAGGAATTTTAAATTTTTATTTTTTTGTATGTATATGAGTGTGTTTTGTATTTCTGTTGTTTATAAATCTCCTTGGAATTCCTACAGAGCGGGTCCATCCTCTGCATTATAGTGATTAAAAGTTTCAGTTGATGGTATATCACATTTTGTAAAGCAATCTCCTTGGAATCCCCAGTCATTACCATTTGCAGGAAGAGGAGGCCTCGAGACATCCTGACCTTGTCATGTCCTGTAGGAAGTGAATCAGCTGCAGATATTTATTGACAGGACTCAAGACTTAAGTGCTTTACGCACCGGAACTGACAAGGTCAGAGCAGCTCTCAGGTAATGATGAAATCAATTCAAACAGCTGTACTTACATGATGGGTTGACATCTGCCTTTGCTTCCTGTCTGGCTTATATGAATGGCCAACCTCTCCAAAAGCCAAAACTAACAATGTACCATGGCACGGTTTCATGTTATCAAACTACTAGCAACATCAGCATACACTTCTGTATTTCTCCGGATTGTTGCATTCAGCATCTCCATCCATGGTGGAGGTAAGTTTATGCTTTTCTGAGGAATATCTCGGTCATAAGAACGTATCACCAGGACATCATCAAGCTGGTGACATAGGTCACTCCTGACTCAGTCCCCTTCACAAGAACACCAACTAGCAACTATCCAGAGATAAGACACCGCTGTGAAAATCCCAGAACCCAATGCTGAGGCTGAAGCAGCTCCTGGACCACAGAGTCCTCGAGGTCCATATTGGAAGGATCAGAGGAACAGCTACACTCTGCCATTACCCCTCCCCCGGGCTGGCCACACAGCGAGGACCTCCTGGGCTCATGGTTGCTCCAGTGGGAGAAAGAGAGCCCAAAGTAAATATCCAGTTCCCCTAAAATTGCATAACACTTCCTGGGAAGCCTGGTTAGGTCTGGCCCCACAGAGATACCTAGGGAAAGCTGTGGGGTTCGACCACTGTACTGAAGATAGAGATGGAGACAGAGGCTGGGACTTGGCAACCAGCCCTCAGATCTTGGCAGACCACACCTGCTTGCAGAAGCATCCACGTGAGATCCCAGCCAATGAATATGCCCATCTGCAGGGCTGAGCCAGTGGTCCCGTCTGGCCAGGAAGCTCTGCTGGCTGTTCTGCCTGATTCAGGTCTCCAGCCAGTGAGCCATACCGGCTATGGAGACTGTTCTACAGCGCTGCCTGGGCAGGGGTGCAGATTCTAGCCCCACCCAACTGCAGAGTATAAACTCTAGTCCTGCCCAACCAGGAAGCCTGGACAGAGAAACCTGGCAGCTCTGAAGCCCATCCGATAGCCCCGAAGGGAGCCAAGCCAACAGCCATACCCAACTGTCAAGGATAGCATCTGGCCCTGCATAACCAGGGATCTTGAGTAGAGACCCTGGGAGCCTTGGAGCCCATCCCACAGGCCTGCCCTGCAGCAGACCCAGCCTGTGGCCCTGTCTAATGGGAGAGCACAGCGTGTGGCCTTCCCAGGCACGCAGCCCAGTCAATGATCCCTCCCAGTCACAGAGCACAGCCTACAGTCCTGCCTGGCCACAGAACACAGCCAGTGTGGGTCCAGTCCGGAGCCCTGCTCAATCCTGCAGCTCAAACACTGGGCAGCACAGGGAACACAGCCTGTGGCCTGGCCTTACCAGAGCTGACTTCAGAGCCCAGCTCAATGGTAAAAAATAATAATAATAATAATAATAATCTCATTAAAAACAAAGACACATTTTCCAAAAAGAATATATTCAAATCAAAACCACAATGAGCTATCACCTCTCCCCTGTTGTATTTTTTAAACCTTTCATAATCACAAAAGAAACACACACTTAAAATACTCTTCTGCCACACAAAGAAGTGGTTTAAACAGACTGCAACACACAGAGTAATTCCTAGCAACCTAAAAACTGCTGCCCAAATCTGCTGTGATAAAAAATACACACACATCACATATCATTAATTCATTAAGAAAGATTAATGACATGTTTACCTATCTGAAAATGGGTTATCTCCTCATGCTCTTTACTTATTAAGAAAGATTAATAACAGATGTTACCTCTCTGAAAATAGATTACCTCCCAATGGTCTTTGATATCAAACTATAGAGGAATAAGTTTATTTTAAACATCTGGTGGAAGCTTGAAGTGAAATGTGCTTTTGTACTTATACATTACTCATATATTTTTGGAGGCTTTACAACCCTCTAACCCACAAGATAGACCCCTTAAAACAGCACTTAAATTAGTCAAACACATTTTTAAATGCTTTATGTTAAATCATTTCATTTTATACAACACAATGTGTAATTAGACCCATTTTACTTATGAGGAAACTGAGGTTCAATAGGGGTAAGTGGCATTTCTAAGTAATAGTAAATAACTGAGCCAATGTTCCTTTAGGACTGTCTGATACCAAACTCCTATTCTTAATCACTGTTCTCTGCTATGTCTCCATAGGTCTGCTTTACTAACCTTATTAGAATTACATTATAGTGCAATCATCAACATTCTATATTTCTGAAATTTGGACATACATTGATGATATTTATATATCATTTCAGTGTGTGTGGAACAAAAGAAGGATGCAAAAAAGGAAGAAAGGACAGAAGAAAGGGAGGGAGCGGAGAAGGAGAAAGGAAGGGAAGAAGAAAGAAAAGAAACAAGAATAATTTCTCTATACACAGTGAAATAAAATGTATGTATATACATATACACCAAGTGGCCAGATTATTATGACCACCCCATCAGTACTTCCTTGGGCCACCTTTTGCCTTCAATACTGCAGGGATTTTTCTTGGCATTGACTCCACGAGATGCTGAAAGGTGATGCGAGGAATCTGACACCATGCCTGATGAATAGCACTGTCCAGTTCTGTGAGATTTGATGGTTTGTGGAACCAGTTGCCTGATGGGTCTTTTTACTTCGTCCCACAAATGCTCAATTAGATTGAGATCTGGTGATTGTGGGGGCCCCCTAAGCAAGGTAAAGTCCCCCTCATGTTCTTGAAACCACTCCTGCACAATATGAGCACCACATGACTTTTTTCCAATGCTCAACTGTCCAATCCTTGTGTTCCTGTGCGAATTGGAGACGTTTTATCTAGGTAACTGCAGACAGCAAAGGTGTTTGAACAGGTCTTCGGCTTCCATATCCCATATGATGCAGTGTATGGCTAATTTGCCTACAAACGTCAGGTGGTCATAATAATCTGGCCACTCGTGTGTGTGTGTGTGTGTGTGTGTGTGTGTGTAGTAGGACGTGAATATCAAAGAAGCGTGTGTGTGTGTGTGTGTGTGTGTTCTTATGGATGGTTTCTGTGATTCTTCTCTTCTAGCTTTTCAAAATCATTCATGAAAGAAAAACTTACCTCTTCCCACCTCAGACTCTAACCACATATTTGAGGCTTAAACCCAGGGTCTACAATAGACACAGAGATATGGATAGAAAGCCTTGGGCATAGCTTCCCTCTTATTCTCTTTCTAAGAAGACAAAGGGGGGTGATTTCCATTGCCAAGCATTTTATAGCTTTCATATTAATGAATCTAGACCTAGGCACACCCCGGAGAGGTAAGAAGCAGCGCATGCATATGATGGGGGAGAGGTAGCTCCACCCACCTCGCTCTCCTCTGACACACGAGCTCTACCACTGACCCCAGGGTCATGGCATTGGGTTCAGAGTGCATTATAGATTCAAGAGGAAGGGATCTCTTAGTTTAACAGCATTTTCAATCACATATTGAGTAGTTTGCCTTCAATAATCCATTATTTAATTAAAGAGTAATGATTTCTTCCAGCATTTTAATTAGTTCTCTAAGGTCTGAGCATCTTAAAGCCCAGTTGCTGAAGAAACGGAAGAGCAAGATGCAGCAGGAAGCGTGTCCCATCACCTTCTGGGCCTGCAGCCTTTACCCAGTCACGGTCCGTTCTACGGCCTTGTTTTCAGCACGTTACCCATTTTGTTTTCCCTCAAGCTCCGCGTCCATGGCTCTTACAAAACACAAACACGAGATATGTCCTAAGGACCGAGTTTCCTTTTCTCCACGGAGGGGCCTTGACTGGAAGCTTCCCGTGATATTGGCAGCACAAAAAGAAATGGACTCAAAGGGAACTTGACCAGTTCCATTCCGAGCTTTTATAAAGTCCATGTGCTGATGCCAGTCTTGCCCATGAGCACATCAGTGCAAATCTACCTTCTGTCTCCCAACTTCTCCCATTTGTCTTTTCAAGGCAAATGCTGCTGGAAAAACAAATGCTTTTTAAACATCTGCCATGTACTGCTTGTCAGAGTTTTGAGAAAAACAAAATTTTAAAAAGGCTGTAATGAAAGGAATAATAAGCAAACATGCTCAATAAGAAATGAGTTGATTTTGAATCTCACCACAAGGCCAAAGTAATTTTGTCTATTGTGAATCACTTGCCCATCTCTGACATTCCTGGTCAGTTTGTCTCTGACAAGCAAAAGCTGTACAGCACGGCCATCTTAACTGGGACAGGAGGCCAGCTAGATTATCCAGAGAGGAAATCCGATTCCTGAGTTGTCAACTGAATGTGCAGCAGAAGTCGTTTATTTTAAAATGCACCATTTTGTCATAATAACGATGATGATGATGGCTCCTCCACCCCTCCCCTGAGAAGACAATATCATTCAGGACAGTCTCTCATGTGGTAGCTCTCATTCATGTTGCTCTGAAAACACTTTGCTGTATCGTGTGCAGGAGCACAGTGTCAATATATATGCCTAAGTGACCATCCGACCGTTCACCTAGTAATTATGACGCACAATGACCACCAGGGGGCAGATACTCCAACCAGTAGAGAAGGGAGCCCAATTCCTCACAGAATCGGCTGTAGGTTAGGTTGCTGCTGGGGCACTGTCAGTCCCGAATCTGCTTCACCCGCACCCAGACCCAGAGAGAAGAGAGCCCAATTCCAGGGTGTGTCAAACGCGAACCGCCCTCTCGCAATCCAGGACCCCTTGGGGGATGTTGGAGAGTTGTTTTTGGCCAGATCCCCACAGGTCAGGCTGAGGGACCCCACTGGTGCGTGAATCCATGCACAGGGCCTCTAGTATGTGCATACCCTGAAAACTCAAAGACATGTTTCTGGGGCTAGAGAAGCAGTATTAGTCGTGTCATTAGTTCGTTCAGCCATCTCCGAACAATAAGAGTTAACAATAAAATAACTCCATCTCAGGCCCTGGCCGGTGTGGCTAAGTTGGTTGGCATGTCATCCTATACAACAAAAGGTCATGGGTTCAATTCCCAGTCAAGTTGCAGGTTTTGGTGGAGGTGTGTGTGAGACAATCAATGCTTCACTCTCATCTCTCTCTCTCTCTCTCTCTCTCTCTCTCTCTCTCTCTCTCTCTCTCTCCCTCTCCAAAATCAATAAAAAGCATTTCTTTGAGGAAGGATTAAAAATAATAATAAAATAACTGCATCTCAAGAAAAACTATCCATTTCTTTTCTATTTCAGTTATAGCAACATGAAAATAAAGAAATCATTATTTAAATTGTGTCTGTCATAGGGTGAAAGCTAGCAATATATTTTGATGCCTCTAGTAATTTTCTCAGGTTGTGATACAGTGATACAGGGTTTTTGGACAATACAGGCTAATGAAGTTAGAGAACAACCTCTGGAACAGCTGCACAGCTGCATTACATGCCAGGCTGGTCACACTCATGGACAATCCCAGGAAAAATGACTAAAGAAAAATTAAGAATAAAGATAGGTTTTCCCCAGATCTCACCCAGATAAAATTAATTAACTCTGAATTATAGTATATTATACCTCACTGCTATTGTCTAAGGGGAAGAAAGACAATAAAAAAACAAACACAAGTATATGAATTATTTCTAATAAGCTAGGCATATTTTTCCAAGTAACATAATCAGACAAGAAACAGTCTCTCGTAGGTTAGAGATAGTATTAAAAGGTCACCCAAGAGAAAAAGGTTATATTTTAAATGCAAAATGTGACTCATTGTTTTCATAAATTGCTACCCAGTCAGGCAAAATCTGGCATCCAAAAGGAAAATGTCTCCAAGGGATTATGAACTTTTTTACTCTTATCCATTTTAGGAGAACAACTGATTATGCTAAGTCATAAGAAAGATGGTGGCATCTTGTTCCCTTAAAATGCTGTAATTGGCGGACTGAGAACTCCTTTATATTCATAAAGGTCAGAGCTAGTCCTAAAGCACATTCTTCTGTTAACTTCCCTATAAAAATGAAGGCCCTGTTTAAATGTAAGGGCCTTCCTTCTAGCCTAGTCCATTTTAAATAATATCTCAAAGTCATGAAACCCTCAGGGGTCCAAGAGTGAGCAATGGGGCACATGTGAACTAGCGATAGGCTGGTACGTATTAGCAACTATTTTGGTTGGGGGTTGAGGAGGCTAAAGTCCTCTTCAGTAGCATTTGCCAATTTCCTGGGCTTTCTGGTTTCCCGCCATGATGGATTTCAAGCTACCAACATGGAGTTGGGAAGAGATGTGTAAAGACATATCCTTATACAGAATGTCTCTCAGGCTCAATAGATGTAAATCACTTCAAGGACATGCATAATAGCATGATAACAGTAAAAATAATTAGAAGATGGTAAATTTTGAGTATTTATTACCTTGGTTTTCAAATAGTCCATTTAAATGTGAGTCTATATAATTTAATTTTCATGATGGCTTTGTTTAACAATCAGCTTGCAAACATCCTGAACATTTACCAATCGGCTTTCACAAGCTGGCAGCTGGCTGCAGCACAGGACTGGTCCTGACTGAGTTCCTGTCCCTGAGTTGTTGGTCTGGCAGATTCTCGACATTAGACTAAATTCAGGCAGCTCATTCCCAACAAGGTGAATGTTCTGGACTCTCATTGTGAAAAGAGAGGGCTGTTCCGAATTTGTAAGCTCCCCGTGGAGAGTCCGATAAATACTGCACGTATGCAAATCCCTACCACCTCTGGCTCATATTTGCAGGGGCTGTTTGCCCCCTCCTCACTCCAGCAGCCCCATTTTAGTGAGCAGGCAAGAAGCCAAAGAATGGCCAACACAGCCTTTAGAGGAGAAGGGGGAACGGTGGGAGCCACATCAAGGGGCACTGCCACATATTCTTACAACATTTATTTCCACTCAAGTGATTACAATAAATCTGACTTAGAAAGGAGAAACTGACTGGTTAACCCCTATGGGTATTATATTAGGTTCCCAGGGCTGCGGTCAAAAACTATCTCAAATTGGGTGGTTTAAAACAATGGAAATGTATTTCTCACAGTTCTGGAGGCCAGAAGTCTGAAATGAAGGTGTCAGCAGAGCCACGCTCCTTCTGAAACTCTTGGTAGAATCCTTCTTGCCTCCCCCAAACTTCTGGTGGTGGCCACTGGGCTGACAGCCTCATCACTCTAATCTCTGCCTCTGCCATCGCGTGGCATTCTCCCTGAGTGTCTGTGTACCCTCCTCTGAGTACACTGTTATACTGGATTAAGAGCCTGCCCTTCTGCACTGTGACGTTACCTTAACTAATTACATCTGCAAAAATCCTAGTTACCAACAAGGTCACATTCTGAGGTCCTAGGGTTTAGGACTTTAACATAGCTTTTTGGTGACAAAAGTCAACCCTTAATAGATGTTAAGTTAATAATTTAATGAATTATGTTTGGTTAATGTCACTTCTCTCACTGTTTTTTTAAAATATATTTTTATTTATTTTAGAGAGAGAGGAAAGCAGAGGGATGGAATGATAGAAACATCGATGAGAGAGAATTGTCAATCGACTGCCTCCTGTACACTCCTCACGGGGGATCGAGCTCACAACCTAGGCATATGCCCTGACCAGGAATCGAACTGGTGACTTCCTAGTTCATAGGTAGATGCTCAACCACTGAGCCACACCAGCCAGGCTCTCTCATTGTTTTGACAGGAAGGCTATTTCCATTTAAGAGAGGAAGAAGCTGACTCACTGAGAAAATTGCTGCAAATCATCCAGGGCAGCAATAGAAAAGCCTACAATTTTGTCAGATTTAAAGGCAGGGCTCTGTTTAAAGCCCAAATTCACTTTCTTCCTCTTGCAGCCCTGTGTCAGGTTTTGCTCTAGCCTATTCTGTGCACGCTCCATCAGCACAGCAGCGCCTTCCAACCACGAGGAAGTGTGCACATCTCCCAGCAAATGAAGTGAAATATTCTACCCCAGAGATCATTTAACCTCATGCATAAAATAGTGCATTGTGCCTCATGTCTTCAGTTACATAAATATCATTAACCTACAAAAACATCCGCTGTTTCTCAGCTGTTTTTAATGTTTTCTGAGCCTGTGATGCTGTTTTATAGCGAGAACCATGCGGTTTTTTAACATAAAGATAAAAACACAAAAACATTACTATCGTTTCAAAACAGGAAAGAAGTTCTGAAATGGCTCAGTTAATCTGCAGGATTTTCACTAAACAAATTGCAATGGGCATGAAAAGTCACACCTACAACCTTTAGTCTCTTCACAGTCAACAACATTGAATGCCTACTACGTGCAGAGCCCCAAAATACAGTTGAGTTCAATTATTTCGAAGGTAGGTGTCTAAAAATGTCTCATGAATTGTCCCCCACCACTTTTAGTCAATGATGCTGAAATCTCATTTGATATTGTTTTCTTAATTATTCTTATTATAGTTAGTGTTTGTTTCCTGACAAACATTTAATCCCTAATTCAGTGTTGTACCTCCCAACAGGCTTCCTTAACAAACAACAACAATCTAATAGACAATTTTAGAACCATATTAGTTTAGTAAAAGCTATCCTAGGAAAAGACAGTGTCTACATTTGAGATATTCTAATACAAAGAAGGAATCATTGCTGGCAGGCAGTCAGGGACTGAAATGTGACAGACAGGTAGTCGTCAAAGTTTCTGAAATTCTCCACAAAATGTTCTCAAACATTGCTCATGACAATGACTGAAACTCAACTATTCTCTTCTGGCTCCAATTTCCACCCTAAAGCAAGGATCTGATGTGCTGGAGTCCTGCAAGGTGATATCTGGCTTCAGTGGAATGATTTTGGGGCCTGAGCTAAATATCTAACACGGAATCCCACTTCATTTTCCAATAGGTCTGTTGAGAGAAAGCTGCTTCTCATCATGAACTCAAGTCTGCCTCCATGCCACCCCCTATATTAGAAATTCTACTCTCATGTTTAGAGCAATACAAGTTCAGTCCGATTCTATTTCCTACATAAGCTCACCCACTATTTCTCACAGTTCTGTTCAGTAGTTTACCGGCTGTCTTCCATGTACGAAGCACTAACCCCTGATAATGAGGATGTAGAGATCACGGAGAGAAAGTCTCTTCTAAGGATCTCAGTCTAGAGAGTTCTGGCCAATAGAACTTTTTACAATTATAGAAAAATTGCATCTCTGCACTGACCAACATGATAGTCATTAGCCCCATGTGGCCATTGAGCATGTGAAATGTGATAGAGCAACTGAAAACTAAGTTTTTAGTTTTATGTAATTTTAATTGCCATATGGCCCATACATTGATAAATGCAATAGTAAATATATAATTCCAGGCAGAGAAGGTCTGAATTGAGAGAATAAGTAGGGTCGGAGTTAGAATTACCCAGAGCAGGTAATGGTTGATCTGGGTCTTTGTGTTTGAACTCAGCTAGGGATAGATGGGACAAAGAATTGTTAATTCTATATTAATTGAAATTCAAAAAGTCTCTTTCCCCTCCAAATTTCCACATAGTCCTAAATTGGTAAAAATGCTGTAAAAGACTTGCCAAGAATCTATTTTATTCACTTCTCTCAAAGATGCTTTTTAAAAAGAATATTCTGTCAATAAATCCAAGTGATTACAAGAGAAAGTAATGAAACTCAAAGGTCTAGATGGCTGCATTTTATAGAAAATCTGATGTGCAATATTAATTTTAACATTTGTAAGAGATTTAAGCAGTATGACTCATTTTTATACATACTGGCTGCAACTACCTAAATCGAGACTTCCTTTTTGTGAACATAACTATGTGAGTAGATTTGTCAGTGTGGGACACCATCACCTTGACCATCTGCGTGATAATATGTTTTTCATGTTGTAATGCCTGATCGTTCAAAGACAAATGAGTTCATGTCTTTAAAAACTTGGCCTTCTTCAAGGAAACTACGCTTTTATCCTAATTCAAACATGATACAGAGTGGAAGGTCCCATGGCAAAATCTAGGGAATTCCAAGAATGTATAAAAATGAGGACTACCAGTTACTTATTTCTACAAGTTAGATGTTTCAATACTGTCAATAAAACAAAAAAAAATATGTACCTCCAAAATGGTACTGTATGCCTTCAATATATATATAATTTCCTGAGGAGCCCAATAACTCACTTAACCCACCCTTTTATCTTGTTCTAGAGTTAAACATCCCAGATCATAACCTTTTCTGTCCCAAATTTCTATGCCAATTCAGTTACTTGTGTCAAGACTCATTATTACATGAAGAGATTATAGAACTCAGTCTCCCATTTAAATTTGATAGTAATAGCCATTATATAACACTAGAGGCCCGATGCATAAAATTCATGGAAGAATAGTCCTTCCTTCCCCCGGTTGCCGGCACCGGCTTCCCTTCGGCACCCAGGACCCACGCTTCCCTCACAGCCACGGCTTCGTCTGGGAGGACTTCCAGTCTAATTAACAGAGTATGCTTTGATTATTATAGATTTGAGGTGACCATTGTTATGAGAGTAAATACTCATTCTATTTTATACAGGAACTAGGGGCCCTGTGCACGAATTCATGCACAGGTGGGGTCCCTCAGCTTGGCCTGTGGGGATCGGGCCAGAAACGGCTTTCTGACATCCCCTGAGGTGTCCTGGATTGCAAGAGGGCTCCCCCTTTCTGGGTCAGGGGTGCGGGTGAAACAGAACCAGGGCCGACAGTGCCCCAGCAGCAACCTAACCCCCAGCTGATTCCGCGAGGAATCGGGCTCCCTCCTCTACTGGTTGGAGCGTCTGCCTCCAGTGATCATTGCGCATCATAGCTACCAGGCAAATGGTCGAATGGTCTGATGGTCGCTTAGGCTTTTATATATATAGATTGGAATATTTTAGAATTTCGGTGTGCTCCTCTTATACTGCCTCCACCGTATGTCCTAGTATATCCATACTTTTGCCAAATGTTCTTGTGCACTGCTGTCAGAACCCACTTAAAAACACTATACAAGATGGAAGCAGCAAAGTATTTTTCATATCCTGCCTGCCTTTTATACTATCCCATCAAGCCTCACAGCAACTCTTCAACGTTTTATGGGTCTCAATAGATGTCATAAAATAATTGTCCTTTTATATCAGAGATATTTTCTAATTATTAAAGCTTTATTTGCCTTACCTTTATGGAAACTGGGACAATCATGTAGACAGAAAGACACCGATTCCCAGGTTCAGTCCTCTAACAAGATACTGCACCATGCTGAGGGTGGTAATGAACTCATTCCTCATGAGATATTTTAAATTAAGTCATCAGAGATAGGGTTCAGGAGAGCCACGTACCCCGAGTTGTACTGATTGATGATGAGTTCACACACTTGTCTAAAATAGCAACTCTTTGTCTCTTGAGAATTAGTAGCTTAGGGAAGCAGTATTGGGCATCTTTAAAAGAAAATATAAAATTGATCCAGTCCATAGAGGGAGAGGCACTAGAAAAAGAAACTAACCATAGAAATGCAGAGTAAGAGATGTGTTGCAGGTTCCTTATTTAAACATTTTACCACATGCATAAATCCTGTATCCCCACTCCCCTCCTCAAAAGGATTCAAACAGGCCAAAACCGGTTTGGCTCAGTGGATAGAGCGTCGGCCTGCGGACTGAGGTGTCCTAGGTTCGATTCCGGTCGGGGGCATGTACCTTGGTTGTGGGCACATCCCCAGTGGGAGATGTGCAGGAGGCAGCTGATTGATGTGTCTCTCTCATCGATGTTTCTAACTCTCTATCTCTCTCCCTTTCTCTCTGTAAAAAATCAATAAAATATATTTTTTTTAAAAAAGGATTCAAACGGGACCTGCTTACATACCCCTTGAGATGAGACAAGACATTCTATTTCTTGATAGGCTAGTTGGAAATTCTCATTTAAAGTGAATTGCAATCTGCCTTCCATATGAACACATTGCATTTAATTCTATTTACAAAATAACTATTTCGGGAGGTGGGCTCCTGTGTTTGCAGTCCTGTACTGAGTATGGTGGTGGTATCCAAAGACATACGAACCACGTGTTCTCCTTCTTCTCTCTGGCAAGGGAGCAAAGGATGCACACGGGGAAGAGGTCCATTGAGAGGCAGCGTAGTGCAGGCTCCCACCGCTCACTTGGGGAGGTATAAGAAGTCAATGTTGGTGTCATACCAAAGGTCATATATTGAAATCCTTTTCCCAGTGCGATGGTATGAGGAGATGGAGCCTTTGGTAGGTAATTAGGTCATGAGGGTGGAACTCTCACGAATGGGATTAGTGCCCTTATAAAAGAGGTCCCAGAGAGCTCCCTCATCACTTTGCCCATCTGAGGACACAGCAGGCAAGCCCTCACCAAACATGGAATCTGCTGGCATTTTGGTCTTGGAATTCCCAGCCTCCAGAATTATAAGAATAAATTTCTGTTTTTATAATCCACCCAGTCTAAGATATTTTTGTTTGCAGTATGAACGGACTAAGGCAGGTGTTTACTTAGGCAAGGTACTTGGCTTCTCAGAACCCACAGATAGTAACAATATCACCTCATAAGGTTGTTTTAAGGACTAAATTTGCATACAAAATTGTTTAGCAAATTGTGAGACCCACAGCGTGCAAATGGTGATACAGGATACCCATTTGCTACATACCCCTGCATGGGTGATACAGTATCCCATGCAGATTTCATGCTAAAACATCCGACCTTGGGCTATAATAACTTATTAACTGTTACCTATGAAAAAATGGTGGCATTTTTTCCCCATTAGATTGAACATTTGTTACAGTTCCTAGCACACAGTGTTAGGTGAAAGTCTACTGAATTAATCCAAATGAACATGACTACTCTGGCATCTCACACATTGTGATGCTGCTGAATCGTGGAGGTAGTTGAGAAGCTGGGGTGTTTTACCTTAAAAATTAAATAATGCATGCACTTTTCATGTAATTTGTTTATATATGAAGCATACTATAGTAAGGGTCTAGAGGGCAAATGAGAAGACACGGCTGGACGTTAAGTTTTGGAAGCGTTCACATAGAAAAGATGGGTGGCATCACTTAGCTCAAGAAACTTTACAGAGGAAAAAGCAGCAGTTCAACTTCAAAGCTGGGGCAACACTAGGGCACTGATGCTTGCAGAAGAAACACCCAGAAAGCCAAAACACAGACAGCCTTACTCAACTGAATCTTACGTGGCTTACTCTCCTAAAATGCCCTTCAATCAATCAATAAGTATGTGGTAGCACCTATGCTTTGCCAGCGTAACTTGGTGTTTTGGTGTGTACAAGAGAAAATATAAATAAGACCCATATTTTAAAGTTTTCAGTCTCCTCAATAAACACAATTTAGTTAAAGCAAGAAACAAACAGAGAACATAGGAGACAAGTGGTACCGAGGTGTGTGACTGTATGTGCGTGATTGTCTGCTGCTCTGTGCCACAGACTCTGGAACTGCAGCAGAAGCAACAGAACAGTGTGGGTAAGGAATTGAGAAAGCATCATGGATGAAATGGTTCTACAATTGAGCCATACATATAGATAGACTGTGACACATAAATTTCATCTTCACAAACGCAAATCATTAAATCCTATCTCCTCACCCTAACCGGTTTGGCTCAGTGGATAGAGCGTTGGCCTGCAGACTGAAGGGTCCCAGGTTCGATTCCGGTCAAAGGCACATACCTTGGTTGTGGGCATATCCCCAGAAGGGGGTGTGCGGGAGGCAGCTGATCGATGCTTCTCTCTCATTGAAGTTTCTAACTCTCTATCTCTCTCCCTTCCTCTCTGTAAAAAATCAATAGCTAAGATTTAGAAACAGCCTAAGTGCCCATCAGCAGATGAATGGATTAGAAAACTGTGGTACATCTACCCAATGGAATACTATGTTGCTGTAAAAAAGAAGGAATTCTTACCATTTGCAACAGCACGGATGGAACTGGAGAGCATTATGCTAAGTGAAATAAGCCAGTCAATGAGAGAAAAATACCACATAATATCACTCATTTATGGATAATAAAGACCATTATAAACTGATGAACAAAAATAGATACAGAGGCAAAGCAGCATCGAACAGACTGTCAAACTACAGTGGGAAGGCCAGAGAGGGTTGGGGGCGGGGGTAAGAGATCAACTGAAGGACTTGTATGCATGCATATAAGCATAACCAATGGACACAAGACATTGGGGGGTAGGGGAGGCTGGGGTAAGGTCGGGGGGGGGGCAAAAATAAATAAATAAATGAAGAGGCATCTTGAAGGCTAAAAAGAAATAAATAAAACGGGCTTAAATTACAAAAAAATCAATAAAAATATATTCAAAAAATACTTTTAAAAAAACCTATCTCCTCAGTTTACTAGCTGTATGATCTTGGGCAACTGACTTAACTTGTCTGGGCATCAACGCCCTCATCAATAAACCAGAGAAAATAGTAATTTCTATGAAAGGGATGTTATAAGAATTAAATTAATTAATATGTGACTCATGATTAGAAAAGCAATGGTACATTGAAATGTGTAATGATGTTAGTTATGCTTGTTATTATTCTATTGGCTTGAAATAGAATAATTTTACTATGAATCAGTAATATTCATATTTACTGCATGTGAATTTCTATAGGAACTTTTTCTTATACAGGATTTAACATATATTGTCCTTCCAATTGTATCCTCCAAAACATAAACTGATGAATAAGATGGACATTGGGAAGTGCATATAGGTGGGAGAATAAAAACACAGTTTTTATTATTAACACAATCTCTTTGGTCATTTTTGCAATTGAAGAAGCAGGGGGAGCTTTTAGGATTCTGAATATACTACCTCTTTTATTTAGCACATGAGCGAATGAGGTAGCCTTGAGAGAAAATCAGTATACCAGGAATTAGCATCTTTGGGTTCTAGTCTGGTCTCTACCACTAATTTGCTGTGAGACTGTGGATGAATAAGTTAAATTCTTATACTTAACTTTTTAACTGTAATGTTAGGCATTATAGTTTCTTTCATTATTGCTCAGACGACTTGTGCTGTGAAGCCAATGATGATTTAATATCGCAGAGTGGTACTAGCCCAAGTCTAGGCAGTGTCATTCTGCATCTCGGGTGCTGGGTGATCACAGATAAGCAGCTGCAGACCTATCTCCACCTGTAGCATAAGTGGCCAGCTGAGCACTGGGGTTGTGGTCACAGCCCCATCTCCAGTCTCCATATGGATTTGATTGTCTGACATTGTTTTCTGCCACTCCCGTCACAGTAGCAGCCATAGAGTTATCCCATAGCCAAAGTTGTTAAGTTATGGAAAGTTCAAGCCGCATCATAACTTTTGTAATTCCCTTTATTACAAAGAAACCCAACTTGTCAGAGATGGGAGAAGAGATACTATGTTCATATGGGACTATATATGTGTTCCCAGAGTTTATATCTTATCTATATTGGTTCTATTTTCTAGATTAGAGAAGGCTGCAAGATACAATGTCTTTACTATGTTCAGTGACTAACTTTCCCAAAACTCACAGCAGAGAAACGTTCTTGGTGGGTATATACTTCTAACAAACAAAATTATGTTCAAGGTTCTGAAAATTAAAACTATATTTTAATCAAAGGTAATTTATTTTGAGAGAGGGAAGTTGTATGAACTGAACTCTTCTCTCCCTCTCTGCATGCACTCTATTGAGAGGAAAGCATTTCTGAAGCTTTGGAACCACATTATTTTACGAGGTTCCAAACAGAAAGGATGCTCTGTTACGTGGTCTCTTTAAAAAAAATTTTTTTTTCTAGGTATCCAAAGTAATATTCTGGTAGATAATTAAATAATGTCTGCTTGAGTTTTTAAAATTAATCATGTGAACCAAACAAAACAAAACTGTATTTTCTCATTTACAAGTCAATTCAAACCTAACAGTAAATAATGCATTGCTGTGAGGCCTGACGGTGACCTGCACAGGTACAGTTTATTTTTCAACAGAGGCTGCTTTCATAACATATATACATGTTTCTGGGTTTTTCCTTATACACAATTCACACCTATCCTCTTTCTAATAGAAAGATTGAACTTTTATATGCATAATACATAAACAGGAGTAGCAATTTTTAAGCTAATAGAAACAAACATTTGAGTACAAAATGCTTTTTCATCTCCAATATTTATATCATCATGTTTTTTTTTAAAGTAATTGACTCCTAACATATTATAGATTTTACAATTGCATGTAAAATAATCAAGAACTGAATAAAAACCAAGTTAATGCACCTAATTGAGATGTTTTTCATATTTTGAATGTGTGAATTTTTCTCACAGAACCTCTCCCTTTGATATCATTTTAGTTATGTCTACAGAGGAGCAATCCTTTCATAACCAGAATAAAAATGTTGATCATTTGAATGTTTCAGTAGAAACTATATATCTCAACAACATATGAACTTTCTGTTTTATCTTTCTGTAATAAATGTATAAAGAGTAAAGATTGATTTTTAATAATAATACCTGTAAATTTAAAGTATGAATAACATTACATAAACCTCCAGAGTCTCCCCATTTGGTAAGTTAATTTCCATCAAAATTTGTTTACATTATATAGTGCTCAGACTCTAAATCTTTACATTTTATATTCTGCAATGTTCAAGACACGTTAAATTATTTTTAGAACAAGGTAGAGTATAAATAAATAAAACCCCGAGTGCAATATTCATTAAGCAACCAGTAAACACTAAAATACAAATTACCTAAATTCCTCTACTGGCTTAAAAGGTTGTAAATATTGGCAGGTTTGCTGGTGAAATAGCTTGTGCTTTCTTGCTGGGCAATGCTGATAAGGACTGGAAACTATTATGTCGTCAGGAAAAAATGCAGTAGGTTAAGTAATAATTATATGAAATGCATTTGTTCAGATAGTTTGAAGATATTTTTCTTGTTATGTTCATAGAAACAGAATGTGATAAATCAGGAAATTCAGGAGAGACAGTGGGAAAAATGGAAAAGTTTGTGCAGATGGCCCAGTGTTTAGATACCTATGATCACAGGGATGTAGTAAGCTGTATACACAGATGGAGTCAACCAATTTTAATTGAGGGCTGTTGAAACTGAACCATTGGGCCCCAGTGCCGATCCTTAGGTATAAACCCCTCTCTGCTTTACATTAACAGTGTTATAAATGGTGAGAAAACATATATGGGAATGCGTGAAGACTAATCAAGGATCAGGAAACAGATATTGTTCCCAAGTTCCACGTTGGGGATGTTTGAGGTTTAGCTTGGCTAGCGTCAACAAATGATAAGGTTACAAGGTCATGGTCTGAGATTGTATTTTATCTTCAAGCTAAAAAGAATTTCTTGTGAACTCCACATTGTTTTGCCATTTTGCCTTTCCTGTTCTGACAGCCACTGTGCATGGATAGATGCAGTAGAACAGACAACAACAAAGCTCACTGTTCTTGTGGAAACCTGGGTTGCGTTTATGCCTTAATTAGAAGGTTGGCATAGAAAACAAGTGTGGTAAATAGTTCTTGAGTTTTGTCTTAACTTAAAAATATTGTTTCGGGTGCAAAATACCAGATTTAACATGTTATTTTACCTCCTTCCAAAATTAGAGGAGACAAATCAAAACAATAAATCTGTAACCATTCTAAAAAAAAAAAAAAAATCAGGGATGGCTAGGTCTCAATGGAGCCACTTTTTTTTGAACAGGTATCTGGAAGAGACAAAGTGAGTGGGATCATGTAGATGTTTTACACAAAGCAGGTGAAACAGGCTTTTCAAGGCAAAGCCTGTAAGGAGGTGGAAACTATCCTTTATGACAAAGACCCAGAGATGCAGAGTAAATATAGAAAGCGGGGCAGGAAGATTAGGGAGGTGTGTCTGATGAATTCACTTCCCTCCCTGCCCCCACCATTGTCTGGCACCGGCTGACGCACCATTTTCAGGAACATTTCCGCTAATTTCTAAAATTATGAAAATACTCTCTAGGGAAATTTAATGACTTCCATAGGGTGGGCCAAATATTAAGTCATTTGCATTTTTTGAGCTTTCTAACATATTATCCTACTACCTCACCACCCACCTGTAGTGAAACCTGCCAGGTCACTAACCCACTTGATCAGCCCTAGTTTTCAGTGGACAGAATTTACATAATGACGGAGACATTACTCAATATGCATTTATATTCCCTTCATAAATTAGCAAGAACATAGAGCAAATTAACAACACAATGCAAAAAAGAACACCAAAAAAAATTAGCCAAGAAAACAGCCAATCCTAAGAGGCATTGAGATAATATTAGGAACAGAAAAGAACTTTACTATATATTCTTGTTACTGATTTGAGAAATGGTTGCATCTATAAACAAAAACAGTATTATGATAAAGAGAAATTAAGAATAAAGAGTTCTTAAAGCTAAATAATCTGTAAGAAATTAAGAAGTCTCATTTATAAAAGGTAAATGAGTTAAAACATAAGCAAAATGGTTAACAGACATAGAGAATTAACCCAGATGCCAATATCTATCTGATAAAAGTTTTATGAAAACAAGGAATAGAAAATGTAAGGATTGAGAAAATCAAAGGTGAAATAGATGTTAAAAAATCTCAGAAGTAAAAAAGTACAACATTTTTCAAAATAAAGTGGCTATTATGTGGTTGAGTGCCCAGCATGACACACATGTACTCAAAGCTCAATAAAATGTCTTCAAAAATTCAGAGAACACAAAAAAGCTTATAAAAGGCAAAGTTGTTTGTCTGCAAAAAAATAGACAGCAAATTGGCATTACAATTCTTATCAGCAATGCTGAATATCATATGGCAATAGAACAATGTCTTTAAAAGTATGCAGGAAAATAATTTTGAACTTCAAATTACTTTCAGTCCAATTATTAATTATGGTGGCAAATAAATGGCATTTGAGATGTACAAGGACTCAAAACTTTTACTTTCCAAAGACCTTCCGAAACATTGCTTCTGAATATCAAAAGAGAAAAAAAAGTAAAAAAGGAAATCAAAGCATGAAAGAGGCAGACAGAGATTAAAACATGCAAGCACAACCAAACAATATCGGATCAAGAGTAAAAGAGAAAAAGAAAGAAATCCTGAGATGGCAATCATGGGGAAGAACTAAAAAATTATCACTACAAATTGAAACAGTAATCCAGAGAGCTTGGGGGCGGGGGGGTGGGGGGGGGCGGTGGTTGAGATGCCCTTAAGAAAAATGCTTTTTCATTTTAATAACAGTACATGATTAAGAAATAAGTAATCTTGCCCTAGCCAGTTTGGCTCAGTGGATAGAGTGTCGGCCTGTGGACTCAAGGGTCCTAGGTTCGATTCCAGTCAAGGTTACATGCCCGGTTGTGGGCTCAGCCCCAGGCAGGGGGTGTGCGGGAGGCAACCGATCGGTGATTCCCTCTAATCATTGATATTTCTATCTCTCTCTTCCTTTCCCTTCCTCTTTGAAATCAATAAAAATATATTTTAAAAAGAAAAAAAGTAATCTTATTGATGAGGTGGAGATGTGCTAATATTTTTCAAAGACTATAAATGCCATTTCAAAATTCCAGGAAAAGCAAAAAGGCAATTCATAGTCAAACTTTAAGGCAAATTAAAAGTGTTGGTGGGTAAAAGTAGAGAATTTATTTGACTTCCATGCTTGAGAGGCATATGCTTTGAGATAAAGGATTACATTTCCTCTCCGTGGATCCAATTAAAGACTTCACTGTGAATTAAATAATAGTTGTATAATCATAATATGTTGTTTAATTTTTTCAATTTTATGATTAATCTATAATTATGGTTTAAAAGAGCATGCAGTAGTACAGTCAATAGAATAGATACCATAAAGTTGAAGTTTTAAGCAAATGTTTAAATATGCTTAATTAAATATGCAATTTTCTGAACATTATTTTCACATGACCACAATATCTTTTAAAAGCCATTATAATATACCTTTTAAAATATTGTTTTTCCTTAATGAGAAATGTATGTTTAGCTTAATTATCTGTAAATGAACCAAACACATAATGAATATGGAAAAATATGAACTATTTTCTCAAGGTCACTGTCAAACACTGGTAAATTTTCAAGTTTGCAAACCTAGGTACTCCCCACTCTTCAGCGAGACTTTCATTCTGATCACAGGGGAAAAAAACAAGGTCCACAGAGGAGAATTCTATTTCTGTAAAACTTCTTACCAATGTTCAAATTATAGTATTTTACAGGTAAATTACATTGGTCAATAACTCTCACATAAAATACATCCCATATATCCCACATAAAATAATGTCCTTTGTGATGCTTTGAAATAAGTTATTTATATTTATAGCTAGTTGAAATACTATATTTATAGATACCACCATACCACATTTGCATACATACCCAGGCCTGTTTGAGTACATGTATTTGCATACTGACTCCACAGTGTAAAGATATTTCAATGCCAAGACACCAAAATTGTAAACATTTTGACTGGGAAAACTGTTTTCGCATAGCAAGCCTAACTCAGCTCACTGCCCTATGAAAAAAATTAAGTGCATAAGGCAGTGAAAAACGACCAGACATTTCTTTTCTCCCAGTTGATACATATCTTATTTATTCTTCCTTGTAATGTGTGAATGCTTCACCATGCCCTATTTTGTCTCCTGCCTCAATTAAAATGTAAATTTCTGCAGCCCATCTCTCTAATTCCAAACTGCTCTAGGCAGGGGGATTTAAACTGCTTTTAATAAAATCAACTACAGATGTTAAAAGAAGATTCCTTCCCAAGTCTTTGAAACCTATCTATGTGTGATGATATGCTAGGACCTCTATAGTTACGTCTCGGCTGAAAACATTCAGATAAAAGAAAGCGAAGTGATCATTGCATTTTAATATCAACACATCTGCAAACCCATAGCCAGGGGACTAACCCTCCTTTCCTTTTGGACAATTTCTAGCAATCAATTCTTTTTCTTTTGTAAAAGATAAATATTGGCCACATTTAGAATTTATAGCCTCAAAATGCCACTGACCATTTGCCAGGTAGGACAACAATTTGATAGGTAGATACAAAATTGAAGTCAAGTTTGTAAAAATGACTTTGGGATTTTCATATTAGCCTGTTGGTCTAACTCTTCAGTTTATCCAGCTCGGTGTCTTGTCCTGTCTTGGTTACCTCTTTGCCCTTTTCCCTGGTGAACTCCTAGCGTTCTCTCAATCTGAACTCCAGTACCGTCTCCTGGAAATAGTAGCTGGGACAGCCAGAGAGGCAATTTGCCTCTTTGCCTCCTTCAACTCTAGTTGTCCCTAACTGTTCTTTCACCATTCTAGTAATAATCTGTATTTGAGTAATCATATAATTTCCCATCCAGTTTAGGACACATTAGAGCAGGGATGGGGAACCTTTTTTTTCTGCCAAGGGCCATGTGGATATTTACAACATTCTCTGGCCATACAAAATTACCAACTTAAGAGTTATGTTGCTATTTTTAAAAAAACAACAAAAAAACCCCTCCTAGATATATTGAATTTCTAGTCCAGCCTTCAGCTGTCTTGGCAGGGCCAGATCAATTGATTAGGCCCTCGGGCCAGATGTTCCCCACGCCTGCGTTAGAGCGTGAAAGGGGGACTAACCAGAAAGGAATGGAGAAACAGGTGTAAACCAGGACTCTCCCAGGCAAACCAGGATATGCGGACAATCCGCCAATTACATGGACGGTCTCACATTATTGCTGGATGGAAGTTGGAACGTGTCAATGGAGAAGGCATTTCAACCTGTGTGGATGGCATTTGTGGCTCCCTGATGGTATACTACGTACCCAGCTCATAGTTTAGTCATGTTGGAGAGGAGAAAGAGTTTCTACTCTTTTGCCACAAATGCTTAACATTTAACAATAAAACATGTGTTTCTTTAAGCCAGTGGTTAACAACAAGGGGTTATCCCACCCCCACACACACACCTCTGGGGAGCCATCTGGCAATGTCTGGAGACATTTTTGGTTGGTAGAATTTGGGAAAGTAATGAGGCATCTAGTGGGTTGAGGGCAGGTATAGGAGAGCCTCCTAGAACAAAGAATTCTCCAGACCCAAATGTTACTAGTGCTGATGTTAAGAAATTCAGTGCTGAGCAAGTGATGGATTGTGCAGGCAAGGAGGGCAAAGAGCAAGAGCAGAGGAAATACACAGAGTTGAGCTTACAGAGCCAACCCTGCAACCCTGCGTGAAGAAGCCAGCTTGGTGAGGAACACCCACTTCACAACCATCCTCGTCTTGTCATCTCGGGCACTGCTCTCCTTGCTTGTCACTGATGAAATAGCTATGAATGAGAGATGACCCTATGTCTAGATCATCCTCTAAATATTTCACCAGCTACCTGAATTGAGTTTCCCAGCTCCTTCCCTTTTTACATCCTTCTTCCCACCACTGCCAGGCGAGCCATCCAGAAGCACTGTGTTCACCATTTGGGTGCCCTGCTTCAACACCCTCAGCAACTAAGTTCAAAGTCCTTCAAGCAGTCTTTCTGAAGCTACCTAGGAATGCTCTTCTTAGGAGCACCTAACTTCAGCCATATTGTTCTAGTATCCATCCTCCAAATAACATTTCCAGCTTCTAACTCTCTGAAGTTTCCTGCCTGGGAATACCTTCTTGCATCCATTTTGTCTATCCCAATCCTATTTTTCTTCCAAGACTCTGCTTAAGTTGCACTTCCCCCAAACTCTTCTCTGCCTTGTGCCTCCACGATATGTATTTACATCATTGCTCATTTGCTCACATTAATCATTATCTATTAATGTGCACATTCCCAGTCTTCCCTTCAAGACAGAAGATACTTAAGAAAAAATATGAATTTCCATATAAAAATGTTTTCTTCAGTAAACTAACTTATGCTAAGTCATTCATAAAGGTTTTAAGACATATTCATTGATCATCTAGGACATTAATCCTTCCACTCGTATTTATTGGTTTTCAATAAATAGATGTTGTTGACAACACTTATGGAGACATATCTATGATTAAATAAACTCCTAATGAGATCAGCTTTCAATGAAGGCAATTTTTTTTTTCCTGTCTGATTGGAGGGAAAAAAATAGGGCTGCCAACCCCTTGGGAAACAAGTTAGTTTTTTCCCCAGAATATATTCATTTTTGTTGCTAATCTTCTTATTGCTCAGAGCCTATAAAGATAGGAGAAACTTGGGAGCAGGATTCAGAGACTGAATTAAATATAAGGCTATAGAAAATTGGCAATGTAGCACATGTATAAAAAAGAAAAGAATTTGTTGAAAAGTCTAAAATTTTGGTTAATTGTGCTTCAAGTAGTGTTTTTCAAATTGAGTCTGCAGGCATGACATTGTAGGCGCACAAGGTTTTGTGTTTTATGGTTGCTTCATTTTTTAGCCTCCATTGCAAATAGAATCTAAAATGATTTATACCTGTATAAAATAAATTTTCTATTTTGCTAAGATTATTTGCCGTTAGATATTTCCATGCAATAAGGCTTGGAATCCTTAGCCAATATTTCTCAAAATTGAGAGAGCATATGTTACTGAGGGCCTGAGCATTTCTTTTCTTAAAGAAGCTCTGTATAAACTCAAATTTGGAAAACACTAACATTTGATATATCTTTATGGGCCTTATTGGTCTAGTTAATGAAAAATGATAGCAATATATTTGCACTCTGAAACAATTAGAAGGATTGTGATATATTAATTCAAAAATCAGCTTAGCTTAGCTTTCTTCAACTTTTGGTCTTTTGTATGGCATAGTCAATTCTTGTTCACTTCATGAGTTACCTGTTATATGAGACAAGTGAGGTAAAAGACTTCTTGTTTTATTTTATAACTAGAGGCCTGGTGCACGAATGCATGTGCCAGTGGGGTCCCTCGGCCTGGCCTGCAGGATCAGGCTGAGACCAGCTCTCTGACATCCCCCTAGGGGTCCCGGAATGCAAGAGGGTGTAGGCCAGGCCGAGGGACCCCACCAGTGCACGATCGGGCCGGGGAGGGAGGTGGGAGGTTGGCCACCTGGGGAGGGACCGTAAGAGGGCTCCAGGGTGTGTCTGGCCCGTCTCACTCAGTCCCGATCAGCTGGGCCCCAGCAGCAAGCTAACTTACTGGCTGGAGTGTCTGCCCACTCAGTGCACATCAGAGTGAGCAGTTGAGCAGCCTTAGTATATCATTAGCATATTACGCTTTGATTGGTTGGCCAGATGACTGCCACTTAGCATATTAGGCTTTTATTATATAGGATGTCTTCTGCAATTTTAACCTCACAATTTTTTATTGCATTGTTTCATTTGAGTCATTGCTAAAAAGAAAACACAGTAGGTGAACCACATTTCTGTTTATCTTTTTCCTCAAGATCTTGTAGAGATTCTAATCACAGTTGTTCCTTGGAACAGGCAAACAGTCATGACAGGTAAAACAAGAGAAGGAAGAGAAGTTAATCATTAGACTTAAATATAACTCTACCTGGGTAAATGAACTCTGAAAATTCTAGAATACAATAGGATCCTGTGGTGGTTTTTCACATCCAAAACAAAGAAATTTTAATGTGCAAATGACATAGGTCCTTTTTAAAAAAAATACAATTATCTCAATCCAATATTTTAAAAAATCAGTTCATGTGTAGACCTGGCCATCTTGCTGCTGCAGGCAGCTGGAGCCCCATGACAACTTCCCAGAGGAAGCAGCTGGGTGAGTAAGACCTCCTCCTTCATGGAATTTCCTAATAAAGAATGCACACCTTTTGGGACTTGCAGAACCATCAACCATCACTCTCCTCCCAACCTTTCTTGTAAGGCAGACAGTTGGAGGTGGTGGGGGCAGATAATTGAATTAAATGCAGTGACTGAACATGAAAGCCGTGCCTAGGTCTCAGGGGATGTCTGTTTTCTGGGGAACTGACAACCCCTTCCCTTTCCAAGTCAGGATGACAGTGACTGGGCTGCCTGTGCGAAGTTGTTGAAGTTGCCCTTTGCAACCAGCTCTGCCTGTGAAGTGAGAGGGGGGAGAAAGTCTGCATTTGGGAATTCATTTGAAGACATCTTTCTTCCAAGGCTCTTCCTGCTTAAGTTTGAAGTGTTATTAATGCAGTTCACATGCTTTCCACAGGCAGGCAGATCCCTGCCAAGCTGACTGGATGTGTTACCCATTGGTCCTCTTCTCATTCAGCACACTGAGCGGGAGCAGCAAACTGTAAATCAATTTCAGACGCCTCATGGGTCGCTCCTGACACACGCTATGCAAGAGCCTGGCTTAGGCTATTCTGTAGGGAGGTATCTTTTTACTTGGTACTGACCTGTGCCTTTACTGAGAAGAGGAAATATTAACTGAATTCAATACCTAAAACTTGAAGAATGTGCTGGCTGAGAAAGATGGCTCCATACTGAATGGGTGAGTTAGCAATATCGATGGCTGTTGGAAACGTTGGTGCACAGGAAAGAATACAGTCGAAAGGCTAGCAGACCCTACTTCTTATCTCATGAGGAATGAAAGTAGTCTGGGTAAATATGCCTTCACAACTTTTTGAGACAGATATGCTGTTATTTCTACATCCTCTCCTTTCCTCCTCTCTCCTGGGAAGAGGCAGTCAGTACTGATTCTTTCCCCCACATTCTGGTCTTCCTCCTGCCTTCACCTCCATGGGACACTACCTTAACAACGTGTCTCCTATATCTCCCTCTATATTTTGTATTTTCTTGGTCATATTTGAACAGAATGTAATGATATCCAACTCATTCATTTTTAAATATAATAATACTTTTATACTAAGTCACCCTCAAGGTATCACCATAATATGCATTACTTCCCACACAGAAACTACTCAATTTAATAAAGAGATTTGGCAATGTAGCAGGATACAAAATTAACACCCAGATATTGATGGCATTTTTATACACCAATAATGAATTCTCAGAAAGAGAAATGAAACAAACAATCCATCTACCATTGTAACAAAAAATTAAGATACTTAGGAATAAAGTTAACCAAGGAGGTAAAAGACTTGTACTCAGAAAACTACAAGACGTTGAGAAAAGAGATAGAGGAAGATATAAACAAGTGGAAGAATATACTGTATTCATGGATTAGTAGAATTAGCATCATTAAAATGTCCATACTACCCAAAGCAATCTACAGTTTCAATGCAATCCCTGTTAAAATACCAATGGCATATTTCACAGATCTAGAACAAACACTCCAAAATCTTGTAGGGAGCAAAAACAGATCCTGAATAGTTGCAGCAATTTTGAGAAAGAAGAACAAAAGTTGGAGGAATCACAATAACAAATTTCAAGTTATACTACAAAGCCACTGTAATCAAAACAGCCTTGTACTGGCACAAGAACAGGCATATTGATCAATGGAACAGAACAGAGAGCCCAGAAATTGACCCAAGACATTACGCTCAATTAATATTTGACAAAGGAGGCAAGAACATACAGTGGAGTCAAGACAGTCTCTTCAATAAATGGTGTTGGGAAAATTGGAAAGACACTTGCAAAAATTAAACTAGACTACCAACTTACACCATACACAAGAATAAATTCAAAAATGGATAAAAAAAATGTAAGTTGTGAAACCATAAAAATCCTAGAAGAAACCACAGGCAAAATCTCAGACATCTCTTGTAGCAATATGTTTACAGATACATCTCCTAGAGCAAAGGAAACTAAGGAGAAAATAAACTCATGGGACTACATAAAAATAAAAAGCTTCTGCACAGCAAAAGAAACCATCAACAAAATGAAAAGCCCACTGTATGAGAGAACATATTTGGCAATGATACATCTGCTAAGGTTTAGTATACAAAATATAATCACACAACTTAACAAAAGGAAGACAAACAGTCCAATTAAAAATCAGGCAAAGGACCTAAACAGACACTTCTCCAAAGATGACGTACATATGGCCAAGAAACATACGAAAAAAATGCTCAGTCACAGATCATCAGGTAGATGCAAATTAAAATGACAATGAGGCATCACCTCACATCTGTCAGAATGGCTACCATCAACAAATCAACAAATGACAAGTGCTGGCCAGAGATGTGGAGAAATGGGAACCCTAGCACACTGCTGGTGGGAATGCAGACTGGTGCAGCCACTGTGGAAAACAGTATGGAGTTTCCTCAAAATATTAAATATGGAACTGCCATTTGACCCAGTGATCCCACTTCTAGGTATATACCCTAAGAGACCTGAAGCACCAATTAGAAAGAATTTATGCACCCCTATGTTCAGAGCAGCACAATTTACAATAGTTAGGATCTGGAAACAGCCCAAGTGCACATCTGTAGATGATGGATAAAAAAGTTGTGGTACATGTACACCACGAATACTATGCAGCAGTTAAAAAGAAGGATTTATTACTCTTTGAGACAACATGGAGGGACCTGGAGAGTATCATGATAACTGAAATAAGTCAGTCAGAGAAAGACAAGTATCACATGATCTCACTCATACGTGGAATCTAATGAACAAAATAAGCTGATGAACAAAATAGATCCAGAGATTATAAAGCATGGAAGAGACTGTGGAATCTCAGAGGGAAGACAGGGTGGGTGGGTAGGTGGGAAGAGATCAACCAAAGAACTTGAATATATATATGTATAACCCATGGACACAGACAATATGGTGTTGAAGACCTGGGTCAGGGAATGGGGGCAGGCTAGAAGGGGTCAATGGGGGGAAAGGGGAACATATGTAATACTTTAAATAATAAAGATTTAACATAAATACAAACAAATAAACCAGAGTGTCTGGGGTCTAAGGTACATTTTTAAAGCTCCCAGGTGATGCCAATGGATTACCAGGGTGGGAACCACTGATCCGGTCCAGCCCCTCATTTTACAGATGGACACGTAAGTCACTTGATTTCAGTTTCCTCTCATTATTTTCCCCAGCAGAAATGACTAAGGCTAGCAATGAGAGCTAAGTAAAAAAGGGGGCCTGAAAACAAACTAAAGACATAGGAAAAGAGTTTATTCTGCATGAGAAACAGTGACAAATATTTTATCATCCAGACTAGGGCATCTTGAGCTCATTGAAGACAGAAACTGCTCTCTGTTGTCACCCCAATGCCTAGAATAGTGATTGACAAGTCATATATATTTATTTAAAATTTATAAGGAAGAATTAGTGACATTTTACTAAAACCTAAAAGAATAAACCTTAGATAAGAAAAAAGCTTAGGTGCCCTAACCGGTTTGGCTCGGTGGATAGAGTGTTGGCCTGCGGACTGAAGGATCGTAGGTTTAATTCCGGTCAAGGGCATGTACCTTGGTTGCAGGCACATCCCCAGTAGGAGGTGTGCAGGAGGCAGCTGATCAATGTTTCTCTCTCATTGATGTTTCTAACTCTATCCCTCTCCCTTCCTCTCAGTAAAAAAATCAATAAACATATTTTAAAAAAGAATAAAGCTTAGATAAGAATAACGTGAAAAATTGTATCTCTTTCTATAACTTTTATTTGAAGAGCTATGCACCCTTTACATATAGACTCAGAGGAAAGCTTTGTGCGTTTGCATTTCTAAGATAGCAGAAGCAAGGGTGACTATTATTTCTTTCTTTTAGGAAGTGGATTCTCATTTAAAATTTGAATACCAGAGTAGAATCCCCTCGGGAAAAAAATAAATAAATCTTCTTGTGGTTATTTGTTATTTTTCAACTGGAGTGAGATTGGGGGAAAACGTAAAAATATCTTTGGTGACTGAATTAATGGATTTGCAACAGAGTGGAATTTATCATTGAACATAGCTGTAAAGGTTGTTATGAGGCAAATTATGTTCCCCAAAATTCATATATTAAAGTCCTAATTCACAATGTATGTAGAGAGAGGACTTTTAAAGAGGTAATTACGGTTAAATGAGGCCATAAGGGTAAAGGGTCCTAATCAAATAGGACAGGTGTCCTTAGAGAAAGAGACACCAGGACACCCTGAGATTCCCCCGTCTGCAAGTGAGAAGGCGTGCCAAGCCCTTCACCTTGGATTCCAGCCTGCAGATTATGAGAAAATAATGTCTCCTTTGGACACACTCAGGTTGTGTACTCCACTATGGCAGCCTTAGCCGACCTCATGCAAAGGTGGACTTTTGTCTTTAGGGTCCGCAAGGAGATGGCATAAAGCTAATAATCCAAAACAAGTACCAAGACTCTCTCTGCTTCCAACAGAGACCGTTCCAGGGGTAAAGTGTGAAAAGGGGTAGAAATATGGGAAACAAAATTCCCTGGAAATGAAACCCTATGAACATTTTTCAAGTCCATGGTAAATGTCTGGAGTATTTTGTATGGTCTCTAACTCACAGCAAAATACAATTTCACGTAAACTCACAGCAAGTTAACTATGCTTTTTAAAGGTTACGGTTAAAGACGAGATGCCACACCACTATAATTTCCTCCCGACAGCCTTAGGTCTTCCACTGCAGTCACCACGTCTGGGTTTTGTTTTAAAATGAAAACTGAAAAAAAATTTTAACTGTCTAACCTAGTAAGTGGAAATGACAGGTGGACATATTGGATCATTTGGATTCCCCTCACCAGGTAGGCTCAGATAACACGGCTAGAGTTTACTCTCATCTATTCTCTACGACTCCCTGCATTAGATTCCACAGGCCACCCTCTGCCTTTTCAAGCCCAATAATCATTCTTTTTCTTATAAATTCATTTTAGCAGCACTTGTGTTTTGATTGGCTGCGAGTCCTCTGGCACTTATTAACATTCAGTGTGGTTCCGGGCAGCCTCCTGCCATGGCGGCTCCTTCAGCCAACCAAATGCACATTTTCTGTTTGACAATCAACATTTCATGAACAGCGTGTGCTAAAGCTGGAACAGACTTTAATGATGACCTAGTTCACTCCCTCCTCTCACCCACTTCATATTAGCAACGGGTAAAAGACCCAGGTGCCCTGATTCTCAGGATGTCATGCTCTACACTGAGAACATTAGCGGATGCTGTCTTACTTCTAGCTCTGCTTCCTGCCAGGCTCTGCTAAGATCTACTAAGACCTGAATCCAACGCGGCAGGAAATGTGTGTCAGGGTTGCCCTTACTTGGACACATTTTAACACCCCAAATTCTTAAACTCTGTTCTGTGTGTGTGTGTGTGTGTGTGTGTGTGTGTATATATATATCCTATCTAATAAAAGAGAAACATGGTAATTAGCCATACTTCCGCTGCCCTTCCCATTGGCTAATCAGAGTGATATGCAAATTAACTGCCAGCCAAGATGGCGGCCGGCAGTCAGGCAGCTTGAAGCGAACGTGAGGCTTGCTTGCTTCAGTGACGGAGGACTCCAACGCTCCCTGCCTGCTGCTGCCGGCCTCTGAGCTTGCAGTTTGAAACATTGTTACAAATATAGAAGCTAAACAAAACCCCAGAAACCTGCTTTCAGCCAGCCGGGATCTCAGAGCTGGAGTTGAAACAGTGTTTCGATTATAGAACCCAAACAAACCAGATACCTGCTTTCAGCAGCGGAGGCCTAAGAGCTGGAGCCATGCCTCAGAGCTGAAGCTGGCCCAGAATAAAAAAAAGAAAAAAAGGAGCGGTTGGGAGCTTCAGTCACCCACCAGCCTGAAAACAGCCCTCAGCCCCTCACCCAGACTGGCCAGGCACCCCAGTGGGGACCCCCACACTGAAGGGTGTGTGACCAGCTGCAAACAGCCATCATCGCCTCATCCAGGCTGGCCAGGCACCCCAGTGGGGACCCCCACCTTGATCCAGGACACCCTTCAGGGCAAACCAGCTGGCCCCCACCTGTGCACCAGGCCTCTATCCTATATAGTAAAAGGGTAATATGCCTCCCAGCATCGGGATCAGCAGAGCTGCGAGGCCTCCCGGCACCGGGATCAGCGTGACAGGGGGCAGCTCCCAAACCCCCTGATCGCCCTGCAGCTCTGTGTGTGACAGGGGGAGGGGCCACAACCTCCCTATCCACTCTGCTCTGTTCGTGACAGGGGAAGGCGCTCTAACCCCCTGATCTTCCCTGCTCTGTGCCTGATTGGGGGGAGCTCCCCAACCCCCTGATCGCCCTGCGGCTCTGTGTGTGACAGGGTGAGGCACCTAAACCCCCCTGATCAGCCCTGCTCTGTGTGTGACAGGGTGCAGCGCCCCAACACCCCCCCCCCCCGATCCCTGCTCTGTATGTGACGGGGTAGAGCCATAACCTCCCCATCGGCCCTGCCCTGAGTGTTACAGTATGCGGCGCCCCAACACCCTGATCCACCCTGCTCTGTGTGTGACAGGGGGCGGTGCCCCAACTCCCCTATCGGCCCTACTCTGTGAGTGACAGGGGGGAGCTCCTCAACCCCCTGATGGGCCCTGCTCTGTGCATGACAGGAGGGAGCTCCCCAACCTCGATCGACCCTGCTCTGTGTGTGACAGCGGGTGGTGCCCCAACCCCCCAATTGGCCCTACCCTGAGGGTGACTGAGGGTGGCATCGCAACCTCCTGATCCTCCCTGCTCTGTGCATGACAGGGGGTGGTGCCCCAACTCCCCAATCAGACCTGCTCTGAGCCTGACCAGGGGCTGCACCTAGGGATTGGGCCTGCCCTCTGCCACCCAGGAGCAGGCCTAAGCCAGCAGGTCGTTATCTCCCGAGGGGTCCCAGACTGTGAGAGGGCACAGGCCAGGCTGAGGGACCCGCCTCTCCACCCTGAGTGCACAAATTTTTGTGCACCGGGCCTCTAGTATATATATATATATAATAGCCTTTAGAACAGTGATGGCGAACCTATGATTCACCTCTGACACGCGAACTCATTTTTCTTTGTTAAATGGCATTTAAATATATAAAATAAATATAAAAAATATAAGTCTTTGTTTTACTATGGTTGCAAATATCAAACAATTTCTATATGTGACACGGCACCAGAGTTAAGTTAGGGTTTTTCAAAATGCTGACACGCCGAGCTCAAAAGGTTCGCCATCACTGCTTTAGAATGTAGGGTATCTTTCAATTAAAAATACCTTTCATTGGCATCAGGAGTATTAATGCACTAACTTAATTGTTATCTATCTTCTCTACGTATTACAGAGAACCATCTGTTATTAAAACACTCACCTATATACACAGCAGATGGACGGGCTAATGCTCATACCAAGAAAAGACACTCAATGAATCTTTGAACCACTGAATGAATTTTTAAAACATTTGGGTTTGACACTTACAGAAATGAAAGTTAAGCAGAACTCCAATAAACATAGGTTGTTAAAAAATAAAGAAGAGTCCTGAAGCTCTAGCCTCCTTTCCCCTCCACTCCTACCAGGTTTTGAACCCCACAGGTTTCCTCTCCAGGCCTCCCAGGGATTCCTCCTGTTACGAGTGAAAATGGTACCTTTCTGACCAGTCAGGAAGCCAGTTCACACATTGCTGAGGTCTCCTCCCAGGCTCAGCTGTATGTCTCTGTGAACTCAGGGAGCACAAAGCCCAGGGGAAGGAAGGAAATCCCTTGCTCGCCTACTCGGTGATGAGTCTCAGGGTTGGAGCTCTGGGAATGAGAGGGGCAATGAGGGAGCTATTTTCTTGTAGTCATCAGAAAAAGGGGAGAGGAAGAGCAAAAAGCTACTTTCCCAGAGCACACGTGACTCAATAAGCAAGATAGACAATCAGTATTTTATATGCCACAATTTGAAAATTACATAAAATGTAGATAGTATTATTTAGCATAAACTTGATAAGCTTAAGTTGTGATTTAAAATTCACACTAATGCATGTTAAGTTAAAGAAACTTTACCATTTTTATTAATTGGAAAACTCTGTGACTCCTTGAAAGAAAATGATAAAAAAAATCATTTTCAATAAAAACACCTGTTGACATAGCCTCGTTTTCTATAAAGCACATTACATTGAAGATTGAGGTAAAGAAAGACCCCATTGAAGACACATAATGTATCTATTCATCATTCAGTCACCCACCCAACACCCATTTATTGAGCAAACACTAGGTTCCAGAACTGTGTTAGCAGGAAGCTCTGGCTAAGTGGCCAAGGAGAATATGAATGTTAAACCTGCTCTGTTCCATGTGGGTGCTGAATCAATTTCTCCAGGGCTGGATTATTACCTCCTCCCACGTGCAATGCAGTGGCTGCCTCCTACACAGCCCAGTGCACCCACATAAAATGATACAGAGGAGAGAACCATTCAAAACTATATTCAGTGATCTGTCTAGGACAATGCAAAGCAGCAATAGAGACATAGCCAGCTTAACCCTGAGCACAGAATAAATAGTATGCCTCCTCCTCCTCAGCATCAAGTACCATTGAGGAGGGATGGCAGCTGCTCTATCATGAGTCCTCAAAGGTAAGCACATGTGAGCTCACAGAGCACAGAAAAGAGAGGAAGACATGGACAAGGCAGACTTTGCTTCCTTAGTGCTGGGGGTTCACAGTGTTTTGGCTCAGCATCCACATATGTGAATGCATGCATATTCATTTTGTTATGTAAACATACCCACCTTGATGTGCCCGTGGAATCAAATCTATCGAAGGATTGCTTTTCAAAGAAACATGGAGAAAGTTTCATGCACACCTATGTATATATCCCTTAGTATAGAAATACGAGTGTTCTGGTGCATGGATTCGTGCACGTTGAAAGACAATTAATTAGAAGAAATATTTTAATATTGCTATTCAAATCTTGCTAATGAAAAGAAAATAGGATTCTATTGAGTCTCCTATCTACCTATTCCAGGACTTCTGTGAGGATCAAATGAGATGAGGCACAGGAAAAGGCTTCACACACATTTGGTTAAACTGTGAAATGTTTGCACCCGGCTATAAAGCTTATTTGTCAAGGCAGGATTTATAACTCAATTTATAAATATCTATACTAATAATAGAGGAATATTAAAATTGTCCAGGATGCCATCACAGTAACAGTAATGACCACACAACAGGCAATGTGGGGCAACCAGGCCAGCAAGGGGGTTAGTGAGGGACGACCAAATGACTGAACAGCAGGCTGCGTAGGATGACCATGCCAGCAGGGGCGTCAGTTGGGGGCTACAAGGCTGGCGGGGGGTCAGTTGGGGGCAACCAGGCTGGCAGGGGAGGCAGTTAAGGGTAATCAGGCTGGCGGGGGGGGGGGGCAGTTAGGGGCAATCAGACAGGCAGGTGAGCAGTTAGGAGCCAGAAGTCCTAGATTGTAAGAGGGATGTCCGACTGTCAATTTAGGCCCAATCCCCAGGATCGGGCCTAAACCAGCAGTCAGACAACCCCCTGAGGGGTCCTAGATTGGAGAGGGTGCAGGCTGGGCTGAGAGGTACCTCCCCCCATGCACTAATTTTGTGCACTGGGCCTCTAGCTGTATATAAGTATAACGATTCTAAATATATATACTATGCTCAATATATAGATATTCTAAATATATATACTATATATACTAAATATAAATACAAGTGAATATATATACTACTGTGTGTGTGTGTGTGTGTGTGTGTATATATATATATATATTTTTAATTATTTTTCTGCTACTAATGCCAACCTATGGCTTTAAATGGGAAGGGAAATGGAAATAACTCCCCAGTCCTACAACTTCTCTTCCCGACATCCCCTAGGCTCATTAGGGTTGATCAATGGACATATTTCCTCTATGTCCATAGATTTTCTCACTGCACAGACCTTCTTTAAACCTGCTTGATGCTAAGGCAGGTCCCATGTTCATTTCAAATTAACATCAGCACCTTCATGTGAATTAGTTTCTGAGCGCACCTTCTATCTGGGTACAGAGGGCAATGGGGTTCTGACATGGCCAGGAGGTGCAGGCATGTTGTGGAGCACAAGGTACCTGAGGAAGTCATGCCTGGGTGGGATGGGAAGCTATGTGGATATGGGGGCTCCATACCTGGGAGAGATAAGAGGAGGGGACGAATCTTCCTCCTGAGCATCACTGCCAGGTGTCAGCTCTGAGGAATGCTGGACTTCTCTCTGCCTAAGGAGGTGTGTTCAAGATTAAGACCTGCCTGGCCTGGCATGGCTCAGTGGTTGAGCATTGACCTATGAACCAGGAGGTCATGGTTTGATTCCTGGTCAGGGCACACACTCGGGTTGAGGGTTCGATCTCCAGTGTGTGTGTGTGTGGGGGGGGGGGGGTGCAGGAGGCAGCTTATCAATGATTCTCTCTCATCATTGATGTTTCTATCTCTCTCTCCTTCTCCCTTCCTCTCTGAAACCAATAAAAATATATTTTGGGGGAAAAACAAAAAAAGAAGATTGAGACCTGAGGGTAGGATCACTGAGTCACTTTAAGTGGATACTGCAGAATGCAACCGAATAAAAACATAGAGGTGGAAGAATAAAAATTTGAAAACCACCTAGATCCCATCTCCCATCAGAGTGAGTGAGTCCCCATCACCACCTCCCCCAATCCCACTCCTGTCTAAAAGCTCCCCTGGCTGAGGTCTGGAAGACTCCATGTGCGCACACCTACCCCTGTATCTTGCAACAGGATTGTCAACTTTGCTAAGATGTCCAGACTCCTTTCTGAAGACATTCTATTCCTATCACTTGGGTGCCAATTCTACTCTACAGTCAGGGAGTTAGACTTCCGTTGCTAAACAGACCACAGTCCCAAGGGTGCTGAGCAAGCCAATTTTCTGGACCCAGTTCGCAGTGTTCAATCGGCAGCCAGGGAGCTCCAAGGCAGTAAGCTCTGATATGATGGCTAATCACTCAGAATGTGAAGCTCCTGCTCAGGGAATTCTAGGAAGATTCCGTGAGACTCTGGAAGCTGCGCTGAAGGAAAAGGAAAGGCTGGAAAAAGACTGTTTCATTTCCTCCTCGGGCTTGAACAGCTGTCATCTATCTCCAAGTAGGAATGCTTTTATTAAGTAAAAATCTCATTTACATACTATAGAAAGTCCTGGGAAATCAGCAAACAAACAAATTCAGCATCAATTCCTAGCTAATAATCATGACCTTTTCTTTTCCCGGGGAGTCTCAATTCCAAAGAACTCAAGCTTCACATTAGCTTTAGGCGCCAGACTTTTAAACATGCTCCTGAGAGGAAATGCCGGCTCTTTCTCTGCACAGCGTGTGCTGCTGTTGTCATTCTGCCTGATAATACCCCAAGCTCCACTGGTTTCTAACTACATAGACTAATTCTAAGAGGCTTCAGATGAAGTTGTGTTCCCCAAGGTGGGTTCTACCGATGCTCAAGCTCGAGCATGCCCAAAGAAATTATGTTATTGATTTTTATTTGTTGGTGAATCCTCACCTGAGGACATTTTTTCAATTGCTTGTCAGAGAGCATGGAAGGGAGGTTGGCAGTGAGGAAGGGAGAGCAGGAGAGAGAAACATTGATGTGAGAGAGACACATCAACCGGTTGCCTCCCACATGCGGGGAGTGAACCCAAAACCTGGTACCTGCCCTTGACCGGGAATTGAATCTGCGACCTCTGTGTGTGTGGGCCTATGCTCTAACCACTGAGAAACTCTGGCCAGCACAGAAATTCTTTTATTAATGGCAAGTAGCCCCTGCTGCTCCATTTATAATTTCTTTTTATTCATATATATCATCTGGAAGGTGAAGTTAAATTTGTCACACGTGTTTAGTAAATATCAATGTTCTCTTTGAGTAGTCCTGAAACTTTATAAGTGGCATTAATTTCCACCATACTCTGATATGTTTTAAGCTCACCACTTGGGAAAATCTGCATTAGCTAAATCACCGAAGAATAATGCCAACATGCATGCATTCGATATTGGTTTATATATTGTGCTTTATTTTTTAGTTTGGGGACACTGAATGCACATCTCTAGTCTAAAAACAGGTTTCTATTTTTTCATAAATAAAAATGGTTATCACAGATAAAGAAAATGCACAGTCCTCTGAACTAACTTTTGATGTTACAAAGGTTTAATTATGCCCCCAATGTCATTGTAGTGCAGATTCTATTTTAATATAGTCTAAATGTTAGAAAAAATGATTAATTATTCAAAAGATCCAAACAATCAGAATGTCAACATGTATTGAATATAACAAACAGTAAAGCAGGTTCAATGTATTTAAATATTTATGTAACTATACACCATCGTAGGGGCATTTAATGATTATATGTATTTAAATATTCATATGTACAGACACTCATACATAAATCTCACAAAATCATGGCTCTTTATTATTAATATCTGAGATACCATGTATGATATCAACTCCCTCAAATGTAAGAGCTATCTCATTAGTGTGCATTAAATATTTTCATCTCTGACAACATAAATTTACAAACAAATTTCACTCTAAAAATTCTCCCTATCATTCTCTCATTTATATGAAAAACGCTCATTGAATGCCTGCTGCCCACAAGGTATGGGGCAATGCAGAAGCCAGACCATATGTGTTCTTCTATCCTTCCGAGAAAAGACCGCAGACGCTGGCAGAGGTCAGATTCTGGAGGGTGTGATCCAAATTTAAAGTTTAGAGCACACCTGGCAGAAAATAATAAGTAGTAAACCGATTAATAAACAATAAAGAAAAATACTAGTATTCAATTTGATATTTTGGAGATGTCAGAGACATCTAATGACCTTGTGTGCATGTTTATGCACACCTGGTAACTGTGTGTGCGTGTGTGCACACCTGGTAACTGTGTGTGCGTGCTTATGCACACCTGATAACTGTGTGTGCGTGTTTATGCACACCTGGTAACTGTGTGTGTGTGCACACCTGGTAACTGTGTGTGTGTGCACACCTGGTAACTGTGTGTGTGTGTGCACACCTGATAACTGTGTGTGCGTATTTATGCACACCTGGTAACTGTGTGTGCGTGTGTGTGCATCCGATGACTGTGTGTGCGTGTGTGCGCACCTGGTGACTGTGTGCACGTGTGTGTGCAACTGGTGACTGTGTGTGTGTGTGCGCACCTGATGACTGTGTGCGCTTGTGTGCGCACCTGATGACTGTGTGTGCGTGTGCGCACACCTGGTGACTGTGTGGGTGTGTGTGCGCACCTGGTGACTGTGTGTGTGTGCACACCTGGTAACTGTGTGCGCGTGTGTGTGCATCTGATGACTGTGTGTGTGTGTGCGCACCTGGTAACTGTGTGTGCGTGTGTGTGCATCTGATGACTGTGTATGCATAAATGTCCACATGTACACAGGGAAATGCATTGGGGGCTAATCTAGTATTCTAAATGAGACGATAAGGTAGTAAACTAGGAACATTCCAGGGAACTTACAGAAGAGGGGGAAGATTAAGCCATGGCAGGAAGAATTATAGGGAGTCATTGGTGGCTGAAGCAATGGAGAATGGAAGGAAGGGGCAAGGATGAATCTAGGACAGTGATGGCGAACCTATGACACGCGTGTCAGAGGTGACACGCGAACTCATTTTTTGGGTTGATTTTTCTTTGTTAAATGCATTTAAATATATAAAATAAATGTCAAAAATATGTCTTTGTTTTACTATGGTTGCAAATATCAAAAAATTTCTATATGTGACACGGCACCAGAGTTGTTAGGGTTTTTCAAAATACTGACATGCCGAGCTCAAAAGGTTCGCCAGCACTGGTCTAGGATGATACCTGAGTTTCTATGTTGGTAATTTGGTTGGTGATGGTACCCTTTGTAGGCGTGAACAATTCAAGAAAGCAGCAGTGCTGGGACAAAGATGATATCTTTATTTTGGGTTTGTGGGGTTTTAGGTGCCCATAGGAAATATCCAGTAGGTGCCGGATAAATTACTAATATGCTTCTTCCTCTTAGTAAATTTCCATCCATTGACCCCTTGAATTTGCTCTTTGGCTATAAAATCCCGACTTTTCCTTGCATTTGGAGTTGAGCCACATCTCTTTCCCCTACTACGAAATCCTACTGTAGTGCCTGCCCCCACCTTGACTAAGGTCTTCCTTAATATTTTTAACAAGTGTCAGCATGACTCACTTTTCTTAACAGTGGGGCCATGGAGAAGGGGCTCCCTGGAACAGCTGTACGCATGGAGGACACAGCCCAATTGGAAATGGAGAAGAAAAGCCCAGCAACCCCTCCCTCTGCCCGCCTACCTGTCTTCTGCAGGTGGCTCCCATTTGACAACAGAACTAGCAGGCAGCTGCCCAGGGCACCTGTTCGATGCAGTGCCAAGTGGTCAGCCTCGGAGACACATCACGTGACAGAGATTGTCAAAGAATGGCTTTGGCACAGAATAAACAAAGAAGAATTTGAGATTGTTCAGGCTATTAGTTCTCAAAGGTCTATGGAATGCCCGAGCAACTCAAAAACAGGACAAAATTATATTTGCCCTCTTGGGTGTTTTAAAGCGTAAATAAATAAATGCTCCTCTTCGGTGACTCATTCCTGGAAAGCGAATCGTTCAAGTTGTCAGAGAGTATAAGCAATGTCTCTTTATTCGTGGCCATGGAATAGCCCTTGCTCAAACAACTTTTGCTTTAGGGAAAATTTTAGCTTCATAGTAGCAAACAAAAAAATGTTACATAGGCTTCTGTTTTCCCGCTGGGAAACGATGGATGAATTTTGGAAAGAGTTGCTAGCAGTCAGTCTCAGGTGTTTTGAAATTCCTCAGCAATGAAGAGAAGCAGGTCTGGGTGACAAGCACCCTGTCCCTTTATGACCCCCCACAGATGTGAGTGCACAGTGATTTACACAATGTACTAAGGAATGCTCCTGGCTCACCGATTAACTGGTTTGTGAAAGGAAGAGGCTCATAGGTAGTTTGTGCATGGCACTGAGATCTAAACTCAAATGCAAGTCACCGAACCAGTGCATTTAGTGGACAGAGAACTGAATGAAGAGACAGGGAACCTGGGTTTGGGAAGTGATGTTTAAGTCTACCACTAAATAGTAATATGATTTCAGCCCAGAAAAGTAAAATTCTTTGTAACAAAATATATTTTCTCTGTAAAAGCCAAAGTTTATTTCCAGTATCCCTTTCAAAATAACGTAAAATATAGATCTAAATTCTAAAGGCATTCATTGAAACAACCAGATATGCTTTGAAGAATAAGTAATGCAGGAAGGGAAAAGAAGAATTACCTTTCTTTGGCTATACTTTTTCCAGGCCATATTTTAAAATCTGACTTTGGAATTCATAGTTTCATGACCAGAAACATTAAATATATATAATGTGTACGATCGCATCAGTTATAGGAAAGGGAGGGGAGCTTTGGCCCCAGTCATCAGAACTTTGTCTTTGATAAAATTGTGCAGTGTGGGCCGAAACCGGTTTGGCTCAGTGGATAGAGCGTCGCCCTGCGGACTGAAAGGTCCCGGGTTCGATTCCGGTTAAGGGCATGTACCTGGGTTGCGGGCACATCCCCAGCGGGAGATGTGCAGGAGGCAGCTGATCGATGTTTCTCTCTCATCAATGTTTCTGACTCTCTATCTCTCTCCCTTCCTCTCTGTAAAAAATCAATAAAATATATTTTAAAAAAAAATTGTGCAGTGTGGATTTTTAATTTCTTACTTGAGCGACGGAATGTTCCTTTCATGCTTTACTTTTACTTTTCTTTCTTTTTCTCCTTCCTGCCTTCTTTCCTTCCTTCCTTCTTTCCTAACGTTCAAGCATTTTTTTAATGTTTTTCTCAATCTAGCCTAGACCTCCAGTATTAGGTTTGTTTCTCCAAGAGCTTTTTCCTTATAATGATATTTCCTGAGATAATATTGACAAATCACAGCCAACCTTTAAATATTACCTTCTCTGAGAGGCTAAATAATGACACCTCCAAAGATATCCATGTCCTAATCCCTGGAATCTGTGAACAGGTTACATTGCATTGTGAAAGGCATCAGTGCAGTGGTCAGCAAACTGCGGCTTGGGAGCCACATGCGGCTCTTTGGCCCCTTGAGGGTGGCTCATCCACAAAATACCACGTGTGGGCACACACGTACAGTGCGATTGAAACTTCGTGGCCCATGCGCAGAAGTCTGTATTTTGTGGAAGAGCCACCCTCAAGGGGCCAAAGAGCCGCATGTGGTTCACGAGCCAAAGTTTGCCAACCACTGGAGGGGTTTTGAGATGAGGAGATTGGCCTGGATTACGCAGATGGGACGAATGTAACCTCGAGGTTTAAAATAGTAAGGAGGCCTGAAGATCAGAGTCCGAGAAAGGAGATGTAGAGATGGAAGCAGAGGTCAGAGAGGACAGAAGATGCTACACGGTTGGCTTTGAGGTAGAGGAAGAATCACTAGCCAAGGAATGTAGGCAGCTTCTCGAAGCTGGAAAGACAGGCAACAAATTCTCCTAGAGTGTTCACGAAGCAAGGCAGCCCTGCTGACACCTTAGGTTTAGCCCAGTGAAACCAGTATCTGACTTCTGGCTTTCAGAAATGTAAAAGAATAGAATTATGGTGGTTTAAGCCACTACCTTCATGGCAATTTGTTTATAGCAATAGTAGGAAGCGAACAGAAATTCTAAGACAATTGTAAATAGGATCTTCTGGAAAGAGAAAAAACAAACAAACAAAAAAACTCCCTCCATTAGTCAAAAAATAAAAATAATTATTTAATAAATATACAATGATTTCATATCCTCTAACAGAAGGTTGTGAAGAAGTGTTTAGAAAATAGTCCCCCAGTCCCCAAACACGACTAAGTCAGCCTTGTGTTCTGTTGACTTGCAAGGTAATAAGCCCACAGATAGCCCTAAACTATGATTCTAAGAAAAAATCTGAGATTAAAAAAAGAATCACAGAGGCACACAGATAGGCAAAAGAATACAAATAACTCTTCTCTCATCATTGGCATGCACCCTCATGAATTCATAAGAATTTCTTAGCATTTCTGTTGGATTTTCTACCATTCCATTTTTTTTTATTAATAAACATCGCTGTACAAGGCAGGAATTAATTTTTAGATTCAACAATATCAAATGTCTTTTTTGTTGTTGTTCACTATAATGTTGGTGAACTATTTCTAAATCCTCCCTTCCTGAATGGAAGTGTACTCATGATGAATTAGAAGGCAATCGGCCTGGCTCAGTGGTTGAGCATTGACCTGTGAATCAGGAGGCCACAGTTCTATTCCTGATCAGTGTGGGGAGCTGCTATATGGTTAAACCTGGGACTGACCTGTTGACAAAGTCACAAACAAGTCCCAGCTTAGAGGGCACAGTCCTCTTAAGCATAATTAGGCTTGGCCTTATGACGCTCCCTAGATCTTACCTGGGAAGCTAATGGGCTGAGGGAAGTGCAGCAAGAACAAAAACAAGTGAAACTCACAAGAATAGTGTAACTATGGAAACCACTACCTTGTTTACCTCTGACTATAAAATAAAGGCTCAGTTTGCCTCAGGATCTTTCTCTGTGGCCTCAGCCAGGCACAGGAAGATCCACGGAGACTAAAGAGAGCTAGAGAGTTCTGAACACTGTCTCCATGTAAACATTCTTCCCAACACCGTCCACACCTTTGGGAACCCCTGGACCCCCAAGGCTGGACCCCAGCAGATCAGGACACATGCCTGGGTTGCAGGCTCAATCCCTAGTGTAGGGTGTGCAGGAAGCAGCTGATCAATGATTCTCTCTCATCATTGATGTTTCTTTCTCTTTCTCTCTCTCTCTCTCTCTCTCTCTCTCTCTCTCTCTCTCTCTCTCTCTCCCTCCCTTCCTCTCCACCAGGCTTCTTAAATTGAGATTCCAAATAAGGTAATGTGAAATTTACTACAGATGAAAATGGCTACTTATTTATTCACTCTATGCTCTGTTTCTGTCCATTAGAATCTAATGATTACCTTGTGAGGTTATTAAGGTTAGGGATCACTTTTATGCACCTTTTTTAAACAAAATCTCCCAAACACTAAATAAATTTTTTGGGAATTAATCCTTGCATAGACTAAAGTTATACTTCGTAGTACTCATAGGATCTGGGAAAAAATTCCTAAAGAGAATCAGAAAGATTTGTCAATATTGAACAATATACACTAGATAATATATACAATGGTCCAGAGCAAAAATATCATGGTTTAAAATACAAGTGCTTTTCTTAGGTCAAATGGTTAAGAGTTTTTCCCTTTGCATTTCCACACTTGCCCTTCCATCTGGACTTCATAATATCCCTCATCTCACTCTCTTATTCCCAGGGACCCATTCCTGGTGTGGCCTGTCTTCAAACTGCTGTGTATTTACATGCAGTTTCATTCCTGTCTCGATGATCAGATTGTCCTTGATGCACAGGGCTTTGCTCCACAGTCTAGATTTCTGCTTTTCTCATTAAAGAAATGTGTACTCACTGGTTAATATATGTGTCAATTTAATGCCATTCTCCTCGGAAATAGCTCACACTGGGGCTTTTTAAGAAACAACTTCTTAGCACACAGCATAACAAAATTCCGGAGTGTGCGGTGGTACTGTATCATAAATTTTATGTTACCAGATTGTTAAAGTGCCCTCAATTAACATAAAGCTATGTTTATGGGTAGCTTTGCTCCTGCATGTAGGAAAGTGTGAAATTTTACTGTCCTCTCTGAAGAGCCATTAAACTTCAATTTTATCATACAGTATATATATATATATACACACATATATATATATATATATATATATATATATATATATATATATAACAGTAGTTTAGGAACTACTTTATTCTTACCACAAAAATATTATAATTGTAAAGTAATATCACTATATGACAAACTACTTACAAGCCTATCATTCACTTACTTCAACTATCAGTTAATCGATAAATTCTTGATTTCTAACATTGCCTTAGAGGTCACAGAAATTGAATTGGACTTGTCTTCTGAGAGTAACTGTGTTGGAGGGATAAAAAGAGGCCAATAGAAACAGCCAAATTACAGAGTTGAGTTTGTCAATGAAATCAGTTAAGAGTATGAGATGCTATTATAAAGTTGGGCACATTTCGATCCCCTATATCTGTTTTCCAAGGACAGCTGAGAATTGATAGCATTTAAATTGAATATGTCATCTGGATTTTGGAGTCAATGGATAATGAACTATGATGAACCATGCTGTGTTTTACAGAAGATGATTGAAGAAAAACAGATGAGCTTCTCAAATGGGTAAAATAAAAAGAAATAAAGTATGCCAATTAGTACAGTAGAGACAAAAGGCCTAAAGTAACACTAAAAATGTAGAAGTTCAAAGAAATTTGTGACAAGCCTAGAAGCCAGAAGCTTCACAACTCTAAATTTATTTTTGCTAGTAATATAAAGTGTAATGATTTCCATAATTTATTACAAATTTCAAAAAATTAATCCTGGAAATGCTTTGGGTATATTCACTTTATAGGTTTTCCCTCTTTAATCTGCCAATCTGTAACATTTTTTGGGATATGTTATACACAAAAACTAGACACATTCAAAGTTCTATGAGTATGAATCCCAGGGAAGTTTTAAGCACCTATATTAAGTCTGAGGGTATGACAATGGAGATTGAGTTAAGGGTGCAGATTGGGAAGAAAAACGTAGAAGAGGGTTGGACAACACCAGCTAATCTCTTGTGGTACACATTGTCCAAAATATCTCTAAGGCCTTAAATCATCAAATGCCCACAGGAACACTCTGTGGAATGATTGAGATCCTCTCACCAATATTAAATGTTACATATATATCCCATGCCCGATTAAAGTCCTTGGTAGTAGGGACAATGACTTTTCATTTTCGTTGTTGTTCTTTGGTAATTTCTTACGTGTCCAGCATAAATTCAGCAGAGACTGGGTTAGACTCAAGAATCTGCACACATAAAACTCAAAGTTTTAGAGAAGATATGTAGCTGCACCCAAGACTGAGAATTACTGCCCAAGTATTCCAGCTATTTTTTATCACTCAATTATCAAGAGCCTTATAAAAATAGGCTGCGGTCTCATATAAATCTTCTGAGAGCACATTAATTACCTTTGCAAACAAGTTACGAAGAGAAGCCAACAAATATAGCTTGTTCTGCTTAGAAATCATTTTATTATTAGTGCTATTATTAATAAATATTATTTATTGTGTATCTTGAACGTGCTAGGCAGAATGATTTAAAAAATTATAGCAAGTGCTCGCAAAAATATTATAAACAGAATTTCATTTTCCATATTTAAAAGTTAAAAACACAAGCATAGAAGCCTCAATAAAACCCATCCAAGAGCACACAGCAAGTGAATTCACTGGTTTAAATAACTTTCCATCTTCTGTAAAACTGGGTTACACAGGGATTTTTCTGGGGATGGCGTAATCATGGGTGTCGAGAAAAGCAAACCAGCTTCTACTTACTTCCCCGTGACTTATTAGATTAAATGCAGCCAATCACACTCCTTTTAAACTCAGTTTTTACTTTAATTTTTAGTATTTCATTCTCAACCTTCTTATGAATGTAGTCATTTCCTAGAAATTGCTTTTTATTCTGTGAATTAAAATAAACTGAAGATCTCTAATCCCTTAGTTTAGCTTCAATGTTTCTCTACTCCTATGTTCTCCATTTGTGGACACTGCCCCCTCTTCTTGTCAATCAAGTGAGTCATCTTTAAATCTTGATTCCCCATGCTAAATGTCAATAGCCAGCATGTCCTGTTAATTCTCTCTTTGATGTGCTTCCATGTCTTCATTGTAATCATCTCTGCCCAATTCAGGTTATCAATGAGAGATTCCTAAACTTTTGAAATATTTCCTAACTACTCTTCCTCCCTTCTGCATTTTAGTATTTGTCTGTGTCTTAGCCATTTTTCAATACTCTCTTTTCAGTTTTAATTACTGAAAGCTAGAGTTTATTCTTTTTACCGGTAAGATCACGTCCCCACTCCAGGGTTCTCTTACAATGCATTCCCAAGTATATATTCCCCAGTAACACAGTTCACATATCAATAATATTAATAAAAGCAGCTTACATGTGTTCAGATTTAATTGTGAAGTCTGAGATCTATGAAACAATAATTGATAAGCTGGGCTTTATTAAAATTAAAAACTTCTACTCTATGAAAGATAGTTCAAGAGAATGAGAAGACAGGTCAAGGATTGAAAGAGAAATATGCATAAGACACACGTTGAAAATTGTTATCTAAATGCACAAAGAGCTCTAGAAACTCACCATTAAGAAAATTAAAAACTCGATTAAGAAAATGGGCAAAAGAATAAGAAAGACACCTAACTAAAGAAGATATACAGATATCAAGCAAGCATTTGAAAGACATTCAATATCATATATCACCAGGGAATAGCAAATGGAAACAATGAGACATCACCATACACCTATCTGAATGGCCCAAATCCAAAACACTACCACCACCAAGTGCCAGTGAGGAAGGGAACAATAGGGACTCACCCTTTGCTGATGGGGATGCAATATTGCACAGCCAATTTGGGGGACAGCGCGACAGTTTCTTATAAAGCTAAACGATTACCATGTGATCCAGCAATTGTGCTGCTTGGTATTTAGTGACCTGAAAACGAATGTCCATGCAAAACCCTGCACAAGGATTTTAATAGCCACCCTATTCATAACTGTCAAAACTTGAAAGCAACCACAATGCCCTTCAGTAGGTGAATGGATAAATAAAATGCGGCACACCCAGACAATAGGATATTATTCAGTGCTAAAAGGGAAGGAGCTATCATGCCAAGCAAAGATATGGGAGTAATTTGAAATACATATTACTAAGTGAGAGAAGCCAATATGAAAAGATTACATATTGTATGATTCCAACTATATGACACTCTGGAAATGGCAAACTATGGGGATGTAAAAAGACTCGTGGTTTCCAGAGGTAGAGAAAAGAGAGGCTGAGCACAGAGAAGGGCAGTGAAACTTCTGTGTGGAATTACAACAGTGGATACAGGTCATTATACACTTGTCAAAACCCATAGGATGTACACCACCAGGAATAAACCTTAATGTAAACTATAGGCCTTGGGTGATAATGACATGGCAATGTCAGTTCATCACTTGTAGCAAATGCAGCACTCTGGCGGGGGAGTGTCCATAGTGGAAGTTGGTGCGTGTGTGGACTTTGCAGGACAGGAGAATATGGGAACCCAATGTACTTTCTGCTCTAATTTTCTGCGACCTTAAAATTGCTCTAAAACCTAAAACTTGGTAATTAAAAAAGTAGTAATTAAAACATCCAGGCTAACTTAAGCGGTTTCTCAATTACAGGTTAATTAGAAATTAAAATTAAAGTATACAGTTCTTCCCTGGACATAATGAGTGGACTACAATAGACATAGGAATCTGAGAAAGGAACAAACTCCTTTTGCCCCATTCATGATGTTATTAAGTTAGCCCTAGTCAGTTAGGCTCAGGTCTGCCTGGGGATTGAAGGATCCTGGGGTCAATTCCAGTCAAGGGCAGGTACCTAGGTTGCAGGCTCCAAGTCCTGGCGGAGGCATGAGAGAGGCAACCAATTGATATGTCTTTCTCATATCGGTGTTTCTCTCTGTCTCTCCCTCTCTATTCCACTCTCTCTAAAAAATTCAATGGAAAAAATATCCTCTGGTGAGGATTAAAAAAAATAATCCTATATAATAAAAGCCTAATATGCTAAGTGTCCGGTCAACCAGTCTGCTGTTCAACCAATCAAAGTGTAATATGCTAATGATATGCTAAGGTTGCTCACCTGCTCGCTATGACGTGCACTGACCACCAAGGGGAAGATGCTCCGACCAATAGGTGAGCTTTCTGCTGGGGTCCAGCCAATCAGGACTGAGCAAGATGGGCTGGACACACCCTGGAGCCTTCCCACGATCCCTCGTCAGCTGGCCAACCTCCCGTGTCACTCCCCGGCCCTGATCATGCAACAGTGGGGTCCCTCGGCCTGGCCAGTGCCCTCTTGCAATCTGGAATCCCTGGGGGGATGTCAGAGAGCTGGTTTCAGCCCGATCCTGCAGGCCAGACCAAGGGACCCGCCCCCCTAGTGCACGAATTTGTGTACCTGGCCTCTAGTAAGTAAGTAAATAAATATTGTTAGTAAATTAAATAATGCAGCTTTAAAAATTGCTTCTTGAGGGACCATATGCATAAAATTTGACAATAGTCCCTTGGAAAGAATTGGGTTATTAATCTGCCTTGTAGACTGCAAAATCCATAGGCAGTCATCAGACCGGCCTCACATATATGTCCCTACCCTTTCCTGAAAGTGTTCTTCAGACCCACTTGCAAAATAAGTGTTTCCTGCATGAATGTAATTTTAAATGTTTGAAAACTGTCTTATTTATTTCATTTTGCCCCAAAAGACTCCTGACAGAACAAAAGAAGTCAGACTGAATTAAATTACATGTGTAAGAAATGGTAAAACGACAAATTAAGGGAAAGAGGGTAATTGTTATGACATTTTACAACTAATATGTTGATTACCTTATCTTCAAATGATCCTGAAAGGAACAAGTAGTAACATGATAATTATCCGGCATATCAAAAGTGGTTATATCATCTGGAATGATCGTTTTGCGACATTTGCTAGGTTTACACCACAGGATGTAGGAGCGCCCCACGGCATTTGAGTTGTGAAGATTTTTGTTGCAAGCATAACGTTATGTTCTGAAGACAGTGTGACAGCAACTGATGAAAATGAGTAATCCCCATTTTACAGAAAGAGAAGGGGAGCAGGACCACAGAGAAGATGGAGGCGATGTGAAAGCTGAAAGAAGAATTCAAGGATCACTAACTACATCACGTGACTTTGCTCAGGATTTATAATAACGTTTGTGCTGTGTAATTTACACAGATCAGGGCTTCTCAAGATTACTGCTATCACCACCACCAACCACGGTGTTTTAGCCTAATCGTGCCAACACTCACGAAAGGGTCTCATTGCTTTGGCGAACCCAATAAGCAGGATGGGGGAGGAAGCAACGCCATGGTTCCTATGAAACACGGTTACCTAATGATCATTTTGGAGTCGTGCAGGCACTGTTCTATAGCCTGATGCATCTTCATCTCTTTCACAGTGTTTGAGCCCTTTAGATCCATCAGCTCAAATTTCTGCTCTGAACACACTGAAATGTTTGGTTAAGCTGACAAATTTGTGTGGTAAATACAAGTGCCTGGCAGGAAGCTTTCTGTCTGCTTTAGTCAACGCTTTGAAATAGATCCAGCCAGAACCATTTGTTCAGGAAGCTTTGAAAGTCAGTGATACAAATGGCAAGCTGTACGTTCTGTCTTCCGTGCGTATCTGAATGGCCCGGTGGGTATAGGCAGGCCACTGCTCTGGGGGGTCCAAAGGACTCACTGGCAAACAGAACTGGCAGATGCAGGGGAACTTGGCAGGAACCACTCAATGAGTTGTGTGTGCGTTTGGACCACGTCACAGGGACAGCAAGCCCAGAGGAGGCAGCCAGTCCATGCTGTGCATCCATGTCCTACTAGTATTTTAGGTGCCACTCTAAGACCTGCCGTGGCAACTGTGGGGGAGGGAGGAGGGCGTGTGGGGGAGGGAGGAGGGCGTGTGTAGACATGGCTTTAAGTCTTGTTATCTGAGTGCTGAGAATGGATGTCCATAATGACTTCGAAATACTCCCCTTACTCACCCATCTGATTATTTATTAATCCACTTATAACTTAACAAATGCTTCAAATCTGCTTTGAAAGGAATGTTGGATGCTGCTGGGGGATGTTGAGCCAGAGATACATTTAGGACCCTAAAAGGGTAAAATCACATGAAGGAGAATGGTGGTAAGAAACCAGGAAATGTACAATTATAATTCTGTGGGATTTTAAATAAGTGAGAAATTACTCCGGTTGGTTAAGAGTGATTGTTAGTATATAAATTGTTAGTGATTGTTAGTATATAGAATTGGTTCTGTTTCTGAGAATGAAACTAAGTTCAGCAAAGACTAAGGCTAGACAGAGTAAAAGGGGTATTTGAACTGAGAAGGACAAGTTTTATACAATAAATGCAAGTGACTGAAATTTGTATGGCCTGTTAACGTCACCAACTGCTTTCATATACCCTATTTTATTTTATGGGGTCATCACAACAGCCCTAGGGTATAAGTGGAGAAAATTATTAACCAATTTTACAAAGGGAAAATAAGTTTCCTGTGATATTTACTGACTGTCTTAAGGGCAGGGTAGAAAAATCATACTCTCCCTCTGGGAACCACATGGTATTTTTTCTGATCGTGTGGTTTCTAGTATAGATGGTTAAAGATGTGAGAACTCTTAAAGGTGTTTGGCCTTAGCAAATGGGAATAGGATTTTATTAGAGGGAACAAATTGAATTTAGTTGTACACATTGCTGAACTCTTTGAAGTTCTTTTTAGTAATTATATACTCCTTTTAAAAAAAACAATAATTAAGAAAAAATATAAAAAAAACCCATAAAATAAGAAAAGTAAGAACACAGACAAGTTAAGATGCAGAGAAAGGGAAAGGATATATCCATCTGGAATATAAAAAGACTACATTACATGAGCAGGTAGGTATGCCACGTTCAGGGAGAAATGGGCTGAGTAGCTTCATCGTAATATACAGATCCACTACGAAGGGGTGGATCACCTTCAATGCAGGATCAAGTAAACTTCCCCCAAATAATATTCATCTGCATCTACAGTCCAGGTAAATATGCTTATCCTAATGGAAAATTTATCCCATGCCATATGCACTAGCTGGGCATACATGAAAAATTCACTGAAAATATCTATACTTAGATATCTTCTCTTTCTCATGAGATTAAACATATGTGCCTATCTGCCACACTATTAGGAATAACAACACAGGTTGTAATGATACTTTGCAATTTAAGCGACAATGATATTACATTGAACATAATATAGTATATGATATTACACTGAACATAACATAATATAGAGATGTAAGTACATATTTGGAGAATATATGCATATTTCTAAGTATAGATTTATGTAGCTATTTTATCAATTTAGTTAATTGCCTGTAAAAATTTAATAGTGTTTCTATCTTCTGAGTTACTACAAAACCATAAAAAATCTATACAGTAGAAAATATAAACAAAGAAAAAAGCCAAAATGGTATTCAAATTTAAAAAGAGGCATAAAAATAAGACAGAGAAAATAATCACCACAATAATAATTTGAATGCTTACTCTGTGCCAGGCACTATACAAGTGTTTTAAATTCACTATCTAATCTAAATCTTCATACTATAATATAGCTAGATAACAATACCATTATTCAAACCCAAATACTCTATCAAATATCTAATGACAATAATTTAAATTATGTGTGACAATAAATATGAATAAGTGAAACACTCCTTAGAAAAGGCAAAGCATTTCAAAGTGGTTAGATATGAAATACTTGTGAGGCACCTATGTGCTATTAAAAGACACATCTAAAGAGTCTTTACATACCAAACAAAATAATATTAAAATGTGAAACAAAAAACATTACAAATAAAATGCCATAACTATAGAAATGTAAAATTAGAAAACTATTTAATTTCTGTGTATAATAAACCTGAATATCAAAACAAGATTTTAAAAAGTCTGTAGTCTAAACTTAGTTTGAATATTAAGCAAAAGTCCTACATACTCATAAACTGAATTTAACAGAATATTAGTATTTTCACATTATGATTTTAAAAATGCCTATATTAAATAAACAGTCTACATGGTTAATAGTACAATCCTAGAGGCAGTGAATGCTTTTTTAAAATCAGATAAATGGCCCTAGCCAGTTTGGCTCAGTGGATAGAGAGAGTGTTGGCCTGCGGACTGAAGTGTCCCAGCTGCAATTCCGGCCAAGGGCACATGCCTGGGTTGCGGGCTCAATCCCCAGTTGGGGGCGTGCAGGAGGCAGCCAATCAATGATTCTCTCTCATCATTGATGTTTCTATCTCTCTCTCCCTCTTTCTTCCTCTCTGAAATCAATAAAGAAATATATATTTAAAATAAAATGAAATCAGATAAATGAAAATTACAAATAGTAAATAGTACAGTAAAATATTAATAGTAGATAACTTTGGATAATGAAGCTATGTGTGACTTTTTTAAATCTACTAGTCTGTATTTTCAAATGTACTTATAATTAATGCATACATATTTTTAATGATAAAATATTTTATTTTAAAAGTAAATATAGCCAAAACCGGTTTGGCTCAGTGGATAGAGCGTCGGCCTGCGGACTGAAAGGTCCCAGGATCGATTCCGGTCAGGGGCATGTACCTGGGTTGCGGGCATATCCCCAGTAGGAGATGTGCAGGAGGCGGCTGATCGATGTTTCTCTCTCATCGATGTTTCTAACTCTCTATCTCTCTCCCTTCCTCTCTGTAAAAAATCAATAAAATATATTTTTAAAAAAAGTAAATATAAATTCATAAATGTCTATGCATATGTGCATGTGTATATGAGTGTGCAAAACTATTTTTTTATGTGCAAAACTTTATTACTATTTCAATCATCAGTTCCTGGACTTTATTTTTCATGAGGATGCCTAGTTTTGGATTTCCCCAAAATAATGTCTCTTTTAAACATGAAGAAAATGTCCAGAATAACCTAGGTTTCTCTTTTATAAAGCATTTTGAATCTCATTTTCCATAAATAAATAGTTATTTTTATTCCTTATCATATTTTTAGTTTGTAAACTCTTTCATGGGGTCTCATGGGGAACAACATCAATAAATGTACCAACAGATATACAGGGTGGGGGCAAAAGTAGAATTACAGTTGTTTGTATGGGAAATAACAAAATAATTAATAAATAGCAATACAAGAATAGACTTTGTGTTTCTCTTACTCACAACTGTATAAAGAAGTTCTACATTTTCTTTTTTATTGTCATAAAATTACCTTCAAGCTTCAAGTGAGTTCTCCTAGGTAAAGTATTCCTGAATTTGTTGAGCATGTCCATGTTCTATTACCTAATATCTTCATGGACATAAATTTGATGTCCCTTTTCACCTATCATTTTTCGGAACTGAAAATTCCTCATCTGGTCTTACTATTTAATTCCTTTGATCATTTCTGTTAACCTTTCAGGCTTCTCTGACTGTTTTATAGCCTTATTGGAATGCACGGAATAGAACTATGAACTCTACTCCAAGTACAGAAATATTAGTTCTGTTGAAAATTTTAAGACAATTTTATAATACTGGCGGGTTTTTTTTTTCAATTTTATCATAGCTATCTCTGGCATTTGGTGGACCTTCTGAACTGCCACTCTACACTGGACTGTCTTCAAGGGACAGTTGACATAGATTCCGATATCATTTTTTCTAGACACAGTAGCAGAGAGAATAATTCATTTTATCAGCATAGCTTGAATTATATTTCCCCAGGTACATTACCTTATACTTTCCACAGTGGAAATTTTTCCACTATTTTTTGCCTATTCACAGAGCACTGCAAAATGTTCTTGCAGGACCCATCCATCTCACCCATCAGAACAGCATCTGAGTCATCTGCAAACTTACAGACCTGTTTCAGTGCAGCCATAAAGGCCCTCCTGCCTCCCCACACTCACATTCTTTCAGTCTATAAAACTGGAGTCATACTCTACTTTTGGCTTAGTCCAAACTCATGTACTGATACTAATCCTGTGTACCAGACAGGGATTTCAAGAACTTGAGCAAGTGCTACAGGTGAGAAGATCAAGTCCACCTGAATGCTGTCTAGTCTTACTCTGACTCACTGCCCTGCCCTGTTATCTAACCTTGACTGTTTTTCCTTATGACCAATCCCCTCCCTACATTCCCATTTTAACAACAGGTCCACATGTTTGTGCATGGCCTGCTAACCTGACTTTTGTTTGTGTGGTTTGATTTTTGAACATGAATGTCTTGCCTACTCTTACGAATTTCCTGTTTCCTTGGCTAACTGCCAGATTGAGCTTCCTTTTCCTAATGCAGTTGGTTAAAAATTACTTTGAAGGCTTCTTTAGATAGTTTCCTGGCCCCAACCCTAGAGATTCTGACCCAGTAGGTCAGGGCAAGGCCAATCATTCTGCATTTGTAACAGGCTCACAATGCCAACGCTGCTGGCACGGAGACCGCACTTTGAGGATTACACAGCCTCCAGGATGGCCATCTGTGTGCCACTCGCTGAAAGCCATGGCTTGATGGTCTACCTTTCTGACCAGTTCATGTGTATCATCTTGATGAGATTTTCTACATCTACGGGCCCTATTGCTTCCTCTGGCCACGGTGTGAGAAAGGCAAGCCAATTCTAGTTCTGCTTCCTGAAGTCATGACGGTGACAATGATGATAATGAAAATGACAATGACAGTGATAATGCCAATGAGCCTCCATTTCCTTACCTTTAAAATGGAGATGAAAGCAGACCTCCCTTACAGATTTTTTAGGTTAGGAAATAAGAAAGCACATAAGTTGGCCTGATGCCTGGAACATAAATGGGTGCTCAACGCATGTGGGTTCTGTAAACATCAATACCGATGATGATGGCAGCAATTTATCATTATTTGAACGGATTTATTGATTGTTTGATTAGCTTCTGGGGATGTAATATTGAACAAAACAGAGAAGATCTCAGCTTTGGTGGAGACAAAAGCATTGAATGAGTACACAGATAATAACGCATAGCACATTGTAATATGTACTACAAAGGAAACAATAAGTGGATGGTGGGATGGAGTCAGTGGGAGAGGCTGATTTCGTCATAACGGACAAGAACAAATCGCATAAGATGTGGTGTTTGCAATATGAATTAGGGAAAAAGATCTACAGACACATATTTTGAGACTGGAACTTGTTTGGTTTGTTCAAAAAAAAAAAAAAAAAAAAAAAAGGCAGGAGGCCATTACCAGTGGAGCCTGATGAACAGAGGAAGGGTGATGAAGTTAGAAAAGTGAACGCAAGCTAAATCCTACAGTGGTTTAGTCTAAAAAATAAAAAGTTTGTAGTTTCTAAGAAGGAATATCCTATATTCTGATTAACCTGTTAACAAGATCATCCTGGGTGAGAGTGGCTTATAATATGGTAAGACTGGAAGAAAGAGTTAGGTGGTTAGTTAGAGGCCTGCTCCAGGTAACAGATGAAATTATTTGAATTCAGAGTGAAGTAATTCAGGATGAAGGGAAGTAAGGAGATTTAAAATAATTCTGTAGGGCCCAGCCGGCAGGGCTCAATGAATGAGCCTCGACCTATGGACCAGGAGGTCAAGGTTTGATTCCCGGTCAGGACATATGCCTGGTTTCGGCTCAATCTTCAATGTGGGCTGTGCAGGAGGCAGCCGATCATCATCATTGATTCTCCCTCATCATTGATGTTTCTATCTCTCTCTAACTCTCCCTTCCTCTCAGAAATCAATAAAAATATATTTTAAACAATAATTCTGGAGGTTTAACTGTAATGGATTTAATGTAAGGTATAAGAAAAAGGAGGCACAAAGCTGATGACTGAGTGTAATATATTGCAACACTGAAGCCATATTTATTCAGCAAAGCTCTATTTACTTATTTTGACATTGCTCATATGCATTATATATATAAATGACAAATATTCCTGTCTATCTGAAGCTCACTTAATTGAGAGTATTTATTTTCTGGGTGATTTTCTTAATAACTTACATCGTTAACATTTTTCATAATCTTTGGTAAAGTATAAATAATGGTAACACACTTCCTAAACTCCCTCAGGAAAACCTGTAATATATTCAGCTCAAATTAGTTTTTAAATAATAATAGCTAATCTATAATGCTTCTTATGTACCAGACCTTGGTTCACACCCACGTCCCTAGACTATTTGGTCCCACAAACCAGCACAATGTCTTCATCTCCTCTCCTTAACGTTGCTCCAGTCCCCACTTCTACAACTTTGGTTCTGTGATCCTGTAAGTTATGATAAATTTTGCTCCCCTGCTTAAGTTCTGCTATTCTCAGAGTCACCTGTAATACACGTCTTTATCACAGTGTCTTTCTCCTTGAGTTTTCTTGAAATGTCAAGAGATGTCAAGAGATGGCAAGAGCTCTCTCACTGAGGACGCGATCTGAATGAGACTTGCTATTCTGAGTTTGCGCACTTAAGGAGGATGCGTGTTCATGTGCAGGTAATAACAACGGTGATAGCAAAGCCACTTGCTGGGTATCTGCTCTGCTCCAGGCACTGTCCTGGAGCTGCAGTGAACGTGTGTTATTTCTGAGTCTGATCTTCATAACAAGTCTGCGGGTTAGCTGTCATTGGTCCCTTGCACAGACAATGCATAGAGATCCGAGATGTGTTCATGGCCACTTGTCAGTAACAACCGCAAGGGCAAACTGGGGTAAGTTGAAGGAGTAGAGAGAGGAGAAGGATGCGGCAGGAGGAAGTGAGGAAAAGATAGAAGATGAGAGTCATAACTATACAAGTGCTCCTGCTTTTAGGGAGATGCTGATGAGCATGCAGTGTCCATAAAGAATCAAGCCTCAGTGAAGAACACCAATCAGTTTGCTGTGGAAGTGAGAACTGAGAACGACCCTGCTTCTCTCTTTCCATGGAAGAGTGAAGGATGGTGAGGAGAACATGGCTATCTTCTTCAGAGGCCAGAATTTCACTTATTAGTATTTTATTATTGTTTTAAAAGTCAAACAAGGAAAATGTTCCTCTTTTCACGCTGCCTTCCTGAATATATATACATAATGACCTGGTGAATCTTAATTTCAGAGGTATTTTGCAAGCTAAATTAACATGCCAATGGAGAAATACAATGTTACTTGCACAACCACCACTTCCATCTGATTAACCATCCTTTAAGAATCACACACTCTCTCACACACTCACACACCACAATCCCCCAGCTCATTTAAATTTTCTTTTGTTTTCATGCACGATAAATCGGTGATAAAGTGTTATTACTGAGCATTCGGCAGTTGAATTCATGAACTATTTTGTCAGTAAGAACATATGCAGGGGAAAATTGAATTATATGATTTAATCACGGGCTAATTATTTTCTTTGCTGGTCCTCTAAAGATGCAGTGGATGCAAACTCACAAATATCACATTTATTTTTCTCAGCAGGAGGGAAGCGCTGGGCTGTGATTAAAATGGAATCATGTTGCTTCTTGCAGAATGTGTAATGGGTCCGAACTGCAAGAATAAAATATCAACTACACCCATTAACTGTGGTAGAAATCCCATTTAGTGGGGTAGGCAGTTTCCATAGAAATGTATATAGTACATTGCAAATACATATAAGCCAAATCGGTGAAGCTGCACTGATGGTACCAGGAGATTCTTCACCTGAAGCACTCTTTCAGTCTCCAGATAGATGACACTGGGTCAGAAGGAAAATAAGTTTTACCTCTTCCACCTTTGTAATTGCATACAGCATTCCCCTAACATTATTAGCCTGTTTGAGATTCTGGAAAGTCCTGTCGTATGTACCTGTTTAACTCTGTTTGAGCCAATATTTCCCAAGTTGAAGGAACCACAGCAAATTTTTGTGTTGTTTGTCTTGTTTGTTTGTTTATTATCTTAGGAATACCTAGCAACAAAAACACCGTCTTGGGAATGTTGGTAAACAAAAAGGTTTATCCTTCATCTTGATGAGATTGTGTGGTTGCTCCACTTTTAATTTTGCCCACTGTGTTCATACCGAACTTGTACCCAAAATATGTTTCACAAGGAATATCTAGCAAAATATCTCTATTAAAATTTAGCACATGATGCCGCATCTTAATTGTAGTGCAGTTAAAACTTCATGCATAAAAACAGCTTTTCTGAATCACCAGAATATTGATAAAATGAGAAAGAAGGCTTAAATCTGAGCATTGTGCACAAAGATTTTTTTTGTCACAAGAAGGATGAAATAAATGACAAATTTCTTCACATACTAAAATTCAACATTCAGGATGAAAACTTAATTCTGAGAGAGAAAAATCTGCATTTTTTTACATATTTCTTAAATGTTTAATTCATGCCAACTAGTATGCAGGTTACTAAAGACGTGAAAATAACTCAGATACAACCCCTTCCCTGGAGAAACCAATTTCATGTATATGTGATTACAACTGACCGTACGAATTTCTATGGAAACTGCCTTACCAATGTGTTAAGTGTTAATAGTAGAACTAACGAGAAATTGTGGAAGTGCGGGACAGAGAAAGGGTTACCTCATGGGTGCCCATAGTGTCAGACCTAATGATTGAAGAGCAGTGCGCACACATGACACAGTGTCAGCTTAAGAAAACAAAGCATGAAAAAAGTCTTTTTGAACTCGAACATTCTCTCCCAGGTAGCCAATGACTTCATGTTGCCTTCAGCAGTTTCTTCATGTGACATTTCATGTAGCCTGTTCCTAGGAAAGTGGTATACCTCACCCCAAACACATATGCCCATAAAAAGTCATTACAACTCAATAATAAAAGGACAAATAACCCAACTGGAAATGGGCAAAGGATCTACATAGATACTTCTTCAACAAAAATATATAAATAGCGAATAAACCCATGAGAAAGAATCAACATCATTAGTCATCCCAATCAAACCCACAATGAGATGCCACCTCTCATTCATTAGACTGGATATAATAAAATAAAGTTAGTTAATAACAAGTGTCGATGATGATGTGGAGAAATAGAAATACTCATACTCTACTCATACCATGGAAAATGGTATTGTCAGCATAGAAAACTGGTAGGTCCTCAAATGTTTAAAGATAGTTACCACATGATTGATCAATTCCAATTCTAAGTATATACCCAAGAGAAATGAAAATACAGGTCCACATAAAAAATTGTACACAAATGATTATAAAGAATTAGTCACAAGAGGCAAAAGGTGAAGATAATCCTAATTTTCAACTAATGAGTGAATACATAAGACATGGTATATTTATACAATGGAATATTATTTGGCCATAAGAAGGAATGAAATACTACAAGGATGAACCTTGACAAAAGTATGCTAAGTTAAAGAGAGATAAGTCACAAAATGGAACATATTCCATGATTTCATTCACATGAAATGCCCAGAAAAGGGAATCTACAGAGAAAGAAAGTTGATTGGTGTTTGCTGGGGGTGTTGGGTTAGGCAGGGGAGGAGGGAGAACAGGAGGGTATAAGGGTAATAGCTAAAGGGTACAGGGTTACGCTCTGAGGTGTGAAATTGTCCTAAAATTGGCTGTGTTGAATAGAGTTGCACACATCTGTGATTATACTGAAAAACAGTAAAACATGTATTTCAAATGCAAAATTACAGTATGCAAATCACAGTAAATGATATCTCAATAAAGTTGTTTTTTCCCACAAAGATTCAGGCAACAAAATTACTGCATTTTCAGTACATATTTGTTGAATGAGTGAATAAATGATTTACAAATGTACAGATAGAAACTTCAAATGCTTTAACAGAGTTCACTATTTTAAGATATGTTTTCAAGCTGGTGTTTTTTTGCTCTTAGGGACACTACCATCAAGTGGTGGTAGGAGCCTTGCTTATATGGTATGAGTTTCCAGTGTATGACTATCAGTTATTTCCTGCTCATATATACGATGCTATACTGCAGATGAATACATACCTTGCTATGTAAAAATAGCAAAATGATTATACCTTCACATATGAAATAATAAAACAGAAAAATGCTTAAAATGTAAATAAGGAAATGTCATACTTTGCTCTCTAGTCCTTGAGAATTAGCAAGTACAACTGACACTAACTCCTGCCAACTTTAATTAAAACACTTCTGTCTAATTGAGTTTGGTCCTATTACAGATTCAAACTCCTTCTGGGATAGTGCGTAGTTCTTGTACCTGAGGACAACTTTGGCATGAAATGCCCTTTGACCACTCTCAGCAGTTTCTCTCCTTCTGTACCACAGATGGTCCATTCACCTTGCTGAGATTGTGAGGGCTAATTAAAATCATGGCCTTAGATTGCCTTTTAATGCTCTGAGTTAGTGCATAGTCTTTGCCTTTCCCTCTGGGGCCTCTACTTCCTTCCTTGTCTATCCAAGAAAGAAAAAATAGATTCATAACCATCTCAAGGATAAATGCAAAACACTGCTCAAATTGTCTTCTCCAAGAGAAGGGGGGGGGGGGAGTAGAGCTCCACATAGTAGGCCTTCAAATATATTAAACTGCATATAAAACATATGTATTCAACAGAATCTTCTGAACATTATTTTGGATAGAACTTTGGCATACTCTTATGAAAGCTATAATCCCAGATGAGGAATCCTATATCATAAAAGGCCAATATGCAAATAGACCGAAAGGCAGAACCGAACAACCAATCAGTCGCTATGATGTGTGCTGACCACCAGGGGGCATGCACAGAACATGGTGGGCATTGGCCACAGCAGGATGGTAGAGCAGGTGAGTGGGGGCGCCAGACCAAGGCGGGGCGCTGGTTGCTGTCATCGGGGTGAGCCACTGGTGGTTACTGAAAATTCTTTGCTCCCACGTGCTGCGGTCTGCCCAGTGCTCGCACCCGCTGACAGCATTGGCCCTGCTCACACGAACTGCTGGTGCCAACCCCAATCACTCTGCACTGTCAGCGGGTGCGAGCAGGGCTGGTGCCATCAGCACATGGGAATGGCAGCGGGAGTAGGGCTGCCAGCAGACGGGACAGGGGGCCACAGCGGGAGGGGCCAGGTGGGGGCACAGAGAATGGGCGGAGACCTGCCCCTGTGCCCACCGAAGCCTCACAGCCCACAGTTCCTTTCAAGGTGCACAAATTTGTGCACTGGGCTCCTGGTTTAACTACAATAAGAAAGCAACACAGAGATAAGAAGCAACAGCTAATAGTTTTGAATTTTTAAAATTTAATTCTGCCTTAGGTTAAGCACTTGTACCCTACATTTAGGTCATGAAAAAATTCTAAACTAATTTCAATAAGATCCATTTGGCAATTACCTCATGAAGTATAATCAATATAAACGTACCTAAGGCACTACTTTTATGAATATGATCATTAAATGTGATGGGTGAGGGGGGTCACTGGTAATAAAGGCCAATTACAGATAGACATGAAATTTAAGGACTGCTATTAAATCTGAAGCAGTGATGTTGTAAATTCAGGAGAGCTCCATTCAAATGAAGAGTTGCACATTAGAATAGAGGGATAAATATGACCTTAATGAATATGTTTTATGATAGCTCGTTTCCATTTCTGACTAAGAATGAGCCTAACACCCAGCATAGGTGATCTCCCAGCACATTTATAAAGGAGGCCATTGAACACCTTGATGGGAAGTGGATGTACCACTTTCTCTCCAAATGGATGGGTCAGTTCACTACTTGGCCAATTACATATGCTCAGAAGTTAGCAACTAATATCATATATTTCAGTAAAAATTATTAAAACTAAAACATATATAAAAATACAAAATCACATCAATGTTTAATTATCATGTTTTCTTTCATTACTAGACACATCTGAGAGTTAATGGGGCATGAATATTTACTTCAACAAGCTTGTTGTAGTAAATTAAACTTATCTAAGAATTGATTAAGAAAAGAAACTTAATTTCCTAATAGCTAATGACATATTTACTATTAAATTGGGACATATTTAAGATGATAGGATCTAAAATGTGAGCAGTACCTGTTACTCAAAAACTACCAAGAAAGGGTGATACTGAAGAAAAGCTAAGACAGGGGAACATTAAATTTATAATCTTATAACTACACAGAACCTCATTTATAAACCAATAATTTTTGATTCATTGTTTAAGGAGAACATTATTTTTCCAACTGCCAGGAATTTAAGATTGTCAGTACTAACGATATGTAATAAATATTACTGATATGCTTCTCCATTGTAGCTCATGTCTCTATAAAACCAATGAAGAATCTTTTAAAAAAATATATTTTTATTGATTTCAGAGAAGAAGATAGAGAAAGAGAGACATAGAAACATCAATGATGAGAGAGAATCATTGATAGGCTGCCTCCTGCAACCCCCCCACTGGGGATCGGACACACAATCTGGGCATATGCTCTTGACTGGAATCAAACCTAGGACCCGTGTTCACTCAGCAGGCCAATGCTCTATCCACTGAGCCAAACCAGGTAGGGCTCAAAAATCGTTTTAACAATATAATGCATAGAACACATATTCTTTCTGTGGTTACATTAGTCTGCTTGAACCCCCATAAGAAACTCCCTGGTTCTGGGTGTCTCAGACAACATAAACTTCCTGTTTAAAGTCCTGAAGGAGGTTAAGATCGTGGTCTGGCAGAGTTGGTTTCTGGTGGGACAACTCTCTCCTGGGCTTGCAGACCATGTCCTCTCTGTGTCCTCACCTGTCCTGTTTTCTGTGTGTGCGCTCTGAGAGATAGAGTGCTATGATGCCTCTTCCTCATCTTGTGAAGAAACCATTTCTATTGGATCAGTGCCCCACTCTTATGACATTTAGCCTTAATTACCTCCTTAAAGGTCCTACCTCCAATGACAGTCAAATTGGTGATTAGGGCTTCAACATGTCAATTTGGGGAGAAACAACTCCGTCTATGAAAAAACCATGAGTTTCGATGAAGAGCTTGTAACATATTTTGATAGAAAGCTAGGTAACTTAGGCATGAGGTACATACAATGGTATTTCTTAAGTTTAAATCTCAGATGAGACAGAGAACACACCAGGGATTTGAGTGGTCAAGATAAACAAGCCATGAATGGCATCTGTTTTTAAGTTTCTTATCATCTAGTTGGGAAGAAATCATGAATAGCAGGCTGCAGAAGCACAGAGGAAAGTAAAAAATACAAAATGTTTCACAAATATGGATATCCTATATGTGCCACAAACTGCCATTTTTGTCTGTTCCTAGATTGCTGCCAAAGAAAAATCTGTGCATCACGAGGACATCATTATATGATGTCTCCATGATCATGAGAATCATGTGAGGATCAGTTGTGGAAAACTTGGGACAAAGAGAGAGCATGAGGTGTTTTAATAGGTGGCACTTCAACTATGCTTTAGGTTTCTTGTGAGGGCTAGAAGAGCATCTTATGGTTCTTTATGTCCGGGACACCCAAATCTGTGCCTGCTATTCTGAAATACTTCTCTCCAAATTCTGGCACCCAAGCAGACATCAAATCCTATGAAGAAATAATTATCATTCTCTATAAAAGAAAAAGAGGATTAAAGAGACAACTAGCCAAGATGAAACTGCTAATAAGGCACTACTCAAAAACTTTCCTGTGTCTTCCCATTGTCTTTAAGATAAAAATTTAGTCCAGGCAGTGGGGCTCAATGGTTGAGTATGGACCTATGAACCAGGAGGTCAAGGTTCAATTCCCAGTTAGGGCACATGCCCAGTTGTAGGCTCGATTCCCAGGAGGGGACATGCATTGAATTTTCTATCTCTCACTCTCCCTTTTTCTCTGAAATCAATAAAGATATATTTTTAAAAAGATAAAAATCTAAACACATTAGGGACACATTCAGGATCTATGCCACTTTTCAGCCACCATCAGAAACTCTTCCTACCAAGATTTTCAGTCACATCAATCACTTCCCCTCCCCCATCCCTTGCTTATCTGCAAACCTTTGCCCAATTACTCCTCCTGCCCTGAAAGTTCTTCCTTGCCCCTCCAACCAACCCCAACTCCCATTCTCTCATCTTTGTTGAACTCTTTCTCCAGGGCCCTGAACTCCTTCTTCCCCCAACTGTTTTTTGGGTTGTGTTTTTTTTTTAAAATAAATATATTTTATTGTTTTTTTTACAGAGAGGCAGGGAGAGGGATTAAGAGTTAGAAACATCGATGAGAGAGAAACATAGATCGTCTGCCTCCTGCACACCCCTACTGGGGATGTGCCCGCAACCAAGGTACATGCCCTTGAACCAGAATCGAACCTGGAACCCTTGAGTCCGCAGGCCGACGCTCTATCCACTGAGCCAAACCAGTTAGGGCGGGTTTTTTTACTAATTGCCCACTTCCTGTCTTTTTTCCTAATGAGGCTTGGATCTGTGTCATATGGGCCTTTCTGTGTCCACAGAGTACTTAGCAGAGCATACAGAGGCATTCACTCACCCGCTGGTCGCAGCTTTACTACTAATGCTGAGTTTCAGTTGTGTATCTGGGACCGGAACTGTAATTGATAATTCACTACATACTCAGCCATCCTTTTTATTATTCAAAAGCATTTTCAAAATAAAGTGAGTTACTAACGTGGACTTTTCCATCCCACTACATTACAAAATGATAGTTTTTAACAGTTTATACTTCTCCCATGTATCTTCATATGCTGTCTTCTTAACTCCCTTTTAAGATAATGTTCCGAAAACTTTCTGAATAGCTTGGTCTATTATAGTTACATTTTCAGAATCAGTACATTAATGATGGGTAGAGATAATGATATGCATTTAAGAGACTATGGGAATCAATTTTGAAGATACATTGTCTTAAAAATAGAAAATATATGTGAATTGTGTATATGAATGTAGATAACATGTACTATTCTAAAGACACAACCTTCAGGCTTAAAGAACATACCTGTCTAAGGTGGACATGCTCAAGTCAATGGGGAGAGGCCTCCTGAACACAGGCATTCAGAGAGGGGACCCATGGGAGCTGCTTTCTTAAGGAGAAGTTCCTGCAGGAGGAACACCTTCCCCAAAGGACTTCCTAGAAAAGATGTTTACTTGGGAAACATAAACTCAACCACCATGTGACGTGATTAGGCCCCTTACGCCATGAAGCATATGGGGAACTCTTAGATGTGGCTTCAAGTCTTTAATTATGTTCAAAGTTCTGACCCATCAGACTTATTTGTCTCCTACTGACCAGTTTGTGCCAATCAGAGCCAACATTTTTCTAGAAAGTTGATGAGGAAAATCATTGAGGAAAACTACACACAAAGATAAACTTTTTTTCCTTTATTTTTTTATTTTTATTGATTTCAGAGAGGAAGGGAGAGGGGAAAATAAAAACATCAATGATGAGAGAGAATCATTGAGATGAGAGAGAATCATCGATCTGCTGCCTCCTGCATACCCACTACTGGGGATGGAGCCCACAACCTGGGCATTGCCCCTCACCAGAATCTAACCCAGGACCCTTCAGTCCACAGGCCAATGCTCTATTCACTGAGCAAAACTGGCTAGGGCCAAAGGTAAACTTTCAATAGTGTATTGAATAAATTGCTGCGGACCTCTTTAAAATAAATTCTAGAACCCTTTCTGGAAAGTTCAAAAATGTTTTCATTTTCTCATGGATGTCAGACCTAATGGCTTCTACTGAAAAGTGGCCTTTCCACCTACCTTCTTGTGTGTGTGTACATGAACAGTGCACAGGAATTATCCAAGGTTGGGCACTTTATTGGTTAAAGATCAAATACATTTTTAACGCATGCATGTATGCATCGATTCAGACAAGGATCAATCTAGACCTAAGGCAGTGGCAAATCTCGCTGTGCGTATGAATGTTTGCATGATGATGGAGGTGAGTAGATATAGGGAAAAATGAATATATTTTCAGAAATGGTAATTATAATTCTTCAGTCATAAAGTGGACTTTTTACAAATAAAAATGGACAGACTACTGCTCTGTAGCTCATTAAGGAAGTAGTGATTCAAATGAAACAGAAGCTAGAACCATATCAGAGAACCTGGCTCTGCATCTTCTCCAGGACCCTCTCCTTCTACCCCCCCCCCACCCCCTACCCCCCTGGAGGCTTTATTCTCTGTCTTTTATGAGAATAGAGACTATCAACTCCTCGTATCTTCACTGATTCCAAGTTTACATTATGAAAAAATCTTAGTCATAAGGCATTAGAGCAACTGATTGTATACATTTGTGGTGATACTAAAATCCCATTTAAGCCAGACTTCAAACCTTTGTTAGCCTTCCCAAAACCTATGTGGTGCATGTACTCAAAACTTGTTCACCAATAACATATTGATGGATATTCCAATAGGTCATAATTATTAACATAAATGGTTATTTCTTGTTGTTTTTCATCTTCCACTTAAAAGATTATTAAGTTCTATTTTCCAAATAAATTCAGCCCTGCAAGATGAACTTTATATCAGAATAGTCAAAGAATATATCAAATATTTTATTATACTGATACTTATTTTAAAGCATGAGTAGAACAGTTAAAACAGCATTATAACCAACTCCTGAATTAAATTATGCCTTCTACAATAGTTATAAATTATACGAGAGTTGTAGGGAAATCTTTAAAATGTATACCCAGTTATTAGGAAGATTCAAACCCCCCCCCCAAAAAAAAAACACCCACGCCCAAAACACCCAAGATATAAACACAGTTCCACCTATTTTTAGAAATTAGTACTGCTTATAATTTACACATTCAATGCATAATCCCATCTAGATTTTTGGAAATAAGGTGATCCAATTAGAACAAAAATGTAGGTCTAAAGCCCACAAAACCAGCAGCCATTAAAAAAAAAAAAAAGACTTGGTACCATATATAAAATATAATTATTTTTTAAATTTAAAAAAATGACAAAAATACACACATGGAGCATACATAGCATAGTTACTATTCTTCCTATGGAAAGAGTGCCTACAAATCAACAAAACGAAGATGACTATTTCCATAAAAGTAAAAAGGTGAAAAAATGACATTAAAACTATAAAAAGAAACCTGAATTTAATAGAGATGCAAACTAGAAAAAGAAGACTTAATTTTATAAAAATTTTAAATAAGCAAATATTGGGGGCTAGGAAAGAATGTACTCATGATGACAGGCAAATTCTTTTTTAAAATATACTTTTATCAATTTCAGAGAGAAAGAGAGAGGGAGAGAGAGAGATAGAAATATCAATGATGAGAGAGAATCATTCATCAGCTGCATCCTGCACGTCCTACACTGGGGATTGAGCCTGCAACCCAGGCATGTGTCCTGACCAGGAATCGAATCATGATCTCTTGGTTCATAGACTGATGCTCAACCACTGAGCCAGGCTGGCCTGGACGACAGGCAAATTCTTACACTGCTAGTTAGTGAGAGTATAACTGTTTCTGCTATACTTTTCTTTAAGTTATAAGCAAATAAATAACAAAGATATACTTATAAAAATCATCATCTTAGTGTCTGTTTTTGTTAAGTTAAACTTAGAAACAAGATAATTCTCAATAATAAAGAACTGAAGGACACAAACATGCACAGGAACACACAGAGGAATGTGCATGAATGTCAACATGTGTGCAGATATTTCTAGGCTAATTCTGTAGTCTCCGAAATCAGAATTTACATATTTGTCTTAGATACCAATGAGGCATTACATATTTAAATACTGTGCACTCATTTGATATATAATTTGACTTCATGCATTTGCAATTAGAGGCTTACCTATGATCATTATGAATTGTATTGCATCCCATAACTGTATTTGCCTTATGATCTGTAATACACCTTACAAGATAATTTCTATGGTAGCCATTCTATGTTACTGTACTTTGGTGTTACAAATATAAAATTTTTTGCTTCACCAAAAACTTCCATCTATAATAATAAAGGCATAACATGCTAATTAGACTGGATGACCTCCGGTTGAAGCCAGGGCTGCGAGGGCTGAGCCCCTTGCATGAATTTCATGCACCAAACCTCTGGTATAAGAATAAATGAAATTGTTGTCATTTTAAAGACAGATGACATTTAAGTTAGAATAACATTACCTCCAAAACCGAAGAATGAAAGTCCTTTGCCTATTCTTAGTTTAATATTTATGGTTTGATCAAGGAATAAACAAGTCCATTGCCTCATCCATCATATGCATTATTACCCTAAATACAGATTAAAACATTTTAAAAATAAACTTTAAGCTCACAAAGCAGAATGGATAGCATAATGATATTATGATATGTGCTAGCAGATATAATCAGTGTATCAAATCTTTTCCTTTTTACTGAATAAATTTTCAAGGGCCTATGATTTTTCCTGGGCTCTTTAAAAGGTAAGAAGATTTACTCCAGAGGAAAACTAATTCGAAGACTGGTAGACAATTTTTTGTTGTTACAGGAAAAATCAACTGAAATGCAAATGTTAATGTACTTTCTCCAAACTACATAATTCAAAGAAACTGGCATAAAAACAATCTGGAGTAGAGATAAAATATGCATCCCATTTGAGTACCTACCATACATAAGAATTATTAATTTGCAATGATAGCCAGTGACCCTTCTTCTTGGAATAATATGAACCCATCTGTGGTCCTAAAATTTCTTTAAATTGGATTCTTGCCATGTAAGTTTTCTTTAGATGTATTTGATTTTTACGATTCACTTGCAAGAAAACATCTACAGTCCTTCCATCCTAACAAAGCAATTTCAGCAACACATCTGAACTTACTCTCAGATACCCTGTCATCTCAAATGACAACTGACTTTTCTATTGAGGTTCATATTTGTCATGCAATTTATCTCATTCACTTCATTTATTTTCTCCAGGTAATGTATTTTGGAATATCACATTTATTTCTTTAACACATTTGTTAAATAATAATTTTGGTAGTTTTCAGTTGTATCACTGAAATAAAAAGACTACAGTGTGATGAATCTGGATTTTAATCAATGAGCAAGTATTCAGACACTGCATTTAACCCCTATGCAATTAATCAAAGCAGAGCAAGGCTGCAAGTGGAGTATTGAGAGGGCAATTTTCCACTAAAAAAAAATAGGAAGCAATTCGGCAATAAGCAGTTGAAGCGTCATGGTGATATATTTTGAAGATTACCATGTAAACTCATTTCAAGCCATTAACTTACCCAAGACGGTAAGCTCTGCAGAAGCACTGATATTCTCGTTTTTATATGTGACAATGCAGGTGTAAGTTCCACTGTCATCATCTGTCACATTGGAGATAAGCAAGTTGCTTCCACCCAATAGTGAATACTTTTTGGACCTGTAAGACATAAGCATATGAAATTAGAGCGTTAACGAACAAACCCATCTATCAACAAGGTACTCAAAGGTTTACATGAACTCCACGAAAATTCAAATTATAAAGCTGAAAAGAAATTCTGTATCATAGGGGCATGATGGTATGCCAGTTATTGGTGAGAAATTCCTTCAAGGAAAACCATTCCCGTTGGAAGGCTGTGTGCAGTGACTGAAGAACTGAAGTAGATTAAACTTGGCACTAATGTTAGTGCTGCGAAGAATGTATAGATAATCTGGGCCGGTTCTTTCATTTTGGATTTGAAAGCTGCAAGGTCCTGAGAAGTTGTTCCCCACCACGGAGGTCAATGTCCTGTGGTCTCCATCCTACTTAGCAGCCTTTGTACAAGGGCCTTTCACACCATACCATTTACTAAATACTAGAGGCCCAGTGCATGAATCCATGCACGGGTGGGGTCCGACCAGCCTGCTGCGATTGGGGTTGGGTGGGGGCAATAGAGGACGTGGCCAGCCGGGGGGAGGGCCCACAGGAGGTTGGCCGACCAGCCCACCCCCCTTTTCGAACTCCTGGTTGAGAGACAATTTGCATATTAGCCTTCCTTTATATAGGATTTAAAGTAAATGACATTTACAGATTAACTTATTGTCTCTGCATCTATCAAACCATAAAAAATAAATGTGTTGAAAAGGAGCATGCCAAACCTCAAAATCAATGAAATTAATTTCTTAAGTGAAACCATTCAATCAAAATGTTTCAGACTAAGTGTTCCATTCTATTTAAGAGTTTATTTTCTAACTATGCCTTAATATTAATGTCCAATGATTCAAACCTGGCCAACTCCTTTTCCTGCCTTATCTGAAATATTCACTGTAGAGAAGAGAGTGAGAGAGATCATTGGAGCTAAGAAAAGTTACAGAAACCTACTATATTTGAATGTAATATTTTTAATTCAAGAAATGTTGGTTTCTTAAGAAATATTTCACTCTCTATATGCTTCGTTAGGATGAGACCTTCCAAGTATCTTTGCTGATGACTCTTGGGGGAGAATTATCTTAATGACAACCTGGCTTTAAAAATTTCCTTTTAGAATTGATCTCATGAATTTTGACTATTCCTTGCCCTTTATCTAAGTGGGTAAATGTCTTTCAGATACTGTATGTCAAGGAATGTGGAAAAATATTCAATTATTATCAAAGACCCTGCCCTAACTGGTTTGGCTCAGTGGATAGAGCATCAGCCTGCAGACTGAGGGGTCCCAGGTTCTATTCTGGTCAAGGGCATGTACCTTGGTTGCAGGCACATCCCCAAGAGAGGGTGTGCAGGAGGCAGCTGATAGATGTTTGTCTCTTGATATTTCTAACTCTCTATCCCTCTCCCTTCCTCTCTGTAAAAAATCAATAAAATGTATTTTTCTTTAAAAAAGACCCTAATATTTGTAGGCATCTATATCAAGCTAGAGCAAGATAAACAGTAGCATATACTTCACAGAAGTCCTAAAGTTACAATACCGGAGCTGGACAACTTCCTCTCCTCGTAACCAGGTGAAGCTCGGGGGAGGGTAGCCAGATACACAGCACTCCAGGACAGCGTCCTTTCCTTCGATGGCTACCACATTGGAGGGTCTTTGCAGGAAATAAAGCTGCCTATGCAATCCTGGGTCTGTGGAGGAAAAACACAGGGTCACATTTAAAAAACAAACAAACATATTGTTATTTATTTCAGAGAGAAAGGGAGAGTGAGAGAGAGAGAGAGAGATAGAAACATCAATGATGAGAGAGTCATTGATTGGCTGCCTCCTGCACACCCCACACTGGGGATCAAGCCCTCAACCAGGGCACGTGTCCTGGAATCAAACCATGACCTCCTGGTTCATAGGTTGACGCTTGCCGGCTGGGCCACAGGATCACATATTTTATGAAAAACATTGCAAAGGTAAATAATGTAGCTCAATCATTTTTGTTCCTAGCAAGATACCGTGATGGAAATGAAGGACCGAACAATGGACAGATGCCAATAAAACTTATGAAATGAATTCCTAAAAGGGTTTTTCTGCCCTTAGTTTCTAGAATTATGATATTAAAATACTCTTAGCTGTTGATGACCTCATGGTATAAGGCAAAGGAAAAATCGTGAGACTACAAGGCACTCCTCTGGGCCACAGGCCTTGTTGCTTTGTCATTATTAGAGAACAAGACAATATTATCAGTGACTGTTCTAAATGTATGGCTCCAAACTTTCCATAGATGCAGTTTGCCTGCCTCTAATATCTCTTCCACTTCCTTCTGCTTTGTTTATTGCTTTTGTGGATTGGGAAATAGGATAAGCAAACATGTTAGAATTATGTTAAATAACACACAGGTGCAGAGAATTAGAATATAGAAGGTATGAGAAAATATCTGCTGTCTTCTCAAAGGAAGTTACACGAAAGTTTGTTTTTCATAATAATACTAGAGGCCTGGTGCACGAAATCATGCACAGGTAGGGTCCCTCATCCTGGCCAGTGATCAGGGCCAATTGCAAGGGGGGCGGAGGCGGCGGGGCGGGAGGCTGACCAGGGGGAGGGACTGCTGAAGGTTGGCCAGCCACAGGAGGTTGGCTGTGGGAGCGCACTGACCACTGGGGGCAGCTCCTGTGCTGAGCATTTGCCCCCTGGTGGTCAGTGCACATCACAGCAACCAGTTGACCAGTCATTCAGTCTCTTAGGGTTTTATATATATAGATGTTTGGTTCTTTCTAAGCCTTGTGTTTATTTTTAATTTTTAACAACTTTACAGAGACTGAGACTCTAAATCAATAAAGTGCTCCTGCACCCTTCCACTTCACCCACTGCACCTTCTACTACATAAGTGCTTTATAAATCTTGGGTATTCACTCCTTATCAGATGTATAATTGGCGGATATGGTCTCCCATTCAGTGGGTTGTCTTTTTATTCAGTTGATGGTTTCCCTAACTGTGCAAAACCTTTTTAGTTTGATGGAGTCCGGTTTGTTTATTTTTTCTTTTGTTTTCCTTGTCCAAGGAGGAATATCAGAAAAAATATTGCTACTAGAAATGTCTGAGATTTGACTGCCTGTTTTCTTTTAAGATTTTTATGGTTTCACGTCTAACATTTAAGCCTTTTATACATTTTGTGTTTATTCTTGTGTGTGGTGTCAGAAGAAAATGTTACCTTTGGGCAGAGAAATTTGGTTTCACTTCTCCAAAGATATTTCTCTTATCTAATAAACTATGAAAGTTTTAAGGAAAAAAAAGCTAATAGAAATGTTTTCAATAGGAAAAAGTTCATATGATTCACAACACGGTGATAGATTAACTAGAATCACAAATTGTTCGAGTGCTCCATTCCAGAATCAAAGGTCTGTCTCATGATTTAGATCTGGTCTCGCCCTGAATCTTGCTTTGACCAATAGATGGTGGTGGGAATTACACTCTGAATTCTGGAGTCAAGGCCTCAAGAGGCCTGAAAGTTTCTTTCTTTCTTTCTAACTCATTAAATGGAATATTTGGCCCACTTCAGCTTAGTCTGTTATCTGAATTAGAGAAAACTGATCTGCAATGAGTAGGAAAATGAATAATGGTGTGAAAGTAGATCTCAAACTATTTGATCTCAGTAACCATGTGTACTCTTAAAATTGATTGAGGACTCCAAACTTTTTTGCTTATGCAGGTTATACCTACACATATTTGCCATATTCAAAATGAAAAAAATGAGATATTTTTAATATTTATTTATTAAATATGTATTTACCCATTGCCAAAAATAAGATTAAAAAACAACAACAACACCCTTGTTCCGGCCAGGGGGCTCAGTTGGTTGGAGCATCATCCTATATACCAAAAAGGTTGTAGGTTTGAGTCCTGGTGGGGAGCAGAAACCTGTAGATAACAGATCAATATTTCTCTCTCACACTGATATTTCTCTTTCTCTCTCTCCTGTCCTCTCTCTCTAAAATCAATAATAAATTTTTAAAACCCTCTATTTTCCAAAACAAAAAATATTAGTGAGAAGAGTGGTAGTACTTTACACAGGGTGGCACAAAAGTAGGTTCCTAGCTGGGTGTACACAAAACACAGAGTTTATCTTTACAATATCTATTAATTATTGTATTATTTTCCACATGAACAACTATAAACCTACTTTTGCCCTACCCTGCACTTTTGAAAATATTTAATGAGTGGTTTAATAGGAAATACTAGTAACTAGATTTTTGCGTTACTTCCTGCACTTTGACCTGATATGTTGATTTGGTTGAATTACACGAAAATAACTGACTTCAAACAGATATGCATGGGGAAAGAGAAGTATATTTTAATAGTGTTTTCAGGTAATGGTAATTTTTATCCTTTAACTCTAAACCAAAACTCAATACCTAATTTCTTGAAAGTGTGCTTTTGTGTGGAATCTGGCACCATATTGATAACCATTCTATGCTATACTATATAAAAACCCATTGGTCTCTCTTGCACTTTGAAAACATCTTTTACCCATGCATGATTTTGGCACATCAATCAATAGTAATTTGGAATGGTAAACTGAGTTAGACAGATCTTCCAAATGTTGAAACACTGCATCATACACTACCACAAAACCTCATCTGCTACCATCACCACCAATCCCATCAAAAGCCCTCAAAATGTTGTGAAGGTGTCAAGTTCCTAGGAGAGGACACAAGTTTTCCAAATTTCTAATTTAGCCTAAAAACTTGAATTCATCCTTGGCACCTAATACTATTTTCCTTGAACTGACTGGCCCACTTCATTCATTTTTGAGAAAATGTGTAACTAATACCCTAGTCTGCATAGCTCCAGTTTTTCTGTTGATTGTCCTCTCAAGTAAAAATGGTGTCCGTGGGGGAATAAGGCAGCTAATTCAGCTTGAAACTCAAATGTCCACAAAAGTGTTTATCCCTCAAAAACCATTGTATCTTCACATCCTTCATGTTTTGATATGCAGACTATTAAAAAGATGTGTTTTTAAGGATGGAGATATTAATATAATAAATTTTACTGCTTCATCAAAGACATTCTTAAGTCAACATAGAGGAAAAAAAACACACAAAATATTATCTTGAAAATAAGTTTCACCTCAGAGATCTGAAATCCTCTCAAGAAATGCCACAGGACCACACACTGAGAACTGATGTAGACACGTCTCAACAAATTAGCTCTTCTTCGGAGACACTCACGAAACCCATTTCCTTTCAATGTGGGGCTAGTTTTACATGTTTCAAGTAGAAATTGATAAACTAAATTTACTTCATCCTCCTTCCCTTCTTCCTCTTCCTCCTTCTCATCAAAATCAACAACAACATCATTATTTTTCATTTAGGCCATACAAAACTTAAGTATTTCCAAGCCCTGTCTTTGAGCAATAGATTATTAAAAGGTAAGAAACATCTTAGGTCAGATTACCTGGCACATTTACCCACGCTTCACATCATACTCAGAAATAAAAATTCACTGTCTTCAGGGCCCATGTCCTAAGGAGGCCCCAGGAAGGCACACCATGAAGGCAGAGAGAGCATGTTCTGTTTAGAGGCATTTTTATCCCTGAAAACTAGTTTCCATTGGACATTACACTGGCCAAGTTCATTGAGTCTGTGAGGCTATATAGCTGGCTCCTTGATTTCACAGGGTTTCCCAAATGCCTTGGGGCCACACATTTTTGTCTTCCCTCATAGGAAGAGAACAGGATGACTGTATAAATGATCCAAGCTGGGGTATATGTTAGAGTGAAAGGTACTATAATATTCTGAGACAGTAGGTGTGGAATGCAGGCACACCCTGCGATGACAGTGACTTTCTTTTAATGGGGCCGTGTCCCTAAATCAGCATTACTAAACTTACATGGCTGAGTCTAAAGAATAACTGAGGCAGAGAGAAATTTAATTATGGACTGTTGGCATCTGTGTCAGCAAGAACATAATACTGGTTTGCACAGCTTAATAACTGTCTTCCTTAAAATAACCAGTACTTGCTTTTGATTCATATGCTTTCCTAATGCAAACGCTTTTTGTTTTCTGATTGGAAATGAAAGGATACTGCCCACTCCAATGGGGTATTCTCTTCGATTTCTTCCCAGGCCTAAGAGTTACAAATTAATTTAACTTCGCAGACAGAGTTTCCTGGATTTCAAGCTAACTTACTGCTTGCTCACCTTCTGGCTTCTTAGCAGCCACATTGAGTTTTCTTTTAGGAAATTCAGCAGGTGCTATGTGTCTTCACACACAAGTGGATGCTACGTAGCATACATTACCTGAGGTGTTGGATTTTTTACAAATTGAAGGCAAGACCCTCCAACAGCAAAAAGATTATGACTTGTTTTGTTGTGATCCTTCCTGCATTGCAGTGTTCTCGGACTGTGCTGTGTGCTCCGAGTGAAACATTCCATGAAACTCCCCTAATTCTGTTTAGAGTGTCTTTCATTAAGACCTGCCTAATCACTGGAATCAAAATTTATTTAACACCAAACAGAAATCTCCATGTGGCCAAAAGCCAAGGAGCTCTGAACAGAGAGGGAAAAGGGAGCTATTTCCCAGGAGCTGTTATTCATCATCTATGATTCTGTTACTTTCCTTCCTCATTTACACCAATTCAGAACTAAACATGACATTCCTTGTCTGTACATACTACTACATCTGTTCATATTTCCTCTTTCTTTTTCCATGTGCTCGCGCATGCACACACGCACACATGCATACACACACATACTGCTAATTGTAGTTAGAGTTTGGAGGAAGAAAGGAGAGCATCTATTTTTATCACTGGCATATGGCCAAATCCCTTCTGTCTCACAGGCACATTTTGAGTCTGTCAGCAGCAGGCCTGAAGGAAGTGATTTTTTCATTTATAGATTTTTGTTTCTAAATTTTACAGCTGACAGTTGAATCCCAGAAAACAAATGTTGCTATTGTGATGTGTCAAAATTAATTTAGAGAACCCAGAAATCTTCATAATTTATACAAATGTGTAAAATTACATTTAAAACATTCCAGAAAAGTAGATTTTTTATTCTAACTCCCTTTTTTATATAAAGAATCAATAAAGGTATGCCTGTATATCATGACACAGTGTTTTTTTGTTTATGTTTTTTTATGTTCCAGGAATAAATTGAGGTAAAACAAGACCAGAGGAGGAAGGTGCACAGGCTCGCTCATTCATCTGTGACCTCTGCATTCACTGGGTATAGGTTTGGCTTCTACGTGCCTTCAGAGAAAGCCTCTGTGTAAGTCAGGGCGGACTGCCTGACCCTTCAGTCACCCCCTCGTCACATGTCTAGTAAATGCGGAGCTGACCATATGCCAACTTCAATAGGTTCTGGGGGAAAGACAAGCTCTCTCCTTTCTTTCTAAGAAATCTTCATTCCTACAGGTGGAGGACAATTTCAGGTATATTGTTTATGCTTGTGACCTTCAGAGAATGGGAATTAAGAGAAGATAGTATAATCAATATCTAACGTCAGTCAAGAAGGATGAAATAGAAAACCTAATGAGGTGGTGAGGGAGAGATCACTAGGGACATTAGAATTATAGCCATGCAAGAAAAATATACAGGTCCCCCAGTAGTTCAAGTACTTTCAACTTGGAACCCTGGACATTGTTGATGTCCCCCAAAATAGCACTGGAAAGTCTATTTGAAGACTTATTTTTTTTAATTCAAACACTAAACAGAAATTGTCTATTTATCCATGTAAGCCAGCTTATGTTTACTAACATATTAGATTGTTTCATCAATGTCATATGAAACACTGGTTATCTCATGCCAGTTAAAAGACCTGACCTACCATAACGAATTCCCACATGGCATGATTATCCATCGGCTTCTGCGCTGTGCCAGGCCCTGGTTACCAAAGGGCAAGCTAAGTTATCATCTGGGAGGAGCAAGGACACACTGTCACATGGAACTTGGTTAGCTTACGTGTGGTCAATTGTATGCGATAAAAGGTATCCTATCTTCTTTGGGTGTGCTTTTGTGACAACATAAATCAAGTTAAAACTATTGTTTTAAAGTTAATCTAAATGTAGTACCATCTCATATCTGATGGTACTATGTTTTGATCTTTAGTTGTTATGTGTCAGCATGGCCTTCTGGTTTTCAGTATCTAGAGTTTGTCTAGCAAACTTGAACTCTTAAACACTGGGACCATGAAGATGGATTTGGGGATGATTGTGGAATAAAACAATAAATGAGATCCTTGGTAGTGAGGCTGGTTAACAGATAAAGAAACTTAACAGTTTTAGAGGATTAGATGAATTGGTAATGACTAATAAAGTTCAAATACCAGAAGCCTTGAATTTATCTTCTTACGCCTATTTTCAAGCCAGGCGTCTAGCGGTATTTTATATAGCAAAAGAAATGATACTGATGGAAAGTGAAGGTGGAAATCATGTAACAGTGAGTTACTAGAGAAGAAGTAGTTTCAGGAGACTCTGACTTCTAAGAGATGTAAAAGGGAAATGCCTAAATTAGTACTATCGATAAATAGCATAAGTAACTACCAGTAGATAAATGAATACTTAGAGATCTAGAATCAAAATCAGGTAATTCATTATCAGAGAAATAATCTTGACAGGAGAATCAAATTCTTTTTAAAAAAATATATTTTATTGATTTTTTACAGAGAGGAAGGGAGAAGGATAGAGAGTTAGAAACATCAATGAGAGAGAAACATCGATCAGCTGCCTCCTGCACACTCCCTAGTGGGGATGTGCCCGCAACCAAGGTACATGCCCTTGACGGGAATCGAACCTGGGACCTTTCAGTCCGCAGGTTGATGCTCTATCCACTGAGCCAAACCAGTTAGGGCAAGAATCAAATTCTTTAAGACTGGAATTTCTAGAATGCCAAAGTAATTATAATAGCTACCGAGGACTTAATTCCAGGCATTGTACTTGGCCTATTAAATTAAGATTGCATAACCATCCTATAAAATGTATACTATTATCTATATTTTACAAGATAAAGACTTAGATTAAACTACTTGCCCTAAATTGCATTAGTAGCAAGTTTTAAAACTAAGATTTGTACTGAGTCTGGTGTGAGACTCCATGATTTTAACAACCTCTACTAATAGTTCAAATTGCGAATTTTAAATATTCATTAATTGATCAAGAATGACTTAATGTGAACTGATTTCATGAATTATAACAGTCCAACTGCTGACCCCTTCATGCCATCTGGAGTAAATCTATGTAACATATAGGAAACGTGGGCTTCACAAAACCATCTTATCCAACTTAGATCCATGAAAAGCTAAAATACCTACTTTATAGCATAATATAATAGTTTTCTTGCCCGACCGGCGTGGCTCAGTGGTTGAGTGTCAACCTATGAACCAGCAGGTCACAGTTCCATTCCCGGTCAGGACACATGCCCGGGTTGCAGGCTCGATCCTCAGTGTGGGGCATGCAGGAGGCAGCCGATCAATGATTCTCTTTCATCACTGATGTTTCTATTTCTCTCTCTCTCTCTTCTTTCCTCTCTAAAATCAATAAAAATGTATTAAAAGAAACTAGCCTCCAAAAAGAAAGTGGGCAATGGGAAAATCCTTCAGTGCAGTAAAAACATTAAGTATGGTACATAAAACAAGTTAATATGTTAATCTTATTTGCTCTTCACTTTGTTGTTTCTGTTTATCCATATGCATGTTTATGGTATCCATTGCTCAAAAACCTTTAAGAATTTGCAACCGTTAATAAAATGAACAGAATTAAATCTAGTTGATTGGGACTGGATTCAAGGCTTTTCACAGTGTAGGTTCAACCTTTCCTTCGAGACTTATCATCCGCTGCCATCTTTCCATAAATGTTTCTCCCCTGATGATCTAGAAACGTAAACATCTCTATAAAGACTTTCCAAATTTTCCACCTCAAATTTACTTATTTCTTGTCTGTGTTGATTTGGAACTAAATATGTTTTCCTGAATTTACCCTCTCCTGTCTTATATAATCATATAGCTATACAAATTAGCTAGCTGGCATGATGGTAAACTTAAAAACAAAGTATGCATCATTTTTGTTGTCCCCTACAGATCATTATTCTGTAGAAACTGTAAAAACAAATGATAACAAAATAGATTTAATTTTGCAATATAAGCAATATTTAGTCAAACCAAAAATCTTAACGCACCTATTGAATTAGTAGTCATTCTTAGTGATGACCAAAATAATGAAACTATTTTTAAGCTAAAAAACATAATTTTTCTATTTAAATAATATAATTTTGGGAATGGTTTTTGTTAAAACTTATTTCAATAAAAATATTATGGAGAAAAAATATTTGAAATATACTTTAGCCCAATTTATTCCATCAAAACCAATGACTCTAATTACACAGATATTTAGTTCATGGCTACCCAGGGCCCAGGGTCATCTAATTGTATTTAAGTGGATGAATAATATATTGAATTACAAATTGTTCAATTCAATTAGGCTATTATGAAAACTGAAATATGAGTATGGGCCAGTTATTTTATTCAACCTCGTGTCCATAGCAGATTTATATTTCAGCAATCCAATGTACTACTTGGCACTCAGGAGTAATGAGAGCTGAGTGAAGTGGACTTGACAGTCTCAATGGCCACTTCAGCCCCTTATACACTCATACAGTCTCCACTGCATACAATAAGATATTTTAAAGCATCTCAGCTCTTAGTGTGTTGTTATCAATATTTCAAAAAAGTTCTTTGTGCTTTAATACTAACTTAATGTGCTAAAAATGTACAATTCCGCAGAAGCAAAAGTCTAACTTCTATCTTAAAACATTAATCAAAAAACTGAGTTCATTACCAATTTTCCTACCATTGAATGAAAAAAAAAATATTCACTGAATCTGGAAAATATTAGGTTATGAAAAAATCTCCTTTAAAACTTTGCAATTTACTTTGTACACAATGCACCACTACCCCAATCCCAATCTCAGTGGAAATTTCACTACTCAGCTTCCATTGAGCCTGAACTCCATCCCCTCATTCTTAGATCACATCTAATATGTTTCCAAGACCTGCCCTCAAATCTCACCACCCATCTTCATTTCTGAATCCCTTGTGATATCACTTTAGCAGCAGCTTTTGGTCAAGTCTTTGAAGGATTACTGCCACACGTTCTACCATATCTTCCTTTATTCCACTTATCTTCTTTACATGTGTTACTTGTAACTCGTCCTCCTTCAACCCTTCCTTTGCCCTATGATCATGTTAAACAGAATGTGTGCAGTTAAGTTACTCAGAAAAGTCTTTATTTCTCTTTCCTCTATGGTTTTCTCATAAATGCTCTTTTATTCCTGATGTATATACATCTCTTGGCCTAGCTACCACTTGTTCTCCAAGACTGACACACTGGTGTTTTTATCTTATGTGTCATAATGGCATTGTGTGCGTTAGTCTTTCATAGCACAGTCCGTGCTGCTTTGTCTATGTCCCCCTCTAGACAATAGCTGTCTAAGGGCAGTCTTCCAACTTTGTCTTCCTAGCAATCAGCATCATGCCAAGTATATAAGATCCACTTAAAAGTTTTTGAATAAAGTATTTATTTATTCAGTGAATAAACCAAAATTGCTGTTGAAAGACAGCATTTCAAAACAGCTATTTGATTTTTAAAATCTTAATTCAATAGATCTCTATTACTGTGTAATATTAGACACCTGCTGTATAAAAGTGGCAACTTGAAATGTATGTCATATAACTTTGAATAAGTACAATAACATATATATCATTTAGAAGTAGATAACTGTCTATATACACATACATACAATTTGAATACTCTCTATATGAACTGTGGTAAAAATCAAGTGTTGTATATGCGACTTCTAATTAGCATTTATATGTCAAACTAAAGCAATATAGTCAACTTCCTCACTCAACATGGTACTTAAATGACCATGGAAGAATACATATTTTAAAGAGTGGTAACCATTCAGGTTCCACTTTAATGCTCCTAAATCATGTTAATAATATGACAGGTTTCTGTTTTAATGGACTCTATCATAATGGATTAAGTAAGTGTTAGAATAAAGAATGGGCAATATATGTATGTAATTTATCACTCCCTCAAATTGATACTTCCTTAAATTGGAAATTGGAAATTGATTCAGAAAAAAATAATCATGATCTTAAAAATGAGAGAACCATAAGTGGCAAGTAAGAGGAGCTGGGTGGAATCATTCAGTCACTCATTCTCTTACTCATTTTTGTACTTGTGGCTCTGTATATTTGACCTCTAAATCAACTTGCAAACTTAAGAATAAATGGACAAACATGCGTCCCTTCAGCAGCCCCTTTATGTGACCAATAGAAATGAGACAACCTTATTCAAGTATGACAGTAACATGTGTGTGTGGGTGTGAATGTGGTGTGTGTGTATTTATTACCTTTGCTCATAACTCCTTTTTGAAGTTAATATTATTCAAATAGAACTTGGAGAAAAGTTCTCATTAAATGTAATGAATTCAAAAATTTTCAGTTTCCTCTCAGGTAAGAAAAAAACAGACACCTCCAAAGTATACCAACATATTCTTGATTTAGCCAAATTAACAACATGAAATTTGGCTTTACATAAACCTCCATGGATTACAATGCAAACCTGCATTGATTTACAAAGTGAACAAATAAAGGTAAATGGTGATTTAATGATAATATCTCCATGCCTTTCAAAACTTTCCATTTCAGATTTAATATTTAATTAGTCCAACTATATGCCTTCATACCACAGGGAAATAACCTCTCAGTCATATTAAGATAGTCAAACATATTCTTGCCAATTTTCTATGTAGTGTACCTAAGCCTCCCATGTGATAGATTTAACAGATGCATTATTCAGGATATGTGAGTATAAATATTTAAAATTTGTACGTATATAATGGATACCTAAACAAATGCATGTATATTTTTGGAATAAATGCTAAATTTGCATCTTTCACTGCCTAGCAGATGGGAGGTAACAGTGTTGCTGATGGCCACTGACACATTTAAGTCAGTATTTCTGTGAATAATGGGGGAAAGATCACACAAAAGAATTTGAAGAGGTTTTAGATATGCCCTTATTAAAGAACCTGCGACTTTCATCAAATTGCCAGTTCACTTTTTAATATAAATCTTTATTGTTGAAAGTATTACATGTCCCTTTTTATTCTCCCATTGCCCTTTGCTCCCTCCCTGCAAGCCTTCACCACCATATTGTCTGTATCTATGGGCTATGCATATATGCATATGAGTTCATTGGTTGATCTCTTCCTCCCACCACTCTCCCCTGCCTCCCTGTTTGCTTTTGGGATGACAGGAGTGTGACCTTCCACACAGCTGAAGGATCTGTGATAACTACACACAGAGAGCAGAGACAAGGGCCAACATCAATACTTAGATAGAAGTCTATCATGGTTTCTCAAGTATGTGCCTTCCTGGTGATTCTCACAAGTCTAACTAAACCTTACAAGTGAGACTAAATGAGAAAGTAGTATTACATAGGTATTTAATAGTAGTAGTAATCGGAAGAGACAAGGTCCTAGAGAATAGCCAATCCAATCTCTGATTATTTTGGAGACGGGAATGAGCCTAGAGTTTTAGAGAGTTGCCAGAGAACAGAAAAAGAGATAAGAAGAGAGGAACAATTTTTCTCATCATAATATCAATCACTCTTCAGTGTAATTATGTATATGTCCATGCCACCCAGGACTCTAATAAGCCAGGTTCCATGTCAGTCTTAGTCATTATATATCCGTAGTACTTAGCACAATGCTTCTCAAAAACAAGTGGATGAATGGGTGAGTAAATACATGTTTAATGGTAACTTGGGGAAGATTCTTAACCTCATTAAGCATCACCTTCATGTTTAAAAAATGTTACTAGAGAAAAAATTTTAAAAATACATAAAAATGCTTAGCAATGGGCTTTGCTCAAAGAAACACTCATATATTTATGGAATGACTGAATGAATGAATGTAGCCAAATATAAGGAAAATATCTGTTTCTCTGGAAACTTCAGCTACAAGACATAGACAAATAGGAAAAGCTTTTGGCATACCTTCATCTAATGGATCAAAGAAGAAGTGAAAGAGAAAATATAAAACAAAACCCCAATACACAATAAGGAACTTAAAACAAATATATAAACAATTTGTTAAAGGAAAAATGGTTGTTTAGTCTACGCTAGAGTATAATCCTAGAGAGAATAAAGAACACTATAAGCCCAGTCAGCAGGGCTCAGTGGTTGAGCGTAGACCTATGAACCAGGAGGTCATGGTCTGATTCCCAATCAGACCACATGCCCGTGTTGTGGGCTCCATCCCACGTGCCGGGTGTGCAGGATTCTCTCATCATTGATGTTTCCATCTCCACTCCCTCTCCCTTCCTCTCTGAATTCATTAAGAATATATTTTTAAAAAAAGAGAGAGAGTACTGCAGTACCTGATAAAATCCTGACTTCGGCTTCATTTCCTGTCCTCGAGCTGGCTGGATTGCGGGCTGAGCACCGGTAGATCCCCGTGTCCCCAGGCTGAAGTCTGCTGATCTGCAGTGCGCCAGAGGGCAAGACCACCACCCGGGAGTCGCCCAGGCCCGGAGCCAGGTCCTGCTGGTTTTTCTGCCAGTGGATCGTGGGCATGGGCTCCCCAATGACTTCACACTTGAGTAACACCGTGTCTCCCATGAAGGCCGTGACAGACTCTGTCTGGGAGAGAAACCTCAGCGGTCCTGTGGGAAAAACCAAGAAGGAAGGGTACAGCTTTCAGAGGAGATGTGACAGTCACCAATAGAAATAATCGCATTTGTATTGTGTATAGAAAACTGTATTTTACAAAGTATTTTCTCATATTTCATCTCATTTGCTTTCTCATTTTACCACAGGATGTGCCTGGCACTACAACAGTTTCTGGGGCTAAAATCCGATAATGATGCGGCCATTAATCTCTAGAAGTTCACTGTTCTGCTGTTATGGGTTAATAAAAGAGCCTTGTGAAATAAACAGAGCAGACAAGATCATCCTCATTGTATACATTAGGAAATGGAGGCGCAGAAAAGTGAAATTCCATAAATAAATTCCCAGTGGTTACGTGGTAATACTGCAAATGAGACTTGCTTCTTTTTGATCCGGGTCCTGTGCTCATTCCATCATCCCACTTTGAACAAAGAACTCTTAAATATGGGATTATGATGAACTGGCCACATGGCATAACCTAGGGCAGCTTCAAGAAAAAAAATGGGCGATATTAACCACAGATTATAGTAACAGAGAACAAACTGTGATGGGCTAATGGCTTAAGGCAAATACGCATCCGTATTTGTCAGTTAGGGTTGTGGTGTAGAGAAAAAATGCTAAAGCTGGGGGGGTCAATGGGGAAAAACGGGGAACATATGTAATAATTTTTACAATAAAGAATTTAAAAAAAGAAAATGTAGTGGAAAGTGGAAAAAAATAAAAAAATAAACCAATCAACCGTCAGTCCCTGAGCACAAGCATTGCTAGAGAAGCCTCCTTGGTCATCGTGATGTTATAATGTGAAAGGGTAAATGATGCTGTAATCCTGCCCTCTGAAACCCCTTTTTTCAACAGATGGATAATTGTGACCCTAAAGCTTTGACCATAAGAACTATTTTTATAATTGCAAATAAACATTATTATATAGACTGTGCCATTACTGATAGATGAACTTTATTTTTAGAGTAACCTCAATTAAGTAATGCTAATTCATTGACTCATGTGCTAATCTTCACAATTATATTACAATATTTCTATTTTCATTTTAATCTTACTCAAAATTTTTTCATTGTATGTGCATTTCAGATAAAGTTTTATTCATATATCAATTTGGGGTTCACATTCAGTTTTGCTGATCATATTTTATGTAATTTTTATTTTATAGACTTATTTTAACTAACTCAAAATTTGCTAGGTTCAGGTTTAAATTTTATTTAGTCAATGTTTAGTCTATAATAAATTCCATTATATTCTATTTTAAATACTGTTGGTTTTATTTGGGATTTATTGATTTTCACAAACCTAACTTTCCCTACAATATGATGAATATTTTGCTGGAGTGAAAAGGGCAAAGGCAAAATGGTCTAGGGCAGTGATGGCGAACCTTTTGAGCATGGCGTGTCAGCATTTTGAAAACCCCTAACTTAACTCTGGTGCCGTGTCACATATAGAAATTTTTTGATATTTGCAACCATAGTAAAACAAAGACTCATGTTTTGACATTTATTTTATATATTTAAATGCCACTTAACAAAGAAAAATCAACCAAAAAATGAGTTTGCGTGTCACCTCTGACACGCATGTCATAGGTTCGCCATCACTGGTCTAGGTCAAGACATCATAATTTCATGTGGTCTCCATCCCTAACATATAATCTTGTAACTAAGGAAATGTAGTTGGGAATAATGTACTTATATATACAAGTTACATATTTTATACAACATCGGTAAGTTATGAAAATTTCTGAATACTTTTGCATATTCAGATGTATGGTCCTATATAAGTTATGCATGTTAGATAAAACTCTAAATATCTATTTTACATCTGAATGCTGGTGGCATTCAAAATGTTTATTTGCAAATTTCTAGAAATAGAATAAAACATAAAATGAAAGGGTAATTCAAAATGATACTCAACAATTGGTTCCTTTCTGTAAACTTCTCCTAGCTAAAGGAATCATACACGACACAAAATTGTGTATTAATATAATTAAACTTAATGATATTGATTATAAACTTAATTATAAACTTAATCAGATACTATTCTACATACTTATTCAATATTCATTCTATGCTGATTTCAGACCTTAATAAACAGGGGTCAGAAATGCCTATTTAAAATTTATCAATGTAATGTGTGAAAACTTCAAATAATTGATTATTTAACAGAGTGAGAAATTATGATTCTGTACCTTTTTCTTTTTGTCTGTATAAAGGAAACCCTGCACATCAAAAAGCAATTCTAAGTTTATGAGGCTCTATATGGCTAGAATTAATGCTCCCAATATTGTGCTGAATTGTAGCATTCACATCTCCCAATGTTGTACAAACCAGCAATAGTATTAAAAGGAGAAGAAGTTATAGGCTATCAAGTTAGTACTATATTTTCAAGGCATGAGTATGAGCACCCGGTAATGAACACTAAACTCACTGTAACTCATAAGAATGAAACGCAGTGTCGTCAGAAGAGTCATTTAATGCTCTAATGCAATGCGAACAATTCCTGTGCTTTATCCATAAGTAGATAAAGGTATAATTTTAACTAGATCCTCATGAAAAATAGTTACCTGCTCAACAAGAGCCTGCCTGTGTATGAGAATAGCCGGGTTCAGGCTCATTAGATCTCATCTGAACCCCTGTGATCACAGCACAAATGGTCTTCCTATCTCTACTCTTTTCTTACCCTAATCCATTCAAACAACGTCAAAAAATCAGTGTTCCTACATCACCCAAGTTATTGTTTCACTCAGGAAATTCTGATGCTCCAAAACATTTTTAGTATTGTCTTATACCCTTAATTCTGGTACCCAAGAATCTAGCACAATGTACCATCTTGGCTCATCTCTATAACTCTTGCAAAATAATTCTCCAACCTAGTGGACCATCCTATGCCCTAAACATGACTTCCCCTTGACTTAATTCTCATGATACTTCCTCCAAAGAGGTATACCCTCTCTCCTAATATATCTACCTATCAAAACTGTAGTCATTCTTGAGATACTGAGTCAAAAAATGACCATTTCCCTAGGCTTGCTACTAGAGATCATCTCTCAACCCTTTGAATGTCTATGTCACTCACAGATAGCATGACAGAGTTGAGTGTATAAATAAAAGTCCAATAACTATTTATATGTTTATATGTGTGTATTTTTTGGTATTTTATGTACACAGAGTATATCAAATATCTACTAAAAGAAAGAAATACTTCAATATTTACCGAGGTTCGATGTGACTCTAAATATTTAAATCGAGCATTGCAGACATGCAAATGTTGATAATTATGTTTGAATACGTCTCCTCGCTCTCCAGCATATTTTGTGGCGTTTGGGGATGCACATGCCTAGGTGCCAGATTACTTGGGGTCACTTCCCCGCTTTACCATTTAACCAGCTGGGTGACTATGCTCAAGGCCTCGGTGTTATCTTTTCCTCTAGTCTAAATCATTTAGCAACAGCCTCATGTAATCCCCACAACAGCTCTTTCAGTTACTGCCTTCACATCACAGATGGGACTCCAATGGGAGCAAAACTGATCCAAAGGTTTACATTCTGCATGAATGTTTAAGGAAGTAAGCTTCGGGACTGAATTATTACACTTCCTGAAACACCTTATTTCCCCAACCTAAGAGAGGATATCTCAAGAGGAATTTCTTTTATATATCAGTACCTCCCCACTCCTGCTCCAAGTATATCAGCACAGCACTGGGTAAAAACGGTTATTTAATAAGTACTTTATCTCTAGATTGTCTTATAGGCAAGCTTCAGCCTGTAGTACTGTACTATTAAAAAATAGCACACAAACATGTTTTTAGTGCTTTCATGGAGGTCTTTATATTATTCATTTCAGAGAGGAAGGGAGAGGAAGAGAGAAATAGAAACACCAATGATGAGAGAATCATTGATGAGTTGCCTCCTGGACAACCCCCACTGGGGTTCGAGCCTGTAACCTGGGAATGTGCCCTGACCATGAATCCATGAATCAAACCATGATCTCCTGGTTCATAGGTGAATGCTCAACCACTTAGCAACACCAGCCAGGCATGGAAGTCTTTCACTGTTGACCTTGTCAAAGGCTGTTTTTAAGAATGACTTGTATTCAAGGTCTCTGCCCTCACACTAGCCTGGCCCAGGATGCTATGCCTGCTTCAGATTTGGAAATACCTGGACTTGCTGGAAGCATCCCATGTAAACCAGCTTACAGTTTACACACTATCTGCACAGCCAGGGATTAATGAGGATCAGGATCAGTTCAGGAGCCATTCACATCAAAGAGCATGCGGTTTTACATATGGGAAAGTCAGACACACATTGCAGCTCCGTTTATCCCCTGTCCTAGAAATGATAAACACAAGATACTTGTAATTCAAATTTTATAAGTGACTAATAGTCAGTCAAAGTCTAAGCTTCAGCCTCAGGTTTTATTGATGCCAACTCTCCCGATTATAGTTGTATAGTAAGCATTAGGCGCTCTGAGAAGGCGATATATAGCCATAATGAGCGTGTCATAAAGAAATGGGTCTCACCCTGTTTATTTTGATTTCTGTAAGAGATCCTTCAGTTATTCTCCAGTACTGATTTGAACTCTAAACGGATTCATATATTAGTGTCTATTTATATATGTTATTTTTGTTAAATGTTGCTCAAGGCTTGTTAAACAGCTATAAGCACAATTATTTTTCTAGAACATTTACTAGGAGAGAGAATATTTTATTTTCAGCTCTTCAATAACAAAGTGCTTGAATACCTGGGATTTAATAGTGCCAACACAGTATTGAAACCCTCCCTTCCTCGGAGACACGTCCACAGACATAGACAGAACCAATTTTTCCTATATATCTCCTTTGTTGCACTTATTTCAATTGTAATCAATTAACTAGAAAATTAATTTGCTAGCCATCATCCCAGCTAATCTATAAATTTCACAAAAACAGGGCTGGGTCTATTTTATTCTGTACTGTGAATTATATATATGGCACATAATTCTCCATCAAGTACATGTTGGGTGAAAAAATGTATTACTGGTAAATTAACTAGTTTAGGAAAATATCCCAGACCCTAAACAATGGGGGTTCTAGGAAAGATAGCCACAGGTAGGGAGGAAGAAAGAGAGGGAGAAAACAGGGATTTCTTCATGAAAAGTAAAGCAAACAGCTGAGGCTACATAAATGGCAACCCATCAAGCCTTTCATTTGAAAAGCAATGGCATGGAGAGGAAACCTATGCCTAATGCATCCATGACAATTTTATCTACGCCCATAAATTTAAACTGTGGACCAGGGATGTACATGCAGAATGAGATTTCCCCATCCTCCCTTCAAATCACTGTCCCCAGGAACAAAGTTATCAGCGTCTCAGAGGCAGCCCCCCCCGCCCCCCCCAATCTGGGACAGCCTGGGGACAGGCCGCAGCCATCCATTGGGTTCTGGCCAATGCGTATTTCCTCAGGAGCAAGGGACAACCACACTGTTGGCTGTCCCTAGGGCAGTGGAAATGTTAATGACAAAAGCAGCCAACATTTTTCATTTGGGATTTTCCTTTGTGATGCTAAACAAATGGGGCAAAAAATCACCATGGCAATGAATGAAAGCTGCTAAGTCTGCAAGGACAGCCAATGTGTTAGAATTAAAATCATGAGAACAATAGTCTCCCTCCACCCATGCACCCATGTACCACACGGACTAGGAGAAATCTTCCCATCGGATCCTGATGGTGGGAAAGTTTGACTATCCTCAACATGCACTCTGCTCTCTGAGTCACTTAATTCGAAACTATTTTGCTTTTTAAGCAGAAGTGGAAGTAAAGCATTTCACAGCCCAGGTTTACGCCAAGACTCTCCGCCTCCAGGGAGACCTCTCCTCCACCCACACACTCAAATGGGGGCCTATCCCTTCATTGAAATTCTAATCTGGAAATGGCACATTCTTCTGCTTTGCCCTCTAGCCTCTTTGCCAGACTATCAGGATCCTCATCTCCTCCTATGGAAGGTCTAATTATTAAGGAATTAAAATTCATTTAATAAAAGGAGACTTATCAATTGGGGGACAGGCTCTGGGGTTGGAAACACGCCTGGCTTCTACACATTCAGCAACTGGTGAGATTTTACAGCAACTGCCCCAGGGGAGCTGCTGTTAATGCCTTGTTTGCTCCAAATGAAAGCCTGAGAGCTGTGTCCCTTCCAAGTCAGACCTTGTTTACCCACCTCCCATTTTCAATTCTCAAATTAGCCCCAGGAAAGAGAATAGAGCTAATCAAAGAGAAGTTCTCTAGATCTGGTGCCTCTTCGTAGCCAGAAGACCAATAAAGGATTCTGGGAATTCATTATAAGCACATTTCTGTCTCTATGTCCCTCTGAGAGTTACCATTTCCATTCTCTATTATTGAAAGGTTTTGTTTGAATTTTAGCTTTTTAATTTTCATGGGAAAATCACAGACTCCTAGGTGGTTGGCTGAAGAGCAGTGGCTCAGAAGTGGTGAGGCAAAACACATCTAGTACGTGTGCCTGGGGGTGGGGGGGTAGCCACACTGGTCCAGTGTGTGAGCTTGGAAGAACCATCATATGGCCAATTAATTGAACATCAAAAGGATGTCATAGAAGAAGTGTGGCAGGAGGAGGAAAAGTGCACATTACACAGTCCGTCTGTCTAACTCTGCAAGATTAGGGGCACTAGGAACACACAATGAACTCCTCTCATAAGCAAAAACAAACAAAAAAAATGTCAGGAAGATATGTCATCAGCTGAGTCTTACTTAGAGTCGTCTTTGGGGTTTGTCCAATCTAAATGCTATAACGAACTGGTACTCTCCCAGATTCTTGAAGACTGATTATACCTATGACTTGGAACCAAGTGATCATTTTGGGACCCCCATAATCTCTGGGTGACCAAGAGCCAGTTTAAATGCTGGTCTGTCACAACCTCACCAAGTAGCCTCGCTAGATTTTTGGTCTTCAAGTCCATGGAGTAATTCAAGATTCTCCAAATCATCCTTTTTGATAATAGCCTCCGGGCCTCTGGTAGCCTACATGGTGGGGAAGCACTGAGCAATCTCTACAACTGCTTTTTTCTACCACCTGAGAGAGCCTGGGAGTTCTCTAATTTGATCAGACGACCTGTGTGCTTTGACGACACAAGTTCTACAGCTCCATGAGGGCAGCGTGCGCATGGCATCGTAGGGAATTCACATCCAGCATGTTTCCTGAATGAATCATGTCAAAGACCCACTAACAGGGAAGCCCATATCCCGGACACTTAGCAGGAGATTATCCTATTGGTTTCAACGGTCATTAAAACAAGAATCTATTGGGTTAAGATTGTTTCAAACCTTTAATTTAGCATATTATCCAAAAGGTTACATTATATTCTACCTGTCAATGTTTAAACTAAGTGCCAGCTTTTCTTATTACCCAGTAACACTGAATGAATACAGACAGAGGTTGGCAAATGTAGGTTTACAGTTGGGAGGATAAGACACGTGTTTATTCTTCTATTATTTGTTAATTATTGTATCATGTATGCGTATTGCAACTGTAAACCTACTTTTACCCAGCCTATATTGGGCACTGTGTAAGGCAGAGTATAGATGGATGAAGTCTAGCCTTTGCATTGCAGTAAAGGGCACTACTGAAGTTCTCTCGCAACATTTTTTACTCTCAGTTTGTTCCAAGGACCAACATCCTCTAAAAATGAATGACTTTTTTTCTGTAGTAAATATGCACTGAGTCCTATATTTAGAATTGGTAGACAGAGACCAAAGGAAGGAGAAACCTAAATGGAATACAGTTTCAATAGAAGGAGGCAGCAGAGAGAGTAGTGTCAGCTGAAAACCTGTATTTCAGTATATAACTGATTAAACTCAATTTGATAATAGCCAAGAGCCACATCAAATATAGCAAAAGAATTCTGTTTTTTTCCTCTCAGAATTTTAGTTTCTATTTCCTCCCCCATGAAATCAATCTGTAATATGAGAATCAAGAAATCCCAGCAGAAATAATATCTTTGATTAAAGACTTCTGGTGAATCTATTTAATTTTAATTTGGATTTGGAAGTTCCTACTGGGAGAAAATTGAAGCTAATAAAACACATTTGCATGCTATGCACTCGCACAATAAAAACGAAACACCAAAATATTTCTGCTTAACTGTTGAACTTGTGTGATTTTTGTATTCTCTTTTTATTTTATTTTTTTTAATATTTTATTGACTTTTTACAGAGAGAAAGGGAGAGGGATAGAGAGTTAGAAACATTGATGAGAGAGAAACATCGGTGAGCTGTCTCCTGCACACCCTCTACTGGGGATGTGCCTGCAACCAAGGTAAATGCCCTTGACCGGAATCAAACCCGAGAACTTTCAATCCACAGGCCAATGCCCCATCCACTGAGCCAAACCAACCAGGGCATGTATTCTCTCTTTTTAGATAAATCTTGATAAAATCAAAACTTTTTAAAGAATTATGAAAATATGGGTTAGCTTGACCCAGAGTAAGCAAATATACCTGACATAATGAGGTATGTATGAGGAAAAACATTGTTTGGCCTCGAAGATCATAGTTTGGTAAGGGTTTCACACTCACCTGGCTCAATGTCCACCACAAGAGTCTGAACTAATCATTTATTCCAACTGATGTTTTTGTGTACTTGGTCCCTAGGCATTATTTTGCTGTAGAAGAATGTCAGTAAATTGGAGAAGAGTAAAGCATCCTTCATGAACATTCTTTAGTTGCGGGATCCTTCTCCTGGCCCAATTGTATTGTCTGATACTTGAACTAAGGAGGAAGAAGGAAAAGGACATGCCTGGGCAGTCAGAGATAAAACTCCCCGTGGTGCTAAGGGAGCCAGGTGTGTGTTACAGGTGTACGTAGTTCGAAGTGAAATATTCCTTTAGAGTAGCTTTAAGCCTCAATATCAGAGTTCTTATACACTTTTTATAAAAGCACAGACAAAACGACTTCCAAGTTTATGATCTTATGACCTATGAATGTAAAAAGAAGTCTTAAAGTATGGAGAAGTAGTTCTTAAGAAGAAGCATGGCTCCATCGCTAGAATATAAGCTTTGAAGAGCAGTGTTTGACTATAGTTGTGCATATATAACTCTACATACACACATATACCTACATACATATACAAATACACATACCTCTCTTTCCAGTGAATTTATGTATGCATAACACACATCTACCTCACATATATCTTTGCAGAGATATATAGTTAACTATTGAATTTGGGCAAAGCAATCATATTATCATAGTGCATTGTTCTTTGTTGCTAAAGAGTCATTTTATCTTAAATAACTCAAATAATTAACAGGAGATTTTCACCGGTATTATATATATATATGTGGTTTCCCTTTATAAAACATAACACCTTTCCTACACGTCCTTTCCACTATACTTTTCAAGTTACCAGAGAATTTAGATCTAAAAAAATAAGCTGATTCCAGTTCCATCATTTAGAGAAATGGTTAATAGTCTTATAAATCATAAGCTTGTCCAGAATACAGAACTTTAATATGATTCAGACTCATCAGACAAGATGCCTTATTATTCACACCAAGCTGAACTGCTAATTTTCAGAGACAAATGCACCTGTGGAGAAAGAAATCATATCTTTAAATTGCATTATCCGCTGACAAGACCACATACTGTTTGTCCTGGTTCTTAATACAGAAACCAGAGGGTGTAAATCCCTTCATCTTTCTGTCAGCACTTCCGGCCAGGGTGTTAATGGCCTACAGCCAGGAAGTTGTATAGGCTTCCAGCCAATCAGCAAGGAGACCATTTAATGGGCTTTTCAAACAGGAAGCACAATTCAGGGAGGTGGGGGAGCTCAGTGCTAATGCATTTAGATGGAAACATCTTTTAAATCTCCAATTAAAACAAGGGACAAGCAATCTTAATCCTTTGTGACATAGAGTGGGGAGAAGAGACTCACTTCATTTATTAAGGGAAAGGCTAATTTTACTGATGGCAACTACATTATCAGCATCTCAGTAGATTTCTTTTCAGAGACTAAACCCAGTCTGCCCCTGCCAAGATGAAAGTACTCTGAGTTTCTCCAGAGAGAAGCATTAGACAGGTCTCCTGCTTGTTAAAACCAACACATCCAAGGGAAGACGGTTTTGTCTGGTACACAGGCTGTGAACTGTCTAATTCGGAGACAAATTGACCACATTAATGACGACCAGTAACAGTTGGCTAAGCTAGACCGTGAGGCTGTGGAAATTCACCTTTTGAAATGCTTTGGGGAAAAGGGTGTCATAAAATTGAGATAAACTACTGTTTTAAATATCTTGGAAAAGATATTATTTGGTATCCTCAAGGGTTGGATTATTAGAGCAATAAAGATTATATAAATTGTAAGCAATTTATTCAAACATGTTAATGAATGGGTGGGGAAGTGATCATTGTGGACAAGATCTAAAAATAGAAGTTTATGCAATTGTGTCTTTAAGTCTTAATTGCATAGTATTAAAACTCTGAACATCCTTTCTTTGCCTTTTGCTTGTATTAACTCTTTGCAGCTAAAATGACACATATAGAAAAAACATAATATTAAGTATTAAGCAGCACAAAAGGTAGAAAATAACATGCTTGACTCTCCATTTCTACAAAGATAGACTAATGCTAGCTTTAAAAAAGAAGCCACGGAGACATTTTTCTAAAACGTTAGGAGAAGAGATGGTAAAAGCCTAGATGGATGAACCTGCTGAATTAGGCCGACAAGTTGCAGAGTGAGAGCAGGATTTAGATAAAAGCACAAGTAATCTACAACGTCTTAATTGGAGATAAAATTTAGACTCAGTGTTGCAACACCTGCTAGGAGCTCCTGTCTGATTCAAAATCTTGCTGTTCTTTCATTTAATCTGGGCAGATCTCACACACTTACCATGGCCACTCTGTTTCTATCTAGGCCTGCTCAGATTGCACTAGAATAATGGTATTAGGACACCAGAACATTTGGAAGCAAAAAGTCTGTGGCACGGGTCAGCAAACTATAAATCTGTGGGCTAAATTTGGCCTATCATCTGTTTTTGTAGGTCCCGCAAGCTAAGAACAGTTGAACAAAATAAAGACATATATATATATATATATATATATATATATATATATATATATATATAATGAAATGTGAAAATTATATGCAACTCAAATAGCAGTATCCATAAAACAAAGTTTAATTGGGACATAGACACACCTCTTTGTTTACTGATTGTCTATGGCTGTTTCCAAGCTACCAGGACAGTTGCATAGTTGTGGCAGAGACTATATGGATTGCAAATGTGGAAATATTTACTATCTGGTCCTTTAGAGAAGTTTGGTTCCTTGTCTATGGTAGAGTTGACTCAGGAGTTCTAGATTAACCTGTCCATTTCATGTACATTTCAGTCAATGTGGTTGGAAGAATCACGTACCTACCTGGCATACCTGAGCTCTATGATCTATTGCACAAAAATAATCACTTTGTACCTTAACGTTTCATGTAGGCAGGGCCCCAGAGGGTGCTTGCTCACTTCAAATGGAACTTTTATGAAAAGAAGTAAAAGGAAAAGAAGCAAAGGTTTATGAGACAGTTTTCTTCTACTTTCTTTTAGGTCCAATTTGATTTCTACAGCAACTTAGATAGTAACAAGTGATAGAGTATTTGTTAGAGCAAAAATTGTGGAATCCCCAGAACCTAGTATTAGAGAACCTTAAGCAAAGGAGACCTTTCAGTACCCTTATCTCCAAATTGCAATCAATGCAATTTTTCAGGTTTTCTTCCCAAGCCTTCTGTTTGAAATAAATTCAAGGTAGTGTTATAAAGTGATGACTTTACTAGTATGTCCGGGTGTGTGTTATAGCTATGAGAGATTTTTTGTTTTGTTTTGTTTGTTTTTCTTATTATTCTTACTAATATTCCCATGGATCAAATAATTTTAAGACCAATTCCTTTTGAAGTCCTTTTAGGTGCTCCAGAACATTAATTTACTTATTCAACGTTTATTGAGCACCTAATATGTGCCAGAAACTTCTCCATTAAGAAAAAAGGTAATAAATGAAAGACATAAAACACCCTACCCTAGTAAAATCTATATACTTTTAAGAGAAATCCGACATTAAACAAATAAATCAGTAAAAATAAAGTCTGAGCGAGGGGACTGAATATCCTGGGGGGAAAATAAGTCAGGAAAGGGAGTTAAGTGTGTGGAGGTTGGGAGCATGGGCAATTTTAAGTAAAGGAAGCTCAGGAAAGGCTTTACTTAGAACAAAGGTCTTGAAGGGGTAAAGATGAGACCATGTCATGCTCTGTGGGACCAGACACGTCAACAGTGGCAAACTCACATGCCAAGACCTCAAGGAGGGGGCATTGGGGTCCTATGGAGAGTGCACCATGGAATAAGTCCCCAAACTACTCTAAAGGCCTGTCCAGGTGTGTGAGAGAAATAAAGTTAAGAAACATTTCAAATCTAAGGGAAAAGCATGTTGTATTGTGTACACAAGAGGCAGATAGTGAGGTGCCGGGAGAGAAGCTCATTCTTTCAAGCTCAGAAAATAAAGACAGGGTTTCTAGAAGAGATGGATTTTATAGATTGCTTGGAAGGATGGCTATGAGGCAGAGTGGAAGGAGGGCAAGGCTAGCAATGCACATGATCAGAAAACACTTGTGCAGCACCATCGTTAGAGTGGTTCTCATTTGGTTTGTGTTGCATGATGAAGTGGATGACAGAGAAACATTAGAACATTTAGTGGAAAATCAAAGGGAAGAGGGATTGAAGAGGGAGAAGGTAGCTAGTGGAAGATCAGAAGTCCTGGGGAAGAGATTGTGAGCTTAATACCACCGGCATGAAGGACAAATGTATATACTTTGTCTGCAGAAATGAGGTAAAATACTCAGGAAAGAGAATAAGCACCATTATGGATAATATAGCTTTAACATGCTAAATTGATGCATAGGTTGGGGTGATAGGACATGAGAAAACAGATTCACAGGTAGGTAAATAGGAAATATTATTTGTCTAAATGGTTCGACTGTCTCATAACTTTAACTGACCTTACTTAGTTGACTGGAAAGGACAAATGTCCAAAACTTTCCTGAAGTTTCATGTGTTGGCCTTGGTTAATCAAAGGGCTTCTGTGGGCATGGCATGGCTTCATTTGGGTAAAAGATTTCACAAATGGTGAGTCGCTCCTGTGCCAGCAGGTATGTTCACCTCTGCAGGCTGCCTTTTCTGTAGGGCCCGAGCGTTCTAAGTGCTAAAGCTTTCATGCAGGTAGAATGCGGGGCTGGAGGAGTGACCTCAAACTTCCCATTCTACACTCCCCGGTGGCGAGCTGGTCTGCTGACTGATGCATCGTGCACCCAGCGAGCGTTCAATAGCTTTATGTGAATGAATGAGATGCTTTTCCCTCACCATTCTGTACACTATTTACTGCGAGATGGAGAGCAGGGCAATATTTGCAAATGTTGAGGAGACAATTTTAGAGAAAACCTTGACCCTTGAAGGCTTAGGGAATGATCTTGTTGCTTCTGTTTATATAGAAATCGTGTGCCTATTGCAGGGAGGTGGGCTTGGGTGGGACCTGTGGGAAGATGAAAATCTTTTCTTAAGAACTTAAAAGCCAGTGTGCCACGGATTCAAATAGTAAGATTTGAACATCACAGGAAGTGTTAACATGTTATGAGTAGGCAATCAGTAGGATTAACACAGTTGATCTGGGATAATTTAGAAATTTTCAAAAGGCCGTCTTTCATTGTTCTTACAGTAAGGGCATAATAGTTCATTTCTTTTTTATAACTTTTTAATAAAAGTTCTTCTATCAAAGCATAATAGCTCATTTCTTTTTATAGTCAGTATTTCTGACTTGAAATGATCAGGAAGCCAAATAACTAATAAAGAGTGGTGAAGATTTTTTTAAGTGTCATATAATCACTGAGCTCTTCCAACTGATCAAAGCGCTCTCAGCAGGAGCAGTAACCCCTATTAGACAAAATGTAATCACTAGATCAGCGCAATAATACCGGTTCATCCACTTCAGAAACACTGTGGGCATGGCCGACGGCTTTGCCTTGGGGGTTTTTACTTCATTATATTTCATGGACCTGTTGAACATCATCAGTCAGGTTAGGGTTAGGCCAAGTACAGGGGTAAGCCTCCTGTTTCTTCTATGAAGCGGTTAAGCATTGGGCCAATCCCAAGTAGATCTCAACAATGGTTAAAGCGAAAGGAGGAGCAAGCCCAGCTCTCACACCAGCTTATGATCTTGTGGGTAGCCACATCACCAGAACAGGACATTCTTAACATCTGTCCAATGTGGAAAAGAACACTGTATTCGCCCAGACTATCTTACTGCTATCTTACTAGATTATCATGGTGATTATCCAAGATAAGGCATAGTGGTGCTCTTTTGAGAATGGAAAGGAAGATACTTTAATTATGGAAAGTCCCTGGGTTTTGAACACTTGCTCCCCAAAACCTTCCTACAAGCCAGCAAGGGCCCCCTCCAAAGGCTGTGACCTTCCACAGAAATCATCCCGGCAGGCTGCCATCCTCTACCGCCTTCCCTATCAGTGAACTCCCATCCGGGACACCCCTTTCCCGCAGTTTTCCAAATGGCTATTAACCTCCAACTTGATATTTAAACTCTCTTGGTCTCCAGCCTCAGAGGGGCCATGTTTCAGGGATAAGGAACTCAGCAGACCCCAAAGAGCTAGAAGAAGCCATTAAAAGGAGACCAGGGACACTGGCAGAATTTTATGCCTCTATTAAGTATTATGCCACCAGAATATGGGTGGGTCTGAGCACCCATTCACAATTACATAGACACATGCTTCTGCGTGTTCTGAGTTGCAGATAAAATCTGCTCATAAACTGAGAACTGTCAAGGTCATTAAAATGGTTTTTCCTCCTGATTTATGCCACCATCACTGCAGTGACTGCCAGTACTACTTATAATAATCTGCATATTGGACATGGGAACTGATATTCTTGAATTCTAATTCCAGTTCAAGAATTCATTTAAACATTGAGCAAGCCACGTCCTAGTAATCCAACTGTGAAATGGGTGTGGTAGCCCTACTTCCTATAGGTCATCTTCAGAAAGACTGAAAGCGATTTTTTTTTGGTCTAGATTTTAGAGAGAGGAAGGGAGGGAGAGGGAGAAACACCAATCAGTTACCTTCTGTAGGCTCCCTGACCAGGGACTGAACCTGCAACCTAGCTAGGTGTGTGCCCTGACCAGGAATCGAACACCACCTCTTGGGGTATGGGACTATGCTCCAACCAACTGAGCCACACTGGCCAGGCCTGACAGTGATTATTTTATGCAGGAAACATTAAAATACTACTTGTATAGAATTGGCCCTTGCTATCTAAATATATAAAAAAGAACAATACTTATTTTCACTAGAAAATCAGAGTGAGATTCCAACAATGTACATTTGTGAAAACAAGCCAGTCATTCTAACTCCCCCTTTCCAGTAAGCTCTTTGGTTTTAATTTACATCTTTTGAAAAACTCATGGCCAGCATTTAGTCTAAAAAGGAAGTTCTAATTATGAGGAGATTATTATTTTCTCATTTGCACAGATTTGGCTCATTAGAGCTGTAATCCTTTCCGTCAGCCCACAGAGTGAAAGCAACCCCTTCCAATGATTCTGAGAGTGAAATTGGCTATCTCAATAAAAGTTCAAATCACAGCGATGGGAAGACCTGGCCAATATGACCTTTAACAATAACAATGCCCACTGAGGAGCCCAATTCTCACATTCCATTTGAGGATCTCCTTAGTAATTGTTCATGAAAGTCACTGGGCTTCATCTTGGTGCCTTCATAAAAATATGATGTTAAATTCAAATTATGCAATATAACACCATGGTGTCTACCCAGCCAAATTCAAATGACATTCAGTTTATGCTTCTCTAATCTCTCCGAGTGCTTCAGTGGGTCATTTATAGAATTGAGTCTTAATGGCTAGAAATTAAATTAGAAAGGAAATATGCATCATGCTTCTACTGCACTAAAATGAAAACTTCTTTTTCTAGTTAAGTGGCCCATTTTTTTCTCTTTTGGATATTTAACAAGAAAAAAGAACGAATTTAATGGAGTGATCTTATTAATGCTACACTAGCCCTTTTATTAGCATGTGTCTTTAGAGCAAAGATAGCAAAATGTTACTCAAACATGTCTACAGCCTGGAAAAGCACATCCTTCTCACACTACTTCATTAGGCAGTTACTTAGTGTCTGTTTTCTCTTAAATATGTATTTCTTAAAGTTTTCCAGTTGCATTTGATGTATGCTTAATGTTTTTTTTTCACCAATATCCAATCTGTGTAATAAGGAATAGGCATAATATCATTTTTTACCTCCCCTCACTCCCAAACGAAACTGTAATCCAGATGTAATGGTGATGAGTCAGTTAAATCACAAAACACTTATGAAGCAGGACAATTAAAAGAGGATGTGAGTCAGTTTAAACATATGGAAAGGAACCCACTGACCTAAAGCTAAGACCCATACTAATAGCCTGAAGAGAAATAATTGGTAGCTGAGACCATAATTTCATCGTATTCATACATAATCTGCTATATAGCAGTTATTCCTAATCTGTGGGCTAAGAGCCAGAGTTACTCATGCTTTAGAGTCATGGAAAGAAGTTCTTGAATCAACAAACATATCAATCATTGTTTCACAGCTACTAAGAGCATTCAGGACTATTTTCCAAGAATACAGAGATACTGGTATCACCAATAAAATAAAATTTTTTTTATTAAATTCATAATAATAGATATTGGCACTTTTTTGTTGCTGTTGTTTTTAAATTAGTGGCTATCAAAAGAGTAATTCTATTATTTTGTTATAAAAACTCTTTAAAGTATGTCTTTATAAACCAGTGGTTCTCAACCTTCCTAATGCCGCGACCCTTTAATACAGTTCCTCATGTTGTGGTGACCCCCAATTTCATTGTTACAAATTGAACATATTAAAGCATAGTGATTAATCACAAAAACAATATGTAATTATATATGTTTTCTGATGGCCTTAGGCGACCCCTGTGAAAGGGTCGTTCGACCCCCACAAGGGTGGCGACCCACAGGTTGAGAACCGCTGTTAGAAGACATAACATTTTAAGTTACACACACACACATACACATGTGTGCACTCACAACAGATGTTCCCCAACTTATGATGGAGCTCTGTCCCAATATGCCCAACAAAAGTTGAAAATATCATAAATTGAAATGCATACAATACACCTGACCTCCCAAACATCATAGCTTAGCCTAGCCTACCTTAAAGGTGCTCAGAACACTCACATCAGCCCACAGTTGAGAAAAACCACCTAAAAGCCTATGTAATGATGCTTGAATATCATACCACATCACATATCACTAGACCAGGAAAAGATAAAACTAAAAGTTCTAAGAATGATTTCTACTGGATGTGTATTGCTTTTATGTACCATTATAAAATTGAAATTTCATAGGTCTAACCACCATAAGGTGGAGACCATCTATATTCATACATGTATGCATATATACACCCATCACGCACATTATCTAATCTAATAAAAGACAAATGGGGTAATTAACCGTACCTCTGACACACTTCCCATTGGCTAATCAGGGCAATATGCAAATTTACTGCCAACCAAGATGGCGGCCGGCAGCCAGGCAGCTGAAGCGAACAGGAAACTTGCTTGCTCCAGTGATGGAGGAAGCCAAGATTCCCCGCCTGCCGCGGCCGGGCTCTGAGCTGCACTCTAAGAAACAATGTTGCAATTATAGAAGCTAAACAAACCCCAGATACCTGCTTTCAGCAGTGGAGGCCTCAGAGCTGAAGCTGCAACAGTGTTTCAATTATAGAAGCCAAACAAACCCCAGAAACCTGCTTTCAGCAGCTGAGGCCTCAATCTGGAACCGGCCTCAGAGCTAAAGCCGGCTCTCAGCTCCAGTGACAGCCATAGAAAGTAAATAAATCCCAGAATTTAAAAAAAAGGAAAAAAAGGAGAGGTTGGGAGCTTCAGTCGCCCGCCAGCCTGAAAATGGCCCTCAGTCCCTCACCCAGACTGGCCAGGCACCCCAGTGGAACCCCCACCCTGAAGGGGGTGTGACCAGCTGCAAACAGCCATCAGCCCCTCATCCAGGCTGGCCAGGCAACCAAGCAGGACCCCCACCCTGATCCAGGACACCCTTCAGGGCAAACCAGCCGGCCCCCACCCATGCACCAGACCTCTATCCTATATAGTAAAAGGGTAATATGCAAACTGACCCTAACAGCAGAAAGACTGGGAATGACTGGTCACTATGACACACACTGACCACCAGGGGGCAGACGCTCAATGCAGGAGCTGCCCTCTGGTGGTCAGGGTGCTCTCACATGGGAGGAGCTCTGCTCAGCCACAAGCCAGACTGATTGCTGCCAGTACGGCCGTGGTGATGGGAACCTCTCCTGCCTCCTCAGCAGCGCTAAGGATGTCCGACTGCAGCTTAGGTCTGCTCCTCGCGGGCAAGTGGACATCCCCCAAGGCCTGCCGGGCTGCCAGAGGGATGTCTGATTGCCATCTTAGGCCCAATCCCTCGGGGAGCAGGCCTAAGCCAGCAAGTGGTCATCCCCTGAGGGGTCCCAGACTGCGAGAGGGCACAGGCTGGGCAAAGGGACCCCCCCACCGAGTGCACAAATTTTTGTGCACCGGGCCTCTAGTCTATATATATAAAAGCCTAAGCAACTGTTATGACTGAACGTCCAGAACGACTGGTTGCCCAGTCACTATGATGCACACTGGCCACCAGGGGGCAGATGCTCAATGCAGGAGTGCCCCCTGGTGGTCAGTGCACTCCCACAGCCAACCTCCTGTGGCTGGCCAACCTCCCCCAGCCAGTCAGCCCAGATAGGAACCTCCTGTGGCCCCTCCCCACCGGCTGGCCAGCAAACCTCCCACATCCCCTCCCCCTAGCCAGCCAACCTCCTGTGGCTTTACCCCTAACCCCCAAACAGGCAGCCCCAATCCACCCTGATTAGGACTGGGTGAGATGCCCCGATCGTCCTGATCGCTGGCCAGGCCAAGGGACCCCACCCATGCACGAATTTGTGCACCAGGCCATTAATCTATAATATGTAATAATACATATTTAAATTAACAGCTGACAGCATGCAACTGTTAACACCTACCCCAATTTTTTTTTTATTGATTTTTTACAGAGAGGAAGGGAGAGGGATAGAGAGTTAGAAACATCGATGAGAGAGAAACACTGATCAGCTGCCTCCCGCACACCTCCTACTGGGGATGTGCCCGCAACCAAGGTACATGCTGTTGACCGGAATCGAACCTGGGACCTTTCAGTCCATAGGCCAACACTCTGTCCACTGAGCCAAACTGGTTAGGGCCAACCCAAATCTTTTAAAGACTTTTGTTGTCCTGGGTTGAATGACTCCTCTTAACTCCAACCTTCACAAGAATGTAGACTCTAATGTCATTTCAATCACCACCATCATGGCATTTTGCCAGATTATATACATGTCCCTTTAACAGTAACATATTTCCTCCATCCCCATAACAACTCCATCCTGATAACTTGAGGTACAAGTGATTTTTCCCATTTTATAAGTAAGGAAATGGAGGCTCATAAAGGTTCATGGAGCTTTGCCTTTGTCCACAGGAGCAAATTCCTAGTAGACTTGGAACGAAAACCTACAATTATTGATTCCCTTCTGCATGTGGTCTTCGTACCACATCACGATCACATCCTCACTGACAAAATAAGTCATTGAGTGAATCATTAATGAAAATAGCATTTCAAAACTTTATAAAACTTGTACACAAATAGAGCATATCATTCTATTTACTATTGCATCCATGATTGTAAAAAGTAGAAGGAGAAAAAAGTAAAGACAAAAACAAATTTTATTTTAGCCTCTCCAAGCCTTACTCCTCATTCGGATCAAATTATTTAAACCGCCATACTTTGTCAGGGATGCTCTTAGTAAAGATAACAGGTTGGGAAAGGAGAAAAGATAAATAAAACCTGGAAATGGCCGAGGGAGAGATCAGGCGTGGAGCACAGTGCAGGACGGGAGGGAAGTGAGCAGATGAGATGGTTGGGCTGTTTCACAGAGAAGAGCTCCGTGCGGAGTGTTAAGGGAAGCCAGACACCAGAGCACGACCCTCCAGTGTCTGCCTGATTCCTAGGGGGTGAATCGCATCCTCGTGCAAACCACCTCTTCATTCCCCTGTCAGCAAGAAGTTGGGAGGCCGCCTAGACTGTGGGCCTGACCCCAGAAGCCACTTCTGACAGCTTCACTTACGCAACCCAGGTCCTGGCTTTCACTCCTGTGGGGGCCAATTATCTCTGCTCCGAGAAGAGCATCACCGCTGGCCTTTGGCAGGCCTCTCAGAAGGTATACCCTTCCTTACAGGTCAGGGGAAACACCTTCAGATAGGAAGACACCAAAGATTTCCTTTCTAGCATTACACACAGCCCCGGACACTGCTGGTGGGCTTCGTGGGATGGATAACTAACACACAGCTTCAATAAGAGTGAGGGCCTCCAATGCAGTGCTGTGTGCTCCAGCTGATACTCAGTCACAAACAGAAGAGAATTAATGGCTGCCTGCGGGATGCCAGGGTGCGTGAGAGCCTAGCAAGAAAACCAACTGTTTTAGGCATCGGATGCCTGGCTAATGAGTAAGTGATAGGCCTTTTCTAATACTACTCAGTTTCGAAAAAAAAAAAAAAAATGTTCCTAAAAGAGTAAAACATGGAAAGAATTCCATAGGAACTTACCAGCGGATTAGGATTGGTTTAGTCTTGATTTTACTTTTTAATATGCCTAGGAAATGCTAATTCCTCTATTTTCATCTACCCCACCCCACCCCAAAGTCACACCCACCCAAACCATCAGGCCAACCACTCCAAGCATTTGAGAGGTATTCCATGGTCTGGATACAGGTTCATGAGCACTGGATAAATGAGTGGTTGTAATTTGCCCTCATGATGCAAAATAGGATCAAAAGAATCCAAATGGGCCTTGCAGACGGAGTGTTAATGGTGCTTATCACCGGGATGTGAAATCAGAGGCACAGGGAACAGCCCCAAAATCTATCAGAATTCCCTGTCTCATAGCCTGTGCCCAGTGTTCCTACTCTACAGATGAAAACACCAGCAGAGGGAGGTCAAGGAAGGCCATTAGCTGCAAACAGGGCGGGTGATACTTTGTGTGCTGGGCTCGGAGTTCCACACTCCTTGCTGCTAGTGCTTTGAGTTTTTACTGTAACTCTTGCCTTGCTTCTTGTACAAAAACCCCAGAGACTGGGACTCGTGCTGCTGAGTTAGTCCGCAGGCTGCATCCGTGCATCATCACTTGCTCATGAGCCGTGATACTCACCAATGATCATGTGTGCATGTTGGCCCCTCCCTACCCTGTCTGCTCATTACACCTGTGGCCTTGGTCCCTCGCGCAGGAGCAGTGAGAGCCCCATGTATTGCGATACCAGAATCTCTGCTTCTAGGCTCTGGAAATCGTACAATTTGCTACTGTTCCCTGGGTTGATCAGTCAAGTCCCTGCAGGAAAACAAAGCAAACAGAGCCCTGATGAACAGTGACGGTGTCCCTGCTACTTCCCATAGCATCTCTGCCACGTGTTAGGTCTCCCTAGTCGGCTTTCCTGCAAAATCCAGACATCTGGTTTCCCTGCTACTTACATACCTTGACAGTATATGTACTGTTTCATAAGATGGTTGTGGGATTTAATGGGCATGAGAAGTTGCTCAGTACAATATTTGGCATATAGTAAGCAGTTAGAAATGAATGTTATCTCCCGGAGGCTGATTCCTAACTATTTTAGGACCTGATGGTACTAGACCATTTTCTTTTGTGAAGTCATTTTTTAAATATATTTTTATTGATTTAAGAGAAGAAGGGAGAGGGAGAGAGAGGTACAAACATCAATAATGAGGGAATCATTGATCAGCTGCCTCCTTCATGTCCCACACTGAGGATCAAGCCCGCAACCCAGGCAGGTGCCCTGACCCATGTACCCTGACTGGGAAGCAAACTGTGACCTCCTGAATCATAGGTCAATGCTCAACCACTGAGCCACACTGACTGGGCTTGTTCATTCATTTACTTACTCCTTTGAAACTGCTTAGAGAGGGTCTATGCTGTGCCCAGCTCTCTGCTAGGCACAGAACTCTGAACCTGACCTTCTGCTGCCTGGTCTATAGAAGCAACATGATATACCAAGCACTAGATGTACCAGCACCTGCCCTGGTCCTGCTCAACTCTGGAGTCTCCTTGCTTGTGCCTTTTGTCTCTACTCATGTCTGTGCCCAAACTCCACATCACTATGTCTCACTGTCCCTGCCCTGCCATTTGGTCCTCTGGGATAAATTCAAAACATATAAAATCAAATTAAAGGATACAATAAAATGGGAAGTGTAAAGCCAGAAACTTTGGGGCAGAAACAAACGGAGTATTTCAAGAGGTAGAATTATTAACTATAGTAAAACCATCACTATAACCTTGACTTACTTTAATAATCACTGACCTATTGGCTCTTATTAGACAGTAGTAATAGTACCTGCCACCCTGCGTGGCTGTGTGGATCAAATGAGAATACAAATCTACAGATTCCACAGTAGTCATTCAATAAATGCCAATTTCTCAATAATTGTAACTACTAACCATAATAACTCATCGAAATATTCATATGCTGGTTATTTAAGTGACACAGGAAAGGAAAAGAAGCTTACAAAATGCTTAAAAAATGACCATCTAAGCAATGAAACTGCATGAAAATATAAAAGCATGATGCCTCCTGAATTATTTGTTTAAGATAAATGTATATGTACCTTAAGGGTCTATTTAAGGATAGTAGATTCAATGGATTTGATATATATACTTAACATCCCTAGAAATAAAGAAAACGTGTTTACTTTGTATTGGTTTGCCTGTTTTCATAGAATACTAGGAAATCATCCTGCATAAAGTACTGGGTGTCCACAGATGTTGTTTTGTTTTGTTTTTAGACTTCCCAAATCGTGTATTCTTGGCTTTTTAGCATATGCCATTCTTAAACAGATCGATGAAAGATGAATAATAATCTCACCTTCTTAAAGCCTACCTTTAAAAATTAATATGTAGCCCTAGCTGGTTTGGCTCAGTGGATAGAGCATTGGCCTATGTACCAAAGGGTCCCAGGTTTGATTCCAGTGAAGGGCAGTCACCTCGGTGGCAGGCTCCTCCCCATCCGGGGCCCTGGTTGGGGCTTGTGCAGGAGGCAACCAGTCGATGTGTTTCTCTCACATCAATGTTTCTCTCTGTCTTTCCCTCTCTCTTCCACTCTACCTAAAAATCAATGGAAAAATATCCTCGGGTGAGGATTAACAAATAAATAAATAAATAAATAAATAAATAAATAAATAAATAAAGTTTTAAAAAAATGAATATGTAAAGGTAAAAGTTATATTACCACAAAGCAATATGATGATGTAAAAATAGTACCAATCCTGGATATAAAGAATACAATAATTTTTATTTCTTTTTTGTTATGCCTGCAAGCCTGATAAGATAGATTCAACATTAATTTTTATAATTCAGCCTCTTTTTCCTTGGTATAAAATGCCAATTTTCAGTTAAAGTGCATTGTACCAGTACTGTGCCTGCTATTGAAAGATAAAAATTAAAATCAATCAGTTATTTCAACTACAATAGCCAAAGAAGGATATGTGTTTGTATGGAATTCAAGTTTTGTACCAAAAAACTATATGTGATGTTTCATTTATTCTACCCACAGTATGTTAGTAAAGTATGATGATTTATCTTATAAGGCAATTATATGGTGTCTGGTTAAAATCCAATTGTAAGATTAAAGTTATAGTAAAGTTGTTTAAACAACACTTCCATTATCATTGTTCATCACTTATTTCCTACTACATGTTTTGCAATATCCAAAAACTGGAATAAGGCCTAGCACAGAATAGGTGCTCAATAATTATATGTTGAATGGATAAATGTTCAACATCTGCTATTATTTTAACATGTCCATTTAGATTCAATTGACCTTCAGCATTAGACTTGACATTGGGACCATTGTCTGGTTCCCGTTTTCCATTTATTAGGAAAGGAGAAGCAGGGTTAAGGGGTGGGGGTTGATTTGCAGAAAATGGTGAGCAGAATAAGCTAAAGTAAAACAATCATTAAAAGGTTATGAGGAGATTTGTAAGGCAGTGATCACACACTCCATATAAAGACAAAAGGGAGGGAGTGACAAAAACTATGGCTAACTGCAGTGTCCAGGGTTTGCCCAGGTCACTGCCAGGCAGAAGGCAGTGGGCTGCTTGGGAACTCCATTGCCTTGGAAATTCTACTTATGACAAACATGATATTTCCTGGACTGTACACTTTAAGAAAATGTGTACAGTATTTAATAGGTTTGACTAAAGTTATATCAAATAATATATGAGAAAGATATATAAAAATGAAAAAACAGAGTAACATAATCTTAAAGGGGATATATATATATGCCAAGCGACCAGAATGCCGGAACGACCACAACAACCAGTCACTATGACCCATATTGCGGCGGCCAATCGGCCCGATTGGGGCCCCGATAGGCCCCCGCAACCTCTCTCTCGTCCCTTTCCCCCTGCCAGCCCAGCTCCTATCGGCCCCCAACAGGGTAGGCCAGCTGGACCCCACCCATGCACGGATTCATTCACCAGGCCTCTAGTATTGTTATAAGTTTCAAATTCCATTTTTAATCCACTGTGGTAGACATTTTTGGGGGGAGGGGTGTCACTGTGAGTAAAAATACAATATAGACTTTAAACTATTGACAGATTAAAAATGCACCATTATTATAATTACCTCTTTGTGGACTTCTGTAGTATTGAAAGAAAAAGAACAGAAATCCTTTAAAAATCCTTTTGTATTCATTACTAAAAAAATAAGAAATGTAAAAAGAGATAATACTGAAGCTCTGAAATGCCATAATGTGTTAATGTAGAAAAATTCAAAAGACAAGAGATACAAACTTCTAGTTATAAAATAAGTCATGGGGACATACTGTACAGCACAGTGACTATAATCAGTAACACTGCTGCATATTTGAAAGGTGCTAAGGGAGTAAACCTTAAGTTCTCATCACAAGAAAAATATCTTTTTTGAATTATCTAAAGTGATGAGTGGTAACTAGACTTATTGTGATCATTTCACAATAAGTGTGGCAGTCACTAATTTATATGGCAGAAACTGGTTGAATAGCCATCTGGAATTAGAATGTGTCCAATAACATGAAGTAAAACCTGACCCCAGAAATTACTCTACATTTTCTAACTTGGTACAAATAATATGACTCAAAATTTATATATAATTTGTCTCATTTCCTACAGAACGTTTACACAAGTCCTTTTGTCCACAGCATCATCACAAAATGTATATGGGTGAATATAAGGCTGCAGTTAGAGGACAACAGGTAGAGGGAAGGTTTTGTATGAAATAGATGGGAAAATACTTCCAGAGAAGCATGAGCCATCCTTTTCTATTCAATATGCTAAACAATGTTTTCTGTACATCCCAAACAATAAATCACAATTGAGGACTTAAATGCAACAGAACTTGACTGTGCTGGAAAGCCAACAATGGATTTCTCCCTCTACCACAAGAATAACCAGTGAGCTAAGCATGCTTAACAACCAGACATGGTTGGAACCGATAGGTCATGGTTTGATTCCCGGTCAGGGCACATGCCAGGGTTGCAGGCTTGATCCCTGGTAAGGTGCACATAGGAGGCAGCCGATCAATGATTCTCTCTTATCATTGACATTTCTATCTGTCTCTATCCCTTCCTCTCTGAAATCAATAAAAATATATTTGCCCGGCTTGTGTGGCTCAGTGGTTGAGCACCAACCTATGAACCAGGAGGTCGTGGTTCGATTCTCGGTCAGGGCACACACCTGGTTGTGTGTGGGGCATGCAGGAGGCAGCCGATCAATGATTCTCTCTCATCATTGATGTTTCTCTCTCTCTCTCTCTCTCTCTCTCTCTCTCTCTCTCTCTCTCTCTCTCTCTCCCTCTTCCTTTCTCTCTGAAATCAATAAAAAATAAGAAAAAATATATAGTTTTTTAAAAATCTGGTTAAAAAAAAGAAAGGGTAAGATTGTAATGCCTATTTTTGAAAAATGTATCTGAGAAGTTAAAGCTAATTACTGAACTAATTACACTTCTCTTGAATTTCTTATACACAAATGATGTGCTCCCAGATTAATTAACTTTACTTCAGAAGAACTGGGAGTGATTCCAAGTTTTGACTGTCTGATTATTCAACTTCCATGGAAAATATTTCTTAAAGCTCTGTCCTTGGGCACATGACATTACAGGCACTATAGGTAGAAATGCAGAAATAAATTTCTAACTTAGCAGCTGATCTTCCAGACTTCATGACGGTGAAATAGACTTCTTTCCTTTCAACCTACATTGATTTCAAGATTCAAGAATAAACCACAACATCGATCTAAGTGCTGTAATCTACAGTTCTATTTGTGTTCAATTTTATGTTACCCAACAGCAATGCTGTCTCTCATGACCTGGGATGGTGCGGTGTCCTACCAGATTGGAAATAGATGTATATTTCCTCCCCAAATCAAGTAAATAAGCTGGGAAGCACAGATAGTCTCTCTGCTAAACCTCCTAAATGTGAACACTGAAATCAAAAGTTCAGTTCACTTGCTAGTACATAAGAAATCAATATCCCTTTGGCTCCTTCTTCTGTTATAAAATTCTATGCTAGATTTTCTGCCTTGAAAAAAAAAAAGAAAAACAATCTAATTAACAATCAAGTTATAAAAGTCACTTTTTATGAGCTTTGCTACTTAGGGACATAGTCTGTTGCCAATGATGCCTTAATTTAAAAAAAAAAAATCTTGAGATCCTGGTTTGGGAGAAAACACAAATGATGTTACTTCACTTATGAATGTTTGTGCCCGGATCTTTCCAACACTCTCCCCATACAGGTTCGCGGTTACTGGATTTAATTTCAGCTGCTCATCCTTGATTATGAGTAAAGTTTCCCCTGTAGCGTTAGAAATACAGAGATGAAACTGGCCAGTTCCATCCACTGTTGGCCAGATTTGTAAAAATAGGACCAGCAGGGAATCAGTCTTTGTTTTAAAGAGGAGAGAGAGCCTCTAGCTTATTTCCAAGAGGAAAGGGCAACACGTAATTAACTGGGGCAGGCGTGGCCTAGGGCAGTGGGGGAACTTCATGTCTGACAAAGATTTCTCTGGGTAGGACTACTCCTCAGAATTAGGAGGGACTGAGACAGCTTTCTCAAAAAATTCTCAAAAATTCGAATTCTCCTTGAATATATACACACAATATTTGAAATGACTATAAAATATAATTCACCAGCAGGAAGAACATATAATAATGATATGATGCAGTAATAATAGCTAATATTCTATGGGAGTTTAGAAGAGGCCAGATATTATGGTAAACTCTTTAAAGTATTATTTGACCCCACATGTGCAACATCTCTGAGGGACATGCTATCATTGCTGCCTTCTTCAGAATAAGAACATTTAATCATCAGAAAGGTGTGGCATATGCCTGAGCTCACATTGTAAGTTGCCACACAGAGTATTTGAGTGTGAATATAGAGAAAGTGAAACAGAAATAAAAGCCCCAACATAACTTGATATAAATAGGAAAATACATATAATCTCAAACCATTAGGGAAAGATGAGTAATTGCATAAATGTAGTTGGGACAACTGTGCAGCCATTTGGAAAATATTTATAAAGTCAGAGTCTGCCCACAGCCAGGAAAACATGATACATTCCAATGCATAAAAGATATAAATAGAATTGCAAATAAATGCATAAAACAACTACTAGAATAAACCAAGACGCTTCGTATAGTCTTGGAATGTAGACGGCCATTCCAAATAATACACAAAATTCTGAAGCCATTAAAGAAAATATTTATAATTTAGGTTAAATAACATTTACTTACTCATGTAAATTGACTTGGAAATGAAAATAAAAATAAAAACCATTGGAAAATTAAATCAATAACCCCCCCCCACTTCTCCTCCCAAATAGAGTCTAGAAACTGTCTTCCTCTGCTTTACCACGTCCAGGTCATTTATAAGACAGAATAATGGGCAGGTATTGGTATCAATTCATACAACTAGAATCAAAATATCTCAACTGGAGGAATCTCAGAGATTACTGCATCCTACTTTTTTTAATATATTTTATTGATTTTTTACAGAGAGGAAGGGAGAGGGATAGAGAGTTAGAAACATCAATGAGAGAGAAACATTGATCAGCTGCCTCCTGCACATCTCCCACTGGGGATGTGCCCGCAACCCAGGTACATGCCCTTGACCAGAATCGAACCTGGGACCCTTCAGTCCACAGGCCAACGCTCTGTCCACTGAGCCAAACCGGCTAGGGCTGCATCCTACTTTTGTTGTAGAGATGAGAAAGTGTGGCAAGGAACCTATGCAAAGTCATGAAGCTAATTAATGCTTACGTCATTCCATGGGGGTATCTGTGCTGTTACAGACTGCTTCCCATTAGCAAAGCATCGCAGAGGGAACCATCTTAATCCAATAGTTTAACCAGGGAAACAGTAATTATTAATGACAGTGTGCTATAAGCTTGTTCTACAAACCAGGTCCACGTAGATGCTTTATATACATTAACCTGTTACAAAAGCTCTATCATTATAGTCCTATGAGGAAATGGAGGCTCCTAGTCAAGGTCACGACTCGCAAGCAGAACCAGGACCTGAACTCAAGCAGTTTTTGTTTTGTTTTTATGTTTTTTTTATTAATTTCAAAGCAGAAGTGAGAGAGAGAGAGAGAGAGAGAGAGAGAGAGAGAGAGAGAGAGACATAAATGATGAGAGAGAATCATTGATTGGCTGCCTTCTGCATGCCTCCTACTAGGGATTGAGCCTGCAGTCCAGGCATGTGCCCTTGACTGGAATCAAACCCAGGATGCTTCAGTCCACAGGCTGATGCTCTATTCTCTGAACCAAACTGGCTAGATCAAGCAGTCTTATTCCAAACTCTACCTAATATTAGAAGTCTGTGAACAGTAGGTGTGTGGAATGCTAGCTGAATGTGACCATAGCAAGTTCCATGTTAGTTCCTCACACTTCCCAGATGTCCACAAGAATCATGTTCCATATCTCAGGATACGATGCCCTTTCCTATGCCTCTCCTGACCTTGGCTAGGATCTCAGCACTATTTGCTATATTCCCATTATTCTTTTATGAACAATACTCCAGCCTCTTCTCGATTGAAAGAAGACAAGGCCGGGAAACTATTGTCTCTTTGTTGGTCAAAGTTTTACTCCGTTAATTTAAAAAGTAAAAGTCAACCTGAAACAGCCTTTACATGTTTGCACTTTTATTCCTCTCCTCTCTTCTTGTATTACTCTCTTGTCAAAGATTAAAGTGCTAGATAGATGAGGTCTAGGTTCATCATTGGAAAATTGTCCTATTCCTTACAACTCTATATTTTTAGTCCTGTTTGGAGCATTTGCCCAATTGGGTAGATGCATTTGGAGGAAAGAGAGAGAGAGGTCACAGAGATGAACTGATGACAGGGTCTTTGTATATTCATAGAATTGTCCTTTGGCAAATTGATGGCTTTATAATTTGCAACTCAAAAGCTAAATTCCATGCACGATTACGGCTATCCTGTTTACTAAATACTGAAATATTTCTGTTCTGATAATCAAATAGCTAACAGTCTGAGCCCTGAAGGGTTGTGATGCCCACATGCCTCAGTGCCTCTATGAACCATCTCAAAATCCAGAAACCAATAGGTCAAGGCCATTTGAGCAGGGAGTTTCCAGATATTGCCCCAGCATAATGGCTCACATTCATTCTAAAGACATTTTGACCATACTTCTGGGTACATAAGTTCAAAGATAAGTCTAAAACCCAGATTCTATGTAGAAAGAGAATGGCTAAGTAGCAAGACTTTCAAATCAAGTCTAAAATTGAGATCGTAGTACATATTTCTAGGTACATGATACAGGAGGAAATTCCATGTAAGGACTAGATGGAGAGAAAAATAGTAACAAGATAGAAGGTTCCAAATTGAAAGACCGTCTTGAGTAGAAAGTGTTCTATGTAAGAATGAAGGCATGTTACCTGTAATGTCAGGAATCTACAACTTACTGCTCATATGCTAGAGCTCATACTGGCTGACTTCTGACTACATAGTGGGTCAAAATCCATACACTATTCCCTGCATTTTCACCCTCTGACAGATTTATGTGCCCACCTCCAATCTCAGCCACCCACTTGGTATGTGGAACTCTGCTGAATATCCATCACATACATTTTCAATTCCAATGGCTATTCATCTCCCATTGGAGGTTCCCCATTCCAGTTGAAGCTCAATCATCAGCATTTTCCTACTCCTAGTGTACCACAGCAGAATAGGCTCAGCCAGTTACATCACATCTGAAAGCACCCGCCCTTTTACATGAGACCAAAAGTAGCATCTTCAGGTATATGGGTGGTGGGGGGCTGGGGATGGTTAAAGTTTTACTCTTTGAATCTCAGAGCCTCTTCATTAAACTCTTTCCCTTCCATAGCACCATAGTCCATAAATAAACCCAGTGGTACTTTTCTTCAATGCATTCTTTCTGTAAAAGAAATGAGCCAGTGTAGGAATTTATTACCTGCTGAAATCAATCAAATCCCTGGAAAGGACAACTGATATTAATGCCATTACTTCAGCCATTTGCTAGTGCTTCTATTTAAGGATTTATGTTGGTGGCTTTGCCCTATGCCCAATGATGGAGGACCACCATTTTACATGGAATGTGGGCATTTTAATGGAGATTTCCCTGTGTTTGGGGGAAGTTGTGCCTTACCTGGTGCTGGAGCCAGGTTTGCAGCCTGTTTACTCCATAGTTTTGCAAGGTCTTCTTCCTGAGTGATTGAGGATGGATGGCTATGGGAATCACAACGTGATTTCAGTGGGGCCATGGCCGCATTTGGTCCATTGCTGCAGTGCATTATCACGGCTTTTACTATTCGGTCAGGAATAATAACTGAGATCATCCATTCTATTATCTTTCTATTTCACACCTAAAACTAGTATCAATATAAAGGTCTCTTTTGGGGGTACTTTCAAGTCATGGGAAGGAGATCAATGAAGAAACTAAGTTGATGGGGCAGTTCTGTCTTCTTTAAGATGTGTTGTCTTTTCCTGGTAACTCAAGGGAATTCTGTAGGAAGCTGCTCTCAGACCTCTTCTAGTGCCCGCGTGTAAGCTTTTCTGTGCCTCTCTGTCTGTCTTTCCCCATGGGAACTGGGATGCATCTCAATGAGCTCATTTTCACTGACACCTTGTCAAGAAGGAGGTTGGTGTTAGCACAGATGAATACCTCTTAGACAGGTCTTTTCATTGTGTTAAGCAGAAAACTACCTTTGTTTAATGGCAATTTCTTCTCTTTTCGTGGCCAAAGCATATTTTCTGTAGTTACTTCATGAGATATACCACCTATAAAATACAAATCCTGAACCATTCATTCAAATTCTCTTCTTCAGAGATGCCTGATGGCCAAAATCAGAACTTCTTATCTCACAGATATCATTTGGAGGCTAACATCAAGAAAAAACCTTGCCTTTTTCCAAGTTCACAAGGACTGGACATGAATAAAAGTAGCAACATAGTATGTCTTTTTATATTAATGCATTTGAACTTTAAGCCTACATGGACTTGCTCTTTGTCTTTGGACTAATTTATATTTACTTGCTATGCTTCTCTTTTTTTATGATACAGGAATATCAACACTGATCTAAATTTTCCATCATGGTTCTTGGCATATTTATTAGAAAAGTCTTAACAAAAGTTTGTTCTTCTTAGAGAGATACTGTCCATCAAATGATGCCTTTGCCTTACTGGGCATTCCTGCGGTTCAGAAATTGGTGGCACTGGATATAAAGTTAGGGGTATTCTGAGGACTTCCTCCGTTCCAAGCAATGTTCTATGAGCTTTACAACTGTTCTACTGTTTAGTCCTCACAATATCCCTATAGGATTGTCACTTTATAAACCAGAAAATTGAGCAGAGAGAGATCAATTCTCTTATTCAGGGCCATATCCACACAGAAAAATCACTTCTGGAAGATGATTCAACCTGGATGCCCCTTACATGTTTTTTGTTTTGCCTCACCTATGCTAGTCCCTAAATAGTAAAAAAAAAATAGTTAAGATCTGTTCCAGCAATCTGCTTCTGGAAACTGGGTTAAATTTTGCATCATAAGCAATTGACGCAACTGAGGCTAACAGGTGTGCAATGTGGGTGGTGTTTTAATAGGCATTAAGTAATGAAAAATGTAATGTATTTTTAAATTATGTGAGACTTACTTTATCTTACTAAATACTTAACTAAAGGAAAATTTAGAAATGATGTTAGAAAGCAATGGTGTTTAAGATAGTCACAGTTATTGGACACACTTAAATTTAACTTTTAATGATTTTACTGTATAAATTATAAAAATTTCTTTACAATGAAGCACTTTCTTATGATCATTAAGTTTTATCTTTATAGATGGTTGTGAAAAAATTATAACTTCCAGGCTATCTTCCAACATCAATCTTTGTATTTCTCTGTTTCACAGCTCACATCTGGATGCAGGGATAGGACTGCCCTCTTGACATCTCACCAAGTTCTGCTCTCCTGGTGTCCAAATGTACGCACATATAACTATCTTCCATAAGAAACCCTCTCTAGTTAGCAGCTTAGACAGGTTATACATCCTTAAAGCCAAATCAGACTTGAATTCTTTAATTAATAATTAGCAAAATCTATTTAAGCCTTTGCATAGACACAGTACAAAGATTCATATTCTTAGTACATTTAGCTATTATTTGTTCTGGTCTACATATTTTTGGAACCAATGCAATTATTGCATACAATCTTAGAGAAATAAGTCACCTCAATGTACTTTGTAAAGTTTCCAAACATGCAAAAATTAGAGGCAAAAATGAGAGGTTCTTGCTACCCTCTTTTCTTTATTTCTCCAGGATCTCTTTTTAGATCTGATTATCCATATACTGAAGGCTCTAAAATGTATGACTTCAGTCCTGACTTTTCACATGAATTCTGGTCTTTTATCTTAATTACCAACATGGCATTCCCACTCAGGTATCTAGTAAGTACCACAATCTTTTCTTTTTAATCCTCACCTGAGGATATTTTCCCATTGATTTTAGAGAGAGTGGGAGAGAGAGGGAAAGACAAAGAGAAACACTGATGTGAGAGAAACACATCGATTGGTTGCCTCCTGCATGAGTCCTGACCAGGGCCCAGATTGGGGAGGAGCCTGCAACCAAGGTACATGCCCTTGACCAGAATCAAATCTAGGACACTTTGGCCCACAGGCTGATGCTCTACCACTCAGCCAAATGGCTAGGGCAAATTCCTCAATCTTAACCAAGTTCCAAATAGAAAGCTTGATTTCTCCAAACTTGCTTCTCCCTAAGTCTTTCCCACTTCAGTTCATCGAAGTGTATCTGGATGCTCATACCCAAAACTGAGGAATCGCCCTCCATTCCTGTTTTCCCTAATTCCCTGTCTTTGGGTGCCTTTCCTAGTGGTGGGCCATGAAGGATTATTGTTCAAGTGACTTATTGGGCATGAGCTTTACTGCAGTGGTTCTCAACCTGAGCAGCATCAGAATCATCTTCAAGGATTATTAAAACAGAATCTTGGTCTCCCTCTGCAGAATTCCTAATTAAGAAGGTCTGGGGTGGGACCTAAGAAGTCGTAGCTCCATGTTTCCAGGTAATGTTGATGCTACTTTTCCCAAAACCATTCTTTGAATCCCACTGCTGTAGGGAGATGGTGGATGAAAGGATATGGATAAAGAATGGCAAAAAGCAAAATGTGGTCTCAGATGGAACTGGGTGATGGGCAGAGAGACAACTATAAGTTCTTGGTAGTCAACACTCCCAAAAGCATGACTCTCCAACTAGCAAAGGGTATCCGGACAGGGTACAAAGAGCATCCACCACATCTCCTAAATCCATTTCTCAGCAAGCCTTTTCAGATCCAACTCCAAAATAGGTCCTGAACCTAAGCACTTCTCACTATATCCGCTGCTACCACCTAGTTCACTATATTATTATCAGCAGATAGCAATTCCTTCCTCAGGTAGAATGGCCTTTATAGGGTTGTATCTAGGACAAGAGCCAAATTCCTTGTATGAAATCTGGATCTGCAGGAGGAAATAATGGCCTTGAGGTTAAATAAGCTATAGCTGCAAATTCAAGGTCAATGTAAGTCAGAACTTCCCATCATTTTCCAGAGTGCTTAGAAGAAAATAAAATGCCCCTCCACCCCCCAAGGTCAACAAGGCCTTGGGCTCTTCAGGCTCATGGCATTTGCAACTTATTGCTTCCTCTTCCTAAAAGTTTTTCCTCTACCATCACTTCAAACCTCACCACTAACCTTTACAGCACCTAACGTGTCTGAAGTTAACTGGTTTATTAACCTGTTTCCTTATTTACTATGCCTCTCCCCATGAGGATGTGAGTCCCAGAAATGCAGACGTTGATTTCCAGTTCACTGCGGTGCACCCGATTCTTGAAGCATGTTTGGCACATAGTAGGAGTTAAATAAATATCTCTGAGTACACAGATGGATACGGCACATGGTTTGGGTGAAGATGGTATTTTACGTCTTAGCTTTCAATTGCTCTATTGGCTGTAGGCCAGATTTTTAGTTATTTACTTTCAGGGCATCCAGAGAAGGATCCCAAGAATCGGTCTGATCATGACTAATCAGCATAGTTTATATCTAAGATCGTTTCTTTAGGACAATGAACATATCTCCGTTTTGACAGCTGGACTATTCATTTAAAAGACAGACCAAGCTGATTAGTTTGACCCAAGTTACATTTAGAATGGTTCTACAAATATTGATGCCACTTAGGATTTAGGCACAGTGTTACTGCATCAGTGCCTGGATACCAGCAAGTCAGAAAACCAATCTCTGAAAATGCAATTGTAGCATTTCTCTATTTAGAGCATTGCCTGTTTGCCTCATGGATGAAGACCATGAGGTGAGGCTACAAAATCCAAAGCAAAGCAGGAAATGAAACATTTATTCAGGTACAAGTGCAAACTGTGCCCAGACAGATGTCAGAGTCTGTGGGACTGGGATTCAGGAAAGCTTGGGGGGAGGGGAGGCTGGGGGGGGGGCTGGGGGGAGGGGGGACATCGAGGTACTGAATGTCTGGGCAACACAATGTAACCAATAAAAAGCCATCCCGTCAGGCAGGATTTCTTTTAAAGTCTTTCTTCTAGGGAAATGGGTCTGATCTCCAGAGCAGCAGCACCATCAACATCAGCATTACCTGATTTACTAACACTCTTAATAAATCAGAGCCCACCCCAATAACTAAATGAGGAACCCTGGGTGTAGAATCCAGGGCTCTGTGGTCTAGCATGACCTGCTGGTGATCGTGACGTTTGCTCAAGTTTGAAAACCCACTTTCCAGGGCCAGTGCCAACCTGCTGGTGGAAGGAAGAGGTGAACCACATTCTGGTTCAAGGTACCTGCAACTGGAAATTGCAAAGGTGGAAATGAACTTAGGAGCCTGACATTGTGCTTTTAAGTGGCCAGACAGCCCTCAGGAAAATGCTTTGTCCACGGATTGTATTTTTCATGCATAAACAAGATGGAAAACCTGACCCTCAACAGCACGGCTACCGCTGTACAAACTAAAGGTGGAAAGCACACCAGAAAAGTACAGAGTTCTCGGAATGGTGGGTAGCATTGCAATTGGGAGAGATCTGTTAGAACTGGCTCTCAGCATAGGTTTCTAAGCAGTCATAACCTATTTTGCTAAGTGAAGACGCCCTCGCTGAATTGCCTTAAATACATATGTGATAGTACACGGCAATGTTGTCAGAGAGGGCTGGTGGGGAGGAGCTGAGTTTCTGAGGAAACACCAATCAGCTCATCAGTCTGCCTCATCGTGCAGTCATTTCCTCTCATGAGAGGTCTGTAGCTGTCACTCATGACGACAGCATGTCAGTGTTGATTACTACAGGAGACAAAGATTTCTCAGGAGCAAAGTGACACAGCTCACCATATCCAGCCTTTGCTCTCCCCGTGCCTAACTGGTTGGGTAGCTGTAACCTTCTATTGTGATAGATGACAACTCTAACATTCACATGCAAACACAAAACACATGTGCTTGAGCATATATGGATACACAGGCACATCCGTCACCTTATTTAATAGAAAATTTTGCTTCAGTAAAAAACAAAGGCATTGTCTCACATATTATGGGATAGTTGGATCCAGTTGTATATTTTCTCCTACTAAATAAAAGGTGTTTATGGAACTGGAATGTGGTTAAGGAGATTACCAACTTCTCCTGCCTTTTAAATCCACAAAGTGACCTCACTATAAAGAAACCAATATATATTTTCCCATGTGATTCTTACACCTTGATTGAGCCAGGGTAACCTTGTCACTTTCAGTTAAATGAATCAAGTGCAATACCATTTTTACTCAGGCTATTTCCATTCTCAGAACCCTCTTAACACATCCCTCCCATTTCCCCAAAACTGGCCTATCTTCTAAGATCCTCTTCAAAATTCTAGCTTAAGTCCTGCTTTCTCCCAATGTGTTGATGAACTATTTTAGTTCATTTTTCCATCTCCTGAACTCTTATGTCATTTACTGTTTTTCTACAGATGGTTGGGTTTGAGGACCATGGCTTTTATCAGTGTAATAACTAGGAAGTATTTGTTTTGAAAATGCATTCCAAGTATCCATAGAAGTGAACTTGTTACATGGAGGTAAGGAATGTGGACTTAGGTGCATGTAAAAGCCACGTGACAATGAGTTTCATTTTAGTGTCATTAAATCTGAGGCACACGTTCTAGCAGTAATTAGATTCCATAATGTCTTGTCTGTTTAAACCTCACCTGGGATTGTCTCTTTTTATGAAAAATACCTTATAATTATTAAACAAGAGGCTAGTTATTCTTTATGCTATGGCAGAAGGAGTATACACATGGCTGATATAAGAGTAATTTCAAATCATTTATGTATAAGTTTACAAATTTAGGAAAGAAATATAGCCCCATTTAGTAATGTTTAGGATTGCCATCTGTCTTTCAGGGGACTAATTCCATTGGACTTGCTTACTACTTTGGTAACGAAAAGATTTTATAAGCACACAAAAAATGGGAACGTATATGAAACATGTGCCACTTGGCTAGAACTAGTTTCTGTTTGCAAAGCCAACGGCCAATAAAAGGACAATGAAGTTGCAAATACCTTTTAATTATTCTTGGCAAGTTTCGCCATGAAATGATCATAACAGTAATAGTGGAATAACTGGATCTCATTCCTATTTGCTACTGATGTGCAATAGTGGACTGGGTGTACCAAACTTGCAATTAATTAATTTAGAAGCTGACAAAGTTTTGTGATAAATGTTTAAAAAGTAACCAAGACTACTATTAAGTTCGCAGAGCAAGGCACACTCTCTTGTTTGAGGAGTAGACAGGTAAGTGCAGATTTCTTGGCAAGTCGTCTTCATAATCCTATCACATTCTAAAAGGAGAGTTTGACCCCCAAACTAATAGCACCCCGGGTGAGTTTTCATTTATGAGATTTTTACAGACTGAGGTAAACAGACCCAGGGCGTGCAAGCCAACCGTTGCCTGTTTTGCTTCCTTGGAAGGCCTCACGACTCCATCGCGGGGGTCTTTCCCCCAAGAAACACGTTCAGCCTCCATCTCTCCTGTTACCCAGCATTCCAAGCGGTCACCACAAAGTGACAGGAGTTGTCATGTAAAGTGACACATATTCACTTTTTTTTTTGAAAGTCTATGCTAGAGGTATAACTAAAAAAGATCAAGCTACAAAAGTAGTTAAAGGGTAGTTTCGATCTGGCTAAGTTCAAACTATTTTTATAACAGATCTTCCCTGTTATGCCAGGAAAAGTTATCAAGTCCAATTCTAAGCTATTTGAGGTTTTTCACTTTCCACATCATTTAATGAGAGTACGCAGGCATTGAACTTACTCTGTTCTATATTCAGACACTGCTTTGGAGACCTCCTGCTGTCCATGGTTTTAAATACCATCATAACCTGATGCCTCTTTCAGTTTTGTTTAAAGCCCAGCCACTCCTTCCTAAGCCAGACTTATTAACTGACTGTACCATCTCCACTTAAATGTCCAAGCGTATCCTGCCCCAAAACACAACTGAGAGTCCCATGAATCTGCTTCTGCAAGCATCCCTCCTGTCTTGGGTGACAGTGATTTCACTCTTCTCGTCTCTCAGGACTCGCCAACTGTTACTGTCATTATAGCCTCCACTCTTTCTCTCAGACCCCATATCCCATCTGCTAGAAAATCCTGCTGGGTCTATCTTCAAACCTCAAAATATAACTAGAATGTGACCATCTCTCACTACCTCTACTGTCACCATCTTTGTCTGAGCTTTCATCATCTCTATTGTGAATTGTTGTCATTCTTAACTGGCCTCCCTGCTTACATGGCTGCCCTCCTGTATCCTCGCACATACAGCACAGGAGCCAGAGTGATATGCTTACGTCAGATTATGGTTCTCCCTCTCTCGGCCTTTCATTTCATACGATGCAAAATCCAAAGTTCTCACAAGAGCTTTCAAGCAACTATATATCCTGGCTTTCACTTCCACTCATAGCTTACACCCTACGAATTCCCCACTGCCCACTCCGCTCCAGACCCACTGAGATCCTTACTGTGCTTTGAACATGACCATCATGCTTCTACCTTGGAGCTTTTGTGCTGACTGTTGCTGGCCTCTGCTTGTTTCCTCTGCCTGGAATACTCTTCTCTCAGAAAGTCCCATGGCTAAATTGCTGACCTCTTTGCCCAGCCAGCATGGCTCCGTGGTTGAACACTGACCTATGAACCAGGAGGTCACAGTCAGGGCACGTGCCAGGTTGCAGGCTAGATCCCCAGTGGGGGACATGCAGGAGGTAGCCAATCAATGATTCTCTCACATCATTGATGTTTCTATTTTTCTCTCCATCTCCTTTCCTCTCTTAAATCAATACAAATATATTTTTTTAAAAACCACATAACTTTACATTTGGCCTAACTTCTTTCCCACATAAAGCTGTCTGCATTAGAAAAGTCTGTTACTGAATATGTTTCCTCATTGTGGATAGCAGACTCAAGAAACAACTTGGAGTCAGATCACTGCACTGGTAGGAGCACTTAGTTCTATTTTCAGTGCCGAAATGAACTGATAATGGACTTTAGATCTATTATTTACCCATCATCTCTAAAGTGAAGGACATAGCATGGCCCATCACTGAAGTCTCTCTAATCTCCACGATTGCAGACATCTGTAAATTTGTGAAATGCCTCTAGAGAGAAGGGACAGTATAAATGATTTATATTGATTCACTTTGCAAGGGGGATGGCTAAGCTCAGAAGTAAAAAAAAAAAAAAAAAAGAAGAAGAAGAAGAAGAAGAAAAAAGACAATTATTCTATTACTAGAGGCCTGGTGCACAAATTTGTGCACCAGTGTGGTTCCTCAGCCTGGCCTGCGGGATCAGGCCGAAAGCGGCTCTCCAACATCCCCCAAGGGGGTCCTGGATTGTGAGAGGGCACAGGCCAGGCCAGTGCAGGATTGGGGCTGGGGAGGGACCCCAGGAGGTTGCAGCTGGGGAGGGATGCAGGAAGTTGTAGCTGGGGAGGGACCACAGGAGGTTGCAGCCGGGGAGGGACTGCAGGAGGGCTCCAGAGTGTGTCCAGTCCATCTGGCTCAGTCCTGATGGGCTGGACCCCAGCAGCAAGCTAACCTACCAGTTGGAGCATCTGCCCCCGGTGGTCAGTGCACATCATAGTAAGCGGTTGAGTGGCCTTAGCATATCATTAGTATATTATGCTTTGATTGGTTGAACAGATGACCAGACACTTAGCATGTTAGGCTTTTATTATATAGGATGGTTCCATAGTCTGAAGGAACCACACAACACAGATCTCACGAAGTGCTTGGAAGCAGTTAAAATGACACTTTGAAAAGCACATGGGAATTGTGCTTAGATGTGTATATACCTACACATTCAATTATTCATTCATAAAAGTATAAATTTACCAGAATCTGTTCTAGATGCTGGGGTGTAGTAGGTACACCACACACACACACACACACACACACACACACACACACATATACACACTCACACACAATAAAACTGCCTTTATCGGCTTACACTTTGAGAGAGCTTGGTAAAAGAGAGATAATAAGATAATGAGGTAAAATATACTGGTTGTTAAATAAGATGAGGTAAAGATATATTAAAGCTATAATGAGAAGTAAAGCAGCAAATAAATGTGGGGTATCTAGAGAAGGTAACTTTACTTTAAATATTGTGACCAGGCAGGTGCCCACTGAGAATATGAGATTTCAGTGCACATCTGTAGGAAGTAGGTATAAGCCATAAAAATATCTGAGGAAGGATGCCCCAGGCAGAGCCAACAGCAAGTGCAAAGTCCCAGAGGTGGACCTCCTGCTTCCTAGGTTGATGCTCAACCACTGAAGTACACCATCCAGGCTAAAGTTATGTTTTTTTTGATTTATGAGAAGTTCACTCCTGTATTTCTGAGTAAATTATTAATGAGATCAGTTTAGGAAATGGTTAAATTAAACAAGTATTTTTAAATCCAATTAATCAGACTAACCACCGTTAATCAGACTAGTACTTAATTCAACCTAATACTTTTGCTCATTAGATGAGCAAATTCATCTATATTTCATCACCAGACCATAAAGATGGCTGAGATAAAAAACCAACATCATTGTGGGGTGGGAGTGGCAGAGGAGAGGTCAATAGGGGGAAAGGGAGACATATGCAATACTTTAAACAATAAGTAATTTAAAAAAAAAAAACTAACACCATCATACTTAGACAATTTTACTTTTCTTAAAACTTTACAGGGTGAACTTCATATATGAGCAAATAATTGTTTAATTCAGAAATTTTAATTATAAGTGGTTATGCATTTATATATCTCACATATCTTCCTCACTTGAGGAGAACTTCTCTCACAAGATACTAGAGCATTAACTAAAGGAAATGGCTACCAGGGGCTCCAAGCCAAGTGGACTTCATTGCCAAGGTAGACATAATACAAATATTATGTAATATTTGTATTACATAATTACAACTCCTCTGAGATGAGTTTTTAATGCAATATCATTTCAGGAACAGGTCTTCCATCAGCTGAAGTCCTCATTAAAACTGGAGTAGTTTTACATCCCAGTTCTCAATGACAAGCAGGCTTATCAAGGTATATTTAGGTAAGAAGGAGAAACTGGAGACTTTAAATACCTTCAAACCAACCATACTGATTAGATCACATTACCTAATCTATTATTCCGCATATTTCTTTGAATGCTTTCTACTATGATATCTCCCATATCTTTATAAGACTGGGTTATAATTTCTTTGGGTAACATGTAGTTAAGAGGGACAGCAAAAATGTTGGATGGCAATCAGAAGCTAATAAGATGTCAGTATTCCGGAACCATGGACCAAATAGAGATTATGCTAAACGGGAGTCAATATAACGTCTTATATTTGTTTCCAATAGCAATTTTAAAAATTCAGCATGAAGGAGACCTGGGTGTGTAGTGAAAAATATCTCAGAGGTGCATTTGGTTCTAAGTAGGATATAAACTGAAGAGTGGTGTGGTTGCCAAGACATAGATGACAGATATTCAGGCTACGTGAGTTACAGAGAGCATGAGAAATGAATTATTATACAATTTTATCATACGGAAGATGGGACACAGAATTGAACACATAATTTTTGAGACCTGGTGCAAAATGAAAATGTGGGGATCCTTGTTCAAACCCTATTAGAAATTTCAAGTCAGGGAGGGCAGTGCATCAAACTACACATGGGGCCTTTTTAAGGATATGAGAGTCCTGCAAGATTGCACAGGTCACGGGACCATGAAGACTCCCCACTGTGACTTATGTTAAGCCTAAGTGCTCACTACATCCCCTGAAAATTCAGAGAAGAGCAAAGAAAATGTGCAGTTTTAAATCAAGTCACATAAAGAAAGGCTGAAGGAACTAGGGATATTTTCTAGACAAGAAATTAGTAAAATGGGAGTGTCTGACATTAGACATAATAGCTGAAGAGCTAATGCATAGATTAGGAATCAGATTTTTTCTCCCTGACCCCAAGTATAAAATTAAAATCAATGAGTAGAAAAACATATTTTCACTTAATATAGGTATATTTGTTGTAAACAAGCCCATTTAAAAAAGTATGGAGACCTAGGCATATAATGATTTTGTGGTCACTACAGGTATTCGAACATACTTTGAGTTAGTAGTTAGGCAAGGCTCCAAGGAAGTTGCATAGGAATTCTCTAGTGCAAACTCATTAATTAATGCTAAGCATGATATATCAAGATTACCTGAAACATGTTGAAAAGCTGGTTCCTGCCCCTCTATCCAAAGACGAGGCTCAGGAATATATAGTTATTAAAAGTACTCACTAGAGAACTCTGTTCATAAATATGGGCTAGGAAACTTTGTTCTAGAAGGAATTTATATAGCAAATGACTGAGACAGATGAACTTAAAGGACCTACATAGTATCTCCTTCCTGTAATCCCTAGGTGGTCACTGATTATATCTATCTATCTATCATCTATCTATCTATCTATCTATCTATCTATCTATCTATCTATCTATCTCTATCGATCTCTAATCATCTATATCTATGTCATCTATATAAGGCATCGAGATTTTTTTTAAAAAATCCATGATGTATATCAAAAATCCAAACTCATTCTGGCTTTTTCAAAAACCATCATCTGCCCAATCCAATTTTGGCTCAGTGGATAGAGCATCGGTCTGAGGACCAAAGAGTCCCAGGTTTGATTCCAGTCAAGGGCATGTACCTTGGTTGCAAGCTCCTCACCGGCCTGGGGCCTGGTCAGGGCTCAAGCAGGAGGCAAACAATCCATGTGTTTCTCTCACATGGATGATTCTTGCTGTCTTTCCCTCCTCTCTCTTCCACTCTCCCTAAAAATCAATAGAAAAAATATCCTCAGGTGAGGATTAACAAAAAAACAAAACAAACAAACAACAACAAAACAAAAAAAGAGAACCATTATCTTGGAAAGATTAGTTCAGTTATGTTGACATTCAAGTTAATGATTAATTACATAGAATGTTAAATTCATTATATTATGGAATTTCCTCATTTTCTAAAAGTGAAAACACATTGCCTACCATAATCATTATAGATAAATAAATAGATGCAGTAGACCATTTTTGAAGAAATTACTCCATCAATAACTAGATAGATATAGATATAGATATAGATATAGATATAGATAGGTTTAGATAGCAGAAATTCAGAATGTTTACTTCCTACTTACCAAGGAGAATATTTCAAACTGTTTCAAGCTATGGGTAGTCCCTAAAATAATGAATGGCACTTTACAAGACTGGCAGTTCTTGACAAAATTGTGGTATATTTTGTGAAGTTATCTTTGACTTATACACAGGAATCTTCCAGTTTTCTTTTTCACATTTCTTAGAGATGTGAGGTTAAGCATTTTCTACAACTAACATACTAATTCTGACTTTTCTTTGTATATTGGCAATATGGAGAAGGGCACATGCAAACGCTGATATCTAAGACAGGAAAGACCAATCTTACAATTGACATCACTTGTAGCAGTAAGTATAAGAGTCACCTAGCAGCAAAGAAAAGCTAAAACTGCTCTTAGGGAGAAGGGTAGGACCTATTTTCCCCAGTGTACGCATGTGGACACCTATCCTATCTCTTTGCCCTTACTGCTCTTAAAACAACTTCCTGACACCATTCTCACTTGATAAATGGCATCTGAGTCCTTTTGGCAGAAAAATAGATGATCCATGCCAGAATGAATGCAAAAAATATTGTTTGCTATTGTTTTGTACAATTGAATACAAATCATCTACAAACTTGTGGTAACATTTTTGAAATGGTAGCTTAAAATAGTATCTTCAGTAAAATGGTTTGAATATAATCACCAGAAAAACACGGGACTATACCAACACATTTTATTATTTAAAGTGCTTTTTAAAATAAAAAAGTAAAAGTCAAGGACAAGTTGTAAAAGAATTGGGAAAATGCGTTATTTGAAACTTTTTTATAGCTTGTGATTTTCTGTAACAATACAAGGGTGGGCAAAAGTAGGTTTACAGTTTTTTGTATGTAAAAATATATGATACAAGCATAAATAATAATGTAAGAATAAATTGTATTTACAACTGTAAACCTATCTTTGCCCACCCTCATGTTATTATTATTTTTTTTGTAGAGGAAATGTTTCCAACTATAGCTCATCACAACTTTCTCAGTATATTGGCATTTTTAACTATCCGCATGACAAATGAGAAGAATGTGAGCAAGGTGCAACTTTTGTCTGAGATACGTATTAACATTCTAGAATGTAACATTGACTTTCACTCATGGTTGTGTGGGGCAAAAGGACAATTTAGGACTTGTACAGAAGTCTCATCAAACATAAATTGACTTAAAAAACAAACCAAAACAATTATGATCATATTGTTATGGGCCTAGAATTTAGTTGTTGAAACATCATCAGAAATTTTAAGAGCAGAGATACTTCCTTGGAGCATTGCACTGTTTGTACCAATAGGGTCACTAAATTTTAAAATAAAAGCTTACTAAATAGACACCTTTCAAAAGAGGACATTCAGAAAGCCAAGAGACATATGAAAACATGCTCCAAGTCACTAATCATCCGAGAGATGCAAATCAAAACAACAATGAGGTACCATCTCACACCTATCAGACTGGCTATCATCAACAAATCAACAAACGACAAGTGCTGGAGAGGATGTGGAGAAAAAGGAACACTTGTGCACTGCTGGTGGGAATGCAAACTGGTGCAGCCACTATGGAAGACAGTATGGAGTTTCCTCAAAAAGTTAAAAATGGAACTCCCATTTGACCCTGTGATCCCACTTCTAGGAATATATCCCAAGAAACCAGAAACACCAATCAGAAAGGATATATGCACCCCTATGTTCATAGCAGCACAATTCACCATAGCTAAGATCTGGAAACAGCCTAAGTGCCCATCAGTAGATGAATGGATTAGAAAACTGTGGTACATCTACACGATGGAATACTATGCTGCTCTAAAAAGGAAGGAACTCCTACCATTTGCAACGTCATGGATGGAACTGGAGAGCATTATGCTAAGTGAAATAAGCCAGTCAATGAAGAAAAAATACCACATGATCTCACTCATTCATGGATAATAGAGACCATTATAAACTTTTGAACAATAATAGATACAGAGGCAGAGCTGCCTCAAACAGATTGTCAAACTGCAGCAGGAAGGCAGGGGAGGGTTGGGTGGCAGGAGGTAGGGGGGTAAGAGATCAACTAAAGGACTTGTATGCATGCATATAAGCATAACCAGTGGACATAAGACATTGGGGGATAGGGGAGGCTGGGGGACTGTCTAGGGCGGGGGGATAAAATGGACACATATGTAATACCCTTTGTAATACTTTAAGCAATAAATTAAAAAAGAAAAAGAAAATAAAAGCTTAAGTAATTTTCCTACACAATTAATTCTGTATACAAGTAATTGTAATATACATTATATATTCTAAATTATGAATTATAATGTATAAGGTATGCATGAAAAATTTATAAAATTAATAGGATAACAAAAAAAGGTAAACAAATATGCAGCTGTTCCTCTCAGTTATCACATGTCAGATGAAGGTTCATGTAAAATATAAAATTTAGGAGGAATATGAATTGCTTACTTTTATTATTCATAAGAACAATGTAGCACTTTTCTTTAGCAGATCCTAAGCTATTGCATGCATATTACCATTTTATCTTTATAAGAACCTTAGGTAGGGTCATGTCCATTTTATTTTTAATATGTATTTTTATTGATTTTAGAGAGAGAAAAGGGGAGAGAAAGAGAAACACTGATGATAAACATCAACGAGCTGCCCCCTGCATGCCTCCTAATAGGGAAAAAAGCCACGACCCAGACCGGGAATCAAACTGATGCTCTTGGTGAATGGGACCATGCTCAACCAACTGAGCCATGCTACACTGGCTGGGCGAGTCATGTCCATTTTAAAAAGGAAGAAGCCAAAATATCAAGTGTAAATTGACCAATATCTCCCAACTGGACAGTTAAGGTGATCCTAGGAGTCTAAATCCATTCTCATTATTGCCCCATAGAGCCTTTCCAGGGAGAGCAGTTCATCCTTAGAATCTTTAAATAAAAACTCACCATAATAAGTTGCTCATTCAAATATCTTAACTCAAAATAAATATCTCTCTCCATGGTAAATGTTGAAATAGAGCTTCCAGAGGGATTTCTTGTTTCTAATTCTCCATCTAGTAACCGAGTAGCTGGGCACCATCAACAAGTCCTCTAATATTCTGCATCTTCCATTGTTCATTGCTGAGATGGAGGGGTTTATCATCTCCAAAGCTGCAGCAGCGGTAAAGACTGGGCTTTGAGTTTGTCTTTTAAGGCGCAAGCATTAGAAACCTTGTAATTCCTTTTGTTTTTTCAAGACTAATATTTTTGAAGTACAACCAAACTCAAGAAACTAGCTATGAAGACACATTTAAAGCGACCAAAAGAACATTTCTCATAACTTCCCAGCAACGGGTCCAACCAGCATCCCGTGATATACATTGGGAGCCCACAGTTAGGCAGCCCTTCCAAGACATTTCTCATGAATGGAGAGAATGAAGAGACCACTTCATGTTTCTGAAGCTCTGTTTATCTTCCATCACCATTTTTGAAATAGATCTGTCATCATTCACAAGACATGAGGGGAACTAAAAAAACCCAAAACTTTCTAGTTCTTTTGGAGTCTGTTGGAACTTAAGTTGAGAAAACACTTTGCCATTTTGCTTTTCATTGAAAACGGGTGTATTTGTCATCTAAATGAGGAAGGAAGTGGCCCACTTTTCCGAGTGTCAAAATCTTCTTGAAAATAAATCAAGTCAGCCAGAGAGATTCACTTAGATGGAAAGGTAGCAAGGAGCTATCGAGTTGCAATTTACAGCTTTTGAGAGAATGATCTCACTATTTTTTCTCACTTCCATTCTCAGTTTTAGCAAGAATGGCTCCTTATTCCATTTGGTTCCAAGCTTCTCACTCATTTCCCAGATAATACAGGTTGCACAAGTAACCTACAGACATCACACTTTTAATAGTCCGATTCTCATTTCTTTGTCATACGTGTCACTCCCTGTGTGCTGCTCTGTCCTTCTCACGGAGGCCCATTTATCCATCCCTGTGCAGGGCACCTGCTAAAAGCACTTAGGCTCATTCTCAGTCAACACAGATACCGTGTACGAAAATCTTTCAGTCATGAAGTATAATTAAAACCATGATTCTGATTCTTGAATGTTCTGGCTAACACAATTAAAAACTTACTTTCATTTTACTCTTGTTTAAAACAGTTCTTGTGAAATATCTGAGTCTGCTGTATATCACTCCTTAGTGAGTAAAATAAATGCTAGCCTCAAGACAGAATGTTTCTTTGACTTTTAAAGGATGCTGCAATTCTAGAAAAGCTTTGCTTTTCAAAGATAACTACCCAGACAGACATTGGAAGAAATTGGGCCAAACCTGTCTGATTATAGGCCACACTACAAATACATTGCTTAACAATATATTTATTTATTTTATTTTTAAAAAAAAAATATTTTTATTGATTTCAGAGAAGGGAGAGGGAGTGAGAGAGAGGAACATCAATGATGAGAGATAATCATCGATCAGTTGCCTCCTGCAAGCCCTCCACTGGGGATAAAGCCCGCAATCCGGGCATGTGCCCTGACTGGGAATTGAACCCTGACCACTGAGCCACATGCTCTGGGCAACAATATGTTTATTTCTAATACAGTATATATTTTCAGTGCATGAAGCAAAGCACCCTAACAGTTAAGACTATTGTATTCACTTTTAAATTCACCCAGAATTTAGGAGAATCCATAGGTTTTCAATAAACATTGACTCAATCTAATTGAAAGTAAAAGGATTATAGGCTCTAGTTATTGAGTTCAATTTTTCCTGTTTTGACTTATTTTCTTGAGGGGAAAAAATATTAAACATCCCAACAGTCTTTGTGTAATTGCCTATATGGTTCATTAATGTTAGAACACATCCTGTACTTAGTCAAACATCCATAAGCACATTTCTTAGGCAAACTGCTTGTGGATGAATTCTTTAAACAAACCACTAAAGGACTCCCCCAGATCCCTAACACCCATTTCACAGCCTTAATACTAAAGGCGGCATTTTTATCTAGAGAAAAAGAAGTGCCACATGGTTGAAATACCAAGTAATTTCACACACAAATTTGTGGATTCCAAAGATGCCCAGTATCTACCCAAGGTTGTGCCTGACAGCCCTGAATGCAGCATTTCAGCTGAATGGTATCTCCCAATGCTTCGTTTCCTGTTTGCTCAGGGGGGTGAGGCAGGGTTGAAATTTGGGAGGATTTATTGTTTTGATGTATTTCTGGTGTGTTAGCTTACTTATGGTCTAGACGGGGAAAGAATTAAAAATAAGAAAAAGGCCTTCCAGCTCAGCTATCAGCTTCCTCAGAGCTATAAATAGACTTCTTGGCTGCAGCCTGGACCCAGGTGGATTATTCAGGTCAATCGCTGGACGGAGACCTTTGGAATAAGTGGGGGATGGCAGGGCACGGGGACGACATAGTTGGGTAGTTTGCCTTGCCAGCACTTAGCTCAGCATGGAGAGGGCCCAATGCATCTCAGAGGTGTTGTTTGGGGAAGAGCCTGAAAATAGGAAAGGGCTTATCCTTTTGTGGTCATAGTTTTACAAAAGCAGCTGAGATTTAGCCTTCTGTTTTCATGAGATACTAACTCGTTAATGGCTTCTATGAATATGCTTATTTATCCTGAGTCAACTGGAAGTTGGAGCTAAGCTGTGGAGTACAGAGGACATAGTGGATGGGTTCATTTGGAATCCATGGAAACAAAGAGATTCCAAAGCTCAGGTGTCACTGCTCTGGTGCCAGAAAGAACAGCAGTAGGAAGTCTCTGACTCCCGCAATCTCGGTATTATTCATAAACTCTGTGTTTATGGCTTCATGCACCTATTATTCAAATCTGTTACTGCTCCAAAAATTAATTAAATGACCTAGTATTTAGCACCTAGTTTATACCAAGTACTGTTCTAGATATTGGGGATCCAATAGTCCCCGACACCAGGGAAAGAAGAAGGAGAACAAAGGTTATACCACACAGTGCCCTGCTTTGATATTGTAGTGATAAAGAAAGGTAAGAGACAAGCAAAGAGGTTCATAAATGAATATACGTTTAGAGGCCTTCCAATAGAGAAGGAGTAATCAAGAGGGTCAAAGGTTTCTGAGAAGTTGAAAAAAAAAAAAAAGACAGAAATTGACCTTGTATTTATCAAGATGTAGGTCATTGATGACTTTCGTGAGATTGGTCTCAATGGGGGGATGGGAGAAAAGCCTTACGGGAGGCCATCAATATCAGAATAAGTGACTAAGAAGGGAGACAATGGAGAAATGAAAACAATACTATAGGAAATGCTTTCAAAAGAGAGAAACATAGACACGAGGTAATCCCTAGAGGGGAATATGCTGTCAAGAGATTATTTTTTAATTGGAAGCTATTACTTGTTTTTAGGCTGATGAGAATGATCCAATATGTGGTGAAATAAATGAAACAGGAGGGAGGCAGAGGGGGATGCACCTTGATTTGATAAGAGGGGAAATGAGGTAGAGCATCTATGGAGGGCTTGGTTAGATAGAAGCCAGGAGGGTACTAAGAGGGACATAGAATTTATGGGCATGGACACAAATTAAGTTAGTAGGTTTGGCTTTGAGAGAATGAGTAAGAGCATCCTTTCCTGGTTGCTTCCCTCTTCTTGACAATTAAGAAATGAATACAGCAGTAAGAATGAGGAAAGAGGAAAGAGCACTACAGTTTAGAGAAGAGAGAAGAAATTATGACATAATCTCGCAGAATGAGAGAGCATATTTACCTAGGACAGTGATGGCGAACCTCTGACACGCGAACTCATTTTTTTGGTTCATTTTTCTTTGTTAAATGGCATTTAAATATATAAAATAAATATCAAAAATACACATCTTTGTTTTACTATGGTTGCAAATATCAAAAAAATTCTATATGTGACACGGCACTAGAGTTAAGTTAGGGTTTTTCAAAATGCTGACACGCCGAGCTCAAAAGGTTCGCCATCACTGCCCTAGGACATAGAGAGGGATTGCTTCTCTGGGGTGGCCTTGAGAAACAGACCCGGTGCTGGTGGCTTTTCTGCAGGTAAATTCAGCTGTTCAGACCCAGCACGGACAAGGCAGAGAATGGGGCTATCCCTGAATAAAAGCAGGTGCAGATGGCTGCGTGCTTAGCTAAGGAGCTCACGGTGGCCTTGCTTCTGCATGTGCTGACTTTCCCGATGTGGTTACTGATCCCAGATGAACTTAATGCTACTTCGGAACAGAACCTCTGGCCAGCCCCAGGTTGAACATATCACGTTGCTGACTCATTTCCCCAGGATACTTTGCAGACCACCTGAAGGGGCAAAATTATCCCATAAAATTCAGTATAATTTTGGGACATCTCAAAAAGATTTTAGAATTTGTGTGGAAAAAAATATAAATGTGTGGCTTGTTTACAAAAATCCCGAAAATACTTTATATTTCTGATTTAGAGTCTTTATATTTAAAGATAAAAATATCTATGTTTATGTCTTAGCCAGTTTGGCTCAGTGGATAGAGCGTCAGCCTTCGGACTGAAAGGTCCCAGGTTCTATTGGCTAAGGGCATATGCCCAGGTTGTGGATTTGATCCCCAGTAGGGGGTGTGCAGGAGGCAGCCAATCAATGATTCTCTCTCATCATTGATGTTTCTATCTCTCTCCCACTCCCCCTTCCTCTCTGAAATCAAGAAAGATAAATTTTTAAAAATATATATCTATGTTTAAATTTTCCAAAAATGCAATGTCAGGAAAGTTTTTATATTTAGGTATGCATGGACATGAATATTAGGCAGAAATTTTAAACTTTCTTTAATTTCTGTGGGAAAGTTTCACCATCACTCATTAAGGCACTTCCTTAGAACTTGGGAACTACAATTACACATATTTTATATTTTGGTCCACTTAATAACCTTCCCACATGTCAAATGCATGGAGAAACTGCTGTGTCTGAGCATTCTTTCACAATGGAATGTCAAGTGGGGTGGTGGAACCAAATGTCTATATACACAGCAGGAAATGTGTTGCCCTATAATGATGGTCACTCCAACATAATGATGGTTACAACATCATTTATGTTGACAACATAAAATGAAAGATCACAAGTTAGTCTTCAAGGAAAATCAGGTTTACTCAGAAACATAGCAGATGAGACGATCCACTCATCAATAATTGGCAGCTGAGATCAAACAAAGGGCTGTAGCATGCATAGAAGCATAACCAATGGACACAGACATGAGGCGGGTAAGGGCATGTGCTGACGGGTGAGGATGGCCAATGAGGGAAAAGGGAGGCATATGCAATTCTATATGCAATACTTTAAACAATAAAGAATTAAAAAAAAAATCATTGGCATCTGGATTATAAGAAAGCAGGTCTTTTATCTTTTTTCCAAGATAAAAAGGTACATGGTCATCTTAGGTCACCTGCACCATCAATGAGGTCACTTTTAAGCTTGTTTAGATGCCCGACCTCATGAGTCATTATGCTCTTTGCAGACATCATGAGATACAAATACAATAAACTTAAAATAAGCTGATAGGTTCTTTGGGGCTAACTCATGTATTATCTTGCATTTGATTCTAATTTAGACAGGAAGTCACAGATAGCAAAACTTCAAGAAAAAAACAAAACAAAACACAGATTTGAAAACTGAAAAAAATAATATCAACTAACTTCTTTTTCCCCCTGAAAACTTAGAAAATGAAACTGTTAGGTTATCAATGGGAGTATATTTTAGGATCCAAAGAGGGAAATCAATTGGTGAGGAGGACAGTTATTAGCTCTATTCTTATTATTTTGGTTTCTCTGCTCAGATTTAGATACTAAAATTCACAATGACCTTTCTCTTATAAATTTTAAATTTTAAAATACAGTGCTTCATTGCTATATTAATTTTCCTACCTGTAAATATTTCCGTATGAAGACTGTAAACTTCTCTGATGTAAGGGTTGTATCTATCTCTTTTGTAATCCCTATCATATTGAAAAACTTATTTCCCTGACGTGGTAGGTGTAACTCACAAGCCTCTAATTTTCTCCATGATACATCTCTCTACATTAAAGCCTAAGCTACCAATCGCTATGACACACACTTACCACCAGGGGGCAGACGCTCAACGCAGGAGCTGCCCCCTGGTGGTCAGTGTGCTCCCACAGCAGGAGCAGTGCTCAGCTGACAGAAGGGTGTCAGATGCCACAGAGACCACAGCGGAACAGCAGTAAGCCTACCGAGCAGTGGAGGCAGGGGCAGCAGGGCTGGGATGAACGGGAGCAGCACAGTGCTCAGCCTGGGCTCAGGCTCCTCCCCAGCCGCCTGCCACTTCCTGCTTGGGGGATGTTGGATGCTGGTTTCAGCTCAATCCCCACAGGCCACGCTGAGGGACCCCACCGGTGCACGAATCCGTGCACTGGGCCTCTAGTCTTGCAATAATGTGAAGAACTGAATGATGCAAACCCTAGATATAATTGATAGAATTATTCAAATTTCTACCCAACCTTTTAGGTCTGTTCTCAAAATAGTCACAGGTATGGGAGTGAAGATCTTTTATCATACCAACTTGCTCTGGTGTCCATTGCCTTTTAAGGTCACCTGTGTTGTGCATTTCCTGGCATGTTGTCCCTGACCATTCTGATAGCCTGGTATGTGGTCAGTACACAAATGGGAATATATAGTTTATCATACGACTCTTAAAAATAATAGCAATTTTATAATCAACAAGAACCAAGTTTAACAGTATAATAACATTGTTTAAATAAAGTTGATGAGGCAATGCTAATTGTTAGAAAAGTATTGTTTTAAAAGTAATTTCCATAAATTGAATCTAGGAGGATAAATTATTAAATATCCTTTTGATAAGAGACTTATCAAAATAAAAAATAAATGCAAATAAACAAATGTGAGTATATGAGTATGTATGTTTGTGTATAAATGTAGGTGGAGAGAGGGAGGGAAGGAGAAAGGGAGGGAAGGAGAGAGGGAGAGATAGAGATACTAAAAATCAATAAAATATTTACAAACACTATAATGAAATCATTTATAATTATTTTAGGATTATTTTATTAAGATCAATACTAAAGTACTGGTAAAGTGAAAATTACTAATAATGGAATGTCATAGTCATTAAAATCATGTTTTCAAAGAGTTTGTGAGAACTTATAAAATGTTATCAATTGTAAGAATGAAAAATAGAATGCACCAAAAATCAATGTAATGTAAGTGTAGCTACTATAACAATAAAGAAATAATCATAGGACATAAATCAAGACATATATTAATATGAAAAAGATTGACTGCTCAGAAATACTAGATAATTTATATTACTACTTTGTGCATGCTAACAATATTATATAATGAGTACGTGTGGCTTTCTAATATAAAAAGGTTATTTTTAACAATGTCATCTTCAATAATTTTAAAAACATAGCATTTGGATTCAGGGAGATAAGGGTCCCTTGTATGGAAAAGCTGAATTCCAACTTTAGCTAATACTTTCAGTGTAGATAAACTGGAGAATTTGGGGAAGAAGAACTAGAATGAAATTTGGGCTACACTGGCCATTAAATATGCATACTGTGTGTGGTTAAGCTGTACCCTTTGAGCTACCAGCCTCACATTCCCCACTGTAAATGGAGTGGTAACACCGAATAGTGTGATCACATGTGCAGACTCCATAAAATGCTCAGTTACCCAGAAGGACACACAGCAGAAGTTCAAGAAATGCTAGTTTTAAAACAGGAAAACAAAAGTACAGAGGTTCCAACTGGGCACCTGAGCTCAGTATATTGAGGAATTTAGAAACATTGGGCACTTTGCTATAAAATGGAGTAAATAACAGTACCTTCCCAATAGGATTTCAGAAGATCACTTACATGAATATACTGAGGTGCTAGGAAAATACCTGACAATGCTAGTGTTCCATAACGGTTACCACCACCATCATCATCATTCATTTATTCATTCACTCATAATTCATTAGCTAGAGGACTGGCACACAAGATTCGTGCACTGGCGGGCGGTGGGGGAAGCGGGGGTCCCCTCAGTCCAGATTGCGAGAGTGTGCAGAGCAGGCTGAGGGACCCCACTGGTGTATGATCAGAGTCAGGGATGGATGCAGGTTGGCCAGCCAGAAACCGTGGGAGGGCTCCAGGGCATGTCTGGCCCATCTTGCTCAACCCCAATCGGCCGGATCCCAGCAGCAAGCTAACCTACTGGTTGGAGCATCTGCCCCCTAGTGGTCAGTGCACATCATAGCGACTGTTTGACCAGTCGATTGTCTGCCTCCTAGTGGTCAGTGCATGTCATAGCGAGCAGTTGAGCAGCCTTAGCATATCATTAGCATATTACACTTTGATTGGTTGAATGGCCAACTGGACGACTGGGCACTTAGCATATTAGGCTTTCATTATTAGGATTAGTTGGTTTATCTTCCTCTTACTATAGGAATTCTAATAAAGCGGTTCTGTCTTGTAAATTTGTAAACATTGGTGGCATGTAAGTAGCTCTATATCCAAATAATCCTGAAGCTAAAATCTTCTAAAGCAATTATAGCTGAAGTTGGCAATCTCTTTTCCAAAATGGACATTGTCTTCAAATATTCTTGGAAATATAACATAATTATCTAGTAATGAATCATTTTATTACTTTTATTTTTCTTACATTACATTTAACTTTTGTTTTGTGCCTTAAGCACAATAGTCATTTAGGAAGAGTTAAACATAATCATGTTATGTTCTAAACATGAAAATTACTATATTAGTCAGGCCAGGCTGCTATAACAAAATATCATTGACTGAGGGGCTGAACAGAACATTTTTTTCTTCACAGTTCTGGAGGCGTGGTAGTCCAAGGTCAAATGCCAGCTGACTCAGTGGTGAGAGCTCTCTTCCTGGGTTGCAGATGGCTGTCTTTTCACTGTAACCCTACGTGGTGGAGAGAACCCGAACTCTGGTGTCTCTTCGTCTCCTTACTAGTATAAGAGCACCAGCTCTACTGGATTGGGAGCCTACCCTAATGACCTTATTTACCTCCTTATAGGCCTACCTCAAATAGAGTTAAATTAGAAGTTAGGGCTTCAACATATGAATTGGGGGCGGGGAGCACAATTCAGTCTATAGCAATTACTTAACTTGCCATTCAATCTTACCCAAATGCTAACCAGTCCTCCATTTCATTATAATCATTAAGCCTGTATTTAGTTTTATCTTTTTGGATGTCACTCTCTCGCCATAAAGTCATTCATCTTCTTTGGTTCACAACAGAAACCCCTATGTGATGTCCCTAACCGAAACCATGTTTTTTCTAGTTGCCTAGTTTTACGATTTTGAAATTATCTTTGACCCATCTCCTTTATCATCCATTCCCAATGAGGCACCACATTTTATCGACTCATCCTTTGAAGCCACTGTCAGCAATATCCCTTTGTTTTTATTAACCTCGTGGCCACCTCATTCCAGGGCCCTAATCACTTGATGGATCACTGGGATAGCATCCTGACCTATCTTCCTGCCTGTGTACTCCTCCCTCCAGAGGATCATGCACAGTCAATTACTCTCTCTAATATAACCCCATTTTCATTCTATTACTTGCTGAAAAGTCTACATTTCCAACCGTCCATCATATTGAGTCTAAGAAAGTCTCCTTGGTCTTCTAAAGCCTTTGAGTTCTAATCAGTATATATTTCCAACCACTTTTCAACACAAATCTTCTATAAATTATAAAATATGAGAGAATGGTATCAGAGGTCTGGAGCAAATACTGCAGAATGTGTCCTTAGCCTACTATTATTCACTAATCTTTATTTTCTATACTGACATTTTCTTCTCTGCAGCATCTTCCCAGTAAGACTGCATTTGTCATGGTGTCATTCACAGAAGATCATCAAGTCTAGTCCAACAATGTGTGATGCAAAGATCAAGACAGCACAGAAGGGTCCCTGATGATCACTCTGGGTTTCAAAGAAAATAAGGTGGCAGGGACCAGAGGTCCCCTTCTCTCAGGGGAAAGGCTATGTCCAAGCTCAGCTGCCTGTGGCTTCCTCTCCAAAGTAGATGGGATGGCAATTTCCCAAGGGTCACAAGATCCCCAGGAGCTGGGCTTCTAGCATCCCAGAAAAATTCTAAGTGCAGGTCCAATGCCAGTCCAGAGTGCTGGCACCAAGCAGTTGGTCCCTTCATTGGTAAGATTGCCCCTGTGTATGCCTCTTGGTGCCAGGAGAGATGGGGCAGGCAGAATTCCAGCACTGAAATACAAACCCATGATGCATATACTGTGGCACATTTCCAGGAGAATGAAAGAATGGGTGACCTGTATATATTAGGATTATTCTGAGAAATAGAAGATATATATTCATTGCAAGGAACTGACTCATGTAATGATGGAGCCTCGGGAGCACCATGATGGGGAGGCCTGGGAAGTTGGAGGGAGGCTGCAGCCCAGAGCTAGCAGCTTGAGACCTGAGAAGACCAATATTTCAGTCTGAGTCTGAAGACCAGAAAAACCAATGTCGCTGCAGGCAGGCTGAATTTCCTTTTACTCAATCTTTTTGTTCTGTTCAGGTCTTCAATAGATCGGATGAGGCCCATCTACATTAAGGAGGGCAATATATTTCACTCAGTCTACCAATTCAAATGTTAATCTCATTCGGAAGCACTCTCACAGACACACTGGAGTGATGTTTGGCTAAACAGCTGGGCACCTCAGGGCCCAGTCCAGTTGACACATAAAATGAACCATCACACTGCTTTCTTTTCCTTTTACTGACCTCCTATAAGGTATATCCCTTAATCCACATACCCTCATACATTCCTCCTTGCTAACTACTATCTACCTGCCCTTCATTTACCCAAATACATTTACAATACGATGTTTTTTTACAAAAGTTATTGACCTGCTTCTTTTTGGAATTTTTCAATAATTGTTCCATGATTTCTATGACTTTAAAAAAAAAAGCAAGGTAAATTTATATCTCAAATAAACAAAAAAAAAAACACTCTCATAAATACCTAAGCTGAATACCTATTCCTATTTTTTTTTGTAATATTTCTATTGATTTTTACAAAGAGAGGAAGGGGAAGGGAGAGAGAGAAACATCGATGTGAGAGTGAAAAATGAATCAGCTGCCTCCCCCTACCACAGACACACACCCCCTACTGGAAATCGAGCCCAAAACACTGGGGCATGCACCCTGGAACTGAACCAAAACCCTGTGCATGAGACGATGCCCAACCAACCGAGCCACACCAGCCAGGGCACACCGTTCCTATCTTTGACTGAGTATCCATATTCAGTCTCTCTTCTTGCTCTGCTCAAATTTTTTTTGGGGGGTCCTGGTCTCAAATAGGGTCTCTATGAGGTCTCTTTGCTTTGGCCATAAATATTAAATATCAGCTAGAAATTGCTGGTTACAGAAAACCACTACTTTTATATGATAGATACCGGAAAACCCTCTAAAGAAACAGGCTTTTTCCTCTCTACCACAGTGACCCAGAAAAAGATTTTCAGAAAGCCCCTCCCTCTGATTTTCTTTCAAACACATCCTTTGTCCGGAGGCCTTCTGTGTCTCACTCTAAGTGAACTGATCCTTTCCTGATACATTTTCATCAAATAATTGTTCTGGACTAGATGATTTTTGTTCTTGAGGAAGCAGTTAGCATATCTATATCTGCCAAAGTTAGCAAACTCCTTCCAGCAATGGGCACTCATATTGATATGGCCACCGGTTGGGTTGAGGGCACACCCAAGCCCAAATAGGCACCTTGACATCTTAAATGTCTTAGGCTGGAGGAGTTTGAGAAAACAGCAGAAGCGGGAAGGCCACTGGTCTTCCAACCCTTCACCTTTCTTCCCTGAAACAGTGCATAAAACTCCCAAGTGAATGGTGCTCTCGCTGTCCCAGGAGGGAAGGCATTTTTATCAACAGAGAGAGGAATTTAGGACCAAGAAACCTGTACAAACAAACCTCGTTAAACCAACCCTTATCTTCCTAGTTACTCTTTACCATTTACTTCCTCTAGTCCAACCCCTTTGTCTTGTCCCCTCTTTACAAATTTACTGCTTCTTTGACTACAAGGTATAAAAACTTCCCGTTCTGGTCATTGCTTTGGCATTTCATTCTCTTATAGGCTCCCATGTACATGTAAAACATTAATAATAATTTGTAAGCTTTTCTCCTATTAATCTTTGTCACTTTAATTTTCAGACCCAGGCAGGGACCCTAAAAGGGTTTATGAAAATATTTCCCTCCCCTACACAACTCATTCTCCTCAAAAGTTAACAGCTACCAAGATTAGACATTTGTGCCTAATTACACTAGAACACCTTAAGGTGAAGCAGCAAGACTGCTCTGGAATCATATGATGTTTTATAGGGAAAAATGTTTGAGTTCAACTTCCTCTCGGAGAACCAAGGAAAGAGAGCACTGTTTTATTTAAAGCAGGTACATCCTAAGCCCGTGTGCTGCCTTCACTGCGGTTTCCTAAGTTCTATGTTTCTGTTCTCTACAAAGACCGTGGTGCACTCAGTGAAGACCCTCCACGCTGTGTCATTTCAGGAGACAAGAGTTTCTGCCTTTGATTCCTGGTGATCATTGCTCACACCCACAGAATTCTGGTCAATTGCTCCCGACCTGATACTATCAAACTCTCAGCCCAACAGTGTTCAGTGGGTGTTCAGATCTGTTGAATTTTAATGGCGCTATGCCTTCCAGCACCAGAGCAGCAAGTATGCAGTGCAAGGCAGCTCAGACCTGGATTCCCATTCCTGGCACCTACTTAATTAAATGGAAACTCATACGCCTTATTTCAGCCCCTGAGTTTCCTGGCACTGTACGGCCTTAGGCTTTGAAAATAAACATGATCTCAGTTTTACCCAGGTTTTGACCACTATTTTTTAAGATGAAAGACTTGGACTTGGATGATACTTTCCTGCCAATTTTTTCTCTTCTCTGGGATTTCAGACCCTAGGTGAGCACAATGAGGGAATTTCTGCCTTTCCGATGTATTCCTTATGCTCTCCTTGAAGACAAACTTTAATAAAGTGAAATATTATTTGTTCTAGAGAAACTTGTCTTCTCTCTTGCCTGAAATAACAATCAGCTTTTCAACCTCAATTTAGAGAAACAGGTATATATATTTTCAATGTTTTGTACACATATTGATCATTGGGAAGAAAAATAATTTTCCAAGAAACACATGAGGAAAGAGTGCAGACAGGGAATACGTAAAATTGAGTTATTTGAACCCAGCTGCTAAAAGAATTAACATTATGAGGGTTGGGGAATGAGAAGAGATTCCATTCTTATTCTGTGTAGCCTGGGAATGTAAATATTGTTCAATTTTCCAATCCTGTGTCCATGCCTGGATGTATATCTGGGCTTCCAGGTAACCCTCTAATCTTACCCTGAAGCGCTCACATATCCAGGCCACCTGACAACCCCCTGGAAGACTCACCTACACGTGTACCTGACATGCATTATCCAGACCCCAGGCTACCTGGCACCCATCTTCTGGGCCACCTGGCTTCCATCATCCTGATTGCCTGACTTTTGACTGATAGCCATCCTGGACCAATCCCAGGGCTAAGAAAGAGGACTGGTACTTCTCAAGAACATACTTTTTACTTCTAAGAACTTTTAACTTTTCGTTCTGTTTTGGAACATTTCTGGGTTTTTGCCTAGCTGTGTTCCAAGTTCACAAAGTTCCTTGAATCAATCTCTCTCATTTATTTCTAGCAAAGCCTCCAGAACCTTCTTGAGTTGGGATGACAAGAGATATCTTATAAAAATTCTAAGTAGAGTACCCATAAAACATACAATAAAAGTAATATAGGGAAGGGTAACTGAGATAAGTTATAAATACTCCATTTTTAATTCCACAAATTGTGGAAAAAAATGCTATAAACTGAATTCAATCATTTTCAGTGAGTCTCAAATACTGAGTGATTTTCTCCTAACTTATAAGTCTCTTCAGATCTTAGGATAGTCAGGTTCTTTTTCTTCTCAAACCACTTCCATAGAAGTTGCTGGTTCTGAGTCCTAATCCAATGTACTAATGGCAGATTTTTAAAAGTTGCTGTTCGAAAGGATTTTGGGTTTGCTTAATTCACAAAATACAAAACAAATTAAAATTTCAAAAAGAGCTCCCAGAATGAATTAATTTGGAAATTTGGTTGGCATTCAGTTTTCTCTTCCCTCAGATTCACCAAATGTCTTTCGTTGATAAGATAAAGATAATTAAAAGAATGATTGATGTAAATTATATAAGAGAGCTAGAGCTAGGATTGCAGCAAAAGCATCTTTCAAAAAGAAAATTTGTCTATTCAGATCTTAGATAAAAATAATGAAAAACTATAAAAAAACATGTTCTTTTGTAATTTACCATATTGTGTGTTTTTTATGCTTAATAAGATTGTGATTGTGCTGGCAGTGCTAAACTCACTTCTTTTCTAATGTAAAAATAAAAGAATCCCACTAGCTACACAATTTAATGCATGAAAATGAATTTATCTGCAAACTAAATAAAAACATTCATTTTCCTTACTGATTATAGTAAGTTATCAGCACCTCCTCCATATAAAGTGATTTCATTTTCCAACATTAATTTCTATAAGAAAAGTTATTTGCTCAATTATATTTCTTTTAACCAAACCAGTGCTGTTGAGCATGGGCACTTTTGAATCACATCATGATAGTTTTCTTTAAAACTGATTAGTGCAGACATGCAGTTTAAACAGAGCACTGATGAATATCACCCATAAAACCTGATCTGGCATTTTCACACATATTCAATACAATCAAAAGTGACAAGAAAAAAAAAAAAGTTACCATGTAAATGTAGATAAAATCTAGAGATAATCTTATATCACATTATTCATAGGTCAGCGTTTTTATTCATAAAATCTGCAAAACACTATAGATCAGTGGTTCTCAACCTATGGGTCGCAACCCCTTTGGGGGTCGAATGACCCTTTCACAGGGGTCGCCTAAGACCATCAGAAAACACATATATAATTACATATTGTTTTTGTGGTTAATCACTATGCTTTAATTATGTTCAATTTGTAACAATGAAAATACAGCCTGCATATCAGATATTTACAGCCTGCATATCAGATGTTACGATTCCTAACAGTAGCAAAATTACAGTTATGAAGTAGCAATGAAAATAATTTTATGGTTGGGGGTCACCACAACATGAGGAACTGTATTAAAGGGTCACGGCATTAGGAAAGTTGAGAACCACTGCTATAAATAATAACAATTTGCCAGTTTGCAAGTACAGCTGTATGATATTTGCTGATCTCTTGTAGGTATGGGGGCTAAGGTTGTTTTTGTTTTGGGGTTTTAGTTTTTTAAGTGAACTATGCATTTTTCTCCCCCAAAAGAACAGCACAGCCTGAATTCTATGACTTTGCACATTTTTTAATGTATCAGCTATTTGCATGTTGCCTCCTCTGTACCCATCACAGTGCTGCCACGTGGGATTCAAGCCTCTTGCTATTTCACCTTTATCAAAGCCCATCCACCTTCCCTTTCAGGTGCTGAATCCACACGCCTCTCTGGGTTCCGCCTGTCTCTGAGCCAGCACCCCAGCACATAGCAGTTTCCCGTTGTCTGCTGGTTTTGATCCCCTTCCTACTTTAGACCTTCCACCTACAGCCTACACACCTGTTATTTCTCCTTTGTCTCTAGAATTGGGTCCATGGGGATGCTTTACTAGCTCCTGTGTCTTATAAAAATGTTAAAAATGTGGTGAATTTTGCTAAACTAAATATATCCTTTTTATCTTAATTAAAGTAAATTTCCTTTTTGGAGACTGTATTCCTTTTATTTTTTGGTTGTTAGAAAGCCCTTTTTTCTTATGAGATAATGATAATGTGTGGTAGCTCTGATTCATTTTTGCCAAGGCTTCTTACTTGACAAAATATAATAATCATAATAATTGTTAATTATTATTTTTTACTAGAATCCAAAACCTTGAATGCTCTAAGGATGTAATCATGTCCTAGCTCTCATTTTTGGCAGCACCTACTGGATCCTCTGCACCCAAACCAGGGCGATATGAGATAATTTGGTCAATGACACCAATTACTGATTAATCACACCACAATACAATACTCATTTCTTAACATGTGGCATTCACTAGAATCAAGGATTACTAAGGCATAAGCTCTTCTAAACACAAACCTAGACTGGAAAGAAGTGGTTACATTTTTAGTCAAGCCAAGGAACTAATCGGCAAGTCAACTGGGAAGCTCTAAAATCCATGGGTCCAGACCAGCTAAAAATAAAGAAAAATTATAAAATGAGAAAAGACAAAGAATAATATAAAAATCTATAAATAAAAAGAAAGAGGAAGTAACAACCAGGGCAGATTTAAGTACACCTTCACTTAGCCAGCAGTCCTCATAAGAATTTCCAAGGTACAATTGAAAGCAAGGAAACCATACAACAGGCCCAGGACCTCTTTGCCTGCTACCAGCAGGTGGCAGCAGACACTCCTTTGGTAATACTCCTTTGCATTTATATGGATTTGGGAGTAATTTTCTCCTCCCTTGTCCCTTCCAAAATAGGGAGCTTTTGTTTACGCCTTTCTGTGTCATACTGGCTTTCTTTTTCCTTTTAAAAATGATAATGTAAAATATTTATATGTTATAAAATAACTTACGGAAGTGTTTTTTCTATTTTGTACTGAAAAACAATACTAGTATATGTATAAAATTGTTTTTATTTTGCATTTTGTTATCCTCTACAAATGTTTTACTTCGGGCTAAGCTTTTGAGCCACTTTTGAAGGGACACAAGAATGCCAAGTGTGCTTGATTGAGCCAGTGAGTCAGAAGTGCAGGCTGTCCCCTCGAAGGTTACCTCTGAAGTGAGTCCTCATGGTTCAGGTACGTGTCAAACCACACCACTCAGTGAAAGCCCCCCAAGGAGAGACAAGATCAACCATCAAACTAATATTCTGAGTGGAGACACCAGAATAAGACCTTTTGGACACAGCCATCCTCTGAGGCGGATGGTGCCCCAAACCTGTGCGTGTATCAAGCACGTTTTCATACAGACATCTAAGCTTCAGAAATCCCACACAAAGGGACGCTTGCTGGGGAATGACTGACTGCAAGATGACAGCATCAGAATTGAAGTTAAGTGTGGATTTCAGCCACACAAAGCGTTAGTGGCCATAGCAACAGCAGAGCCAATGCCCTGAGCCATTGAACGTGGAATCAGTCCGCATGAACACATGAAGGGGATTGAGGTGGATCTCGGTGGCCTGGACCAAACCGCCAGTGAATGGACCCCATTGCCTATACATTCTGCGAGAAGATTGAAAAGGGAAGTGTGTAATTGGATATGCCTCACTCACAATAGCAAAACACAAAACCACGTTAAACTCCTAAATCTGCACCGATATTAAAACAGCGTTTTGCAAGGAGGATAAACACCTGTTTCCTGTACAGTCTGTAGAAATACCAACTGTTGTAAGATTATTATGGATCTTGTAAAAGCCAGTCCAGGGGCAACAAAAGAAGAATGTGATGGAATTGATTTATTTCAGGCAGATATTTAATGAAAAGCCAGATCTCAGGGACAGAGTCATAATCATGTTTCTCCTTCTGTTACAGCTTCCAGCATCCTCTTTCTGTGATCCATTACTGCACTCATAGCTGTGCTATGGATTTTGATGTCATTATTTAAAAACAACCAGGTTTGTATTTTTGCATGTACATGTATAGCTTTCTCTTTGAAAAAAAAAAGTAAAATATGAATGAATGTATTAATATCAAGCCGAGTCAGGTCACCTGCTGGGACATGGCTGCGTCTTATACTTGATCAGGTATACTCGCTGAGAAGGGGCAGCTCATCATCCCATCATGCTGTTGGGCAGGTGATTCATTGGACTCGTGATGTGACAGAAGTTTGTGGATTAAAAATAAAGGAGGTTCACCAAATGTGAACCCTGGTGTAAACAACGGACTTTGGATGAAAATGACGTGTCCGTGTAGATTTATCTGCTGAAGCAATGTACATTCCAGTAGAGGATGTTGATCGTAGGGGCAGCTGTGTGCATGTGTGATGAGGATAGTATGTGGGAATTCTTCACTCAGTTCTACTGTGAACCTAAAACTGCTTAAAAAAAAACAAACACACCCCAGTCTATTTTAAAAATAAGTAAATAAAGGCAATTCAGAAATGACCCACCATGGCTAATTCCTGGTCTAATCAGGCCAATACCGTAAAGGAGGGACTCCTTCTACGTCAATGTCAACAGTTTAATACTATGTTTCAACGATGCCTAAAACTCCTTAATAATCTGCACCTTAATGTCTCTGGTTGTCCCCTCCGAATGTATCTACTCCATGCTGAACTTGGAACCATCTTTTGGTCCACCAACTTTCTTTTCAAGTGGACTTTCAATTAACTATGTAATCCCCATGCTCTCTAGGATGGCCAGTCTCTTGAGGTCACCCCAAAATTGTCTTGGGCCCTCAAGGTTCCTAAATTTCTGAGGATGTCATGGTATCTTACATTCTTGGGGTCTCTTCTATTCCCAACCATGCATTTCTGTTCTTCCTTATGGTAATCCAGATGGGACATAAAACGCATTCACCGGTGTGGTAGATTTTACTGAAATTTTTTTTATTGGTAAAATTTAAATCAAATTAATGTAAATAATTTTAGGTTGAAAACAGCCTTCCCTGTCCGCCTATAACCTTCCATGGGAGACTACCCCCTAGCTCAGCTCAATGTCCTTACCTCACCCCAATTCCCCAGCTCTTCTCTCCCCTCCTACCTTCTCTAGTGTTCTCTTCTCTCCTCTCTTTTTGGGCACAAAACATAAACTCTTACAATTTTCTTACCCAGAAACATCTAACCTTCTGTTATTATAGCTGGTTTCCTGCTGACATCTATGCCTGCAGAGTCACACCTTCCAGAAACGCTTATTGAGGTATTTTGACAAATAAGTTCCCTTCCTGAGATGAATTTTGGCGCCAGCTGTTAAGATAATATAACTTTTACTTGGTTATATAAGTTGCACTTTATCTTATTTGTCCTGGAATTACCCCCATTTGAGTTGAAAGGGATGAACAGAAAGCAAGCAAGAGATTATACATTGAATACCTAAAAAATGTTGGGCACTGGGCTAGACATGCTTGCTTATGTTTTAATGTAAATCTTGTAATATCTCTATGAGGCAACTATATTATTATACTTATTTTAGAAATGAAGCAGAGGCTCAGAGAGGCTAAGTATTTTTTTAAAATATATTTTTAATTATTTCATAGAGGAAGGGAGAGGGAAGGAGAGATAGAAAGATCAGTGATGAGAGAGAATCATTGATCGGCCACCTCCTGCATGCCCCACACTGGGGATGCAGCCAGCAACCCGGGCAGGTGCCCTGACTAGGAATTGAACTGTGACCTCCTGGTTCATAGGTCAACACTCAACCACTGAGCCACTCCAATCCGGCTAAGCATTTTTTTTTAATTATACATTTGTTTAGTAGCAGAAGCTAGAATTGAAAATTCCTATGATGATTAAAAAATAAGCTTGTGTATCACATCTATTGTCATAAGAAAGAAATGTGGGCAGATAAAAAGTACTTTAATTTATTTAAAAATAGTTTCAGGTTCTGGCTAAAGAACTTATATCTATGTGAGCTTGGGGAAAATAAACAAACTTCTCAGATCCTCATATTAGTTTTTGTAAATATGTTTTTTATGGATTTCGAGAGAGAAAGGGAGGAGAGACAGAAACATCAATGATGAGAGAGAATCATTAGTGGGCTTGCCTCCTGCACTCCCCCTACTGGGGAGTGAGCCTGCAACCTGGGCATGTGCCCTGACCTGGAATCCAACTATGATATCCTGGCTCTTAGATCAATGTTCAACCACTGAGCCACACAGGCCAGGCTCATCTTTCTTGCCTATAAATCTCTGATCCTTTTGATCCTGCTGAGTTGTTATATGGATTAGGTGGATTAATTAACATGAAAGTATTTTGTAAACAGGAAACAATATTTTTGGTTCAACAGTGAAGAACACAGATTATGGGCATGGGTGACACTTAGTTTAAATTATTGTTAATATATCAATTACAAATGGTTTGACCTTGGTCACATTATACACCTGTGTCACTTTCTTCATATGCTAAACAGAAATAATGAGTATAAATTACTAAAGTTGTATGCACTAAATAAAATAAAGAATATAAAGTATTTAGCAAAGCCTGACACACGGTGAGATGTGAAAAAAATTAGTAATTATTATTATTGTTGTTTTTATATTTTGGAAGTATTGGAGGTGATGGTAGCACTGTCTTCACCAGGGTCCTTTCAAATCATTAAAGGCAGCACCAAACAGAAATGGCAAAGAGCTGTTGAAGAGGAGTAGCTGTGCTCACTCCCATTCCAAGGCTAAATTTTGAAACTCTCCTCTCCCCATTGTCAGGAAAAAACTTTAGACAGTAGATTGTGGGGTACCCAGTCTTATAGGCGAAGATCCGCAAACCTGTTCTATAAACAATGTCCTGCAAATGGCGAGTAAGAAGCATCTGTACATTTGTTGTGTGGCCCTTTGACCTGGGAGACCTGTGGCCCAGAGGAAGTCGGGCTCTTACCAATTCACTTAGTTACTTGGATTTGGTCTGGAGGAGTCCTCCCCGGCATCTCACCTCCTAAGCAGTGAAGATTAGTCTCTTCTTTAACGTGGGAAGAAAAGCAGGTGTTACCCTACTGTGATTAGTTTTAAAAGCATATTCAAGTAGAAATGATTTCATTGTTATCAGTAGTCATGGTTTTCATAAGCTTTAATGAAACCTCCTCTCTCCTGATGTGTGCTCCTTTGATCTGAGTCTTGTCTGCAATCACATTAGTTTCTCTTGACTGTACATCTTTGAAGGACTACAATGGCCTCCCAGAGAGATACTGTAATAGCACTTGTTATCAACCTTTAAGTTGGCCACACTCAGGTGTAATCCCAATCACTGATCTAAGACTTCAGAATTATCTATAGACACGCAGAGTAGATCTAAATGGACAAAGAAGTCTTCCCTCACTTCTCTAAGGCTTAACTGCAGAACAAGATATTAGCCTAAGAGTAAAGCTCTGGATCTGTGTGTGAAGGTTGAACATTTTGGAAACAGGAATAATGTAGGAGGAACTATGTTGCTGGACAAAGCATCAGTCTGAATTAAACTCTCACTTTATGGGAAACAAACCCAGAATTCCTTCTTTAGGTCCATCAGTTGGCTCACCAGGTTCTTGTGTTTATCTTGCTCCCTTGGAATAACCAAAAAGGAGTATTTCCTCCCACGTCTCTAAGAAAAGCTGCTGACTTGTGTGGGGTGGAAAAGTGTTGGCCATAGGGTGTATTCTGAAATGATTCCTCCATTTGAGAAACAGAATTCTCTATCCTTGGGCTATAAAAGGATTACCTGAGTCTGTGGATGTAGAGGAAAACGTTAACTTCTTTAAAATTCTACATTTACCCTGCTGGTGTGCCTTAGTGCTTGAGCATCCAACCTAGGAACCAAGAGATCACAGTTTGACTCTGGACAGGGCACATGTCTGGGTTGCAGCCTATGTCTCCAGTAGTGGGTATGCAGGGGGTGGACGATATATGATGTTTCTCTCTCATCAATGTCTCTTTCTTTCTTTCTTTCTTTCTTTCTTTCTTTCTTTCTTCTTTCTTTCTTCTCTCTCTCTCTCTCTCTCTCTCTCTCTCTCTCAAATGAATAAAAACATATTTTTGAAAATTCTACACTTATAGGTAACTGTTTAGAAATTTGCCACATATATAGCTCTTGCCAATTGATTTATATAAAAATTAGAGGCCCAGGGCACGAAATTTGTGCACGGAGGAAGAGGTGTCCCTCAGCCCAGCCTGCACCCTCTCCAATCTGGGACCCCTTGGGGGATGTCCGACTGCCTATATAGGCACAACCCCTGGGACTGCTGGCTCCTAGATCCTCACCTGCCTGCTTGCCTGCCTGCATGATTGCCCCTAACTGCTTCTGCCTGCCAGCCTGATCGCCCCAACTGCCCTCCCCTGCTGTGACCCACCTCCTCCATGCTGCATAGAGCTGCGGGACCCCCAGGCCTCACTGTGCAGAGTGGCTGCCAGGCCCCACCCCCCACTGTGCGCACAGCCATCTGTGGTGGCCATCTTGTGACGACATCACATGTGAGGGTGCAAGGACCACCTAGGCTTTTATTAATATAGATATATAAGTACAGATAGGCCTATTCTATTCATTCAGACATTTATTTAGTGAACATGTACTGAATTCAGTAATGTGCTAAACAAGAACAGTGAGATGGAAGAGATGAGTACTGATGAGTTGAAATAGGATAGATGGGAAATACAAAATAATCACTACCACAGTTTTAGGTGCAGTGATAGCACAAAAGAGGGGAGTGATATAGACACATACACACGTGTGTGTGTGTGTGTGTGTGTGTGTGTGTGTGTGTGTGTGTGTTTGACCACAATGAGATCCAACCTGCCTGTGGGCACAAATGTGGTAACTTGTGTGTGAGTAACCCCATTCCTGATATAGGGTCCAGGTGCCTCACAATGTGCCTTCAGGCCAATTCTCGGTTATTTCTGGAAGTCCCCAGGACTTCCTGTCCTGCCCACATGCCTCTGGCTGCCCTGGACTGCACCCAGCCACAGCTGCTGCTGGGCTCTGATTTTATTCAAAGCCTCTGACTGTCCAACTCCTCCTCACCTCGGGCTGAAGGACAGAGATCACCCCTTTCCTTGGAATTAAGAGGTTTATTATGGCTAGATCATCTCCCAACAGATTTCTCAGCTTTCAGGGTTTTGTACGAATTCCTTCAAGTCATGTGCCCTGTCCTAAAATAAAAATGCGTTTTTTAATCTCTAGATAGTTGAATAGGAATGGGTTTAAGTTCCAAAACCCCCTTCTTTCCTCTCAGCAGTAAACCTCCTCCATTCACCCACATACCATTCCTCCACTAAGAATCCTTGCCCGGAAAAGCAGTGCCTACAGGAATGAGGAGAGGCCAGGGCCCAGATGAGAACCACCCAGCCAACCCATGAATCACACAAACATGTTGTTCTAACCAGTGGTCGGCACACTCATAAGTCAACAGAGCCAAATATCAACAGTACTTCTTCAAAATAGACTCGCCCAGGCCAAAAACTGACTTCTGCGCATGGGCCATGGAGTTTCAATCACACTGTATGTGCACGCCCGCACGTGGTATTTTGTGGAAGAGCCACACTCACGGGGCCAAAGAGCCGCATGTGGCTCGCGAGCCGCAGTTTGCCAACCACGGTTCTAAACCATTGAGTCCTGAGGTGGTTTGTGATGCAGTAAACACTAACTAATGCATTAAGAAAAAAAGAAGAAAAACAAAACTTTGGTCTTTTGACTCCATCTGGCCTGCTTGCACTCTCTCAGGAGCACAAAGGACTTCTGGATACAATGCGACATGTTAATGAAATGCATGTTTTGCTATTTTGAGTGGTCACTGATCCGAAAATGTACGCAGCATCTGTTTGGAGTTGAAAGTTGTATCTCATGAAGACATTTCCAAGCTTATTTAAATATGCATTTAATCACACCATCAGCACCATTTTCACCTGAGGACAGCAGTCTATGTACCAAACATATCATTTTCATACTCACCTATACACCTATGCACCTAGAAATGAATCCAGGACTAAAACATACATTGCAAAGGAAAGATGCTGCTCAAACACCACTGGGAATGTCACTTCATAGAGCATCTCCTAGTATTTCTCATTTAAAAAATACACCACATAATAGTATCTTTTCTACTCCATCACTGTCCTTAAGACTGCACACAAAAATCAAATTTTTGGAATATATTTTTGTTAAATGACTCAGTTAAAACATCACGTGCCATGCTGCATTTGATTCTTTTACTATAAATATAACCTTTTCTCCTTACTAACTCGCAGTGTTATCTAGGGAACACTTAGACTCACAAGTTTTGCTGATGGTCTATATCGAGTAGAACCCTTGGATGCCTTCTCGCATCAAAAACCTTGCAACACTAATTTTATTAATTCATCAAACGCCACAGGAAAATGAATACCATTGATCATAATACATGTATCATCCAGGAATATCCTTTAATCTAATTCAACAAATGTTTATCGACAGTTACTATGACAGCCACTAATGATTCAAAATGAAGAACACTATCCCTGCCCTCAAAGAGTTCCCAGTGAAGAAAAAAAAAAAAAAAAAAAAAGACCAGAGAGAGAGAGAGAATGAATTATTGATCTGTGGAACAAGTAGAATTCAAAATTTCCACAATTCTATCTTTATGATCAGCCAAACTAGCCATAGATCCTAAGGTTCAATTATAATAGGCACTATTTATTATTTTGGCCATTAGTAAGAGATAAAACAAAGTACCCGGTAAATCAGTAAGTTGGAGAGTTTTATTTTCTGCCCATTGTTAAGAAATGAATAGGATGCTGCAGTCCTCTGTAACAGCCATCCTAGCCCTTTGGCACCAGGACACATACGTGATTTTTCCAGTGCAGATATGCGGGTTTCAGTTGGGTATCATAGGAATATTTTGAAAGTAGGGTTAACTTTCCGCATTTGGGTAAAATTGCTAAACTCACTGGATAGAGCCTGCATTAGTTATAAAGATGCTGATTGACCCTGAGACTGATTTAGGTTCAAATTCAATTTTGCCCGGTTAGTAGCTATGCAATATTGAGAAGTCACATAACCTCGCTTCCCGTCATGCTTCCTTGTTACATGTATACATGCCTAAGAGCAAACAAGCACCACGCCACAGAGCAAGAAGTACTATTTACCTTTGATCACGTTTCTGATTTTTCTTTCATTTAGGCGTTTACCACTCCCAGGATTTCAGTGCCAAACCCCTGCAACCTGTCACAGCTGATGCAGAGCAGCAGAAACTACTCCATAGACCACAAGTATAATGAAGACCTGTGCTCCGCAAATGCTTACAAATTAAAGTGCCAGGCAGTCCGGGAGCAGCTGGTGTTTTATTCTGGCCGCTTTAGAAATATATGTCGATATTTTTTAAGCTCCACAGCACAAGGACATATGTCAGTTTGTAATAGCAGCTCCTATTTCATTTCAAATGTTAAAAATGATAGAAAACTTCAGGTCAGGGTTCTTTAACTCTAACTATAACCTTTTCTCCTTGCTGCCTCCTCCTTTTGCTTCTCTCTCCCCTCTATTCACCCCCTTTATTTTTACCTCCATCACTAAAAGGCTCAAAGACAGACACACACAAAATCCTTCACCTATTAGAATAGCTTCCTCCCAACTCAGAATATCTGCCGTTTCCGGAAAGCACAGCACCATTAACCCTACTTAGAAAGTGTCTGAGGTCCCTCCGAACCAGCCAAAGCTACTCCTCCAGCTGGGATAGAAACGTTTGCCAAATCTTTGCTATCGACTGATATTAAGTCACTTTTACAAAAATGCTATTGGCCTATAAGGCAAAGTCAAATAGAACCATTAAGGGGTTTCCGCAAAGTCTGATAGTTAGAGGAGTTGGACATTAGGACTCTTGTTAAGTGACTGTTTACCAGATGCCTGAGAGCAAGGTTTGGCTCCAGAACATCTTTTCAACATTGTATTGCCTTTAACAGAAAATACAGTAAAATACACTCAACATTTTAATGCACATAATTTAACTTTTATAAGGATTCAGGAAGAATTATAGGATCCTGGCAAGCCTCAATTCACATTATTTGCATTAATCTCCATCATATATGCCCAAGGATACCGAGACTGAAATGATGCTGCCCTGTAGGAAGTAATAGCATTTTTAGGTAATTTGAGTTTTCTTTGTGCTATAAAAGTAAAAGCAGAGTACAAATAAATTATTGGTGGTTCTGGATAAATGTAGAATTAAACAGATGTTGAGAGTAGTTGTAAAAGGAACAGGCAGGGATGTCCAACTCATTCAATTTGACAGCTTGTGTAAATTGAATTCCCTGAATAATTATTAATTCTTCACTTATATGTAAAATAGAGTCTAAAGCTTTGGCTTCTCTCTGGAAGTATCTGTAGTGTAGGTCTGTTTTTCATCATGACTCACAACATATTTCTAGAAACATCTGAACACTGGGAATCAGTATGGTCTCTTGTTTTTCACTTCCTTGAATCTCACAGGGCACCATCTGTCCAAAGACATTTAAGCCTTTCACCTTTTATGTGACACAATAAAATAGGAATGATTTACCTTCCTAGGCATATGTGTTACCTGATTCTTCTGGGTAGAGTGTCAGGTTTTAAAATTAAAATGTTTATCAGAAGAACATAATGGGGAATACATTCCCCTCAACTCTTCTGAAATTGACTTTTCTCTTAACAGAGTATTGGGGGTAAAATCCCAACTTTACATATGTTTATTTCTCTTGTCCAGTAAGTTAGAGGGGAGAAGGAAGTTCGAATCAAGCCCAGCAGGAGAGAACCAGTTATCTAGGTCTAGGAAGTCCTGACCAAGAGAGGGCAGATCCAGAGATCAATCAGCAATCCAGGACACTACTACAGAGAATACACAGTGGGGAAGGCCGAGATCCGGGGCTCCTATAGTTGGATTAAATGAATGTGCTTGGCCAAAGAAAAGGGTGAAGTTAGGATCAGAGCAGAGGGTTTAGGAGTGGACACGGGGCACTAGAGTACCCAGGGTCATAAGCTGTCTGGTGGTGGGGCTGATAGAAATATAGATCAAAGGAAGGGAGAAAACAAGAAATAGAAGCTCAAATTTCCTGTTTACTTTGAAATAGGATAAAAATCTCCTCTCTAAGCAACATGAGAGGTTCCTTCCTATCAACCTGTGTACCAGAGCTTTCACAAGAAAACGAAACACCCCCCTCGCTGGCATTCTCAAGAGGGTATCATCACTTCCCCAGCCTTTAGAACCGCTGCATTTGCAGAAGCCCTGCTGAACGAAACAGGGGTCCTTTGCAAAGATCCTCTCTGAAGTGCACCTTCATTTGTAAAGGTCCCTTTGTTTAGGAAGCACCTTTGTGCCGAGTTCTAGAAATGCATTCACTGAAGAGGTCTTTTACTTTTCTACTTCTGCTCAATTGTGTTTTACCTTGAGGGTCTTAACAGGAAAACAGTCCCTTTTATCATTTCGAAATTCTACTTTAAAAAAGAACCCCACATTGTTTTTTATTGCTGAAGTGTCCCCTGTGTATGAGATCGGTAATAATAGTAATTTTAAAAAAGGTCATTCTGTTCAGCTAACTAACTCTTTAAATATATCCTCATTCTATTTAAAGAACAGAGTAAGGCAAGCTTTCTTTACTCTTTCACATATAAAGAGATGGGTACAAAAGTGTCAAATTAATGAGAGCTTTGTAGAAAAATGAATATCCATACAATTTAATTCCTAAAAGGCTAAAAAAGAGTACTGCATTTTGAGTAGAAACAAAGTCCTCCACTCAGAGACCTCTGCTCTTAAACCTCATAACAGGCCAATGAGATAAAATTTTGAGAAAATGAGCAATAATGGAGAGAATGCTGGGGCTTGAAGGACACGTGAAAGGTGGGTTTAAAACTGTGGCTTTGGCAGAAAGACAGTATTGGAGCTGTTCCTTCATCCTTCCGGCTGCCATTGAGCTCCCGGGGGCAGGAAGCCCCTGGTGGCAGTGACAATGACACATACAATCGGTGTTCTATGAATATTGGCTATGAAATTCAATTCTCCACAATGACTTGCATTCACCAAGATCAGAGCACAGTTTGGTGGAGCCCCACCTTTCTAACGCCCAGGGCTGCTTATAGTTGACTCTATATGTGAGAAAGGCTCACCTGTCCGAATTCAAATAATGGACTCGGAGACGGAAGTATGATGATATGTCCTCGAGAGTGGTTGTCCATTGGTACAGGCACACCTGGGGCAACGAGCACAGGCAATTTCTATCCTACTGTGTGAGAGCCCCTCCTCCAGTTCCTCATTGGCTGAGAACTATGGAGTTTACATACTATCCCATACGTGGCCTAGGTCTTATTGTCTCCTATTGGGTTATTTTAAAAAATGGGCTGAGGCCTTTTCTAGTTGCCTCCATCTCCCTTTGTCTATGGGGAATCTTCCTGGAAAATGTGCTATCAGCCACATGCACAGTTCTCATACCTTCTCCCCAGCCCCCTTCCCCACATCCTGTTTGCTCTGGAGAAATTCAATAACTCACTGGCCACACGCTGTTTTTTTTTTTTTTCTATGAAGATGAAACATAGAGGCCTATCTCCTACACAGAGACCATATATTTTGAAAGACATTATCTAACCAACAACCTTCATTTCTCATTTTTTTTATAAGATGAACATAACATTTCTAAATTTTCAGATTGTAAAGTCCACAACAGTACCAAGCTGAGTTATTAGAACTTCAAAGAATTGAGCTAGGTTCCTGGATTCTACCCACCTATTGAATCCCATAAAGAAAACAAGCAGCTAAAAATTAAAATTACTCTTTAATCAGGCACTAATACATCTGATATGCTAGTTTCAGATGCCTAACTAACTGAAAGTATGAACTTTAATACAGAAGTTATAAATTTCTGTAATGGTCTTAAAACCAGGCTCTTCCACTGAAATTATAATTTCCTTTTGCAAAAGTTTTCCCAGGAGCTGCTATTCCTTCCAGCAGACCCTGGACGAGGTAGTGGGGAGCTCTCCCCATCAGAAGTATAAAAGGTTCGCGGTATCATGGCATGATATCCATGACCATACAGTCAACCCACCATCAAAGAGTTATGTCCATAGCACTCTGGACCCAAAGCAATTGACCAGTTTGCAAAGTTCATTTTCTTGGCAATGAAAATAATTGGCATACACTTGGATGTGTACTGGACCAGGAAATATTCAGGAGAAGCAAGACAGAGCTAGGCGTAGACCGTGCACCATGACCTCAATGTTGGAGGCGAGAGATGTGAAAGGAGACGCTAAACAATTCCTTGGACAGTTTCCATTTCCACCGAGTCTTCATCATAAAGAAAAAACAAATACATCGGAAGACAAACAAAACAAGAACACAGAAACACTGTGATGGATCATATGCTCTGCTGGACTGAAAGCTCCTCGAAGAGAGGGTCTTATTTAATCTGAGCTCTTATCTCTTTAAATGGAGAATGCAGCCAGCTCTGACACTGACCCTAGAGACAGGCTTTTGCCCGTTGCATTAGCGTATTCTTATTAGGACCTTGCATGGTAGTTTCTTTGATGTAGTACCGTAGACATTAACTATCAGCCAAAGGGAAGGAAATGAAAGCAGAATAAATTTTCAACTCTAAACTTATTAAACCTCTCACACAAATCATCACATCACTTGTGCCATAAAGCATGGCTATACACAGAGAGGCATTTAATCAGGCTCTTTCAGAAACAAATTGCTGGTGCCCCACAATGCACACTTCCAAACCTCTTGCTATTTTTCTCCTGATATTCATGGCTTACTGGCTGTTTTTAATCATGGAACAATGGAATATTCTTGAAAGAGTAACTGTTAACATGAAGTTCTTAAACCAAGAAGTGTTCAGTATGAACTGATGAAATTACCATGTACCTAAGTGTTTGTCATTATATTTTAATAAAGAGGATGTGATAAACAATAGCTTCTAATAATAAAAAAATTCAGCTATAGTAAGTAAAAAGAAGATACCACAGAGTATATACCTACACGATGAAATACAAGGAGGGGAGGGTCATAAAGTAACAACATGGTGCTACTTTGCATAAACTTGAGACTATAAACATATTAAGCATTGGTATATTTCAGAACCACCTGGGGAGCCAGTCAAGAAAACAGCCTCATTGAAGTAGGGCAACGCCTGGTATTTTTAGCAAGTTCCTCCAGAAGATTCCGATATATCCAAATTTGAAAAGCACTGCCCTGGGGAATTAATTAAAATAAGAGAGAGAACAGTTCAATGTTACAGGAGGCTTTTGCTCTTGAAGAAATTCCCACCTCCCTCAAAGAGATACAACAGCACAGAGAAAACTTCCTTGGAGGCCTCGCTGGGACCATGTCTCCATCTCTATTCCCACATCAGTGACAGTGAAATGCTCCCAGTGTCTTTGGCTTCTGGGCCCAGCCTCGCCAGTTTTTCTATGAAGAGAAAGTGTCCAGCCAAAAGCGGTTTGGCTCAGTGGATAGAGCGTCGGTCTGTGGACTGAAAGGTCCCAGGTTTGATTCCGGTCAAGGGCTTGTACCTGGGTTGCGGGCACATCCCCAGTGGGAGATGTGCAGGAGGCAGCTGATCGGTGTTTCTCTCTCATCGATGTTTCTAACTCTCTATCTCTCTCCCTTCCTCTCTGTAAAAAAAAATCAATAAAATATATATTTTTTTTTTAAAAAAAAAGAGAAAGTGTCCAGCCCTTCTGTCTACTCCTGCAGGGCAGGGTAGAAAATGTGACTCCGCCCACCTTCTGGGAGGAGCCTAGCGGCCACCTAGCAGGGGAGCACTAGAGAAATCAGCAGTGCCAGCTAACCAAGGGCTTGGGCATGTTCCCTTTGAATTTGATAAATAATTAACATTTAAAGTTGAAAAGAACTGTAACATAATTAGCAATTTATTTAATATTTTGGATGTTGAATTTATTTGACGTGAACTAGAGTTTTTCCTGGCTGCGTTAACAATAGCGGTGCATGTTCTGCACCTCCTGCCTGCTTCACGGTTGGCACCAGTTCTGCTGATGGGCCACCCCCGGGTTCAGCTCCTCCCAGATGATGCTGATTAAATCAGGCCCACTGAGGCTTGAGAGCACACGGGGAAACACGTGAGAACTGCTTTCTGAAAGGGAAAGCAGATGATTCCTTAAACAGAAAAGCTGAAAGCCACATGTTCCCTGTGCAAGCCCAACGGGAGGAGAGGCTGAGAACAGGGACTATCCTACCCTCCTCCTTCTGTGGGGATCCTCTATAGCAGTGATGGCGAACCTTTTGAGCTCGGCGTGTCAGCATTTTGAAAAACCCTAACTTAACTCTGGTGCCATGTCACATATAGAAATGTTTTGATATTTGCAACCACAGTAAAACAAAGACTTATATTTTTGATATTTATTTTATATATTTAAAAGCCATTTAACAAAGAAAAATCAACCAAAAAAGTGAGTTCATGTGTCACCTCTGAAACGCGTGTCATAGGTTCGCCATCACTGATCTATAGGAACCAAAGCAAAGGGTGTGGAAGGAAGATGAGCTCTGAATCCTTTAATACTCGGGGTTTCAGATGGTTATAAAAAGCCTTGCCTACTACATGCAGAATGTCATCTTTTCCAAATCCAAGATCCCATGGCTCTCCAATGCCCTACTGTCCGGGTAGTTGCTGTACAGTAATAGCTAAAGTCTTTTGACTCACAATTTGATTACTTGACTCCCAGATAAACAGAGAAGTCCTGGGACCCGGGAATCAGGGGCTTGCCCTCAGTTTCATGTCCTGCAGATCTCTTTTCACTCTTTACGGGTTCAAGTTCAGTTCCTGCCCACAGCCCTAGTAGGGCACTAGGACACGGTAATACCATGCCCACTGTGAACACCTCAGGGAAGATGACAGACACAGCTTTCCCTGCACTGATGAAGCTTAAGTCCTAGTGGGGTAGGCAGATGCTAAAGAAATAATAAAATTCTGATCTGCAATTGTTGTAAAGAACACTTAAGGCTTGGTGCCCTAATGGTGGTTAGCAGTAAGACCTAAAACATTCAACAGATGTCCCAGAAAAAGTGGCATCTAAACAGAGCTCTGAAGAATGAATAGGAATGAGCTTAACCATGGGGTACTGGGATAAGGGTCTATAGGTGATTACTCCATTCATTGCAATGGGACTAAGAGAGAGAAGGGAGAAAGAGATGGCTGAGTTGAAATTGAAAAGGAAGTCAGATTCCTTGTTTAAACTTAGATTACTTCAGTCCTTTGGTCCTTTCCTCTTTTTTTTAACTGGAGGGCCAGCCTTCCTATTCTAACATTTTTTCATTGGAAAAATATAAGCCACTTGCAGGGTTAGGCATAGCATGATTCTGATAAAAATATGGAATAAAAACAAATATCTTTGTACAGATAAAGGAAAGCATAATAGCATAAAGAATATGGGAATGTGGCTTGGGGTCTGAAAGACCTGGGTTCTGAACGTGTCTTGGAGACAAATTAATTAAACTTCCTGTCCCTCAGCTTCCTATCGGGAGCCACTGCATGCTGGGTGGTTGTGAGGGGGTAGAAATGATGTTTTTAGATAACTGGCACAGAGTTTGTCCTCACACAATAAATACAAGTGTTGGGATTAAACACTGGATGCTTCTCACATTTTAACATGAATTTGATAGCTGCATAAAAATATAATGCAAGCAAGTAGAATTGGAATCATGCTGAATATATACCAGGAAGTGGTAATCTCCTAGAATTCTCTGAAACAACTTAGACCTGATACCACACCTTTTCCTGAGGGCACTCCGCTTTCTTCTACATAGCCTATGGTGGCTCTTTTTGGGAAGCAATGCTAAGTAGTCAATCCTCAAGACATTGCAAGGCCTGATGGCCAAAAGGCAGCATGTATTTTCTCTTCTGTTTCTTCTTTGTTCTTTACTTCCTCTTTTCTGATTATTTTTCAAAAAGTAATTCCTTCAGAGATAACTGCAGACATTTCAAAGTGTCAAAAGGATGTCCGTATGATTAAATAATATGGACTGAAAACCTGAGTGCTAAATATGATAGTGCGTGTGAGCGCACGGACACACACACACACACACACACACACTCACAAATAAGACTTAGCAAAACCCCAGCAAGATCAGAATGAATGTGATGAAGCTTCAGCAAAAGGTCTTACACCATCCGCAAAATAAATGAATGTGAAATAAACAGCCTAGGGACTAAGAATTTTCCAGCCGATCCGGGTCTTCTCTGCAGAGATTTGGAATAAAATACTCCCTGGATAGCAGACAGTCTAGTCTAAAATGTTGTGTGTAGTGCAGAGATCTTCCTGCTTTTTGTACAATGAGGTGAGGGATTAGTGTGGATGTGAGTCTTAGGGATGAGAATCACCAGCCCAGACCTGTGTTGACCACGATTGTAGATGGTCCAGGCCACCACCACCATCGGCGACCTACCACATGTAAGCCTGCTGCCTCCAATTTCTGAGACACAGAGCCAAGTGAAAAAGTATGAAAAGGTTACTGATTACACACTGAGAAATGGATAAACTCATAATTTCTCAAACATGCGAAACACATGTTCCCCAGGTAAGACCTTGCACTTCAAATGTCAGACCAGAGTGAATTCTTAAAGCTGAGTTATAAAGCTCTGGAAATGGAGTTTATAATGAAAATGTTGACAGGCTGCGGGAGCCCTTCTAGTATGAGAAATTTAATATGTCACCGTGTTTTACAAGATTTTACTGGCATAGGAGAAAATTAAAACATTTACCACCCTTCACTTCACCAAATTGCTTGCCTCCTCCAGTGCATAATGCCATGTGGGGGGCTATTTCATTCATAAACATCCTTTTTATTGTCACTGGGCCGAACAGGCACATTCCCAGCTTCACACTCACCTTCCCTTCCCAATGTATGGCCATGATGATGGTGGCGGCATTATCTTGTAACCTTATTCACGTTTTTGAAAGACATGTTAAGTTGTACACATTCTGGTGAAGAGAGGACTGAGATTACTTACATAGCTACACAAGCAACCTAAATAATGCTGGTCATTAAAATATTTTCTGAGAGCCTTTCAAAGAGCCTTTTTTTTTCTGTTAAAGAGGAACACTCCTACTGTAGATACTTATACAAATTGGGGGGGTGGGGGTGGGGCAGAGACTTAGAAAAAAAAATAGGTGGTTGTTGGAGGAAACATTTAAAATCTCTGGCAAAATAGGATGACCGCTTACATTTCTGAACAGAAGGAAACAACAAGCATGAAATAGGGAGTAATTGTCTAAAACTATTACAAATATTCAAGATTTATATGAAAGCATAGCTGTTAATCCAAGTCAGATCATTAACATAACTCTCTTAACCTCAGTGACATTTTCTGTATCTTAAATGACCATTTACATTCATGATATGCTGAAGGTCAACTGGGGTAACTGGCCAATCTGTAGTTCACATGCCTTCCCAGAAAAAGAAGGAAGAGTCCCCAAAGTTTGCTGGTCCGGAGAAAGCTCTTCAAAACCACAACAAACACTACTCAGACTTCTTCTAACTGAGAATTAAAAGAATTATAGTCAAAAATAAAACCAAATCCCTGAATATTATCCAGATACTTTCAGCGCAGTCATTATTGATCCTTCAGGAAGGGGTGTTGATCCTACAGTGTTGGTGCTAAAAGCGTTAAGCAGGCACAGAGAAACTCACATGTTAGCACGGGGCCATCTGGATGTGGAAGACAGGACTCTGGATGGGAAAGAGGCCAGACAGTCACAGAGCCTGCAGGGCATGAAGACATATGCCCCTCCCAGGTAAAGAGGGCTTCTTCATGGGATGCTCTTTTCCTGTTTGCTTACAGGGTACCTAGCTCCAGCTTCTTCTTAACTTATAGAATTCCGATACACTGACTGGGCAATTACATTGTTAGGCAGATGTCTTTAATGCTACCCTAATTCTCTTATTTTTCATTTATTAAGCTGTTTCTAAGTCTCAGGCCCTCTGCTAAGCATGACTTGATTATCTTCACCAAATGCTATTTTTTTTCACTTTTTTATTTTATTTTACTTTTTAATCCATAGGCTGCCTCCTGCACCCCCCTACTGGGGATTGAGCCTGCAACCCAGACATGTGCCCTGAATGGGAATTAAACTGGTGACCTCTTGGTGCATGGGATGCCACTCAACCAACCGAGCCACACTGGCTGGGCCCAAATGCCATTTTGATAGTACACCGTATGTAACACCTGGGGATACTTGGTTTGGGCTTAAGGGTAACATCAACCCTGAGTCATTTCATGGAGTGACACCTGCTTCTTAGAAGCCTCCTTCCACAGAAAGCAGGAAACACACATATCAGTATAGGGAAATTCTAGAACGTAGATGTTTCCTTCTAGGCTTCTATATATAAGATTCTCTCAAGTGAGGCAAGCATGGTGGCTGTTTATTAACAATGTCAACTCCTTTCAGCCTAGCGGTGGGGGGGAGGAGGGAAGGGGGGAGTCAGTAGGTACACAGTGTGGCCGGACCTGCCCTCAGTCCCCCAGCCACCAAGGGCTGCCCGAGGCTCAATAACCAGGGCTGGCTAAGGCTTGCACTGCTGGCTGTGGCAGCAGCAGAGGTGTGATGGGGGCACTGCCTTCCCCTGATTGCCGGGTTGCCAACTGCCCCTGAGGGCTCTCGGACTGTGAGAGGGGGCAGGCAGAGCTGAGGGACCCCCCCCCCCCCTCCAGTGCATGAATTTTCATGCACCGGGCCTCTAGTTTCTTAATAAAAAACGAATAGACAAATCCCAGGTATGTGCAATGTGCATCTTTGTGCCGGGGGGCGGGTGGGGGGTGGGGGTTAAAGGGAAGATTAACTTTATCTGGAGCTACATCTTCCAAACCCAGGCTCCTCCTGGGCTGATAGTCAATGAGAATAACTTTAGAGAAATAGCTACAATATTCACTCATGAAGTGCCCAATGCCCATGGGACCCAAAGGATGCCCCTGGAAGCAGTGGTTGGATCATACTAATTATGTTTTATGTCGTGTTTCTGTCTTCAGAGATGAATTCTCCTTGCAAGAGGGACCACAAAAATCCCATCCAATAAAATCAACCGTCACTGAAACTTAATGGCGAAGCTGTATCGGCTTTATTAATCTTCAACACACTTTCTTAACTAGACTCCTAGTTGGTGAAATCCTCCAGGTGAAATATCAGCAAATGAAACCTTGTGTGCAGCTTTTTTTAAGGGTGGTAAAGCTTCAGGGTTACAATAGAACCAAATTTTTTTGGTATTTTTTTTTTTTGCAATTTTTAACAATGTGTATAATATAACAAGAAAAGTAAAGGGGTTACAAATCAAACAGTAGATTTTTATGACTGTGTTATTCTTCATCAGATTTAGGACCTAGAGGCTTAGAAAGTCATCTAAAGGAAAGGTGTGTGAGCGTGTGTGTTTGCGTGTGTGCATGCTCTGTATTATGTCTAAATATCTGTGGCTGACCTAGGTTAGTTTATAGAGATAATGTAAATCCAATTGTTTGAAGATCATAATGGGAAATACGCAGACAATAGAATACAGATTCTCCTGCGCGCGCGCGCGCGCGCACACACACACACACACACACACACACATCCCCCACCGCTGCCTAAATCTATCACACTATTTAGATGCAATTGCTCTGACCTGAGCTCCCTAAATTCTGAATTACACACTCCACCCCAACACTTCACCACTCTCCCGAAATGAGGGCCCTATTTTGGGTTCCTGGACCCAACTCACAAGTATGATAGAAGAGGACTCAACACCAGCACCACACCTCTGAACACTAACTGTGTGTCCTTACAATTCAACTCAATCCTAACAACCAGCAGATCCCACAGGGTAAGGGCTCAGTCCTACGGGACTGCCTCCCCCATCAAAACCCCAGCACTCTGACCTACTGGTTCCCAGCTACTCCTTGAGATTGATTAATTTGCTGGAGCAGATCACAGAACGCAGAGAAACATTTCACTTACTAGGTCACCGATTTATGACAAAACGATACAGCTCAGGAATAGCAGATGGAAGAGATGCAAAGAGCAAGGAATGCCCTTGGGTGCAGGCACAGTTCTCTCCCAGCGCCTCCACTGATTCATCGACAGGAAGCTCTCAGTATCCCCCCCCCCCACCTTTTTTTTGGCTTTCTTTATGGAGGCTTCATTACAAAGACATGATTAATTATATTATTGAATACCAGTGATTGATTCTACCTCCTTCCCCTTGAACCTTAATGGAGGTCATGGGGGGCCTGAAAGTTCCTGCCCTTTAATCACATGGTCGTTTCCCCTGGCAACTAGCCCCCATTCTTCAACGGGTTCCAAAAGTCACCTAATTAACAATAAGACACCTTATCACTCTCAGCACTTAAGAAATGTCAAGGGTTTTAGGAGCCCCATACCTGAGAAAGGATGAAAACCATATATGTATTTCTTATTATAAGTCATAATATTACAGCCCTGAAGCTCTATAACAGTGATTCTCAACCTTGGCTTCACATTAGAGTCACCTGGGAATCTTTTTAAAATCCTGATTTCTGGGCCTCATCCTCCAGAAATTCTGTTTCTTTGTGATGGGGAGGGGCCACAACATTAGTAACAAAGAAACAGAATTTCCGGAGGATGAGGCCCAGAAATCAGGACTTTAAAAAGATTCCCAAGTGATTCTAATGTGCAGCCAAGGTTGAGAACCACTGCTCTATAAGGTCCAGTTAGAGCAGGTGTTCCCATATCTTCATAGCATTTAAAAACAAGCCCCAGTTAAAAATCTGTGACGGATTGTGGACACAAAAGGGCTGCTTCTAGTAGGATGCTTTGGATGGTTTTCCAATGTGACTTTGTCCTCTAGGGCTACAGCATTAGGTTTGTCTTTTAATAGATAGTCTCCAAAGAACTTTCATTTTATATATATATATATTATAAAAAATATAATATAAATATATATATCCTATATAATAAAACCCTATATGCAAATTGACTGAACCGCAGAATGGCCGGTCACTATGACGCACACTGACCACTAGGGGGCAGATTCTCAACACAGGAGCTGCCCCCTGGTGGTCATGGGCTCCCACAGGGGGAGCACTGCTCAGCCAGAAGCCCTGAGCCAGGCTCACAGTTGGCGAGCACAGCGATGGTGGTGGAAGCCTCTCCCGCTTCCATGGCAGTGCTAAGGATGTCCGACTGTTGGACATTCCCCTGAGGGCTCCCGGACTGCAAGAGGGCGCAGGCTGGGCTGGGGGACCCCTCTCCCTGCTAGTGCATGAATGTATGAATGTCCTGCCTGCACTGGGCCTCTAGTGTGTGTGTGTGTGTGTGTGTGTGTGTGTGTGTGTGTGTGTGTGTAATCATTCTTAGTACACTGTGAAATGAGGCAATAGATTTGAGACCTACTGTGATTATTTATTTGGTATCCAAAACATTTTTCATTGTTGTTTTATGCTAAACTCATGACTCAAGGTTCTTTCATACATACACATTCTAGACATTCTACATCAAGAATATTTGGCTCCTTTGTGTATCTCAATGGCTACCTATTCAGTAGGAATCAACTCTTATTTTAATTCTCACCTCTTCAGAATAATAGTATTAAAAAAATAAGCCCAAATGGAGTCATTTGTGCTAAGCCCCAAGTCAACAAACCAACACAACCAACACTTTATGCCTAAAGTAACTGCAGTGTCAGCCTCTCCCAGGAATGTAACCTTTAGCCAGTGGAACGGAATTTCCTGGTCAGCACCAGTGAGGTCATCTACCTGATAAGGACACCCTACCTCCTCCTAAGGGAGTAGGACATGGCCTGAAATAGTCCACTCCTTGCAGGAGGCTCCACCCTCTTTCTCTAAAATAAAAAACCCTGCCATTTAGTACAGCTCCTTGTAGCTCCTTATTCTTTGCTAGATATGATGTTGATCCATTCTGAATCTTTCAATGAAGCACTAGATCCTCAATTTACTCAGCTATATTTTGATTTTCAATAGTAGACATATTTAATTAGCCATTATGGGAGAAATGACCAATATATTACACTGCTTATTATCAAATATATAGATATCCATTATAAGTATAAAATTAGACTATTAAAAGATAATAACTTCTTAAAGGAAGATGAGTAAGTGTTTTCACTAATGGTACTCAGTACTTTCATCTATATATACTGATCCTGACAAAAAAAGTTTTATGATATAGAGACTATAGACATGAGATTTTCCATGATTTCTTCTTGTTATGGCAGAAATCAGGCCAGCGGGAAGCAACAAGCCAAAGGCATGGGGAGGTTCAGAAAAGGACTATTTATTCACACCACTACTAGCTCAGCGGAGTCCCCTCTAGAGGCTGATGCTGAAAGTGTTGGGGCGTTGCCTTATATACTTCCCTAGGTTCTTTGTCTCCCACATGTGGCATGCATACACATTCTAGACATTCTTTCTAGGTTACATGCTAAGCTTCCAGGTATTTCCCGGGCTTTCCACACCCATTGCAGTTCGCTCTGAAGGCCTGTTGCCTAAGCTACAGAGGAGGGCTGGATTCTTTATCTGTGCCTAGGGGGAAGTCTCCAGACCAGACCTTGGGCAAGAGTGCCATGTGAGCACGCACACAGCCCTCCCTCTCCCCAGCATCTCACTGTCCATCTGCTAAGAAGCCAGCGAGATTACAGAAGCCAGGGGTGTATTTATGGTGGTGCAGCCAAGAGGGGGGTTTTATCTGCTCTCAGACTTGCCTTCTCATTCTAACTTACTTTCTAGAATATTCTCTAAACTTGCTTTATAGGAAAATTTTGTAGGTGACACAAATATCTTAATTCAAAGGTCTTGAGGCAATATTAAACTTAAATAATAAATTTTAGCATAGACATAAAAAACATGACAGGAAAAATCAGTACCAGAGACGGGTTCATAAAAGTAAAAATGAATTATTAAATTTATTACCAGTCATAATTTCATCAGAGATTTATAATTATGTCACCTGATCTATCTACTTATCCTGATTTAAGTCTTTGTTAGCCTGACACTTATAAAAAAAAAATCAAGCTTTTGTATTCCAAAGGGATCTTCTAAAATACAAGAGAGGTTTTGGTTACTCCATTGAAATGACAGTACCTGCAAAAATCACACTGTAGCTAGCTTAAGGGTTGAACAAAAGAACAGTGCTCTTAAAATACTGATTTTTTAGAGTGAATAATTAGCTATTTCCATTGCCACATAAATTAGAATTCATAACAAAGAAAAGGAAATGAAAGGTTGAAAGATTTTTTAAAAAGTTATTTTGTTGATGTTTCTACTATAAAAAGCCCTGTCAAATGCTCCTTGCAATTTTTATAATGTAGATGATGTCTTTTCACTCTGCATTATTTTTAGGAATATATTTCTATGTTAATTTTACTGCAGAGTTAATTGACTTAGGAAGGGGGCAACTAAAGACCTACTTTTACAAATGCAATTCTTTAACTTGAGGGTGTGGGAGTGTGCAAGTAAGTGGGCATTTGGGTAATATTAGTGATTATCCCAGTTTTATTTGACAATAAAATTAAACAAAAATTATAAGATTAAGACACATACACATTACTTATAACACCACATTTCTTCCTTACACTTTCTCCTGTTTTAACTACAAAACAATAGGAACATTTAGCAAAGTGGAGATAATTAAGAATTATGGAGACAGAACCATTTGTATTAAATTGTTAAATAAAGAATTGTTAAATTCTTGCTTATTGTTTGAGAATAAATAATATCCCTATCTGTTTAAAATGAAAAGCTCTGCTCTGTAACAGAACCTTCCCAAAACAGAAATCTGAGAATATTCAAGGGCCCTGGGATACATTTTCCAAACTGCTTCACTGGGTGAACTTGACCTTCTAGGCAAGATTCTCATATTTGTTCTTGTAGAGAAAAGGAATATGAACATTTTTCCTGCTGTTTCCTTTACACTGTATAACATTTGAGTGACCCGAGGCAGTGTAGTTTATTCTCCCTTCTCTTAATACAAGCTTGTTTTTCTGTTTCCTTTTAAGTAAAAACGTAAAGGTCAGGTTATCATTTCACAAAATGCTCCGTTCTACTGAGGTGATTCCAGCTTCTCTCACCATAGTGTGCTTTCACTAATTATGTCATAACTCATTTAAATGGGAGGCACTCTGGAAGGGAATACATTGAAACAACTCCTCAAGTAACTAATTATTTTTTTTTAAACACAAGAGAATTTTAATTATAATGCCTGTGTTATTTAAAAGCAGAATGCGTCAATTTGCATCTTGAAACATCTACTAGTATTGTAATAGGGAAGAAAAAAAATACACTACTGAATAAAATAGCAACTCAAGTAAAGGCAATTTAGTTGGCCTTTTCTCTTCTTGATTTTCAAGAAATAAATGAAAAAATGTAAACTTGGCCTTTATTATAAAAACACAAATGTAAAAGAAAATCAAAATCTTGCCTTAGAAAGACTATGAAGAGGATCAGAATTTGTTACCCCAAAATGTGCCACAGTGGCCAGTGCATTATTTTGAGCTGAAGGCAAACAAGAAAGAAGTTTACTTCTTCCTTAACCACTTGAAATAATTTTGATAGGGCTTGTGGCCCAGAAAGAGAGCTATTATCAGAGATAACTTTTTATCTGAATGACCTATCTGTTTGGCAGGGCAGACATCCAATTACCAAACTTCTGCTCTTCTTATCATCTTGGGAATTACTCTCCTCACCTTTGAAGCCTCAGATCCTTATCTTATTCACTAGCATAAATGGCAAACAAGTCTCAATTGCCCGGCTATCCTGGGGTTTCAAATTTTTAGGGGGCTTCCTTACATATGAAATTAAGTCTATTTTTTCCCGTTAATCTGTATTATGTCAATTTAATTATTAGATCAGCCAAAGAACCTAGAAGAATGAAAAAAAAAATTTCCTTCCCAACACCTGTTTATAAGCTTATTTTAATAAGAGGTGATCTTTTCATGGGACTAAATAAATAAATAAAACCAATTATTATTATTTTTAAATTATTATTATGTTTATTTCCCCTTAGTTTATATTTCAGAGAGTTCAAAGACTGTGTGGGAAACTATTCAGTGTCCTTACATCGAGTCCTTAGAGTGAGAAGCAAAATGATACGGGATTAAGAACATGCCAGAGTTAGAGGACTTGCGTTCCGGTCTCTGCCTGTAGAATGTCATTACATACCTTCTTTCAGTTTGTTCTGTCAGTTTGGATACCTATATCACAGATTTTTTTTTAACATTATGAGATAATGCATGCGACTGTACTGTGCAAAGAGGAAATTGCTATAAAAAATCAAGTCATTGGCTTTACTATTCCAGATTTAAATGCTTACAAATTAACACAAGAAGAACCTACCTAGAAAAGGAAAAAAAAAATAGGCCCTACAATATGTCCTGCAGTCAGTTTTGCTTCACCTGAGGAAGGAGGGGATGCACCCACTCCACCCACAAGAGTGTGAAGACAAGCAGATGCAGCACTTAGGTTCCCACTGCAGTTCTCATAGCCCTGCCGGGAAGTGGGCAGGCAAGGATCAGTGTGGATACATGGGTGTGTTGGATGGTGAATGAGTGGTGGTAAAAATGAATGAGATGGTACTTTTGAGAGGGCTAAAAAGGGCTAATTCCAATGTAACCCTGATATGTGGGGGGCTAGCACTCTGGATCTGTGCCAGCAAGCTCAGTGTACATTCTTGATAACCTATAATTAAGTCATTGCCTCTTCCCCAGAAACTGGTCTTGCAGAACCTGTTACTTAAATGCTCACATTTCACAGAGGCCATAAACTGGGAACAGTGCACAGCCCTGGAGGGGGGCGGGGGTTATTAGTGCTGTCGCAGTACCATCAGATATGGCCTGGAGACCCCCAACACCTGGGGCCTTCTTGCAAACCCCGTGAAAAGGACCGGAAGCATAATCCATATTTGAGGGACAAAGACCCCAGAAAGATATAAAAGAGAAGCCCTCTGCATGTTACTTTACTCAGATTTGGGAAGTTATTCTGCTGAGTCCGCCGGTGTATTAAACAGTGTAACTCCTTTTCTCTAAAAGCGTTGCTTGATTTTTCTCTGGTCCTCTGCAACACTTTCATGATTATTCAGAGGAGCTCTGAACTGATCTGGTTTTCTTAAACACTGGCATTGCCTTTTTTTTTTTTTTTGTCCTGGAGTAGAGGGGGTTATGTTACATTCCTAGTCTAGACCAACTAACTCCCATGACCTCAGCTTTCATAAATCATTCAGTTGAAAGGCATTAAGGAGTCCAGTTGAGAATATTTCTCAGCATTTTTTTCTGAAATGATAGCACTTGCTTGATCTAGAACTCTTGGTCTGACCAGTGCAAATTATATTGGCTCCATTATAATAGGTCAACTTGTGAAAAATAAATCTTTCAGTCAAACAAATGTTGGTACTGCTTGCCAACACACTGCATAGATTCTATTTGGAGAACTGAAGTCAGGCTTGCCGGTTGTCTTCACAGATTACAAAGGCAGATATCTGAGGCAAAGTGACAATATTTGTGGTTCATGATCTGTAGTCTATATGTTTTCCTCTGAAGAAACGTTCCACACCATCACATGAAAATATTAAAAGTTGTCATTTCCGGATAAGTGTAATAACACAATAATAACTATTATTATGTCTGTTTGTACTACTGTTGTCATTGCTTGACAATCTAATCTGCTAAATTTTACAGCCTAGATATTATTTAAAAACCACCACAGCCTCAGGAGGTAAGTTATTATTATATCTGTTTTACATAAGAGAATCCAGAGGCTGAGAGAGTTGGCAGTATCTGGAGGAGGGAAGATATGCTTGGCTAGATGCAAGCTCATGTTGATATTGTGAATTAGGAATTAATAGAAATTGGCACATGCCTTTTTGAAAGTAGCATATAAATATTCTAGTACAGACCATCTTCCAATTCTGAAGACCTCAATAGTTCATTAATTTGTAGACTACTGAGATATAAATTAAAGTATTCCAACTCAGTCCATGGAGATTTTGTTTAGAGGTGCACAAACAGGTAAATTTAATTTCATCAAGTTCATTCAAAAAGAAGAAGCCCTAGCCAGTTTGGCTCAGTGGATAGAGCATCGACCTGCGGACTGAAGGGTTCCAGGTTTGATTCGAGTCAAGGGCATATGCCCAGATTGTGGGCTCAATCCCAGTGTGGGGCATTCAGAAGGCAGCCGATCAATGATTCCCAGTCATCATTATTGTTTCAGTCTTTCTCTCCCTCTCCTTTCCTCTCTGAAATCAATAAAAATATATTAAAAAAAAAAAACACGGGGAAGTAGAGGAGGAGGGGAGTGAGGGGGATGAAGATAACACTGATAAAAACCTCTCCATTTATGGCATATAATCCCACACCACATGTCTTCACCGGTAGGACAGTCTGAACAACTACTAAACATTCCCGATGCCTTGCTAGGTGGACAGAGTAGAAGAAGCTTTATAAAGTCCCACCCTGCCTCTCTCCTCAAGCTGTTCTCAATCTAGAGGGCTGAACAGAGGCATCCTGGCAGAGAAATGCTGCACTATCTTAGATAAGAGCTAATTGGATACAAATAAAAGTCCTAAGTTCCAGCCAGGACTGGCCAAGTTGCTTTCACGTGAGATTTAATAGTCCTGGCATTCCTGACTGATAGAACTCAGTTACCAGGAATACCAATAGTCCATAGCCTGTTACCACCGAGATAGTTAACAAGATGTTGGATGGGGTGGGAGCCCTTCCTTTTTCTTTCCTACTCTCCCTCCGTCTTGAGCCAAGTGTTCACTCTGGTTTAAAGAGCACACACATGGTGGGTCCCTAGGAAATACGATGAATGGTGCATGGCAAGATCATCGCAAAGAATGTGCTAATTGATTACGAACAGATTTCATTTGTCACATTTCTATTTATCAAAAGACACTTGGAGAGAGCAAAATGGAAGAGGGACATTATATTAAATAGGGTCTACATTGCACCTGAAGGTACAGAACAGGTGTTATATTTTTTTTGCTTCCCCCCCCCCCCACACACACACCTTTTAGTGGTGACTGGTTTACTGACTGCTAATGCTTTAAAAATGAGATTAAATCAAGCCCATGGTCTTTATTATGAGGAAGATATATGCCCCTTGTGCATTCCAGCAGTTTGGCAATTTTAAGCTCGGCAGACATAACATTGATGTATGCTGTATTGCCAAACAGCACGGTAAGTGTCTAAAACACCGTGAACAGTCTTATTGCCTTGAAATGATACAATCTAATATTAGATTTTAACTCAGTGACTGAACCTGCCAGCCTATCCTTGTACAGAATATGAAAGCCGAAGCCACTTTATTTTAATATCTCACAGGGAAGAAATTGTTCTTCATTTCAGCATTGAAACAGAGAACACGTTAAAAGTAAATCTAGATTGCACAAAAACGGAAACCACAACATATCAGGCCCTTTTCATCAACAGCACAGATGCATCAGCCTTTTGGAATAGGGCATCGAAACGCCAGTCCAATTCATTCAACGTGGAGGGTCCCCTTAGCACTGTGAGTGACTGCTGGGTGGGATCTGAGAGTCCCGGGATTCCCAAATGAGAGAAAAGCAGATGCACCCTTCCCACTGCGTTTGGAAAACTCTGGGAAGAAAGCAGCTTTTCTCTCATTCTCAACACTGCTGGCCTTGTTCCTTTTAATCAACCATAATTCACAGAGACTCTCTCAGGCTCCTCCACACTTTCTGCTCACCCACCGATCACATTTCAGACATCGGTCCCTCAAAGGTCCCAGGTGGCTGATAGCCTTCGTTTCCATGGTCAGGATGCCACCTGTGTCTCCTGTGTAAAGGGGATGTTATGCACCCAATGCTTCAGCTGTCCCTGTCATAGCAGGTGGGGTATCACTAGGTAGGTTGACCTGGTATAAGGGGTTCTCAGGCATGGGACCTTCAAGTGCTAAATCCAGGTCAGTTCAGGTTAAATCAGGATGGTTAGCTACCATGTCCCTCGGTGAGGACCCTGCCCACCAGATCACCTTCACCCAAGTGCAATCTGGTTTACTAGTAACTGAATATGAAAGAGAGTTCTTTATGGGGAAAGGAAGCCACCAAAGAGTGGCATGAAGCTGGATTTATGGACTGATTGTATTCTATGAAATCTAGATTCTTATACCCAACAAAATCACCGCCTTCAGATTTCAACTCCATCACACCGTCACTAGGAGAGCATGGGGAAGGCCTGTTCCTGCCTGACTGCCCTAGTCCATGTTACTGCGGAAAATGAGTCCTCATTCTCAGAAGTCTTCCAGGTTATAGACTAAATGGGACCTGGGAAAGGAAACCCACAAAAAAATGACCAAATAACAGCCTATTGGTTTAATTTTTTACCGATAACTAAAGATTAAGTTTAAAAGTAGCCCTTCAAACCTGTTTATCCATTTGAAGACCTAAATTTATTTCAGTTAAGATTAATTTGCTTGGCTATATACCTCACATAATTTTTTTTTTTAACCAAAGCTTAATTTTTAGCCAAATCTTTATAGAAGTGAGTAAAATTTTTTCTTTTTTCCTGTAGGTCTAACACAGCAAAGGCCAAAAGAAATAATTATGAGCTGCCATCTAACCAAAATAAGAGGGACAGAAATACCAATATCCATACATTCCAGAACATTCAGTTTGGGGTTTTGTTTGTTTGTTTGTTTGTTTTTCAGGGTCTACACCACTTTAAAATATCTAGAATAAAATTAAAAAAAAAAAAGATCGTTCATCTAATCACAGTTATTGAGTCAACACATTACCAAGCATTAAGGTATTTGGAAGCACTAATGAAAGTTTTTATATTTGGAAATCTATATGTTGTAGGTGAAGCCATGATCATTAAAATAAAATTCTGAAGGAAACACAACAACAAAACAGAAAATCTGCAAAATTTAAGCAGTAGTGAGGCCATAAAACATAATTAATTGGAAAATTATTCTTCTAATATTTTTATATTAGTAAAATGTCCTCTGGTACACATAAATAGTAAATCAATTTGAGCCTGGAATTGTTTTGGGAGAAACAACAAAGAAAGCTACATTGATTGTAGAGATGCTTCTACTGCTTCCCAAATTAATTTATATTAAAAAAAAAAAAAAGGCAAGACCGTGCGGAAATAAGTACATGCTTTCACATTTTTTCCTTTCTCTTAAAAATATACACCGTTGCTGCCAAGATAGTTTTATTATCTCAGCAATAAGGCATGAGAAGAGATGGAGGAAGAGGAGGGGGAGAAGGAAGCATCCATTACCTGCGACTGCGACTTTGGCTGTCCGGCTGGTGATGGACCCCGCGTCGCCGACGGAGGCCTCGCATTGGTAAAGGCCCTCGTCTGGCTTATGGTGCCTGGAGTGCAGGACGTTTTGTATCAACAGAGACCCGTTGGGAAGTTGCTGCTTCCTTTCGTCCACCCCCAAGGCCAGGGGGATGCCATCTTTCTTCCACTTGATGACCGGGACTCCTCGGTCGGACTCCGCGGAGCAGTTCAGGAGGACATTTCCTCCCCGCATGGTGATGGCATCCGAAGGTTCCGACAGGAAGTGCAGGGACGTGAAAGCCTTGATCTGGAAACCTGGAGCAGGAAGACCAGGGGAAGGAGTTCATTTACGCAAAGAGATTTCCCGTTTACATGCCCTGCCTTTTTTGTTGCTGTCGTTAATCATCACCCACGGGTATTTCCCCATTGATTTTTAGAAAGAGTGGGAGGGAGGCGGCGAGACAGAGAAACATCAATGTGAGAGAGACACATGGATTGGTTGCCGCCCGCATGCGCCCCAACCAGCGCCAGGGACTGAGCCTGCAGCCCAGGTAGGTACCCTTGACCAGGAATTGAACCTGGGACCCTTCAGTCCCTGGGCCGATGTTCTGTCCACTAAGTCAAACTGGCTAGGGTGTCCCTGCTTTTTCTTTCCAAAACTCTTTGAAAAATGTCCCTGAATAAATTAAACTTAAAATCAAGGATTTGGTATTAAAAAAGCCAAAAAAGTACCCAATTAAAGTAACCATAATTAATGAAAGAATTGGCCCAAAGTGTAATAACATGAAAAGTTAAGAATTTATACTAATCTTGGCCTGGGCCTCATCACATATCAGTCAGTACTTGAAAATTTAGGCAGAATAAACTAAAATTTTCCAAATGAATCTAGATATTTTAAAGTAGTAATGGATAGTAGTACAGTAGCTTAGATTTGGGATACTACTCCTATCTCTTCATTCTGATTATAGTATCCATTCGTTCTAAAAAATCTACTCAGACAGGGTGTTTTATTTATAACAACAACAAAAAGACGGTGAACAGAGTGGGGAATGTCATTTAGAACAAAGCTCAGGTGGGTTTTAAAACAGGTAAGTAATCCCACCTGCAGAAACAAGTCAATAAAGCTACTGCCTAAATCACAAGTCCCTGATGTGTCCTAATTTCTAGCCAAATGTTGCTCAAAGCAGGAAAATCTAAGTGAAGATTCTAGGTGGAATCCCCCCATAAACAGAAGTGAGCAGAAGAAATCAACAGGAGGAAGAGAAAGTCATGTACGAAGCCTGAGGGGGTGGAACAAGTATAATTAAAGAATATTCTTTTCGGGCTGACAGCATGGCATTTGGCAGAATGCTTGTTTGGCGAATCACAGACTTTGAGGGTGTTTCAAGGGGGTCACTCGGCTCACCCTTTGCTCAGACATGCATATACCTAAGTCCTTCCAGTTAAATTACTTTCCATTTCATTTTTAACCATGTCTGGAGGCAGGGGATTCTGCAGTGTCCCTTGGTAGCTTGTCTTCAATATTTAATCATTCTTAGACTCTAACTGAATTTTCTTGATTCTATTTAATCCCATTTCCCCCCTGAATCACTTAGTGTGAAAATGCAGAGGAGCTAGACATTTCGTTGTAAGAGCTTTTTATACTTTTGAAGAGGCATTTCATTGTATTTAAAAAATACCCACTAAAATATATTTTAGTCTTCTTTTTTTTTTCCAGAATAACAATCCAACTTCACCAGTTTTCATAATTTTTCTATGATGGGAACAATTTTTTGTCGTGCTTTGAATAAGCTTTTTATTTTTCTATCATTTAAGACAGGCGTCTAAACTGCTTATGATCAATACTCCCACAAGGGATTGACCCACACTAGTTCCTTTGGACAGAAGTACTCCTCGCTTTGTATAGCGCACTGTCCAGTAAAGATAAGCCTGAACAGCTTCTCACTGTTTCTCCATGGCATGCTCCTGCCCACCAAATTTTCCTAAACCGTATATCTGAAGGCTGTGATTGTACTCTTCCTGTTGAGCCTTTCCCAGTGAACTGCATTATTCATCCCCATACGCTCATTGCATCCAACGAGGCCATTCACCCAAAGAAAGCAGCTGGAACTTTGGTCAAATTAACATCAATTGTAAAATAACAGTGAACATGTAAGTCTACCATCAACGATATTGGTAAATATCCCAAAAGATACAGCCTGGCTCCCTCACTGGCCAATAAGCTCCTCCTCCCCACAGACCCTGATAGTGTAGCTCACCCAGGTATTACCGTCCATTCTAGTGAAAAATAGGAAAATAGGAGACTGAGTGTTTAGCGCTGGGTCCTGTATGTATTACTTAGAGGTCTGTGATCCAAAAATACCTTCTAAGTCCTCATAACATCAGTTCCTTCATCTATAAAAACAGGCCCCTGAAGTGTAAATTCAGCATCCAGTGTGGAAACTTGTCAGAACCAGGCTCGGTTGAAGGCATCCATCAAATGAACCCAGCTCTAAGTTGACTGAGATGCAGGCTGAGTTTGCTGTGAATGCCTTCCCCATGTCCACATGCTATCCCCTTAATAAGAAGAGAAACAAGGTAGTAAATGCCTAGCTTGAGATACACCAAGGACAGGAAAACAGAAAGAAGTTCTAGTGTCATTGAATGTCAAGGCATTTTACTAGAGCAATACCTGCAACTTCTGTACAAGTAGCCTTCATAAGGCATAAGTAAATTTCGAATTCAAGACCAGGCAAATTGAAAAGCATTTACTACTCTTCTGTTCTTCCTGGGGACTATATCTTTAACAACGAGCTCATTTTGAACACCTTATTTATGTCAGAGAACACGGCATACATTTAACACAGCTGTTTATGACAGCATGGTAACGAGCATCTGTGCCCATTATCACAAATAAAAACTCCACTCCATCTGAAACAAGGAGGCTATGACAGTTTTCAGTGCTATGAGCACATAATTTAGGCAAGTTAAGAAAAGATTAACTTTTCTTCAATACAATTACCCTTGCAGTTGGCTGGTAGTATGAGCTGTGCACTCCTTACAACAATTACATCTTGAAAATATGGCTCTGGAATAAAGATACCTCGCTGCTTTGAGTGACAAGCATCACTTACTTAGTTCTTAGAAAAGATGGACCCAAACAAATAGAATCTGTTGGGGAATAACAGATATGCCTCCAATTGTTCCCTTTTCAAAGAGTCCGCCCATGTTAGACACAAGCTGTCTCCACTCCTCGCTGAGGTATTTCCAAAATATCCCACTAATGATGGGGAAAATGAGACATTTTTGGGGGGGGCTAGCAATCTGAATCAGTGCCAGTAACCTAATGCACATTCTTGTTAGGCTATATAGTCTAGTCGCTGCCCCTTTTTTAATTACAGTGGGGCCTTGACTTACGAGTTTAATTCGTTCCGGGGAGGAGCTCGTAACTCAAAGTACTCATATGCCAAATCTTAAAGTGAACGAGTGAGACACGTGATGCTGGGCTGATGTTGTGGCGTTCACTGTGACGTTCGCTGTGCCAACTAGCGGTGGGGTATCTGAAGCTGGCTCGTTACCCGAATTTTAGCTCGTAACTCAGAGCAAAAAATCGGCCGAGAGACGGCTCGTACCTCGAAAAGCTCATTAGTCGGAACATTCGTAAGTCAAGGCCCCACTGTATCTGATCCTGCAAGACCTGTTTACCTAAGTACTACTCCCATTTCAGAGAGGCTGTAAACCATGAACAATACAGAACCACCAGACGGGGATATCAGTACTGGCGCCAGGCCAGGCCCTAAGGTGTGGTCTCACAACCCCCATCCCATCACACAGGGCTTTTTGCAAAGCCCATGAAAGGTCCGGAAGTCTGATCCATATTTGGGGGACAAAGAAACCAAAGGGTATAAAGGGAAAGCTTCCTCCATATTGGCTTGCTCAGGATTTGGAGAAAAACAGTCTCCCCTGAGTCACTGTACTGGTACATGTGAAACATCTGAAAATAAATGGGTTTTTCCTGTGTCTTCAAGTACTCCTGTGTGTTCTTCTGTCGCCTGGTAAATTCTATAACACTAAAACATTACACTGACTTCAATGTAGAGTTTTCCTTGGAGGCATTTTGCCTATCAGTATACATATCTTAATATGAAATGATTTTATCAAATTGTTTCATCCAAGACCCAATCTGAAATCAACTACACTAATTTAATGTACGAACAGAGAAAGAGATGATAAAACTGAAGATGACAAAGAAGTAAAGCTTGTAGACCAAAAAGCTGTGGCTGGAATTTGGGCTTTAGTAGGGTTGATGAGGGTAGAGATCTCTTGGAAAGTGGGTGTAAAAACAATTTGGAAAGCAATAGAAGAATGCTTTAGAAAGGTCAAAATGGAGCTACTTTACAATTTTATAGAGGATTTGACATTAGAATGACAATGGTGAGAATTTCATCCAGAAGAAACCTTCAGGAGAAGTTTTGGTTTTGCTCTGTTTGGGTTTTATTTTTAAGAGGCCAGTGGTCATTCTGTTGAACCCTCAAATAGTAACATTTCCCAGCCTTGCTTCATTCATAAAAGAAAGGAAAAGTGTCCAATTATGATATGACACTTTATTATCTTGTTTTCCAGACTGATACAGATTTAAAAAAGATTCCTTTTCTTTGAGCCTGCTGTAAAATGACATAGGTAGTATATTCAGGGCAATATATGCAAGAGTACCAAAATCCTATCCACTAAGAAACCTGCATAACTGAGTCTGACACCAGAGTCCATGATTAGAATGAGTGAGTCTCCAGTGCCCTCACCCTCTAATCATTGTCTTGGGAAGATATCTAAATCTTCAGTATTTAGGCACACAGTCATATATGCATTTTACTAATTGGTATCTTTTCTTAATCTGTGTCAATATGAAAAAAAAAAATAAAGTGTCATATCCTAATGGGACACTTCATTTTTTTCTTCTTCTTTTTTGAAAGACAGCAGTTTAAAGGCAACTACCACCTTACTAAAACCTTTACTCTTTCCTGAATGAAGATGCAGAGAAGGGCCTACTCTTGTAGGGTGACCCAAAGAAGAAATACTAACATGTGTTTGCTTTCGTGTTGTCGGACATAAGCATCAGAGATAACATTGCCAGGGATATTCCAAGTTAATATTAATTACCCAGAGACAGAAAATATATTTAATGTATTTTAGAAACTCACCAAAATGATCAAACAACTGTTAGAAATATTTCGGCAAGCTTAATTCCCTTTGTGCTTGCTCTCCTTATGGTTCTCTAGTTAATTTCAAAGACCTTCCAGTCGGAGAGGCAGACTACCTTAGATGGTTTTTTTAAGGTCTGACATTTTATCTACAATATCAAACATTGTTAAAAATTGTGAGAAACAATGCCCCACGGAGTCAGAAATTCCTTCCCAAGTCTAAAATGTAAAAGCTTTTGGTTAAAGCAATAAAAGCTAAAACTGAAATTTACGAAAAGTAACATGAAAGTAAAAAGGAAGTTCCTGCAAAGATTTTAAGATGAAAAAATGTCATACGAATCCCCACCGAACTTGCTAGGCATAATTTTCTCTTCCAAATTACACAAACTTTCACTTGGCACTGCTGGGAGATTTTGATGATTCCCAAGTCTTGTGAACAACCCAGGGAACTTTGCCATCATTATCTCTTCTTAGAAATAGAGGCTACTGTATCTGCTCATCTTGTGATAAAATAAAGAGATCTCCACTGAAGGAAACTTAAATTATTCTATGGATGATGGCACAGCATTCATTTTCAATTCACCGAACATCAATCACACGTGCATTGTAACGCTGGACTTCTGCCCCAGCAAAAGCCAATAATGCTTGCGAGGCTTTGCAATGAAGTGGGATCTTAAAAAACACAAAACACAAACAACATGAATGAAGAGAACTCTTAACTAGACGCCAACCTCGCTGGGTTTAGGACATCAGAATATAAATTCTGAAACAGTCATTTCCAAACGATAGTCCCCCGATGTGCAAAGCAACACTACCTGGGAACTGGTTAGGAAGGCATGGTCTCAGGCCCCACCTCAGATCAGCAACTCTGGAGGTGGGGTCCACAAAATTAATTAGCTTTAATTAATTAATGAAGTAAGTAGCCTTCCAGGGAAGTCTGGCATTCACTGAAGCTTGAGAAGAGCTGTTCCAAAACATCCGGTGGCCTAAACCAGATCATGAGGATCCTTGAGTTCTTCAGACTACCTCGTTCTAACGTTCCAGATTTGGGGAATTTGTGAAAGATGGCTCAGTTCTCCTTCTCAGTAGGGAGATGAAGTTTGGTGTGGATGCCAAAGGGCCAGATGCTGACTCAGGGTAGGCCTATGTAGCAACCTTGCAAACTCAAGAGACCTAAAGTAACCACAAAGAATGGTCTAAAATTAAAAACCTTTCATTAAAAAGCAGTTTGTGGTGGGTATTCGTGTCCTAGGCCAGTATCCTCCTGGACAAAGATCAACCTGGATCTTTACTGAGGCTAGTAGTGCCTTTTTGCATCTAAGATAACAGGACATTGAAATGCCAGGGTAACTTGTAACCTCCCTTTTGCCAAACCCCTTAGGGCACAACCAAATGCCCTGGCACCAGATGAGACCACAAATGCCTTCATTGTTATTATTATCATGTTAATTGTTGACTGTTAACTATCCTGTACCCACCTAAGTAAAAGAAGGCTGTGTCTATCATTTTACTTTTTATCCAATACAAGAGGTCCCCCCACTTTTGCTTTCTCCCGCCTCCCTAATCTATCACCAGTGGATTTCATGTGACCCACTTATGTCTCCTCCTCTGATGGTAATGTATAAAACAAGGTGAAAACTGCCATCTCCGGAGCAGTCTCCCCCTTCATTGAGGTTCTTGCTTCCTGGCAATTGTGGACAGTTCGGCTCAAATAAACTCACAAAAATTCTTTACCGGTTTGAATGCTTTTATGCTAACAATGAAGATGATCTGGGAAGGTAACTAGTGGAACACCATTTCTATATATATCTTATTGTAATTTGTTATATATTCTCTGAGAGGCTGAAGTGGAGAAAGGGCCAAGAAAGTGGGCTGTTGTTGACAATACCTCATTTTCCCTCTACTGTAACCAGCAGTCTGCTTGGACTCCCAAATAGTTGCCCTTTAAACAAAATTAAAATGCCACAGTCTACTGGACATTTAGAAAGCTCCCAGGAATATTCTTGATTCCTCACACAAGGAGCTATCAACAGATTTCTTTTGATCAACTACAATAGCCACAGTACTCTCCCAAAAGAAGCTTCAGTAAATATAGTGCTTTTATTTTCCTAAGATTTTTAATTGATTTTTAGAGAGAGAGAAACATTGATGTGAGAGTGGAACACTGATCTGCTGCCTCCTACACGCCCCCTACCGGGATTGAGCCAGCAACCCAGGGCATGTGCCCTGACTAGGAGTCAAACCAACAACCTTTCAGTGCACTGGTGGACACCCAACCAACTGAGCCACACCCACCAGGCCAGGGTTTTTTTGGTGTTTTTTTTAATATAATATTCTTTCTCAGGTTGCATTTCTGCCATTACACTTTAGCTCTGTGGTCCATTGTAGCCTCTTAAAATACTGGCACTTGAGACACTCATTCTGCTGACTTGCCCTTCAGTGCAGTTTGGGCTTTAGGTGGATAAAACCATAATAGCACTTTATGTGCTTCATCTTAAAGTAAGACTTGAACTTCAGCCAGACCAGAGCGAGAAAGTGTAGCTCACCAAAGCACCAGAGCCAATAACACTGGGACTTCTGTCAAGTATCAGAGTGTGTGTGTGTGTGTGTGTGTGTGTGTGTGTGTGTGTGATAAGAGACATAGTAAAAATAGTTGTCAGAAGGTGTGGTCATCTCTTTAAAACACTGTGTGCATTCCAGCTCTTGCTAGAGATGAACATATTTTAAAGCTGTTTCACTTTAAGAGGAGTTTTTATTACTAACAAGTGGAAATCCAAAAATGAATTAGGTTTTGTGGACTTTCTTCCTGAATTTAAATGATGCAAGGAAGACTTTCCAGAAAGAAATATAGGTTTGTTTTACTATGGGGATTTATTAAGTATCATTAAAATGTAGGGAAGATTTGGATGAAAATTTTTAAATGTTCAAGTTCCTCTCCCGTTATAGTTGCCAGATTTATTAAATAAAAATTAAGGACATCAGTTATATGTTAATTTCAGATAAACAACAAATAAAGTTTTAATACAATCATGTCCTAGTTACATGAAATAAATATTGCATAGGACATACTTGGATTAAAACATGATTTGGTGTTTACCAGAAACTCACGTTTTACTGGGGGGGGAGGGGGGGGCATTCCGTGTTTCACATGGTTCACATGGCAACCTGATGCCCCAGGAAATGGCTTCCTTCCTTCAGATCCTGGCAAAAGCAAGCATATAGTTTATGAGTTCGTACTACTCCATTCAGCTCTCACAGAGAAGAGTGAGCTCTTGGGAAGTTTCCCGGATTGAATCGGGAAAAGGGATTTTAGTGTCAGGATACGTGCTGACCTGGACCAACACCACCAAATATCCACAGGTGCCGAGCCCGATACGTTCTCGACAAAGCGATTCTTCTTTTTCTGTTCCCTTTACAAGACAGGGAGCTGACTTCAGAAATAGAAATACCATCTGCGGAGTTCAAAAAGCAACTGCCCCCGCAGAAATCTTAGTGCGGCTCCCCAGAGGCTCCCCATCAGACATTCTGAACACCCTGTTGTTCAGAGGAAATCTGATGTTTTCATAGGGCAAGAAATGTGCGCCCCAGGCAACTGCCTGAGTGTCCTCTGGCTAAATCCAATGGAGGAGAAAATGATAAGGGCCAAGTTAGAATGGGGGAATAGCTTCCACACCCCTTTGTAGCTCTAGGAGCTAAACCTGTAACTACAGCTTGGTTTTGCTGTGTGAAACCGGACAGATTGTAATGAGATTGTTTTTCAGCTCAACAGGTAACAAAGGCAGCCTGACATTTAGATGATCACTTCCCAGGCTTCATGGAAAATTAACACTTAAAAGAGAAACTCCGAAATGCTACTTAATCTGCCCTGGGTTTGAGCCTGCCTCCACTCTCATTTTGGTAAAATGTAAGCTGGTTTTCTCCTCCCTCTGTTTTTCAGCATCTTTCTCAACCCAGGGGGACACATGCCTTGTCATAAGTTCACAGCTGTGCACTGGGGCACTGAGAAAGGTTACCCAGAATATTTTTTAAAAGTATCATCTGAAGAATACCCACTGCACAGGACTATCTCCATCGGGATGGCAATGAAGAGTGGACAAGCATTGGAGATGCTGTTAATTGTGAAGAGACCAATTAACTTACTTTCAAAACCAGATTATTAATTGATACCCATTGCTAAAGTAAGCATATAGTATACCCAAATAAGAAAATATGGACATAAAACCAAATATCATAATAATTGCTCATAATCTTGTTCACCTGGTGATAGCCACGAGAGAGAGAATTCCTTCCCTTGCTCTCTTCCTTGTATATAAAGATTAATCCCATCAATGGGTCCTGCTCCCTTGATCCCATCTAAACCCAATTACCTTTCAAAGGTTCTACCTCCAAACACACACCTTAATTAGATGCTTTGACTTATAAATTTTGAGGGAACACAAACATTTAGTCCATAACAGACATAGACCACAAGTACCTAGGGGACTCTGTAGGGAGACTGAAGAGTAAGTCCTAAGGTCCTGAGTGAGAAACGTGACTGACCTTTTCCAGGAGCTGCAGGAAGGCCCACATGGCTGGGTTAGACTGAGGGAGAGGGGGAGCTCAAGGAGATAAGGCCCAGAGATTATAGGGAGGTTGTAGGTTGTAGGCAAGCAAAATAACTTTGTTTGAACTCTGAGGAAGATGGAAACCTATTGGGAAGCTTTGCTCATATGAGTGAAAAGGTCCAACTTACTATTTAAAAGAGTAGTTCTCAATAAGAATTGATTTTGACCCCTGGGAGACATTTGGCATTGTCTGGAGACATTTTTGCAGGTCACAATTGGGAACAAGGGTTCTGACATCTACTGGGAAGAGGCAAAGCTGCTGCACATCCTCAGACAGAATTATCCAGAACAAAACATCAATAGTGCTGAGGTTGGGAACCCCTATTTTAAAAGAATCACTCTGGTTGCTGTGCTGGGAAAAGGGGTCATTCGAAGGAGGGAAACCAGTTAAGAGGCTGGTTCCACAGTCTAAGTGAGAGATGATACAACTTGGACAAAAACACTGCAGTAAAAGTGCTGAGAAATGGTCAGATTCAGGACCCACGTTAAAGATAGAGCCAATGGGGTGGCTGAGAAATTAGATGTGGGTTGTTCAAAACAGAAAAGAGTTCCAGGTGATTCCAAGTAGATCAATAGAGCAATTTATGTAATTTATATGCAAAAGGGGTCACACTCTTGCCAAAGAAAGCTTTCAGCATGAGGGGTCAGGAGACTTGAGTTGTTTGTCTAATGTGTCCCTCCCTGACCCTGTGAGCGTGGTCCACGCTCTTGGGATCATGTACTCATCAATGAAACAAGGAGCTGGGTAGACAACTTCTAGGAGTCTGCAGTTCGAATATCATAGAGGTCTCTATTAACTTTTCTACTTATGGAACTACCCTCAATTTAGGAGGGAATTTGTTCTATGAAGAGATTTGCTATAATCACCTGTGATCAGTTTATCACGAACTTACACGAGACCACAAAGAGGCGTAGTTACCGAAGGTGCCCAGAGACCAAGAACCCGCCTCATTCTCCATAAAACAGACAGTCTAATCTTTTTTCTTGAAGATAAAAGACTGCAGAGGTCACTCTGGCAGCAAAGCACGAGCTGCTTATTATGATTCATGAGAAATGAAGTACTCATCCTGTGGAAACTGCTGTTACAAATATGAAGGATTAATTCCATAAAGGTCTGACAGGTCCAGGGAAAGCCTTAGATATTCAGCAAATTTCATGGCTGATATTGTGGTATCGAGTCTGATGGGGGACCCATACTGATAAAACATCTGTGTTACCAGAGTCCAATTTTCTCAAAATGGAGGGCAAACAGTGCTTTTCATTAAAATGCTGCCATTCATTTTGTCGTGATATTTACTGTATCTTGTCCCAGCAGCAAGGTGATATTTCCCTACCTAGTCCATGCGTGACATCGAGAAGGAAAACTCACAATGATAAGAGAAATATCAACTTTGGAATTGAGAGCCAGTGAGCTTTCAACTGTTCAGGAAGTCGAAATTTATTAAGGGAGCCTCACAAACAACCTGTCTTATTCAATGGTGATTTAGGTTCAAGGGGATATGGCTTGGAGAGCAAGGGTGACGTCTCTTTAGAGGATCAGAGCATAACGGGACTTCTTAACTCAGTATTTGCAACATATGCACAGTCTACGTTAATGTCAGGGTGAAGGTACTATTTATGTAACTCTCACCCAGAGGAAACCAGAAGATAAAGAAAGATGTGCGCTTCTCATTCAAAAAGTGCTTACCGCATGCATGAGTTGGTTGTTTCAATTTCTAGACATAATTCTACTTAGACCTTCCCGGGAATCCAGTGCTTATCAGGCTGGACCCACCACAGCAGCGGGAGGGAGCCAAAGCTGAGAGCACTTTGTGTCCACACAGTGGTTCAGAGTGGAGCATAGTGGGCCAAGGAGTAACCCTACTATGTCTGTATTTCCAAGAGTGTATTACTCAAATAAATAAAACCACGTTGACACCTGACTATCTGAATGGAACCTTGAAAGTTCTCTAGACTGAATATTTTTTAAAGTGTATTTTTATTGAAATCAGAGAGGAAGGGAAAGGGAGAGAGAGATAGAAACATCAATGATGAGCCCTAGCTGGTTTGGCTCAGTGGATAGAGCGTCGGCCTGCAAACTGAAAGGTCCCAGGTTCGATTCTGCTCAAGGGCACATGCCCGGGCTGTGGGCTCGATCCCCAGTGAGGGACTTGCAGGAGGCAGCCAATCTATGATTCTTTCTCGTCATGGATGTTTCTACCTCTCTCTCCCTCTTCATTCCTCTCTGAAATAAATAAAAATATATTAAAAAAAGAAAGAAACATCCACGATGAGAGAGAGAATCATGGATCGGCTGCTTCCTGCAGGACCTCTACTGGGGATGGAGCCCACAACCCGGCATGTGCCCTTGACTGGAATCGAACCTGGGACCCTTCAGTCCACAGGTCGATGCTCTATCCATTGAGGACTGGGCTAGACTGAATATTTAATATTTAATAAAGCCTTTGTTGGTCAAGTCCTACTACAGACATCAAACAAAGCATAGGGCAAAAGGTTCTCTGGGAGCTGTCTTCAGTACATTGCCATCTGGTGTGATTTCCAGTAATAGCTCAGAACTAGTCATAATTCTTAACCAAACTAAATAATAAACATTTATTCTCCTCAGGTTCTCATTCTGCAAAGGGGAAAGTGGGACACAAGCCTGTGCAGAGATGGGAAGTATCACTGAGCAGCGGTGACAGGCCGGCTCTCGGCAGGGACAGCTCTTTCTGCGCCCTCTCCCGGGGCTCTCGTCCCTGCCACACAGCAGGTTCATGGGAATTTCTTCCCTCCGACACTGCAAACTCCAGGGAGCAGAAGTGAATCAGATTTCTCTCCATACTGCTCAGCCCTTAGTGGCCTTTACCTATCTCAGAGGTACTTAATTAGCATCTATTGAATAAATAAAGGTATAGACACAAAGACATGAATAATTTAGGAAAATTATCTAAGTCACAGAAAGAAAATCATAACATAGGTGGAAGAAATAGGAACCTAATTCCTCTAATTTGGCTGTGAGTGAGAGATTACTCAATATTACCATCAATATAAATAAAAATTTTCAATATCTATATTGATAATATTTCCTTGCAGGTTCTGAGATACGGTTGGCCAACTTTTTCTGTTAAAGGCAAGAGAGTAATTATTTTTTCAGCTATGTGGGCCAAGAAGCAAATTTTGATATATTATATAGGTAAAAACCATTATTAAAGAAAAACAGGCAGAGAGCCAAATATGGCCCTATCCTAAGAAGAGGATACTGTGGATTCACAGTGCGGGGAATTAAGGTTTGAAGTTGCCACCTGGGCTAGACTCACTATCCCTAACACAGCATTCCTCTTGGGAATGGATTTACCACTTACCAGAGTTTCCACAAAAATATTTGATCTATAGGCGATGCCAGTGATGGCGAACCTATGACACGCGTGTCAGAGGTGACACGCGGACTCATTTTTTGGTTGATTTTTCTTTGTTAAATGGCATTTAAATATATAAAATAAATATCAAAAATATAAGTCTTTGTTTTACTATGGTTGCAAATATCAAAAAATTTCTATATGTGACACGGCACCAGAGTTAAGTTAGGGTTTTTCAAAATGCTGACACGCCGAGCTCAAAAGGTTCGCCATCACTGGGCTATGCACACAGGAACTTTTTCACTATAATCTTTCATTTATTCGCACATATAATTAAACATCTATTAAATGCCTAAGTACCTCCCCAATACAGATACCGTGTTCCTTCCAATAACTCTCTAGTTCAAGTCCACAGAGCGATTATCCCATCCTCTCCTCTCCCCTAGCTGCCCCTGGACACTCCTTGTCCTGTCTAATGTCCCCCCTGCCTGCTGTATGTATTCTGGGAGCTCAGCAGACAGAGTGGTGGGGGATGCTGTGGGGAATGTATTCTTCTCATTCCTGTGACATACAAAACACATGCTGTTATCATAGCATCATTTACTAGAAGGCCCCAGAGAGAGGGAAAACAGTCTTATTAGCTTTCTTCACCTTGCACGCAGGGAAAGCTGTTCCTTTTGTTTTCTTATTGCAATTAAGCCGCGCAGACCAGCCCACTGGCTGCAATGCAGCAGAGCCTCTCTCTGGCTTTGAGAAGGTGACAAAGCTCCAGTTAGATCTGACGAGGACCTGGAGGTCTCCTGCACAGCACAGTGCCTGCATTCAACAATATGCAGTGTTTACTTAAAGGCTCGATCTGAGGCTAGAACTTAGGTTAAATGTTTTTTAACCACAAAAATTTAGAAAAATAAAAATGGTGGATGGAGTATTAAATAGTACAGCTTTTTGTATGTCAATCAGAGGTCAATAAAGTGATATTTAAAATGGGTATCTCACAGTCCCGAAGAGCCAGGGACTTATAGCATCACTGATAGTACCTTGTGGGTTCCTGAGGTGGTTTAACCACTTTTTATCACTCCTGAATAAACTTTTATCCAAGAACTTTTCATGCATTTATCTTATGTGACTTTCAACAGATTCCTTTTGCATTGTCTCTAATTGAAAATAAACTCAGTAAGATTCACAACAAATAAATGATCTTCTGTGGCATCACCTGAGAAAAGTAACAGCCCGCCATTTATCTAAATAATAAACAGCAGATTCCCTGAATGACAGAAACTCTAATTCCACCTGAGGGTCCCAGTATTATCGTAAAACACTGAGAAGTAAATTTATACACAATTCCCAGATGAAAAACAAAATCAAGAGCAGAAAATGTGCTGAGTTTCCTGAGTGTACTTCACAGGTCTTTATCTCAAATGTGGGCTTCCCCACGATTCATCAACTGGAGACACTCCCCCCATAACCCGTGAGCCCAAATACATCTGCTTCCTCTCTTATTCTGCCCCCCCCTTTGTGGTTCTCACGTAATGCCTTTTAACCTAACATCGCCTCAAGATCAGAAAAGCCAGGGGCTCAACCGATGTCACAGAACATGAAAAGAGGGTTACTTTTGGTTATATAACACTGTAATATGTATGATATATAGCAGAACTGTAATTTTAAAAATCATAATTAGTATATATTTTAAATATTAACCAAACCTTTTATTATTGTTTTACATGTAATCCAATAAACTCTCTCTTCCCTTTCCAATTCTTTTTCTCTCCAGTTAAAAAGCATGAAAAAATGTCCATGCTGTTGCCTAATGAGGGGATGAATAATATAGACATGAAAGAAGTAACAATGGTCAAAGTCACAGGCAGATCCATTCTCTTGTGCACAGGGTGGTCTGGGGTGTGGGGCTGAGTATTATTCACCACCTTAATTCATGGGCAGTGTTGCATTAAGGTTTGCTAAAGGCTTGTGTTGCAGCCTATGGACACTGTGTAATCACTTTCTCCATTTATTTCTCCTTACGTTTTTAGTAACTTAGAGTTTACATGGCAGTCTCATTTGATTCTGTTGATCAGATGGAGACTATTAATTTTATTTATCAGCAGATAAAAGGCTCAGAGAGGTTAACCGTTTGACCAAAATCACACAGCTCAGAAAATGATACAGTAATAAAATCTAGAGTTATCTCCTTTCTAGTCTAGGACTCATTCTTTATCACCTTTCTGCTTCTCATTCATGCCCTTTCTTTTTCTCAGACTATAGAAAACGTATAATAATACACAGCCAAGGGGGGCCAAACAGCTCAGAGGTGAAATCGATAAAAATGCAGAGTATTGATCAAAATAGTTGATACAGATTCCCCTCTGACTGCTGTGATTCCAGAAAATGCATCAAGCAGGGTTTTGGTGCTGAAACCTTTGGTCATGTGAATATGTAACCTGGGAAGAGGGACAAAGGCCATAATCCTATATCCAAAACCACGTGGTAAAACCGATTTATATGATTATAGATTTTGTCACCCCGTCAGCCCAGAAGGATGAGCCTAGAGCTAACACAGTGAGTGCTGGCAGGAGAGGGGGTGCTTTCCTGGGCAGGGCCCTCAGGATACAGTCAATCTGCACTTCTAGCAACAAACAGAAGACCCAGAGCGACCCGCTTGGATGGGGGCGAGAAAGAAGGCTGCGGGAGCAGGACCCTATTAGCAAACCTTGACAATTTTCTCCTCGGGATTGTCCCTAAATCACACACACACACACACACACACACACACACACACACACGCCTGAATTCACTCCATCTAACTGATTCTATGAACAAGGTATTTGGTTATCAGAATTTATAATGCTCATACCTCTCAAATTTTGATTTAGTCCAGAAAGTTTGTATTCCTCTAATATACATTAACACCTGAATGACTACTTTCAAAGTCAAGAACTATGCAACTATGCCTAAAATTCTGTTAAATCTCCTTCCCTGTTTGCTCTTAGAACTGATACACACATCCTAGATAATAGTGTAAAAAAAAAAGTGCTCAGTGGTGTTAGTCTCAAGTTAGGAGATTATCTTGCCGTTTTTAACACGTTCCATGAATCACAGGGGAGGAAAGGAAAACGAGTGAACATTTTGAGCTTCCGTTAGTAATTCTTTTTCACTAGGTCCAAAGTTTAGTTCACTAGCTGCAGGCCTCAATTGTAAGCCCTTACTTAAGGGCAAGCGGGTCCCTAAAAATCTCTTTACCGGGCTCGGCGATTGAAGGCATTCATGGATGTGCCCCTCCAAGGTAAAAGTCAGTAGCACAGCTAGTGAAGGTCTTAAAAGTAGCTTTTACCTGGGATTACTGTTGAACTTCAGCCTGTCAATCATTTCATCATCAATGTAAAATAAAGTAAAATTTAACCAAAAAATATATATGACATGAGGACTGGCTAATTATGACACTGTGCATTTTGCTCTTGACTAATTTCATGTTAAATCACTAGGGCGATCACAAGGATAATCATATAATGTTTTGTACAAATCAGATACTTGTAAGACTTAAGGAACTTAATTTATAATTATGCCAGGACAAACATAAATTCAAATTGTTTCAGGTACCCTGAGATGTATGGCCTTTAACCATCACTGTTTTAAAGAGGAAGCAGATGTTCACAATTGCACTTTATATATATATATATATATTTAGAAATCTATTTATTTTTATCTGATAGTGAGAAATCTTGCCAGGTACTAGAAGCATTCAGAATTAATTATATGTAATTACACATTTCTATTTCTGAAATAGTAATACCTGAAATGCTTCTGGTTGTTAGTCAAATTTGGATTTAAAGAGAATTATTGCCTCAGTTTCATCTAAATCAGTGGTTCTCAACCTTCCTAATGCCTCGACCCTTTAATACAGTTCCTCATGTTGTGGTGACCCCCAACCGTAAAATTATTTTCACTGCTACTTCTTAACCGTAATTTTGCTACTGTTATGAATCGTAATGTAAATATCTGATATGCAGGATGTATTTTCATTGTTACAAATTGAACATAATTAAAGCATAGTGATTAACCACAAAAACAATATGTAATTATATATGTGTTTTCTGATGGTCTTAGGTGACCCCTGTGAAAGGGTCGTTCGACCCCCAAAGGGGTCTTGACCCACAGGTTGAGAACTGCTGATCTAAATGTTGGCTCTTCATCAAAAGACATTCCTTTGGGTAGAGATAAGAGGCCAGCGTTTGTTGCTGTACCTCCTGATGGAAGTGGGAAGGCTCCTCAAACGGGCATGGAGCCAGAAATACATGAAAACCAAGTGACTGTAAATGTGATGGGTCTGAGCGAAGGGGATTGGGGACCAAAAAGTATCATACCTCCTGTCAGTCTGCAAAGCAACTGTGAGACATGACACAGGACGCATGCTCGAAAGGACAGCAGCCACTTAGGGGCCACTATGAACTCCTTGGCTTTGACCAGGAAGAATAGTGGCAGAATGAGGCACGAGGGCTGGGTTCAGAGGGGAGAGAGAGCCCTGCTCCATTATGTTCAGTGACTCACAGCACTGTGCCTTTCTGCTGGATGGTGGTGGGTGCAATGCTTTGACGGAGATAAATATGTTCAGGAAACCTTGCTGACATGAGCAGCTAACAGCTTAGCATGGCCATAGCTAAAAGCAGGGACATTTACAGAAGACTGACATGGTAATTTTGGTTGCATTAATTATTAATCTGTAAACATACATTCTAAAAATAAATTCGCATAGGCCTAATGGATCTTCCATTGACCACATCATGGCAGTGTACGGGTAACTACTAGATAACATAAACTCTAATCATATCTTTGAAACTTTTCCTTTGTAGACAGGAAGAAAAGGAGGACCAAAGCTTATCCATTGCATGATTTAACTTCAACTGCTTGATAAAATTATCATCATTGTGTTGATTTTAGGAAGGAGAAAACTGAGATTAAATAAAATCTATGCAAATTCTGTCCAATGGATGACTTTGAATTTGAAATAATACCTTTGATTCTAACTCCATTTCTGACAGTCAGATTGGTGTCTCTATATCTGGAGTCTGCATTTTTTTTTTCTGCAAAGGGTCAGATTGTAAATACTTTAGAATATGTGGAGCAGCTACTCAATTCCACCACTGCGGCAGGAAAGCAGCCATACACAGTAAGAACAGAAATGAGTGTGGCCATATTTCTACCCCCACCCCCACCCTCTACTCCTAATTAACCATCAGCAATGAAAGCAACCAAACAAAAAACTAAAGAATGAATAAATTACCTAACACACTGATACCTAAGAATATCTTATAATCGTCCTCCTATAATACCTCCAGGAAATAAATCCTGGATAGAAAACTAAATTGTTTATTTTGGCCTTCCTAACTGCTTACAAAGCCCTACCCCACCTCCCACCCACTGGGCATCCAATGCTTTCCTGGCATCAGGACTCGCTTCTCCAAATGCCATTCAGCCCGGCCCTTCCTGGCTGAATCTTACATCCTAAACCAGGGGTGGGCAAACTTTTTGACTCGAGGGCCACAATGGGTTCTTAAACTGGACCGGAGGGCCGGAACAAAAGCATGGATGGAGTGTTTGTGTGAACTAATATAAATTCAAAGTAAACATCATTACATAAAAGGGTACAGTCTTTTTTTTTTTTTTTTTTAGTTTTATTCATTTCAAAGGGGCGGATTCAGCCCGTGGGCCGTAGTTTGCCCAGGGCTGTCCTAAACCCTTCTTTCTCTGACTTCCCATTTTTAAAACGTATTCAAAATAGCATCACCTACTGGAGGGGATAATTAATTAATTGTTTTTGTTTGTTTTTTACCCATATTAAGGTATGGCTAGCTAAAACAACTTAATGTGGCAACCTTAATAATTATTGTAGTTTTTTTAAAAAAAAGTAATTGTAGTTTAATAGTGGCCTATGTTTAATTATGCTTAACTAAATACAGCAACCATTTATTAAGTCTCTATGCTAGATATTGGGAGTGGGAATGTTTCTTAACAAAGAAACTGACAACTTAAGCCATAAAAATTTTTAGGTTCTAGTAAATCCACTCCTAAGAAGCTACCTCCAAAAAAAAAACAAAAAAAAAAAACTGAATGCAACAAAAATTACTGTCTAGACAAAAAAAAAAAGTTCATTATAACATTTGATATTAGAGCAAATCCAGTTAAAATAGAAACATATTAACTGTCTAATGTTAGGAAACTAGGTGGGTAAATCACAAAACACAAAGACAAAGGTATCTTAGGAAATAATCAAAATCATCACCATGAAGACCAGGGAGAAACATGAAAATGAGCACATCACTGTGGTACACCAGTGGGTGATTGGTTTGGGGGTAAAATTCCTTTCCAGTTACACCTCAAATAACATCATGAAGTCAGCCACTGACTGCATAGGAAAGACTAGGAAACTGCACTAGTGCTTCAGTGCTCCGTGTCTGGCTCGATGCTGGTACGCACAGAGGAAATAGTCTGTGGCCTCCTCATCTTTAACTCCTCCCTGCGGAGGGAGACGGGGCTGCTGAGAGCACAGCACAGACAAGGCCTCTGTCACCGAATGAATACCCTTCCTGTAAATGCTAACTCTACCACCTCTGAGAGAGACACAGGCATGCCGCAGCTCTTGCTCATTGTGCGGGTTTTCTTTCATTTCAAAGCCCCTCCCTCCCCCCATTCCTCAGAGGCCAGTTAGCAATGCAATAAATTAATTTGTACTTTGGAGTGAACTCTTTAATCCTTTTTGTTCTCTCACCTCCCAATCAAACGCACACTCTCCCATTTGCATGTATTACCATAATGAAACATTAATTACGCAGCGTCTAGGATAGGACAAGCAAAGCGCTTCAATCAATCTCAATAACTCGCATCAGGAAGGTGAGGAACGCTGCGCGCCTTATCAGGACCACATAATAGACACAAGCACAGCCTCGGTGCCTGTTGTGGGTGTGATTTATAACTGGCATCTGAAAACAAAAAGCAGAAAATTACAAGGAGGCTAATCAATAACAATTATCTTAATGATAGATGGACAAATTTTATTCTTTTGTTGGGTGCTATTGCCGGGCTCGCGGTTTGTTTGCAAGAGGGGATAAAGATTAAGCAGGAGGCTCCAGCAAACCAATGAGGTTGGAAGATGCCTAATTCCTAGGGGCAGAGAGTTGTTGAATTATCTGATTTCCCTCCAGAAACCGTGAGTTCCCCTGAATGAGAGAAACGGACCAAGGCCTCCCACACATCTGTCCCCTCACCCCTCTTGACTTTAGTTGGGCCTCTTGGCCTCTCTACACAAAGATGTGCCCCTTTCCTGAAGGCCTGCATTCTGCCAGTGCGTGCCTGGAGGGCCACACTGCATGCTGGTAGCCAGCAACAGCTCTCATGGATGGCTGCTGAGCTGTTCTAGCTAAGAGTTATACAAAAATCAATCCACGAGGGCACCATGTTTGGAACCCAGCACTAGCAGACAGCTTCAGTATCTCGCATACTTTTCAAGAGGCTTTTGCAAATATCAATCATCATTATATATGTACTTGGGCCCATAGAAACCCAGTTCTTGTTCTATTTCTTCTTAGAACCATGGAGGACTGATAAATAAAAAAGAAAAGGACAAGAGATACTGTAGTTTGCCTCTAGGCCATGGTTTCTCAACGATGGACAAGTGGCATTTTGGTCTGGATAACTAGACAAATCTTTGCTTTCAGGATCTGACCTGTGCATTATAGGAAGTTGAACAGCATAGCTTGTCTCTACTCACCAGATACCAGTACTCTTGCCACTTCCCTTCCAGTCCTGACAATAAAAAAATGTCTCTGGGCATTACTAACGGCCCCGTGTCGGGGGAGGGGGGACAAGCAGTGTTCTCTAGTTGAGAACACTGCCCAATGCTCTTCTGTACAAGAATCAGGTGTAACATTCTTTTTTTTTGTTTTTAAGTATCTTAAGCAAACTGCAAAAGAATGTTTATGGAAAAAATTCATTGAATTATTTTCGAAATAAGGGTTTACTTGGCATTTTAAAATATATATTTTTATTGATTTCAGAGAGGAAGGGAGAGGGAGAGAGAGGAAAACATCAATGATGAGACAGAATCATTGATCGGTTGCCTCCTGCAGGCCCCCTATTGGGGATGGAGCCTGCAACCCAGGCATGTGAACTCCTGGTTCATAGGTTGATGCTCAACCACTGAGCTACACCATCCCGGTTACTCAGCTTTTAAGTAAATACTTGAAGGCATTTATAGAACACAGAAAATCAAGAAAACTAAGTTCTATTCCTGTTGATCCCATCATGACTACATGGTCTTGGGCAATTGATCCTCTTCTTTTTACTAGATATTACTTTCTTCTTCTGCCAAGTGAGAGGCTTGGACCATGCCAGGTCGAACATCTATGCGTTTGAGGAGAGTTGACTCATATGGATTAGCTCTTTAACCAGAACCCATCACCTGCCTCCCAAGCATCCTACCCAGTGTGGGTGGTTCTTCATTCAACCCTTCCCTCTCTAAGAGCAATAAATGTTTCTCACTGACCTTAGCATAGTGCCAAATTTGAATGCCGCAGGAAGGAAATAGTGCATGCATTAAAAGATGAATATGCAACTCAGCAAAGGTGGGGACAGCTTTGTTTCTATGTATTTAAAGAGACAGAAACATCAATGGGGGCATAATTAGAGTTTCTTTAAAGACAGGTATGATCACCAAGTTAGCAAATAAACAACAAAAAAATAGACTACTAAGTCAAGCTCTAATACTAGTATATGTATTGTGCCAAAGCTCTTCCTTTTCCATTCTAACAGTTTTACTCAAGGTAGAAACTATACTTATGAGAAAAAAAATAAATACATGCAATTGTTAAAAATCCAATTTTCCTGAATTTGACCCTAGGAGCAATGAGGTCTCAGAAGCACAGGCTTTCTGATTTGTGGTTCTCAGAGCCCATTAATATTTGTAATCACTTCTCCACATACACGCTGGTCACATAGATCCCTGGAGAGTACAGAGACCAATCTGCCTTTCTGGCAGCTGTCGAATCCTTGTTTGCATGAAAGATGCAACAAGTCAATGAAATCACCGTTCAGGACTCTCAGCCCTGTCAACTATTGGCTATTGAGATTCATCCATCCGTAGCCCTCATTTGGCCCTTTCATAACTGATATGTTAGCTTGTGCATTCCTGCAATAGCTCATGTGAGGACAAAGTAAAACAACATGACAGAGACACAACATTATAATTCTCTACATCCAGAGACTCGAATGCCCTTCTTGCCAATATCTTATAGTATGTTCCATTTACAGTGCATTTATCTGAACAAAGTGTTGAGAAAATCATCTTCCATATAGGTTGCACCTGTGTCTCTTCACTGCCTCTCTAGAAGATGCATCAAAATCAAATGATGTTTATATTTTCATATATAACAATCTTGGGAGAAGAAAGTCAAACTGCCTTGCCCTAAGAAATGGAGCAGCTAAGTAGTAACACCACACAGAGAAACCTTTAGTGTGCGCACTTGGTGAGGTATCTGCCGAGTGTCACTGTACTCAGCTGCCTCTAGAAAGAAAAATAACTTTATTTCTAAGGCCACAGGCACCAAATAATTTCTGTCAGTAACAATTACGGAGTGTTTTTTCAGTAGCTTATGGTACCTTCACAATAGTTCTCCATTTTATTCATTAAAAAAGAGAGAGGGGCTGCCGGAAGCCAATTCCAGCAGGTCAGAGGGGCTGAATCATCTGGAGGTGGCTGAGGGCATTTCCCCAAATCTGAAAAGGATGCATGAAATGATTGCTTGCTGCCAGACAGCTCAGGGCATTTCAATGTACATGTTATTGCCTCCTACTGGCCAAACACCTGAACAGCTGGAGGCATTTCCTCCAATCTGACAATGCTTCTGTATACAAACCCTGGCCTTTGATGTATATCTACCTTGCCTTAGGACAAACTGTGTTAATAAATAGCAAGGGGTCCTGAGACAAGGAGAATTTAGTTCCTTTAGCTAAGTCTTCTCTCACTCCCTATAATGCCTTCCAAAATTATGTATCGTCTCTGGACTCTTATTTAATTTACACACAGCGCCTTCTTCAGATTCCTGAACCCTTCTAGATGCCGGATCAAGACCACCTGCATTAAGGGGCAGAACCCACAGTCACAATTACACGGGAAAGACACTTATAAATCCCAGGAACCGAGTCCTCATGCATACAATGGCTATATCATTTCATGTCCACACACCAACACTGAAAATAAAAGCCCTCTAGTCTGAGCCAAGAACCTACCAGGAGTTGGGGGGAAAGATGTTTATATTAGGTGGGTAAACCGTATCACTGTAATGAAATGGGACAGTTGAGAAAATAAACAGCTAATTCATGGCAAATGCAAAACCATTCTTTCTCTACAAAATGAAAGCCACGATAAAACTGATGGGCCATGGGTTATGAACACATTGTTCTGGGTTTTTAAAACCATCCTCCAGACATAACCAGACCACATCGCATTCAGTAACCAATGTGTACATGTGGGTCCTGCCCTCCCAACCAGCGCCACCAGCGTGCTCCCTGACCACCTACATTCGGTTACATTCATGAAAAGTCACAGCTTCCGGATCTCATTTTCTTTCGATTCAGTGGATTTGGCAATTTCAACATAAAGAAATTAAAATTTAAAAAAAAATAAATAAAACGATCTCTGGGTCATAAACTCACCAGCTCAGCAGTTTTAATGTTTAAAATAAATGTTTAATGTCCGACAGCAGGATTAGGTGATATTACAAATGTGGATCCTCTCTCCGTCTGAGGTGCACAAAGCAAACAGGAGGAGGAAAGCAAATACAGTAGCAGGGGCGTGGAACTGTTACTCATTACACTGCGGGCTTCCTGTTGGAAGTGCCTGTCACCTTTCTAAGTCCTTATACCGATCATCTATGAGCCCACAGTAGTTTCAGACAAGTAAGAGATGTTCCCGTTGACCTCATTAGGAAACATTGCTCAGCCACAGGTATCTTCAAAAGAATCACACTCTTTTCATGACCCAGGAATCATAAGAGGCTGAAGAATATCACCTGCCCACAAATTAGAGACAAGAACATTTTAATTTCCATAACTAAGCACTGCGGACGTTCATTTCTGCCTGTTTTCTTCTGATCGTGCAACCTGTGATGCAGCAACACACCCACTGCTTCCAGTATCATAACTAAGAGGCGGTTTCTATAAAAACAGATGAATATACATTTCACCTTGAGTTACATGGAAGAGGCTCCCATGTATTAGACCCTTAGGAAATCCCCAGGAATTTCCTAGGCAAGAGAAACTTGAAGTGTGGGATGTTTCCCCAAGTTGGCAACTTTCCTTTCCTAAGGATCAGCACTGCTAGTGTTGATAACACTAATAGCAGCTTCTGTTGTGGAGTCATTTTTAATCTGCTACTAATTATGTGAAATATCCATTATACATTGTCTAGACCCGTGGTCAGCCAACTGCGGCTCGTGAGCCACATGCGGTTCTTTGGCCCTTGAGTATGGCTCTTCCTAAGCCTTAGGAGGACCCTAATTAAGTTAGTAACAATGTACCTACCTATATAGTTTAAGTTGAAAATATTTGGCCCTCAAAAGAAATTTCAATCGTTGTCCTGTTGATATTTGGCTCTGTTGACTAATGAGTTTGCCGACCAGTGGTCTAGACTATTCCTCAAATCAGACCTACGACTTAGTGGCTTCATCATCTCCATTTCACAGATGATTAACCTGTGGTTCAGAGAGGCTACAAAACTTGGCTGTCTTCATCCAGCCAGTACCAGGAAGTGGCAGAGCCAGAACTTGAATTTGAGTCTTGTTGACTCTAGAGACTGTGTTGTTGATCAAAGGGTAACATGTGGAGGTGGGAGACCTTAGTTCCAGAGCAAAACATTAAAACATAATGTAAAATTTAAAAAATTGGTTATGCCTTATTTAAGATTTCCAAAATAACTAGAAAAAGAGGAGAGATTTATACAAATAATGCTGAAGGACCCAGTGTGTTGGGAGGCCGGGCAAGTGAGGTATATGCAAAATTCTTTAAGAATTATGTCTCCTCCCTAGCTGGTTTGGCTCAGTGGATAGAGCATAGGGCAATGGACTGAAGGGTCCCGGGTTCAATTCCAGTCAAGGGCACATGCCCGGGTTTCAGGTTCAGTCCCTAGTCCTGATGCATATGGGAGGCAACCGATTGATGTTTCCCTCTCACAGCAACATTTCTCTCTCTCCTCTCCTCTCCTCTCCTCTCCTCTCCTCTCCTCTCCTCTCCTCTCCTCTCCTCTCCTTTCTTCTCTTCTCTTCTCTTCTCTTCTCTTCTCTTCTCTTCTCTTCTCTTCTCTTCTCTTCTCTTCTTTCTCTCTCTCTCTCTCTCTCTCTCTCTCTCTCTCTCTCTCTCTCTCCCTCCCTCCCTCCCTCATTCTACCTCTCCTTCTTCCTTTTTTCACTCTCTTCTTCCCTCCCTTTCCCTTTCTCTCTCTAAAAATTCAATACAAATATTTTAAGGAAGAATAAAAACATTTTCTGACATGCAAAGTTTAAATTCTATCCCTCCCACCAGAAAGGAAGGAATAAAGAAGACATGAGCTTCAGGTAAGCGGTGTAGCAAGGCAGAGGAGAAGAGGAGGGAATCTCAGCATGGTGGTGAAAGGAGGCCCGGGGTATAGTAGCCAGTATCTTATAGCAGCCCGGGGTATAACTGTGCCTGTGGACACAGTTAGAGAGTCTCTGGGAAGGATGTGACTTCCTCTTGAAGAGTGTGCTGTTGTCAACATATTTGAAAACTATTGTCAATAAAGTTTGCTTAAATAAAAGAGTCTCTTGGAGACAGTGCATCAGGAAGAAATGATTGACAGTTATGTCAATAATTGGGAGATTGAAGTTTGTAATGAAGAGATAAGCACATTAAAACTAATGAAACAAAACCAAAGTGTATAAAAGACAGTTGTTAACTCCTAGGGAGGAGTATTGTACTGGAAAGCATAAGTAACCATAGTATATTCTGATTCGTCATCGTAAACACTGAATATTGAGCTATTCAACATGAAGAGATAACTTTATTAGGAATCTGGGGATGAGGACAGGGCACACACACGGTAGAGAGGAATGGGTGAAGGGGTACAAAAGAAAGTCTGTTCACTACATGTCACAGCAGGAAGTCAGTAGATGAGGCTTAAAATGGAAAAATCAAAAAGGAGCAATCTAAGTATGTACTTACAGATATAAGGAAAAAGCCCTTAAGAATCAGCTAGAGGAATTCAGTGTGGTAACTTCCGGGAAGGGAAGAAGCATGTGGGGGGGGGGGGGCGGAGGGAAGGAGGCAAGATAACGATGGTTTTAATATTTTAATAACAAGTCTTGCATAACTCCAGAGTTAAGCCATGTGCATGTACAACTTTGGTGCCACTGAATGCAAAATCACGACACCTAATTCTAAGAAGTGATGCGAGGTATTCTAAGGCCAAGGACCAGCAGACATGGAGAAGAATCAGGGTGAAGAGGCATGGATGAGGAGGATCGCAGTGATGATCTTTCCTTAGTGAAAAAGCCCCCCTGCTCGCCTTGGGACCCTGGCCAGCTCTATGCTTACGGACAACCCAGCGTCTGTCTCTCTAGGTAAGAGAGCATCTGAGAGTTAGAAGGTGATTTCACACAATGAGGACTTGTCTCCACAAAACCCAGTGCCAAGCAGATAGGTAAAAAATGACCTGACCTTTTATACTTGGAGCCAACAGAATTGTAATCTCCCACTGTCCTGTTAAGCACAACGCTTGCTCATAATAACATTATTTTTAGAATTTTGTGAGCTTGACGGGAAAACAGAAGGAACAGCCCAACATTAAATTATTCACTTGAATGACTTTCCAAATTGAAATCACAAAGATGGCAAGTACAGAGTTGTAACTACACAGGAGCCCATTTGAAATAATTTCAGATCCGCACATTGCCATACGGCTTTGTTGATTTCAGGGGAGGCGGCCCACTCATGTGGATAATGCTATGCAGATGGGGGCAGTGGTGCTGGGGCCCTCTGCCAAGGCCATCTCTGCCCCCATCTACCTCTGGCACCCACATCCCTTTTTACAGAATCTGTAAGGATTATCCGCCTCTTTAATGGGGCTGGAGGAGCTCAGGTTGGAGTGGAATATGTATACATAACGTTAGTTATCCTCCTGAAGAGAGGACCTCTGCTGTGAGGACCATGGGCTACATTGACAAGGTCATTGTGTGCCAAGAAAATGAACCCATTCGCTGTAGTCAGATGTCAGGCTTTTGTCAGCCAATTGCACAAGGGGCAGGGGACCCTGTGGGAGAGCCCGCCCATGTTCAGTAGCTCAAAGTAAAGTTGTACCTTCATGGCTTCTAATAACAAATTAAATGGCCACATTATTTTCACTGAGAGGAGACATCTTTCCTTATATCTCATCTTAATCTTGCATCTTTTCACCTGAAATCCAGGTCCTCCAGGGATGGACAGACACAAAGGCTGTTGGCTAAGGCTGCCTCCATTGAGATTTAAAAGGAGTGGGTCAGGCCGGCCGGCATGGCTCAGTGGTTGAGCGTTTACCTATGAACCAGGAGGTCATGGTTCTATTCTGGTCAGGGCACACACCTGGGTTGCAGGCTATATCCCCAGCGTGGGGTGTGCAGGAGGCAGCCAATCAATGATGAGATTCTCTCTCATCATTGATGTTTCTGTCTCTGTCTCCCTCTCCCTTTCTCTCTGAAGTCAATAAAAAATATTTTTTCAATAAATCAATCAAAGGAGTGTGTCACACAACTTTCTCATAGGAAAAGGGGTGCCTGCTGGTTCAGAGCCATCAGGGGCCAATGTTTCCAGGTCTGAGACTCGCACTTTCCTGGGAGGACCTTCCCTCCCTGCACTGAAGTCATCTCAGGGCATGACCGTCTGCATGAGACACATTCTGGACCAATATTCCAAACTGAAATTTACTTTCAAATTTTTTTTGCAGCTCGGGAGCAGACAGACATGGTAAAATCCCCTTCGTTGAACATTTTGATGACATTCACTCAAAAAGTATTTTCATTTCATCTCTTTAAAAAGTTGATTCTATAGAGAGGATGGAGCTGTACAGATCTGTACTGCGCTGGGCTTGCCTTTCAGCCTGGAAATAATCCACTGGGAACCTGCTGGTCAGCTCCAGCAGCAGGAATAGATATGGAGTCGTGTTCCCTGGACACGGGTCTCGGCTCTAGCCGCCTGTCACCTCATCCTATTCAGCCTGCTGGTGCCACGTTTTTGTCCCTATCTCGTCTCCATGCATCAACCAGGAAGATCATCCTAAAATAACATTGAGCTTGCATTCCCCTGCTTAACCTTTTCTGGGTTTCCCGTTGTAGGGATACCCGATCCCGAATGTGAACCACCATGGGTGCGTGAGCGGACTCCCCACTCTTCATCCTAGGACTTGACCATCATGCCTACCCACAGTGGCCTTCTTTCTGCCCTTTGAATTTTTACCTCCCGGAAATGTTCTTTTCAGATGTATACCATGCTAATTCCCACTCACCTTTTATTTCAGCTTAAATATTATTTCCTTCAGGAAAGTTTTCCTGACAGACCTGCGAATAAAATAGCTGGACCCTCCCCACTGCACCCCCCTATGCCGATACGATTCTCTCTCATAGAATGCTGTATCCACTGCTTCCTTAACAATCAGCAGGGAGAGATATGGTTCTGTGCTTTATAGGTTAATATTAATCTCCCCTCCATGGACCATAAATGCCAGGGGGATGGCTTCTGTCTCTTTATATTCACCACTCCGCACCCAGTGCCGAGTAGAGTGCCTGCGCATGACAGGGGCTCAGTGATTATTTGCTGTTCAATGAATGAGTGCATGATCTCTCTCTGAGCCCCTGCTTTTCTTGAGAACTGACCTAAAACTTAATTCTCTTACCCATTTACTTTGCATCTATTGCAGGACCCGGCATTTTTTAAATGTTAGATTTTTCTTTTCCAGAAAGTGTATGTAGTGGGTTGAATAATATCCTTGCCAAAATTTATATCATTCTGGAACCTCAGACTGTAACTTTATTTGAAAATAGGATCTTTGCAAATGTAATTAAGGATCTTAAGGGGCCATCATCCTGGGATTCAGGTAGACCCCTACATACAGTGACTAGAGGAGAGGACCCAGAGAGACACATACACAAGGAAGAGGGTGTGTGAAGATGGAGGCAGACACTGGAAGGATGCAGCCACAAGCCAAGGAATGCTAAGGAGTGCCAGGAGCCCCCAAAGCTGGGAGAGGCGGGGAAAAGTTCTCCCCTACAGGTCTCAGAGGGGGACTGGGCCTTCCAACATCTTGATTTGGGACTTCTTCCCTCTACAACTGTAAAAGAATAAATATCTGCAGTTTTAAGACACCCAGTGCGTGGTCATTTGTAATGACAGCCTAGAGAACAAACACAGTGTTCTAACAGCAATGGTATCATTCTCTAACCTCTGTGACCTCCTCTCACAAAGTTCCTGAAGGAGAAACTGGCACAGAGACAAGGACCCATATTTACTAAGCTGGTTTACAAATGCACTTGCAAACTCAGAACACAACAGAAAGAGAACCTGGGAATTAAAGGGGTCTGTACAGGTGATGTTATGCAGAGTCCCTACAAGACAAGCACTCTGCAGAGCATCCTTTCCAGAGGGTTCCCTAACCTCTACTAGGAAGCTCACTACCCCTTAATGCTACACACAGAGGGGGGACTTACAAGGGAAACAGTGTACATGCCCGGAACCCACAGCAGACTGACTAACACTGCGCTGACTGCTCCAGCTGCCATGTGTCCTAGCAGCTCCAAAGAAGCAAAGCTGCTTCAAAGAGCAGCAACACTGTGATTTAAACGCTGACAAAACCTTGCCCTGTCTTCCTTAAACCGAATTCCAGTTTTGCAAGAAAGAAATAACGGAAATATTATTCAGTAACATAATTTTCTCTCCGCCCAAATCCCTGTGGCAACTAAACAACAGAGTTCATTTTCATACTTGTGACCAACACTCCAAAGGAGATCAAATCAACTAAGACTTACTGAGCACATTGTTGGGGAGGAAGGGTTATATGTTTTCATGATGCAAAACAAAGGCTTAGCAAAGTAGGTGAGTTATAGCAGCGAGCTCAATGAATCCTCACAAATCCCACCCGTTCGGCCTGCGGTCAGGTGAGAGCCAGCACCTCCCCAGCATCCCCGAGCTGCCCTCACGTCCCCTTCCAGCCACTGATACCCCCAACGCCAGCCACTCTCACCACTTTTAACTCATTACCTTAAGTTGTGCTGTTTTTTTGTTTTGTTTTGTTTTGTTTTGTCTTCTTTTCTGTGGTAGAATATACAAAACATAAAACTTGCCATCCTCATCATTTTAAACTGTACAATTCAGGGGCATTAAAAGCTCCGCCTGTTTTGGGATTTGATATACAGGGAGTCACACAGAATGTGCTTTTGTGTATGTTTCGTCCATTTACATCATGTTGTTTCTGAAAAGACAGTAAGTATATGTCTTTTTAAGTGTGTTATCCATTGAAGGACAGCACAGTGAAACTGTCCCATGGGGGCTTAGGGTTAAGGCCCTGGAGACATTGTGTTGCTGTCCATTACACCTGAGTGTAGCGGGGGGCCTCTCGATGACTCCCTGGGCGACCACCTGCATCTGTGGCAGTTTCACGGTCTGTGGTTTCTGAGCTTTCGCTGAAGCCATTGAGAGGGGCATCGTGGCTGCCTGCTTGCTGGGCTGGAGGTTACAGAAGCCCAGATGTGGATGGGCCTTCCCTTTCTGGAACAAACAAGGTGTGGAAATTCTTAATTGAAACCAGAAAAAGTAAGGAGAGACCTGTGATCACAGTGTCGCTGAAATAAAAGCTGCCCCGTACCCTGCGCCGCTGACAGATGGGAGCTGTTCTAAAGGTCATGTGACACACAGCTCAATGACCTACTAGAAAACATCTTTATGTAGCTTTATGGGCCCTGTTCTACTAAATATCTCATTGCCCGCTGCGCCCAAGGCTGTGAAATAGCCTTGCTCATTTGTTTACAAATCTGGACAGCTCTTGGCTGACCTTCAGAAGCTCCACTGACGTTTGCTCCCTGGGGCCCTCTTGTGGTCAGTTCTCATCAGGGACAGGATTCATCTCTACGGTTTGACACAGAACAGGCAGCCCACACTGGGAGTGGGGACAGAAGTGTCATACTCTGGTTCTCTGTCACTTGTCATCGTGTTCAGATTGCCATCTGCGGGCCCATTCTCTGCTCTGGTTTTGACACCTTGATGCCTTCTTTAAAGAAGGTTAGGAAGCTTTGAGATGGAGAAAGGACCACCTCTGACTCACATAACAGAACGCTCTGAGAAACGGAAGGAAGTAGCATCACATCACGTGTAAAGAGGACGATGGGAGCTTGGACATGGTCTTTGTGAGGACTGTGCAAGCACAGAAGACATGGTGATACCTTTGCCAGAATCGCCCATACCAAATCCTGTCCTCATCCCTCTTGCCGGTGCAGCCTTTCCTGACAGCCATGGAGCCGCATGGACAAGGACAATTGTGTGGGGCTCTTAATTGGGCATCATACTTATTTATCTTCACCATCCAGCACACAAAGGACCTTGCCAAGCACAGGACTCCCACCCTCCATCAGCAGCAGCATGTGTGACTACAGAGGTGTCACTGAGCAGCTGCCACCGCCGTGTCCCATTAAGTCTTCAGGAGCTTCCTGCCTGTCCACCAGTGATGTCAGGAGCGCTCCCACCCCCTCACTGTCCATCACAGCATGACAGGTGAGCAGGAGGACGGCATCAGATGGCGGTGCCCGAGGAAGCCCGGGTTCACAGGTGCAGCTGATTGTCAACATGACAGATTGCTTGCTTCATATGTAAAGGAGGGAGGAGAAGAGGGGCCTCCTGGGATGTCAGGGCTCTGCAGCAGGCAGGCACAGCCCGCGGGCATGGGGCAAGCGAGCCAGGGCCTCCAGGGCCCCTGTGGAGGGGTGACTCAGTAAACAGTGACCCCAGAGCAGCTGAAGGCCCCAGCCCAGCACCTGGTCTCTAGTTCTAATCAGGGATCATGGAGTCCCAGAGAGGGAAAGGATGGTGAGATGGCTATGCCACGCTTTCCTTTTCCCCGATGAGGACGCAAAGGCATTGGAGGGAAACTTACATGGATCAGGTCCAGACCTGAGTATCCCCTGGGCTACGGGGGAAACCCAGATCACTCGCCTCCAAAGCCAGAACTCCTTCCCCTGCACTTACAGTCTCCAGAGCCAGAAAAAGCAGCTCTCTCAAGCATGAATCAGTACCGAAAGCCAGCGGGTGGCTGGGCGGGGCAGTGGGTTGCACATGTAGACTCCAGGAAAGGGCACGGAACCTCGGCACAGCCAACATACTGGCCTACAGCAAAACCGATGGCGGAGGGCTGTTGTAATTGCGGCCAAGGATTGCAGGGGCTTTCCATGGCCTCCAAAGTGAGCCTTCACGCAGCCCTATTCCATGACGGTATCCCCCGTGATGGAAATGGTTTGTATCACCATTCATGTGGTCTAAATGTCCAACAAAATGAAGAATTAGAGGATTTCACACCAAAAAGAACCCTTATTCTTAAGAAGGGAAAGTTGAAACTGAAGGGAGAAGGGGTTAAATGATGTGTTTCTCCCTCCTATCCATCTTTGCCCCCCTCTCCACAAAAATGAAAAGAGAGAGCAATTGTGACAGAGAATGAGATAGGGAAAGTATGGAGGAAGGGGAGAGAGAATAGAATTATTAACACAGTATCAACTCAGAAAGAGTCCTTAAATAACATGTAATCATTGAGTCCTTCTAATGGCATAACTGGGGCCTAATCAGTAGTCGGTAATGCAGCAGTAGACTCAGAAATGAGAATTCAGAGGAGACTCGTACCCATTAAAGTCTTGAGTCACTCACTCGCCCTCCAGATAGTGCCATTCCTTTTCCCAACACGGTGCTTCCCTTCCAGTTCAGTACTCAGCCCTCCTTCATTTCTAAACAGGCTTCAGACATTGCGATATTCCACAAAGTGTTATGGAGCTAATCTTAAGACTTCACTCCCCTAAATCAACTGCGTTCTTCCTTGCTCGCTCCCCTTCTTGCTTTGTCTGCTCAGCTGGGTTTTGTATAGTTATAATAAACGTGACGCTTCCTGAAATTGTCAAGATAATAATGCAATGTGGTTGAAGTCTCTCCCAGAAGTGTGTTTCCCACGAAACGTGGCAGCGGTCCCCGAGGGGTTTAAGTGCTCCCTTGCCTGGACCCTGAGCTCGGACAGGTTGGTTTCGCATCTCTGCTCTGCCTCTTACCAGTAATGTGTCCTCAGTGTTGCCATCTGGTAAGTGGGCTGGGAACAATCATGGCATTTCATTTGCCAGGTCCATCCATTGCAAGGGTTACATATGACACATATAAGGTGCTTTGGACTGTGCCAGGACATAGCGGTGTTTGGAGGTAGGATTTAAACAGACTACAAGTCCCCAGATGGCAGTTTGCAGTCCTAGAGGCCAGGCAGTCCAATCTTCATGTGACCTGCTCACCTATGTCACTATTTTCAACTTTTCTTTCTGCGTGAACTTGCAGTGTCGGCCTGCGCTGGCGTAGAGCATGCTTCATCATGCACATCTGGCCAGCGAGAACCGCGCGCCTGCTCGCATTGCACTCAGCACCGTGCCACGTGCAATTAACAGGCTTAACACTTCCATTCTGATGATAATGATGATGACAGTAAAGCACCACTGATAATGGTGAAGAGATGAAAAATAACCTGAAATCCAAAACTTGCCAGAGGAGGGGCCCTCTCTCCCTGGCTCTGGGCCGAACACAATAAAAATATTCATCTCAATCACAGTTGCAATTAAACACTTCCCCGCAGGAAGCTGAATGCGAAAGATCCATCAAGTGCTTGGGGCTGCCCTGGGAGTATTTCCTGTCTTCCCGCTGCAGATGATGCTTCAAGATAGTAACAGGCCATTCGGCACCCAAGATCCCAGGGCTGCCCCGGTGGCCAGGGTGGTGTCTTAAAGCTTTGTCCTCTGCGCTTTAGAAGTTTTTGATGCTCTTCCTTTTGTTCTCTCTTCCTCGTGGTAATGAAAGTTCAGTTTTGAACAGGTCACTGGTTTCCAGGTTTTCCGGAGCTCCTTGGACTCCCTGGCACTTGGCTTTGAACCGACGCCCAGAGTCTTGTTTTGTACAGCCAGCCTTGTGAGCCCTGCAAGTGGAAGCTTAGCATTCTTCTTCCCCTGCCTCGTTTCTGATGGGATCTGAGTCAGGTAAGTTACAGAGAAGGCATCCCCGGGGAAAGACCTGACCCAGAGAAGCCCAAAGACTTGGGCATCAACTCCCACCGGCCCCAGCCTCTCTGCTGACAGAGCTTCCAGAAACTTCCTGGCGAGGCACAGACATGGTGTTATGCCCCAAGGGCCTCTCTCTACCAAGTAGGAAAATTAATCCAAAAGTCAAAAAGATGGAATGGAGTGAGCTCCATTTTCCCTTCCAGGACGAAGAATGAGAGTTGGATGAGTCAAGAACAGCCATGGAAATACATTTCAGAGGGTGACCACTTCCCTTCTGATGATGATGATGATGACAGTAACAACGTCACAGGCAAGAGTGTGACACCTGAGGAACTTTCATAGGCTCAGCACCTCATCGTTCCAGCCTTCTAAACTAAAGGTCCTCACAGATCTCCCCTTTGCCTTTGCAAAGCAGTTTGCTTCCAGGTTTAAAGCAGACCAAGTAGGATATCAAATAACATATGAATGAAAGGCAACCTGGTAACACTGGAATGCTGGGGTATGAAAATGAAGGGAGCCAGTGTGAGTGTTTCAGAAAACGAAGCTCCTCACTGTGACAATTACTTCCTATGGACTGTTGCTCCCAGATCCAACCCCGGCTACTTGTGGACTACACCGGATGTGTATGGAGTATTTCAGGATTCTTACATGGAACATGGGTAGAGTAATACCTTCTTTGAGGTCAGCCCACCTGCATCTTAACAACTCACTTTTTTCCATCTTTAAGTTGGGTTGGTGACCTATATTTCCTAGGGTGATGATAAAGGCTGAGTAGGGAAGGCGTGTAAATGATTTAATATAGTGCCAGCATCAAAGTGACATTTTTTAAACAAATGATTGCTGATGATAATAAATAGAAGAACAATAAGATAAAATCAATATTATATTGCACATATGTAACAGTATGCTAAATCCCGTTATCTAACAGGGTCATTTAAAAAATTAAGTAGGTGGGAAAGTACTTTATTTGACCTGGATGCCTTAAAGATCCTCCTAAGTGTGTGTAAGACTTGCTGGCGCACTGGCATTTAACTATGGTAAACATGCTTGTATTTAGTAACTCAGACACATAGAGAAGCCAGTGTTTCCCAAGCTAGGTATAAACCAAACAGCCCTGAGTGGGACACAGGCAATGCCACAAGGGGTCCCACATGTGTCCTCCAGTGGGTGGGACGGGGCACCTCTGTCACCTTCTAAATAAAGGCAGCGAAACCAAAGGAGTTCTGATTCCTAGAGCCCTCCACTTCCTTCCCCGCTTCTAAACCTGCAGGCAGTTTAAAGTCTGAGGGGACACCAACTGCCTTGGTGAGTCCAGTTTAAGCTTCAAAGACTAGAGGTCAAGTCCTACAACAGATTTGTAGCGAATCGGTTATTTCATTTCCCAGTCAACAAACGTTTATCCAGAGCCTTCTGTGTGTCGGGTCATGCTCTCGGCATTGAGCAGAGGGGGAAACAGACACGCATTGGTCCTCTGTCCCCCACAGTCTAAAGAGGGAAAACAGACAACCCCAAGAAAAGAGGATTGCAACATATCTGGAAGTGATGGGTTATATAAATTAATATAAGGCCACAGAACAGGATGGCTGGCACAGGGGTGGGAGTGTGTATTTTAGACGGGGCAGTTTTCCATCTGCAATACAATCAAGCTTTTAGCTTCCATGTGCTCACTGGCAGAATATTTGGTAATTGGGATTCTGTTAGAGACCAAAGAGTATTTCCTAACCAATCATGTAACTTCTCCTAGAGATAAGCTTCCCTCCTCTGTAAACCCTCATTCCCAGGCAACATCCTCTCCCCCCTCCTCCACCTCAGGATATTGGGGTGAGAGAGAGAAGGTGCCCCTGGGAATAAAATGCATATCTAAGTCATAGCTAAGGTCATACCAAAGTAGCTTCATTTTTCCATGTGCTCAACCAAATACTTGTTTATGGGAGAAAATGTGGAAAATCATAGTAAAGTAATAAGAATAAAATTAAAATCACAATTTCATGCAGCAAGAAGACTACAATTAAAATCTTGGTGTGTTCCCTGCGTGTTTTGGTGGAGATCTCTCTCTCTCTCAAGTTCACACTGCACATGATGGATTTTATGTTACTTTTGTCCACTTAACATTACATCATGAATATATTCTCATGTACAACAAAATACTTTGAGGATATTTTAGGCACATAATGTTCTCTCATATAATTATAGCATACTTCTTTAATCAGCCAGTTCCATATGGGTGGCAACCTAGACTACTCCCAAATTCTCACTGTTGTTAAAAATGCGGCTGCAACAGCATATATATAATCATTTCACATCTTTAATTATGTCCTTAAAATAGATTCCAGTGAGAAATACTGCATCAAGGTTGAGGGTAACAAACATTTTTAAGACCTTTGATAAAATTGCCAAATTGATTTCCAGAAACTTGGCCAGGGAACAACAATCTCACGAGCCGCATCCGAGAATGCGTGCTCCACTACATTCTCAAGAGCACACATGCATTATTCCCCTTTAATTGTTATTTCCACAGTAGAAAAAAACACCTACCTCACTGCTATTAAAAATCTTATTAATTTTTTTATTCACTGAATTGGAAAAGCCTCTATGTATTATTCATTCATACGGTTTCTTTCCTGTGAACAGTAAAATCCACATAAAATCTGACCATTTTTTAATGGAGTTTGAATTTATTTTTTCATTCATTGTGTAACAGTTTTGCTGGATAATGGTTGTCCAGTTACTCAATGGCGGTATTCATCTTGGGAACATATTTAACTGACTGATACCAGAGTTTAAAATCAAGTTACCATGGTGGGCGCGTTCTGTAGAAACATCTGGAGCTGGGAGAGTCAAAGACGGTGCTGCGGGGTCACCACTGGGATGAAACTGAAGGTGAGAGCGGAGGTGGCTGTGCCTGGCGCTGTGAGAGTGAAGCCAGGAGGGCTGCCTTCCTGTTGCAGGACTGGCCTTGGCCTTGGCCTCTGGGCCTTTGAGCCTCTGCACTCCCCTGAGCAGAACCTTCCCCTGGGACATGCCTTGATCTCTCCATTTCTCTCTTGTTGGCGCCACTCTGCTTTCCCCACCCATTCTAATTTCTATTATTACTTTTTAAACACATTTTAACTAGGTGGTGATTTGGGACTTAGACCACCAGTCTTTCTGGACAATGACTAGCACTCCACATTTGAACATGACCTTGGACCTGAACAGATCTCAAATAACGATTATGCAATGTACTGGGATTTCATTAGTCCCAGTGTATGTGCGCTGGGACTAGTTATTTAAACTCTCTGAGAGTGAGTTTTCCAGACCAAGTATGTACGTAAGCAAGAAACATTTGACAGAAACCCCACCCTTTCTGTGTGAATGTCATCAGCATGCGCATCACATGGACTGTTGTGTCCAGTGATGGAAACAAGTTTCACACAAACAGCAAGAATTCTTTCCACCCAAGTCAGCTGCCTTTCAAATACAAAATCTCAAAGCCATATTTTAAAAGGATCAGAATTCCTAACCCTCCTCTAGCTCTCTAGCCTCCTTGCTTCATTTTCTCAGAAATCCATTTTGGGGTCGCTGACAACTTAATTAACTGGTTTGCAAAGCAGGAATTTTCAGGGATCAAAATTCACATTAAGATAGCCATCTTCATCTGAGCAACGGGTAACTGTCCACTCCTACCCCTAAGAGAGGGGCAGATATGAAACCTCCTGAGAAAGCAATGAGACAAGTATTTATGCATGGCGTAGGAACCCCAGTCTTGTCATTTTATAGTCCCACTTTGCATAGCATAATTACTTATGGGGATCCTAGGAGAGGATGCCAGGGGCACAGCTGTGGATACAAAGCCCAGGATAATGTCACCACCTGGGAATCAAGTGCCCCAAAGCTTCATATTGAGATGCATGAAGGACACTAGAGGCGTGATTACTCAAAAATTAGGGCCAGAATGGGAACGACCAGGCTGCTACAGATCCCCCAACTCACAACAACAACAAAAAGACAAATGAAGAAGATTGGAAAGGCATTCCCAATGTCTTCTACAGCAATAGACCCAAAGGGTGAAAAGACAGGAGTAAAACCAAGAAGCCATGTGCCTGGGGGCATTCAGGACCTGAAGAACAAGAAAGAACATTAGTGTGACAAAGAAAGGCAGAGGGCAGCCTGTTTCACAGCACAGCCCATGGCCCTGGTCCTGCCCTGGTGGTGATGGCTGGGAGCTGTTTGCAGGTAGAGAGAGCAGGGCATCGACTCCATTCCCCACTTGGCCTCAGCACCTTCCTGTGCTTCCAAAGAAGCTCAGCTCCTGAGCAGAAGCCTCAATTGCCATCCTCAGTGAATAACTTCTGCACTTTCGGGACATGAGAAGGACCTCTCTTACATGCCAAGTATAATTGGAAATGTTCTCTCTATAATTTTCTTTAAAGCGACTATAGAAAAATAACTGTGACTGTTGTTGAAAGCCTCAACATTCATTTGTTATGTCAGGACCCCAATTTGTAAGTAAACAAACTGTCAGCTGTTATTACATATATTTTTTACAAATGGGCTATCCATGTTATAAGGGCACAGAGCAGATAATGAACTGCGTTATGTAAAAAGATAAAATGTTTCTTCATTGTTAAGGTGACAAATAATAATTACATTTGAATTTTGTCATGCACAAGGGTGGAGGGTTCATGTGGACTTGACAGAAACTTGAAATGATATCACATTATAGTTATAAAACTCTCTCTTGCCTGTGAAATACTTTAGACCTACTTTTAAAAAAAATTGTTACTGATTTCAGAGAGGAAGGGGCAGGGAGAGAGATAGAAACATCAATGATTAGAGAGAATCCTTGATCAGCTGCCTCCTGCACGCACCCCACTGGGGATCGAGCCCACAACCTGGGCATCTGCTCTTGACCGGAATCAGAACCTGGGACTCTTCAGCCCACAGGCTGACGCTCTATCCACTGAGTCAAACTGGCTAAGGCTAGACCTACTCTTATAGGATCATAGAATATTAGCATTATAAGAGGGGACTAAACAATAAGAAATGTGGTAGGGCCCTAACCGGTTTGACTAGAGCATCGGCCGGCAGACTGAAAGGTCCCAGGTTCGATTCCGGCCAAGGGCATGTACCTTGGTTGCGGGCCCATACCCAGTGGCGGGTGTGCAGGAGGCAGCTGGTCGATGTTTCTCTCTCATCGATGTTTCTAACTCTCCATCCCTCTCCCTTCCTCTCTGTAAAAAAATCAATAAAATATATATATATATATTTTTTTAAAGAAATGTGGTAGGAACATCAAAGAAAGGGTGATGGATTGAGCTGGAAAAGTTGAGATCAGCAAGAAATAATAAAGATCTGAGAAGAATAAGGCTTATGCAATCATGCTGTGCCTCCTGGCATATGGGGACTAGAAGCATGAGAAGCAGCCACTCGGAAGGCGCACTGTTTCATCACATGGAAATCGAGAGGTGTAAAGCCTGTAGTCTCAGCAACATTCTGTAAGGATTCTTCGCTTCTCTTCCTGCCTAAGTGAAAACATGTAACCTGGTGTGAAGAGGGAAAATGTGCTTCCTCACACATTGTGTTACCATCGTTTACTGCGGTGGCATCTACATGTTTCTGATACTGTTTACTGGGGTGGAGGAAGGCCACCTGCACAGCTTATGTGTGTATTCCTGTGTGCTGGTAGTTGTCCCCTTGAGAAGCAAGAGCAAGAAGCTCAGGGCGATGGCCTTTTAGCACAGTTAATAGAAACCCAACCATTTTCTGAGTTGTTATTTGCTCTGCACTTTCAGAACAGGTAACATTTCAGGTAGTGAGGCTACTGTAGCTCTGGCATCAGTAAGAAGCACTAGATTCTGTTAAATTAAAAAAGAAACTGCTAGCTATATTAGCAAAGTCAAGGTGAAAACACTTGGAAAGATTTTTAAATACAATACAGATGTACATGATTGTATTGAAAAATGGATTTCCACCATCGAGATAAGTCCTTATCAGAAGTCGCCATATGTTGCTTAACTAGAAAATCTCCAGAACAATGCTAGGCATTGATCAGAGGCTATCATAGATACAACACACCATGCCCAATGAACTTTACCATGACAATATCTTTGTTATAAAGAGATTTGTACAGGTTATTTATTAAATCCCATCGGAGCAATATATAATTATGCACCTGCAATGCTGGTCAATCAATATTATGTACTACTCAGGGTCACCATGCCTGTACTTTACGGGGCACAGCTGTGATCACAATTACTCTTTTCCCCGGCAACTCCTAAAGTGCTTCAATTTTCAGAATCTTTGAGCTTTCATAAGCTGACTCTGGCAGTTGGCACAGGAAGAATTCATCTATGTCTTAAGATACCAACTGTATTTCTCAGTAATTTTATATGAGAGACTCAACAACTACTCATTGAGATTGGGTAGAAAGTGATGTGCAGGATAGAAATAGTCAAGTTTATACTCTTGCTCACGGGAAAAATATATTCCTATGAAACTATATTAGACAGCCCATATCTATGAGACAATCTTTGTACATGATAGAAAAAAAATGCAGCAGAGGCCAGTGGGGAAAATTTTCAGGTAGAAAGTAAAGAAGGTGAGACATAAACTGGATGAAGAATAATGAAAACTTTGATTTGGAAACTATAGAGGGAAGAAATGTATATGTGCGTATATGTGTATATCAGAAAGAGAATAACGGGAAACAGTAACTTACAGAATACTCACTATATCTGATGACTTTTTTTTTTGCATAAACATATTACTGTGAGGCTTAAAATTATAGACTTATCACTAAAAGGAAAACTGAAAAAATAGTTTTCTCCACACTTAATTTACACATGAGGAAACTCTCAAATTTATCTGAAGTGATAGAGACACTTCAAGGAACAGAATTAACAACTCTGTGAATATACTAAAAAACACTGCACTGTATATGTGCAATGGGTGACTTGTATGGTATGTGAATTATATCTCAATAAAGCTGTTCCAAAAAATAAAATAAGAGACACAACTGGGGATATGGAACTAGAATTTATCTGGTGAATTCCAAGTCAGAGAAAAAAGTAATAATATCTCAATCAAATCATGATACCAAATAGAAAAATTTTAAAACTTATGAAACTTTTGCACTGCCTCAGACTCCAAGATGCCAAACTTTATCTCTCAGACACCACCAAATATGCGCCATTGTGTCTGCTCACAGAGTTAGAGGAATTCACCACCAACAAAAAAAGCTATATTTCATTTGTCATTTTCCCTAAACCACTGACATTTTGATTAGTGAATTTATGAATGATCAAAAATATCTAAGCACAAGTAACAATTATTTTCCAGTTCTTTCTCCTAAAGGGGCTGGGATAATTATAGTGATAACACCTGACTTGTCAGCATTGCTGCCATCACAGTCAAACCACGGGTAAGAGAAGGGTAGGATCCTGATCGTCAGCTGTCTCAGAGAAAATTACTGAGCAGAGCTCCCCGGACACATGGGATTTCCATATATGATCCCCCAGCAGGAAGCCACTCCTAGCCTGGTGGCTGCTCAGGTGGTTCACAGGTAGGTCTCCAGGATGGCTCTAGACAGCTTGTACTCTAAGAGCTCTGAGACTCACAGCTATGAAGTTTGCCTATAAATCTCGCAGCCTGCCCTCTTCATTGAGTTTTAAAACTGACATTTCCTCATTTTATATACACACAGACAATTTCACTCAACACTATGTCCTAATTTTGTGAACTTATTTCCCTTTTATAGTTGATCCATAGGGAAGAACGTCCATTCATTTAGTTATTTATTCATTCATTTACCCAAGCACATGTAACAAACTCCACATGACTTTGGTAGAGGTCCTAAGGATGGTCATGCCACTCTATTTCCTATGTTCTGGAAGAGTTCCTTAAAGACCCTCACCTTTCATGTAGTGGATACTCTATATTTTTAAGAACCCTGGGACGATGGTAAAACAAGAGGGAGAAGAGCTGCCAGTGGAATTGGAAAAAAGGACCAACTTTGTAGACCATCATCTGATAACCAAGGTACTCAAGAGAAAGTTGGGGCCCTCATTAAATTCAAAAGAAGAAAAGTGGAAAAATCTCACGTATTTCTCCTCCCCAATGGATATTCTTTCTTGCTATAGGTCAGCTCTGATGCTAATACATTCTTTAATGAGGCAGAAATAAATTAATGTACTTTCCAAAGTTAAAGAATGAAAGAGAAGTCCAGCTGGCATGGCTCAGTGGTTGAGCATAGACCTATGAACCGGAAGGTCATGGTTCAATTCCCCATGAGGGCACATACTCAGGTTGTGGACTCAGTCCCCAATGTAGGGTGTACAGGAGGCAGTCAATTAATTATTCTCTCTCATCATGGATGTTTCTCTCTCTCTCTCTCTCTCTCTCTCTCTCTCTCTCTCTCTCTCTCTCTCCCTATCTCTCTGAAATAAAATATATATATATTAAAATAAAATAATGAAAGAGCTAACAATTTCTGAGAAGCTCAGCATTAATGAATCAAGCACAAATGCCAGGGGTTTTTGAACACTGAAGATATTTCACATTGTTAAAAAGTGGGCTATTATACCTAGGCTGAAGGATTTTGAATAATTTGGTTAACTTTAGGGAGTAAGGAAATGTACTGATTCCCTAAATAGGTATTTTTCAAATGTCTAATTGTCCTTGGGATTTGGGGAGAACTGTGCTAAAATTCTAGCTCAAGAAAAAATTGTAAATATTCTCTCTTGTTTTGTGTTTTGAGAAGACTGTATGCTTATACCAGAGCTATGATAAGGTCACTCATGGTTTGTTGCTGCTCAGATATAGTGCCTCCTACCTCTCAGCTGATCTTTGGCCTTGATTTCTAATCACTTTATTACTTTCTAAGGATTTCATTGGATTAATTGCTTGGTAGAACATAGTGGCAGAGCACAAGACACTCGATTCAACCCAGTCCTTTTTAAAGTTTATGAGTGGTACCTAGACCTTGATTTCTATCTTTCTTCCAAAATTAGATTTAATTTCACAGAGCTATGTAAGGTAGGCAATCTTATTGCAAGAGTGTGTATTCAAATTAAACTCAAAACAAAGAGCAGATGATACTCTTTAATTATAAGGAAGAAAAGTATAAGAAAATATAAGAAGGTGCCTGTTACATCTAAAATAGATTCTTAATCATAGTTCCACAAATGTCTTCCAGAAGGTTTACACAGATGTTCTTCAATGAAATCTCTTGGATCAACTATTATATTTCATATTCAATTTTATGTTTAGTAGAATGGCATCTGCAATTTCCTTATTGAACAGTGCACTTATAACACTAAATACTTTTAAACCCTGTAGGCAAAATCCTTATTCTGAACACGGAATGAATATATTGGTGGCGATATGGAAGGACTTTTGGATAAAAGCTTCAAATAAATATAAAACAAAAATGCAGTATCTTGATAATACACAAACTAAAGGATATTTACATGTATAACTTAAAATAATTATCAGAAATTAATAAATATGGTCTTCAAAAAGTATATACACATATCTAATAAAGAACAAAAATGTAGATTATACAGGGACATTGGACCCTTTCTGTTTTACTATTCATCTATTTAACCTAAACAAGACAATTGCCCAGAGAATTCCTTAATATATATGGTCTATTCCTCTCCCTTCACTTCTCCTCTTCAATCAAAACCAGACTGTGGAATATAAAACAAAAAGTAACAAATAACAAACAAAACAAATAAAAACTAGCCCACAGATACAGATAACAGGATGGTGGTTACCAGAGAGGAAGGGTGTATGGGGAGGACGAGGTGGGTAAAGGGAGTCAAATGTATGGTAATGGAAGGAAACTAGACTGTGGGTGGTGAGCACGCAATAGAGGATACAGAAGTGGAATTATGATGTTGTACATCTGCAATTTACATAATGTAGATAACCAATGTTACCCCAATAAATAACAAAAAACCTAGGCTGTCAGCTGGTAGCACAGCTGAACTGGGCTTCTGGAGCCAAGTAAGAGAGGTAAATGGAATCCATGAGTTAATCCCAACCTCAGAGCCAATGGTGAAATAGAAAGACCCAAACAACACTGTTTCAGCTCCAGCATAAAATAACACCTGTCTCTGCTCTGAAGCTACTCATCCAATAGACTCAGCCCTCAGGGAGAACTGTGTGCTCTGTGGTATCGGGACTGAGCCTGCGTCGTCTCTCATGAGGGACAAGACACCCAAGCATCCAGCAGCGGTTCTCAACCTGTGGGTCGAGGCCATCAGAAAACACATGTAGCATTCAGATATTTACATTACGATTCATAATAGTAGCAAAATTACAGTTATGAAGTAGCAACGAAAATAATTTTATGGTTGGGTCACAACATGAGGAACTGTGTTAAAGGGTCGCGGCATTAGGAAGGTTGAGAATCACTGAATTCTAGAGCTAAACAGAAGCCCAAATGTATTCCAAGGGGGTCAAATAGGAAGACTTATTTGCAATGGAAAGAATTAGCCAAAGCTGCAAGAATGACAGGGCATTGGACCTGGCTCCTGAAATAAAGTAGCATTTATTTTTGAGGTAGGATCAGGCGGAATGATGATATCAGGTTATGAGGGCCTGCAGATGAAAGCCATATTTGAATAAAGCAGATCGCATGGGACTGTCAGGGTCCACTAATGCCAACTCATGGGTTCGCTGCATTGGAAATACTTAGCCGCTTGAAACTTTAGCTTCTGTAACTTTCCCATTCTGTAAGTGTGGAATGGGGCCAGGAATCTGCTGCACAGTTAGGATTGAGAGTTAACCTCTAAGATAGGAATTAGGATAAGTAAGGCCACATTAAAAAGTCAGTTTTCATCAGCCCAAAAAGAGTGTTGGAAGTCCACAGAATCTGGGTTTCATTGAATTAAGAATAGAGGTTCTGCCTGGCCAGCATAACTCAGTGGTTGAGCATTTTTAACCTTGAACCAGGAGGTCATAGTTCGATTCCTGGTCAGGGTACATGCCCGGGTTGTGGGTTCAGTTCCCAGTGTGGGGCATGAATGAGGCAGCCAATCAATGATTCTCTCTCATCATTGATGCTTCTCTCTCTCTCTCTCTCTCTCTCTCTCTCTCTCTCTCTCTCTCTCTCTCCCCCTCCCTTCCTTTCTGAAATAAATAAAAAATATATTTTAAAAGAATAGAGATTCTTAACACTAGATTGCCCAAGGAAGTCATTTTGACTGCTTTTTAATTTCAATTAGAAAAACAATTATGTATATAAGGACACCATGTCTTAGAATTTTGTGACTTTTTGTACAACATATAAATGCGTTTATTAATAATTGTAGTTACCTCCCCCCTCCTTCATTTCCGGTATATATATATATCCATCCTACATTGCCCAAAAGCAGTCATTTTGACTGCTTGGGGAAATTTTAAATAATCAAATGACTCTTATTATTGAATTGAGTAAATTTCTTATATGACCAGTTCAGCTCTGTATTGAAATAACAGTTTTCTTTTTTTTTGGATTACCGTCATATAACATACAAGTACATGATAAATTGTCGATACTTGATAAGTTGCAGTTGCTCAATAAGCTAAACTAGTACTTGTTATTCAAATCTTTATGCAGTGATACTTGTTCTAATAAGTTGTTTATTTTATTTCTTTTGCGCCCTAAATTCATGGAAGAAATGTCGAATAGAAGTGAGTTATTGGAAAAGCTAAGGAACATAAGTGAAGAGTGCTCCGATATTATTCTTTCACGGTGCAGTCATTTTGACTGCTTCTGGGCAATATAGGTATATACTAAGTTTCAGTCTTTCTAGTGTTAATTAATCTATTACATGGTTTTTTGACCTTAACAAAATATTTGGTAAAGTCAGAATATCTCAACTTAGAAATATATAAAGTATTTATGACCTGGAGACATTTCAGGTTGGGCTCCAAACCATTGCAATAAAGTGAACATCACAATAAAGTGAGTTGTAAACTTGTTACTGGGGGAGAGTCTTGCCTTTTGAGAGAAAGAAAGAAAGAAAGAGAGAGAGAGAGAGAGAGAGAGAGAGAGAGAGAGAGAGAGAGAGAGAGAGAAAGGAAGAAAGAAAGAAAGAAAGAAAGAAAGAAAGAAAGAAAGAAAGAAAGAAAGAAAGAAACATCTATGAAGCACAATGAAATAAGGTATGCCTGTATTTCTTAAGATCCTTATCCTGAAGGACATCTAAATACCAATTTATGAACTTAGGAATGAAGACTTCTGAGTAAAAGAAGATAATATAAAGACACTCACAACCAGGAAGGTTACCATAGTAGCAAAAATGGTTGACTATTCTAATAATAATGGCTTTCGATTTCCTATCTGACAATGATATGGTCACTCGGGGGTTGGGGTGAGTTACCTACCTAGGGGTTGAAGGAACCTAGAGGGCTCTTGTCTCTGTCACTAATGGGCAAATTACACTCTCTGTGACTCAGTTTCCTCCTATGTGAGGGCACAATAATGCCTACTGAGATCAAATGATCCGGCGAGTGTCAGAAGAAAGAGTAAATCAAAGAACTCCAAAATATTACACGGCATCTGTGAAACCCAGTATATCAAAGGCATATTCAGTTAAGAGTTTCAAGGGAATACTTTCTGACTCCTGAATTCTAGGGAAATCATCCTATTTCCAACCTCATTTCAAAATATGTATTTTTAAAATATGTAAATGGGGCCAGATCCCTCCTGGGACCAGTTGCTCTGCCAGAAGCCCGAATCCCAGGGGCCTCCTGCCGTTGATCCCTCTCTTCCCATGGCCACAAAGAAGGGGGCAGATGCACGGAGGGAAGAATTGAGGGACTGAACACTGAAAACCTCATTTACGATAAAATAAGAGCACGTGCCAGTGTAAAGTGTGGGCTGGAGAAGAGCCCTTGTTGAAAACCTATTAAACACAAATCCACATGTTGAAAATATTCCCAAGTTATCAATCTTCCACTAAGACTCATCGAATGCTGACTATCCCCACTCCCGCGCTCCTCCTCCACCGCCTGGGCACCCCCAGGAGAAAAACCACTAGTCACTGGTACGTTCTGATTTATGAGTATAAACATGGATATATTCTGATTTAGGAATAGAATCATAAATCACATGCAGCAAACTACTGCTTTAAACCCATCTCCCCAAATCTTTTAAGTTCATATTAGGAAAATTAAACCTATCCTCTTGGTGTAATTCAGGGTTTTCTCAAAGGCAGGAGTAGGGCGATTCTATTTGACTTTCTCTACCATCTGACATGAACAGACGACTGTCATCGAATACTTGATGAGCATCAAAAGGCTAGAAAAGTTCAAACAATGATCCACTTAAATAAGGAATCATATAACAAACTGCTGCCTTGGAACTGAATTTGCTCAATTCATTCTCAGAAAAGCGATGCAAAGTGGTTATTTTTAATCTCCATTTTATAGCTGAAGAAATTGAGGCTCATGGAGGTTAAGTAATTTGCTTAAGATGCCACAGTTAATTTCTGGCAGTGTCAGAACTATGATCGGTAATGTCTGAAAGAAAAGGAGGCAAGAGAGAGACCAGCAGAAATCATTCTTTTCACCCTGCTTTATCAAAGTTTACAGCTGATGCCCCAACTCAGTCTCCATGGTTCTTGGCTCACAGAGGACCTGCTGTTCCAAGCGAATCACCCCAGGGGGAAAGCCTTTGAGTCCCCCAGCAGGTGTCACTGCGGTGTGTGAAAGAACAAGTATCTGCCCCAGAAATTACACTATTCCTCAGACTTCTACCACTTGTAGATCTAGAGAGCTGGTAGCATTATGTACTGTTATAATTAGAAATTTAGATATTTTCCAGTAGAATTTCTCAGTTTGTAGACAAAGAAATTGAGGCATAGAAATGTGACTTGCCCAATGTCCCATGCCTAGACTGCCAGGACTAGAAGGCGATTCTCCTGAGATCCACTGAGTTCTGATCCCTTTACTCAGTCCTGCCGTCTCTCATTCTTGTTCTGTGTGGCCACATGGTCCCTATCTAGAGCAAAGCCTACTGCAACGTTCCCTCTTTTTAAGAATGGAAAGAACATATGTAGGAAGAAGCATTTTAAAAATAGAAAAGAGTAAAAAAAAAAAAAAGAACACTGAGAACTTAATTTCAACACCTCCTCTAAAGCATCTCCGTAGTTACCCTCACTCCGAAATCACTAAAAAATCCTAGAGCGAGAAAGGACTGAATCATCTGACCCAATTCTTTCTTTTTAAAACTTCTAATTAAACTCCATATTTTATTCGGAGTTCACTAGTTTTTACACTAATGCCCCTTTTCTACCTCAGAACCCAACTGGGGGTCTCACATTGCATTTCCTTGTCATGCCTCCTCAGTCTCCACTGGTCTGTGAGAGTTTCTCAACACTGACAGATTTGTTTTGTTTTTAATCCTCACCCAAGGGTGTACTTCTATTGATTTTTGAGAGAGAGAGAGAGAGAGAGAGGGGGGGAGAGGGGGGGAGAGAGAGAGGGAGGAAGGGAGAGAGAAGAGGGACAGGAGAAGAGGAAGAGGGAGAGAAGGAGGGAGGGAGGGAGGGAGGGAGGGAGAGATATTAATCGTTGGGGATTGAACCTACAACCTAAGTATGTGCTCTGAACGGGAATCAAACCCACCACCTTTTGGTGCATGGGATGACATTCAAACCAACTGACTCACACCAGCCAGGGCAAATTTCTATTTTTTGTTTGTTTTTTTAAGCCACTTAGTTTGTGGTACTTTGTAAAGCCAGACCTCAAAAACGAATACAGAATTGTGGAAGTATATTTCTATTTTTGGATGAGTGAATCTTGACCAGGGGGCTGGCAAGGTGATCTTTAAAGACAAAAAAAAAGCTCCAATATCCCTGCCCACCCCAAGCCTAAGCTCACTTAGTCAACTCTCTTCATCCTAAGAGCAAGAGCATCAGAAAGCGTCCTTGAATGACTGCCTACAGGGACTGAATGGGCTAGTTTTGCCAACAGAATATTCTCAGGTGCATGGTAGTGACACTTCTCATTACAAATTAATAGATCTGTCTGCAATTTGCTAATGCCAGTATCCACTTGAGAGATAGCCCTGCCTTTGCGCTAAGTCAAGTGTGGAGCTCCCAGAGCTGAGCTCCTAACTTCCTGCACTGGTACACTCACCTCCCTGAAGAGCCTCCGGGAGACACCTGCCAGGCTTTCCGACCAACCCACCATCACACCACGCTTGTCTCTTCTCTTTACATCTCTATAGAGGTGATCTGATGTCCCTCTGACCCTTTCTCATGGCGTTCTTTATTGACTGAATTAATTGTATACATCGATGTATACGCTGTACTTGTTTTCAAAGAGCCTGAGCTTCATCTCTGCCGCTTAACTACCCATGTGACCTTGTACATAATACTGAGCCCCTAAGAACCTCAGGTTTCCTACTGAAAAAATGGGTACAATAATGACAGCTCTGCCCATATCACTTGGTTCTTGAAGGATCAAATGAATTACTATATATGGAATACTGTTAAAATCAAAAGAGAAGTGTAGTTTTAGTATTGTTCTTATAACTATTAACTTGATTTTTTTTTTCAATTTCTAGGATCCATTTCTGCAATTTTGTCACCACAAAGTAGAAGAGTTCATGCAAAATCTCATCATCCTCACATGCATGAAGCACACTCCCCAAACAAAACCCAACTCCAATGTCCCCTCTGCCATGAAGCCATTTCTGCTCCCTCTGCCTACTGCCTCACTTGGTGGGTATTTGTACAGTATGTGTAATTATCTGCACTCAGCTGTTGAGACTTTAAGGTCAGGAACCAATGCCTTATCTCTATATCCCACAGCATTCAATGCCTTTCACATGCTGGTTGAGTTAATCTGTACCTTCTCCCACATTTTCCCAGAGTCAGGACTCTGAGCGTGGCTGGGCCCAGTGTTTCTGGCTCAGGCTCTCTCATGAGGCTTCAGTCAAGTGTCAGTTGGGGCTGTAGTTATCTAAAGGCCTGACTGAGATAGACGGTCTGTTCCCTAGCTCACTTGCATGGCCATTGGCAGAGAGCCTCAGTTTCTTGCCATATGGGCCTATCTACAAAGCAGCTCACAACTTGGCATCTGGAGTCCCTCACAACGAGTGATGCCAGAGACTGTGTGTGTGTGTGTGTGTGTGTGTGTGTGTGTGTGTGTATGAGAGGGTGGGGAAAGAGCACACACTTCTTTTCATGAACTAATCTCCAAGTCACACACTATCATTTTTATTTTATTTGACTCGTTAGAAATGAGCCATAAGGTCTAGCTCATACTCAACAGGAAAGACCTGTACAAGAGTGTGAACGCCAGGAGGCAGGGAGGTAGTCACCTTGGAGGCTGGCTACCGCTATGGCTGGCTGATGGAAGGGATTTATCATGTTCATCTTTAATTTACTTTCCACTCTGGGCATTTTTTTTTCTTCTTCCAGTCAACACATACTTGACTTCTCTTTTGCTAAAGTGTGCTCAGGAATGCAAATGCAAACCAATCGTTAACCCTTGATTGACTCAGAGATGATGATATACAATAAAGAAGCCTAATGCAAAATGAATTATTCAATCACTGGGTGGTCTACCCTCACCTCCACTATTATGTATACATAAGCGATTGAATGGACTTTCACCCAAAATTAACAGAATCTTTTTAGCAAAGTGACACCAATAAAATCTTCAGTGCATGTTAACTGAAATAAGATAGCAATTGGCTTTTATATTTCCTAACTTATATTTTCCATTTCCATTTCCTACTACACCAAACCCAGGCTCCTTTGGTGTGAGGAGCCGTGCTGCATTTATTATGACCCTAAAACATGCCGGGCACTGTGCTTGAGATTGAAGGTGAGGAAGAGGCAAAAAGGTCCTGCCTTCCTCAGTTTATAAGAGGACAAGCAACACACACTGCAAGCAGTCTCTGGAATCTGACACAACGATATATCTAACCTCATTCACTACTTCACAAGACATGTTTCTCTGTTTACCCAAAGCTTCTCCACATTTTTGAAGGCTATCCAACATGGAATAACCTCCAAAAAATTTTCAATGAGCCTGTGCTTTTTTGTTATTTTTAATCCTCACCAGAGGGTATTTTCCCCCCATTGATTTTTAGAGAGAGTCTGCAGGCTGATGCTCTGACCACTGAGCATAACAGCTAGGGCAACCCTGTGCTTTCAATAAACTTCTGCTTCCTTTAATTTATATAGCAAATTAGCACTTAATTATAAACTACCTTGCTTCTTTTCCAAATTTCTCCAGGTGATTTAGTCATATTTCTGTAATAGATGGTGATCTCCTTACCATTCAGGCTCCCCCCAATGCTTGCCAATGGATGGCTAATAAAGATAAAGTGTTTGCTTCCATGTCCTTGACCAAAACTCTGTGCATTGGAATCTGAATAATAGCTTCTGAATTAATATTCTAGGTGCCTAAAGCTGAGTCCAATTTGAATTAAAATTTACATAAATTATTTTAATCAAAATAAATGCACAATGTCTTAATCTTTTCTGTACTTAGGACTTATTGGAGATATTAATAGGTTACTATTGCTTAGAGTGGAAGCTTAGCAATGGGAATGTTAAATATTTCATATTTTTCAAAACTATGCAAAGCAGCTAACTATTATTTGCAGCATTCCTTTAGCTAGATTACCTAGAAGAGCCTAAGGTCTTAGGAAGATTAGAGAGTCACACACATCTGGCTAAGTGAAATTCTAACATTACTGTATGAAAAATTGCAATACTGCAAGCTTCCATTTTCTCATTCATACAATGAGGATATTAATATTTGCTTTTCAGAGCTATTGGGAAGACTACAATGATGTACCTAAATCAGCTGGCCCAGAACCTAGCTGTGCCTACACCACTTCTACTCATTTTATAATTTCTTCAGGAAATATTGAAACTATATTGACTCAAGGAAGAAAATCTATTGTTAATTACTCAGTACACCAAAACAAACAAACAAAAAACCAAACAAAATTACTGACATTTTCAAACACTTCTTTATTAAACAAAGGTCCCATGGATGAGCAAATATGACAATGCACTCAGGAAATAATGGGCAATTTAGACCCACAGTTTCCTCAGATTTCAGTAGATCATAAAACAGCCTTGAGTCACAGACACTTACAAAGCAGAAAAGCTGAGGGGAAAAAAAAGAATGGTCAAAGACAACTGAAGAACGATGAAAATAAAAGCATTGTTCTCTGAAGTTTTTGTTTATCATTTTTCTTTGACTGCAGTAATCCATTGTTATTCTGGATTGCCAGTCTAGTCTTTATTTGAACAGTCGCATTGGACCTCTTTTCCCTATCCACAATGCCTGTAGATTTCTAAAGCCATATAGATTTTAATTGTCATTGTCAATTCTCACGAAACACATTAGTAATAATATTTGGCTTTGAATTTTAGAACTACTTTCAGTTTTGAGAAATAGTATTGAGAAGTTATCTTAAGATGTGTTTCTAAGCCCTAGCCGGTTTGTCTCAGTGGACAGAGCATTGGCCTGTGGACTGGAGGGTCCCGGGTTTGATTCCAGTCAAGGGCATGTACCTTAATTGCAGGCTCAGTCCCCAGTCCTGGTTGGGGTGCCTGAGAGAGGCAACCAATCAATGTTTCTCTCTTTGTATCTCTTCCCCTCCCTTTCACGCTCTCTAAAAAAAAAAAAAACCAATGGAAAAATACCCTCAGGTTAGGATTAATAACAACAATAAAAATATGTATTTCTAACTTGTAATGGTGGTTGAGCTGATGAGTAAAACCACCACTAGAAAGAAACTTGGAAGAAAATTACACAGAGAGGCAAGAGGATCCATGTACTGGGTCTGATAAGAATGGCACGGAGTCAGATTCCACAGGTTAGTCCAAACTCTTCTGCTCTTAGTGAGAAATTACAGAGGATTGGAAGATTGGCAGAAACATGATCAAGGAAAGTCCTCAGTGGGGAAGCTTAGAGCTAGGAACTCGGCCTCAAGCAGTGGTTGATTTATCTTCAATCCTCTTAAATTTACCCAGCTAGACTCAGGACATTCTTCAAATAATGTGTCAAGGAATTCATGGATCATGCTGAACTTATTCATTCTACTCAAGTAACTTGCACAATTGACAGGAAAGAACAAAGGTTGTCCTGTGGTAATAATCTGTTGATCTAATCGGCTCTAGATCTCATGGATTCTGATAGGATTCTTCTTGGGGATCTTAACTGGGTATTTCTGGGTTTTGAACACTGTTTTTGAAAATGTTGGTGGACCAAGAAGAGGTAAAATTATCTCCATTCTAAACATCTATTTGGGAAAATTCACACCTCCTAGGTGTCTCTCCTTTATTACTCACGCAGAACACTTTACATCCGACAATTCTGGCCACCATCATGTGGAGATCTATAGTTTAACTCAATTCTGAAACTATCTACCTGTTCAGAGAACCAGACTCCACAGGCTAAAGGCTCAGTCTAACAATACTGACCCCCTCCCCACCACACTCTTCAGACACCGATCATAGTCCAGGATGTTACCTGTGCTGCTCACTGACTAGCTTTGTATCATAGATTCCCATGACTAGATTCTTCAGGTTCAGTGAATTTGCTAGACTGGCTCACAGAACGCAGGAGAACAGTTTACGTAACTAGATTACCAGCTTATTATAAGGGGCATAACACAGGAACAGCCAGATGGAAGAAATACATAGGACAAGGTATCTAGAAAGGGGCACAGAACTTCCATGCTCTCTCTGAGGCCCATCTCTATGCATTCACCAACTCTGGAAGCTCTCTGGACCCCGTATTTTTGGGATATTTATGAATGCTTCATCACATGGGCATCATGGATCATTAACTCCATTTCTAGCCCCTCTGCCCTATCTGGAGAATGGAAATAGGGGCTGAAAATTCCAAGCTTCCAACCATGGATTGGTCTTTCTGGTGACCAGCCCTCATCCAGAAGCAGATCAAAAGAAAGACATCTATCAAGAAAAATATGAAAACTCTGCAGAAAATTTACATAAGGTGGTATGACAGAAGGTTACTTGAGATCAGAAAAGGCCTCTGATAATCTAGGACAGTGGTCGGCAAACCTCGGCTCACGAGCCACATGTGGCTCTTTGGTCCCTTGAGTGTGGCTCTTCCACAAAATACCACATGTGGGCGCACACGTACAGTGCGAAGTTGACTTAAAACTTTAAGTAAAGTTTATTAAGTTAATTTTAGGGAGCGTTGTGGAGTGAAAGAAGATGAAGTGTCGAGGATTGAGAAAGGTATGTTGAGATGTTTTGGACATATAGAGAGGATGAACAAAAGGAGATAGACAAAATAAGTATACAAGACGAGTGTGGATGGGAGAGTTGGAAGGGGTCAACCTCAGCAAATGTACCTCAATCAGATTGAGGATGTTTTTAGCAAAGGCCAGCTTAGGAGTACCCTAATTAAGTTAATAACAATGTACCTACCTATATAGTTTAACTTTAAAAAATTTGGTTCTCAAAAGAAATTTCAATCATTGTACTGTTGATATTTGGCTCTGTTGACTAATGAGTTTGCCAACCACTGATCTAGGAGAAGGGATTCTCAGACAGGGGAAACAGAAAATGTGAAGGCCCTAATGTAAAAACATCTTCCAAGTGTTCATAAAAGGACATCCAAACAAGAACAATGGGGCTGGAGAAGAGTGAAAAATGGGGAGAGTGGGACAAGGTGGGCTAGAGAAGTAAGACTGGGTAGATCATCCTTAAACGGCAGTTTAACACGTTTGGATTTTATTCCCAGCTTACAGCAGGAAAGGGCACAATATAAATTATGGTTTTAAAGATTAGTGTAAATAGATTATAAAGAAAAGGTGGAGTCAAAGATGCCAGTTACAGGATTATTTCAGTAGTCCAGGGGAGAGATGACAGTGGTGTGGAGAAGGTGGTGGTAGAGAACAGGCCCGAGCTGGTTTGGCTCAGTGGATAGAGCATCGGCCTGCAGACTGAATGGTCCCAGGTTCAATTCCAATCAAGGGCACATGTCAGCGTTGTGGGCTCGATCCCCCATAGGGGGCATCAGGAGGCAGCTAATCAATGATTCTCTCTCATCATTGCTGTTTCTATCTCTCTCTCCTTTTCCCTTCCTCTCTGACATCAATAAAAACATATATTTTTTAAAAAGTAAGTGGGAACAGGTGCAGTGTATGTTTTGGATGTCGACCTTCTTGGACTTGCCAATATCTGGGATGGGGAAAAGAGAGGAAACAGGACAGCTTTTATGATTTGTTTTGTTTTATCCCCTGGTAGATAGAGGTGTCTGTTTACATATAAGAGTAGGAATCAGGAAGGTTAAATTTGAGAGGGAAATTCACATCTTTCCCATTTTGGTTAGGTGAAACCTAATATATCTTTAAAACCAGTCCATGCTAATTAGCTAGCTGATAATAAGAAGTCAAATGTTTGTTTCAGAACTAGAGAGATCTATTTAGAGTGGCTAAAGAGGATGAATCAAAAGCTCATTTTAGATTTGTGTTTAAAGTGACTGTCATCCCACTCACCACATCATCTTGACACTGACCTTCAAAAAAATTACCAATTAATCAAATTAATAGGTCAGGGCAAAATTATCAGTGGTAAATATTTATTGGAGGCCAAGAAACGCCTGGTCCTTATCCTGAGAAAGAGAGATGAATAAAAGAAAGGCAAGGTAAAAAATGTAAGCATGGAATAACAAATAGTAAGCTAATCCCTGGTAGCCACCTGCATATTTCATTAGTTAACCCTTTGAAGATATGGACATATTCCATTCTATTGTGTCAGAACATACAAATAATATTGTCCTAAATTAAATTGAACAAGCAAGTGTTGGAACAAAGTCTGTCTTCAGAACATAAGCAAGTTTGCATCTACATAGCAAAAAAAAAAAGTAATTGGAATCACACATCTACCTATTAGCACTTTGAGGAAAAGGTTATAGCTGCAAATGCCAGGAAAGCAGATTTAAAATTTTTGAAATCAATATTCACTTTGCACAAAGACAATAAATTAACGGAGATTATGATTTGTATCATTAGTAGTTTAAGCAGATTAGCCACCTGCACAACTGAAGGCCTTTTCAAAGTTCTTGTTCTAATTTTTCCCCCTGAATATGTTAAGCGCTTTGGAAACTATGAGCACAGCAAGCCCTGCTTAGCCTGCCTCATGCTTTCCCTTCACCCTGAGCTTCAACTGGCACCTGCCAGATGGATGAGTCTGTCCAATCATTACCAGGGACAGTTGGAACACCCTTCTTGACTGATGTTATGCAAAGTGTCAGAGACTTTTGAATCTGATCTTGGCACGACATGATGGAAACCTTCCAAATACGAAGATTGTAGAGAGCGGTACAATCACCACACAAAGGGACTGATGCGTTGCGCATGGAATTCAGGCAATGATTACATATAATTGTATCATTACCATCATTACCTAGAGTGAGATTAATGGAAGCAACTATTCAGCAAAACAAGAAAGAAATTAGCTTTGAAGTAGCATAATGAAAGATTTTAATTGTGGGAAGAATTCAGTCACATTTTAAAATTGCTGGTTGTGATTCCATCAAACTCACTAACCTCAGATCTTAATCACTGCTTCAGTGCATGTGATTTATTTCATTTGGCCACAAAATAATCAACAAAGGTCAGATATCCATAGACCATAACCTCACTGCAAAACTAATGAACCTACCTGTCCAAAATGGTTGTTAATGAATAGGCAGAGGCAGTGAGAAGAACACCTATTGACAAAGCAAACAAATACATGGGATTTTATTTATTTACTTATTTTGAGTGCCATTAAAATCAACACCTCAGTGGCGCGACCCCTACTAGAAGCCAAACAATGGGGGTATAGATGAGAACCATATATGCTTCATATCAAGCTGAAAATTAGATTATTAGCATCTAAGTAAACAGTCCAATTTTATTCAAATGAATTTATTTACTATACATATAAGAATTCTGTTGGTTGTTTTTCTCACCAAAGTTGGTGTGCATATATTACATAAATATTCATAAGACAAGACTCTTGCTAGTTCCTGACACAGAGTAGACAAAGGGATGGTACTAGGATTCTAAACTGAAGGGGCCTTGACATGTGGAGATGCACTGTTTTCTTGGAGGGTCTGAACAGGCTCGGCAGCCTGATACCTGGGAGTGGATCCAAAAACTTAGCTCGATTTCTAAACTTAGATTTGAACATAGGCCATGGTTTAGAAATTATTGAAATATAGACATCAGTTGACTTCAACGTCAACCAATATGAAATCATATGCACATGCTACCTAAATTGCAATATATATAAACTAAATATGATGGGTTTCTTTGTATTACTTATGTGTTCACTCCAGAAACTCAGAAGAATAAAAAGCTGCATGTCCTGTAAACTGGAAAACAGTATTCATATTGTTCAACCACCCACTATAGAATAACAACTGCTTACCCTGCATATGATACAATACTTTCCATGGTTTGTCTTTTTTATATATCTGTTCTTCACAAAAGCATAAAGAGGGTATAAAGCAGAAATATAGCTCAAGGTGAAACAGATTAAGGACTTGAAATCATTTCTTCTTATTCTTAGTTCATAACTTTCAAAACCAGCATTGCCAACTTAGAACCATGTGGGATTAAGAGCCAGCTCCGATGATGAAAACCGTCCAGCTTCAGCCACCTCCCCTATGCCCACATGGTCTGAACCACCATCATCTTCTCGCCAACTGCAGTTATTCCCTTACTGGTCCCCTGCTTCTACTCTTTCCTGTTCTCATCTTTTGTGTCCTCTACAGCCAGGTCGATCCTTTAGAATGATGCTCTGATCATGTCACCTCTCTAGTTAAAACCCTTCAGTGACATAATACTTGCTCTTCAAAAGACAGACTAAGACCTTAATATAGTCTACTTTCTTTAGATCTCTATTCAAATGTCAACTACCCTCCCGACTACTCTCTCTAAACCAGTAACCCTTCTATCCAGTCACTTTCTATCCCTATTACCTGCTTTAGCTTTCTTCATAACACTAACCCTCTGGCATATTCTATGTTTATGGGTTTCATTGTTAATTACCTGTCTTTTCACGGATTCATCAATTTTGTTCACTTCTTTATTTCCAGAATAGTACTCATTGCAAATAGATACATTCTGTCCTTGTCTGGGCTCCTCTAACAGAATACCATGGACTGGGTGCTTATAAAAAATAGAAATGTCTTTCTACAGTTCTATAGGCTGGGAGTCTGAGATTAGAGCGCCAACATGGTCAGGTTCTGGTGAGGTTTGTCTTCCAGATTGTAGACTGCTGATCTTAGGCTGTGTCATCACATGATGAAAGGGGGCTAGGGAGTTCTGTGGGGTCTCTGTTATAAGAGCACTAATCCCATTTATGAGAGCGCCACCCTCATGACCTAGGCATCTCTCCCAGACCATACCTGCTAATACCATTTTATTGAGTATTAGGCTTTCTACATACGGATTTGGGAGTGGAGAGCACAAACAGCAAACATCTACCAGTGGTTCTCAACCTGTGGGTCGTGACCATCGGAAAACACATAGAGCATATCAGATATTTACATTACGATTCATAACAGTAGCAAAATTACAGTTATGAAGTAGCAACAAAAATAATTTTATGGTTGGGGGTCACCAAAACATGAGGAACTGTATTAAAGGGTCACAGCATTGGGAAGGTTTGCTGGGGTCCAACCCCAGCGGGTCCAGGGGTCCCCAAAGGTGTGGACGGAGTTGGCGAAGAAGGAATGACATGGAGATAGCGTTCAGTTGATCAGCAGCCTAGCCAGGATCTCTAGCCAGGATCTCCAGCCAAGTTCTGGTCTGGATCTCCAGCGAAGTTCTGGTCTGGATCTCCAGCGAAGTTCTGGTTAGGATCTCCAGCCAGGTTCTGTCCAGGTTCTCCAGCCAGGTTCAGTCACCAGGTTCTAGTCAGGTTCTCTTGCCAATTTCTGTAGTCAGGTTCAGTCCAGGATCTTTTGCCATGTTCTCTCGCTAGGTTCTGTCGCCAGTTTCTGTCCAGGATCTTTTGCGATGTTCTCTCCAGCAAAGTTCTTCTGTCTCTAGGTTCTGTGTAGGTTCTGTCTTCTAAGTTCTGTGTTGTTACATCTGTATTTATACCAGTTGATTCCAATCCTATCAATCTCTATTCCAAAGGTTAGGGCGTTTCTTATCTCCATTCCAGGGAGTAAAGATTATGTAGCTTAAGCGTGATTGTTCATAGTTAAAGTGATTAATTACCCACCTGGCACTTAGTTAAGAGGTTTTATTCCCTCCCTAACTTCAGGGGAAAATCCCTACCTGGGGAAACAACCTTTCTCAGAGACCTTGGTTAAAACACATAGTGCCAAGAAGGTGAGCAAACATATCAAGAACAGTATGCCATATATGCCAGGTCCCTTGAAACAGCAAGGATGGACTGGCTCCTGGCAAATTCCCCCTTTTTTATTTTTTAAAAGCAGGCATTAAAAAGAAAAACCCCAAATGCTCTCTTGTATCCATTTTAAGAGTAGGATTGGCGTTTTCCGCTATTACCTGAGTCCTGATCTATCACCCCAGGGAGAGCTTGCCAATCCTGCACTTTCCCAGGGTGGAAAGGCTGCAGTGGGGTTAAGGATAAGGCTCCTTGGGCCTACCTTCTCCCATGCCTTTACATTTACCTTTCCTTCCTCAGAAAAGCATGGACATACTTCTTGTATAAAACGTTCTGTCTGACTGGGAGTAACCTTAATTCCTCTGCTAGCAAGCATATGTGTTAAAAGACCAATACAGAGTCTTATTTCTTTAGACTCAGTATGGCACATCTTCTTAATCTAAAGATCAATACAGAGTCTTCTTTCTTTGAACTCAGTATGGCACATCTTCTCAATCTAAGTTCTGTACTATCCACCTTCTTACCCTACGTATCCTCTATAGGGGGGTTTGCAGCACCCTGGTGGAGTCCTATCCGTCCCGAATGTGGGGGTTCTCAATGGGGGGGGGCTTACCTAGGGGAATCCTGTTCCAGGGGTTCCCAAAGGTGTGGACGGAGTCGGCGAAGACTATCCACCCTCTTCCTACGGTGGAGTCCTATCCGTCCCAAGTGCAGAGTGCTTACCGAGGGGTCCCTGTTCGGGCGCCAGATGCTGGGTCCAGCCCCAGCGGGTCCAGGGGTTCCCAAAGGCGTAGACAGAGTCAGCGAAGAAGGAAGGACACGGAGACAGTGTTCAGTTGATCAGCAGCCTAGCCAGGATCTCCAGCCAGGATCTCCAGCCAAGTTCTGGTCTGGATCTCCAGAGAGGTTCTGCTGTTTATTGTCTTGTTACATCGTATTTATACCAGTTGATTTTAATCCTGTCAATTTCTATTACAAAGGTTAGGGCGTTTCTTATCTCCATTCCAGGGAGTAAAGATTATGTAGCTTAAGCATGATTGTTTGTAGTTAAAGTGATTAACTACCCGCCTGGCACTTAGTTAAGGTGTTTCATCCCCTCCCTAACTTCAGGGAAAAATCCCTACCTGGGGAAACAACCTTTCTCGGAGAGATGACCTTTGTTAAAACACACAGCACTAAGGGGAGCAAACATATTAAGAACAGTATGCTATATATGCCAGGTCCCTTGAAACATATGCTGTGCAGATGTTTCTATCCTGCAGCGACTGTGTCAAGCAGCAAGGATGGACCGGCTTCTGGCAAAGGTTGAGAACCACTGAGAGACCAAAGCTAAGTCCTGCATGACCTAGCTGCCTCCTGATTCCCTCACAGCATGCCCTCCTGCTCTTGGTTCTTCCTCTATCCTCCTTCATATTCCTTGAGTGTTGTGGATTCCTCCTACCCCATGTCTTCTTGTTAAGCTCGGAATGAATTTGCATCCAATGTTTGTTTCTCCCACTTGATTATGTTTCATCGTAGCAGGATTTTGTTGTTGCTGTTGTCTTGCTCACTTTTGTGTCACCAGTAACTTGCCTATAGAGGGAATGTCACTTTGATATGATGTTCCTATTTACTTAAGTCTAAGTGGGCGATGTGTTATATGGAATTACAATCCATTGATGTTTCCCATTAACCGCTTCATATGCAGAAGTGCCTTGGTAAATTGGGTAACGTTAGGCAGTCCGTAGACTGCTACAAATGCAACCCCATTAGCAGATTGCCCTCTCCATTTGCGTAGTTAGTAATGGTGAGTTTGGAGTGGCTTTCACAAAGTCAAATGCTTTTAGTGGAAATTAACTTAGTAGATTCTCAAAGCTTCTAACATAAACCAAATTGAAAGCATTTATTAACCCTCTAAATTAAAGTGAGACAAAATTAGGCTTGAGATATTTAAAGCAGCATAATTACGGGGTCTTCTTAGGAAGGGAAGGACACCATTCAAACACCATGAAAGTTACATTTGTGTATTAGAAGCTACCAAAAAGAGCCACTTAGCCCTCCCTTCTGTTGTGAATAGAGCAGTCTCCTCCAATTGTCCACTCATCAGATGGCTGAACGAGATGACTGAAAAGAAGGCTTTATTCTAACTCACCCACTATGCAACCACCTGTTCCAACCCCAAAACAAAGTCGGAATTAGCAGCAACTTTTCAATATTTAATGTATGCTAACAAAGGGGACCAATGAGAAAGTCTTCCTGCTTTGGAGATAGCAAAGCATGACTTATCCATAAACAAACAAACAAATAAATAGATACATAGATAAATACATGGAGAATACTTTTTCCACTTCTGAAACATTTTGCCTAATGCCATCCCTATGGAGAAGAAAGAATTCCATTGGTGTCAATCAAAGAGATAGATATTCTTAAGATACGTTCGTGTTTTCAATGGACCATTATCTCCCTGATATCCTGGAAATCAATTGGTATATCTGGACTCTGAAAATATTTGATATATAAAGATTATTTTTCCGGATTCAGATAGTAAAGGCTAGAGGGTAGAGGAGTGAGGATAATGGTAGAAAAATGGCTATAACGTCAAACTGACTGGTGTTGACAATCAGTTCTGCTACTTGCTGCCTGTGAACTTGAAAACACCATTTAACTTTCTAGACATCAGTCCCCTTCATTGTAAAATGATGATAATAGAATCTTATAGTATTGTGTAGAAATTGTGATTATATAGGTTCAGGGGATAATATGAAGTTTGACATAAAGTAAGTCATTAGTAAATATCAATCCCTATCCCAAAGTAATTTATTAGGAGACTCTGGGAGGATTTCAGGCACTGTTGGGTCAATGTTAGAATTAACCAGTAATACCTTTCTCTGTGTTTTAACTATCCATAAGTCATCTAACGGGGCTCTTCCTCAAGCTATATATACTAGGACTATAGATTGTATTTGGTAGACTTAGATTCATGGTAGAATATATGTGGTAGATTTAGGAAGGGTAGCGTACTAAGCCAAGATTTTTTTTAGGAACCTCAAAGACAGGGAATATGAGTTCAGTCACCTATATAATAAAATCAGGGAAGGCAGCTACCTAAATGATATAATCAGCAAGTCCACTCACTCATTCATTCAACATTTACCAGGTTTGTACTATGTGCAAAGCATTGAGTTGGTCCATGGGGATGATGTGAGCACAACTGCTGTGACCCTTTCCTGAGGGAGCAAAGAGACTAAGGGTGGGTGGTACTTAAGGCTAGGTGGTACTTTGTCATACAATAATTCTGCCTCAGCAAAAATGCAAGGGAATGCAGAGCACTTCTCTCCTGTGGAGTTTTCTGCATTTCTGCTAGATCAGAGATACACACCATGAGCCCTGCTTCCCTCTTAGTATTCTGTTACCTAGCAACCTACATGTCTAGGCATTAGGAACATGGGGGCTCTATGAATATACACCCTTACTCTCTTTTAACAACAGATAGGAGGAAACGCAGTGGGGAAAGCAGCTACACATCATCATCAGCAACAAAAACTAGCTTTGAAAAGTTTTCTTGAGAATGAGCACACTATCAAACATCCAATGCTGATTTGCATATAATTTAAATATCTTCCTCAGTGCTTGCTGAAGACCATACTTCCTGTGTTCCTGGGTCTGTTTTAACATATAAAACTGAAAACAAAAGCATAGAAAGAAAAATAAAAAACAAACGAAAACAACAACAACAAAAAACCTCACAAAAGTATAATAGTAAAATTAGGTTGATAATTATAATTAAAAACCCCTTCCTATCACCATTAAATAAATGTTTTTTAGAGATTGCCTTTGGTTTTATTTCCAAAAATAACATTCACTTAAGACAAATGGTCATGCCCGGTGAGAACAATATTTCCAAGCTTTATTACAGACTGTCAAACTTTTCCACTGAGTTTATACTCCTGGGGTCAATACAGGTCCCCACACCCCCTAATTAAAAATGGAAAAGGAAAAGAGGATGCAATAAAACAGATAATGGCAAAAGCTAAAGTAAGGAAGAAAGGTGGTTGCTGTCTGCCTGCCTGACGTGGTGAGGAAGAAGAGACCCCCGACCAGCTGGCAGATGTAACAATAGAATCATTGATGAAAGAATGGGCCAAAGGAGAGGGGGGATAATAGAAGAGGCAAGGAATAAAGTGTGAGCGCCATGGGGTGGAAGCTGAAAGAAGAAATAATGAAGGCAGCGAGCAGAATCGGTTTCCTAGTGAAAAGGTTAATTAAATCTTTCGTGGCACAAATTCTTAAAGAACTACTTTTCCGACTGCGTGTGTATGTATTCACGTGTGCTCTTTGTAAACACACAGAGACGATAATGATTCTCTTCTAACATCCTTTCACACTGATGCTTCAGCACATGTGTTTTTCTTTTTAAAGGACAATGATTTATTTTTTTAAAGCCTCTTACATGTTGAGTGGGAAGAAATTTAACACTGCTGACCTGCAAATCAATCTTAGGAGCCAGAATTGGTTCTCGTTTCATTGTTCTGATCTATTTTCTCCAAAATTTAAAACCAGCAACACAGAAAGCAAACCTCATGTCTCTATTAAAATTAATGGCCAAATGAATGAACTCCTATAAACAATAGAAGAGACGAAACCCACAGGGCTTGGGGGCTTCAGTCCTACTCCAAAGACCGCCAGGCTGACTTCTATGCTGGAGAAATGATTATAGATCATCCCAGGAGGATGCCAGCCAATAAGATGGCAGCGGTGCTATTTGTTTTCTGCCTTTTGTGTGTTTCTTGAGGTTAATCTTCATGCTGTCGCACAGATTCCGGCAGCCCCGGGCATGTTGGGACTCAGGGAGGGAGTGTGCAGTTTCTGATGTCAGTCGAAAGGGCAAACGCTGATGAGAATAATCAAGAACACAGTCCATTCAATGAAGACACGGGATCTCCACCCCTGCTACCCTTTCATGCCCAGCTGCGTAGTTTATACTCACTCACAGGAGAAGGTAATGCATCCACTAAGTACCTTCCTTTTGTTTGTTCTGTATTTAGCCTTAGCCTTCACTTTAAAAAGTATTTGATTTAGCTTGTTGTCAGGATCCTGGGTACTGTGTTTACAGAAATAATTGCAGTTGATCAGGCTAGCAGTTGTAGGAGCAAAAGTATTAATACACTTGCTCAACACGAAGCCAGTATTCCTAGACCCTCCTGTGCTTAAATAGAATCCTTTCATGTGGAAAATCAAAAACAACAGAGTGCGGCAGTATCTGGAGATAGAGACTTTTTTTTTTCTTTTTCCATTTTGTCAGAAAGCAAAGTGAGAGAGAGAAAGAGAGAATGAATCTGTCACAGATATTTCACTCGGCCATCTAGTCTTATAAGTTGCCAAAGGTTTCATCTCCAAAAAAAGGCATTTCTTCCTTCTTTACCAGTGACAGATGAATTCAGTTTGTCAAAACTGGCAGGATAGATGTTTTTATGAGTCGAATCAAGATGATGATGATGATGATGATGATGATGATGATGATGATGACAGTAGCAACAATAATAGGAACAGTAATAGAAGCAAGGATGGCAAAACAATGCAGCATAGAGTCGGCTACAATAACTCTCTTGCTGTGCAGCCCATGAAAACTCTTCCAAGTCCCCTGAGCCTCAGCAGAGGCTGAAGAACAGGCACTTGAATATGTAAGTCTTTAGATTCTTATTTAATGTATGCACATTTACTTTACCATAATTATAGGACAAAGAGTTTTAGCATTGCCCGATGAGCTCTAGTGATACTAATATATGCCCTCTGGATAAAAGGATGGGCAATAATTGTGATTAAAGAATTTATTCAAAGCCAGAAATTTAAAACTCTGGTGTTAACAGATAAGCATTAAAACCTATCACATAAATTCAATCCATGATGTCATGCCTATCACAGAATGTTGGCTGAATTATTTGCTGTTCAATGTCATGATTTCTCAGAGCTCTTTGAGTTACAGTAAGAAACTAACTAGAGCAGTGGTTCTCAACCTTCCTAATGCCGTGATCCTTTAATACAGTTCCTCCTGTTGTAGTGATCCCCAATTTCATTGTTACAAATTGAACATAATTAAAGCATAGTGATTAATCACAAAAACAATATGTAATTATATATGTGCTTTCCGATGGTCTTAGGCGACCCCTGTGAAAGGGTCATTTGACCCCCAAAGAGGTGGTGACCCACAGGTTGAGAACTGCTGAACTAGAGGATGTATTGTGCTCATGTTTCTGTAGTAAGTACTTGGGAAAAAAACAAAGATATGAAAAATGTTTCTTCCCCCCACAAGGCATCTATAATCTAGTTAAGAAAATAAAATTGATAACCCCCAAATGATTTCAATTCAAGGCAGGAGGAAATCAACCTCTGGGAAGAGCCTGTTGCGTGAGAAAAACAGGTCCCTTTCCACGCCCTGAGCTGTGTGAACTAAGGCTCAACAGCTCCCAAAAGAAACCAAAGCCTGGAAAAAGGAAGGAAAAGCTAAAAACCCATCTGCCACTAGGTCTAACATTAACTTTGGATGGGACCCTGGTCATAACTAACTTCACTCCGTCTCTGGGTGCCCACCACAGAACCAACACTTGTCCTGGCGTCTGTTTAGTCAACTGTAAAATGAACTTAAAATATCCCAATAAAACTCTCTCCTGGGAGCGAGGTCTGGTTTGTAAAACTTGCTCAGACACAAGTCAGACACTATGGGCACAAATCATTTACAGATTAGTATAGAATACAGTCGATCGTGCTATGGGATAAAGTATGTATTTGTCCGATTTGCTATTACTATCAATAGTGGTTATCCTAAAATAGCAGTAAACACCATTTATAAAGCACTTATCATATGATGGATTCCTTATCCAGTAATTTATCTAATTCAATTTAATCCTCTCAACCTCCATGAGGTACCTGTAACTATAACCACACACAGACAAACACAGAGTGGTTAAACCTGAAACTGCAAAGTCTGCTGGTGATAGAAGCCAGTATTTGAATCCATTTCTGCCTCTGACAAGCGGCCCCCTATTGGTAACCGTCAATCTAGACTCCTCTGTTAACCATTCTATCTTGGATCTAGAGATTTATGTACCTAGCTCATCCTGCTAAACAATAAAAGTTGATAAAGATATGAATTAAAAATAAAGGACATATTACCCAGTTTTCTAGAGTTGAATCATCTTTAAAGGCCGATGAACATCCTTGGGCAAATAAATTGCTGAAGGTTACCCACGTACATAGTTAAAACTAGATATGGTACCCAGGTGGACTGATTCCTGTTCCACCCCTCTGTTACCTCTTCAATAACTCAAAGGAAAGAATATGGTTTGCCAAATATGCTAATTATCTAAAAGATTAAACAGAAAGCTCTTTCTATGTCAGTCTTGGTTACTGAAAAATCTAAACTATGAGTTGGATTTCTTGCTTTAGAAAATAAAATGGAAGAAAATACATTTCTTGGCTTCAATATGCTACAATGGAGATGGTACTGAAGTAGAATTTACTTGTTTTCTACTCTCAACTAGATATTTGCTGTGCAGCTGGGTATATTGTCACATGAAGGCTTCTCAAGGGTTCCCACCTCTGGCTACTCATTCCCTTGTATCAACTCTGGACTTGGATAGGATTGGCTTTGGCAAATGGTACATCAGCAAGTGTGATACAGCTAAGTTCGTGCACTGGAGACACCCATGGCTGCACTGTGAAAGCCCATAGGAGACAGATGCCCAGCCAGCCCAGCCACTGTCATTGCAGCTGAGCTCAGTCCTCAGCTGTGGAGCCCAGAGCTTAATGAAGACACCACCAGCTGGGAATAAGATTAATAACTCAAGGTAGAAGAGTTTGCCCCATGTGGACTATCCACTTTCAAGAGGACAACGTGTCCTCTTTCATGTCTTCAGTCTTTAGTGGAAGATCAGCAGTGATTAGCTATCGCTTTTATTCATGCATCCTTTCTACCCCATCGGGCTGCATGTCCTATGTTTCCATCAGGATGAGCTAGATTAAGTGACTCACTTCCAAAAAGTTGTGTGTGTGAAGAGAAAACTAGCAACCTAACAACGGAGAAACTTGGCAAGTACTCCCTAATCCAAGTAATGAAGGTTAACATCACCAGTGACAAGTCTTGTGGATCCATTTACCTCTCAAAGTGATGTTACAGGAAGGACACTTCATCTCTTTGATATTCTTCCTGATGTTATGAAAACATCACATCAGTCTAAACATGAGATAAACATCAGACAGTCCTAAACTACAGGAAATTCATCAAAGACCATGACTTAACTAGTTATTTGCTGTGCAGCTCCTCAAAATCATTGCGGTCATGAAAAAGAAGAAAAGAGTGAGGAACTAGTCCTGACTAGAGATGACTAAAGTGGCACGGCAACTAAAGGCCGTGTGGCACTCTGAGTTTAACCAGAGAGAGGACATGAATGAATAAACTCGTGACATCCAAATGAAGTCTGGAGTTCAGATTAAACATTGGAGAGATGTTTATTGTATCACAAAATGTCATTACATCCTTCCAAGAGATTAAAAATTAAAAGATATTCTTCACTCAAAGGAGAGGATTTCTGCACATTGCCCACACTAAGTAACAAGGTCTTATTATGTATCCAGACCCAGAATATACTACATTAAGTGGAATTGTTATTAAATCAAAGTCCTTCTTCAAAGCTAGTACAAAAAGGTAAAAATTTGGGAAGGCAGGAAAAACAGAGGGAGGGAGATAAAGTGACTTTGTGCTTATATCATTTTGTTCCATCTCTCCCCCTGGACCCACTTCTCATAAAAATTGGAGTACATAGAGAAAAACCACTTATTGCAGTTAGTTGAAAGAGTCAGAGTTGGATTCTAGTTAATGGAGACTTTATCTATTGATATATAATGGTGCTAGCCTAAAATTAAAGTGTATACACTCACATATCACATTTTAATAAAATGATTTCACAGAAATAGTCATTTTTAAATGTTACTATTAAATATGCTTAGGTCTATTTTAACAAGTCACAGATCTTTTAATGTCAATAGCCTGTACTTATCCTTTGTTATCCTGAAGCAGAAACATAGCTGCAGTATTACTGCTTTCTTCCTTCACACAACTATTCATACTAGTTTATCAAAACTGATTTGTTATGACAACATGGTCTGGGATGGAGATAGATAGGATCTAAAAAACTGCACATGAATAAAAGCTTACCCTTGGACAAAAGAGCACCTGGCTCTTTAAATATTCATGAAAATAAGACCATAAGGCCTCTGCTCTGTGGGATGTTGACTCCCTTTTCAAGAGTTCAGTGCTTCAAATGTGATGGTAAAATGTTGGCATACGATATTGAATATTGTGACTGACTAATGCTATTGTGAAGGGGGAAAAGGATTCTGGTGGACAATGACATCATCTGTGCCTTTTGACTTTTTGTCCAAGCATCTTGGAAAGATTTCAGGGAGTGCCCCTTGGCAAATAGCATAAAACAGAACTGACAATGTGAAGGAACAGAGGCAGACAGCCAGGAAGAATGTGCTAATTCCAAACATGTCACCTGGAGAACTGGTCACACACTCAGTCCTAAGACCAGGGCGATTCCCTTCCAGGGAAGGATCAGCTTCCAGTGATGCACATGGCGATCTATTTACAAAATCGATCGTCCCGGATTATGAGCAAGTCATATTTGAGGCCCAAACATCTATGTTGCTGAAACCCCAACTTTGAATTTAGGGACCATTATCTTAAGCTTCCCAGCAGAGGTCACTAAGCTAATGATAAATATAAGCTCTGCCATAATATGTCATCACTGTTCCCGTGGACAACATGAGAGGGAAAATATAAATAATATCAAAAATGCTGTTGAGGAAGCTTTGGATGAAAACAAAATATTTCTCAGCAAAACTGACAGTATTTTACATGGAGATTCAAAACATAATAGGTGCATTCTAATGTAATATTTACAGAGAAGACAGTAAACTACAGCCTGCTAGCTTTAGAATTATATACACATACATTTGGTGTACTATTCAAATGTACAAAAAAGAGGCCTAATGATGAATAATTAACGGTTTTCCAACAAGGATTTTACCTAAATTTTATACTTCAACTAAAGGCCCTGTGCATGACATTTATGCACTGGGAGCGGGGGGGGGGGGGGGGGGGGTTGGGGGGGGAGAGTACCTCAACCTGGCCTGGACCCTCTCTCAGTCCAGGACCCCTTGGGGATGTCTGCCTACCACAGAGGTGAGAGAGGCTCCTGCCATCGCTGCAGCACTTGCCATCCATGAGCCTGACTTCTGGCTGAGCAGCACTCCCCCTGTGGGAGAGCACAGAACACCAGGGCAGCTCCTGCATTGGGTGTCTGCCCCCTGGTGGTCAGTATGCATCATAGTGGCCTGTTGTTCTGCAGTTTGGTCAATTTGCATATTAGCCTTTTATTATATAGGATAATTTGAACATAATAGAGGAAACAGCGTTCTATTTAGATATACCCTGATTTCATTTAGAACTCATCACTTAAGTCAGTCTTCATCTCCAGAGAGGACATTGGTCGCCTTATTCTGGTACTATATCCCCATATGTGGTATACTCCCTGGCCCTAGAAGGGTTTGCGGCTTGAAATCAATTACATTAATATTCTAAAGAATGAAGGGCTGAGATATTTTACTTGAAAATATAGTTGACTTGAAATCAGCCCTAAATAGTTTCTAAAATGTAAAGGATGATAATGGACAAAAGGGGCTGTGTCATCTTGTCAGCCAATGAACCTGAGGTTTTGTTTTTTTATCAGGATCTAAGAAACTTTGCAAGACTTAGCCTCTGCTACTGCCCTCACTCTACTCTTTACACTAAATTAGTCTGGCTCCTTGATGTTGGAAGAACACACCAAGCACACTTTCCCCATAACACTCTTCCCAAAGACATTTGGGCAGATATTTCCATCATCTCATTTCATTGTCTGCCAACTGTTATTTCCTGAGTCCCTCCCTGATCACCAGACCTAAAGAACACTCACTGCTCACATTCCTGTGTCATACTTTGTTTCCTTCAAAGCACTGTCAACACTTAATGTTACCTTCTGGGTTTATTTGATATTAACTATGATCCCTGTCTAGAATAATAGATTTATAATCTATGGAGGTGGGAGTTTTAGCTGTTGTGTTTTCTGCTGAATGGTCAGCATCAAGAACTATGCCTGGCACAGTACAAACTTAACAAATATTTGCAAATAAATGAGTAAAGAAAAAGTCAGCTTATGTACCATGTACTCCTCAATCTGGAGGAGGTGAGACATGGGTCATGATCACAAGGCACTTATATCAAGTTGAAGAGACAAGAGCTGAGCACAAACTAATTTGTCAGCTCTACATCTTATTTGAACCAAACCAACTGGCAGTAGAAAGATAAACTGTCCTTAACTTACAGAAAAATAAGCCTTCAGTAAGAATCTGTGGCAACTGATCAGATATTGGTGATAATAGTTTTCATCAAATCTACCATTTTTTGAGAAATCACAGAGAAAAGGCCATATTCTGCCCGACTGTCAAAGACAGAATTTAAGGCTGGGTAGCTTATTGCTCTAAACTCACATGAAATTTCATGAAGTCTGAGGTTCTTATTTCATTTTGTTATTTATTCTTTCATCTCTAAATTCATAGCATCAGACACTTTCAAGATGAGATATCATTCTTTGAACTAACAACACTTAACTTTTCTTCTGCTTTTCTCTTTTCTAGTTATCACAAAAATATAGATATGAAAAAAGCCCTTTTTTTGTTCTTTAACTCCTATCAATAAATCATAGCTTATAATTAGAAATCTCAGTTTTTAGTCTCCTAAATTTCAAATTAAGCATTTGATCCTGCTTTATGTGGGCTATAATTGGAAGTTAAAGCAAAAGGGATTGGGGAGGGAGGTGGTCTACTCAAATGTGAGATTCCTTGATAGCATCAAGAATTTTACCTGTTTTCCATTCTCTATACAACCTCTAATCCAACAATAAATATTTAATTAATGCAAATATCCTTGCTTGACTTTCCAGAAAGTTGGCAACCTTACACCTCCCTCCTGCTTTGATGGACTCATTCATTTTCCCCACCCATTCAGGAGAGAAAAATAGTGGGGAAAAACCAAGGGGTTAAAAAGACACCCCTTAATAAATGTGTTTAAGAGCTGACACGTCTTCTTTCTTTTTGCTCCATTAAACTGGCACACACTCAGCATGGCATTGTTCACTTTGAAGTGGTTTGCCATTGTTCTCCCACCAGCCTCTATCAAGGCCTACTGACAGATGACCTATCAAATGCTTCCCCCTTTGTCTTCCAGCATCCTTGCCATCCCTAATTTTTTTTTTTTTTTGAAAAGACACAATCTGCTCACCCTCTGGCTCTTCCTCTTCCAGGGGTAGCAGTTGGTAAGCCTGGGCCCTCCCAAAGTCAGGCTGTTATGCAGAGCATGTCTGGATCCCAATGACGTGAGAGCAAGTAGTGCCTAAATCAGAAGATAGTGTTTATAACACTGTCAGGGATAAACTGTTCGTATTTCCTGAAACTGTCATAGAAAAAAAAAAAAAAAGGTGGGTGTGTGTGTGTGTGGGGGGGGGGGGGGGGGGCGGGGATTCTAAGATGAGCTCTGACATCCCTATTGCTCCTTGAAGACAAAGAGCCCTGAAGGTCTCTTGCCAGGTCTGACCAAGGAATTGGCTTACAACAGATGGAACTTCTAGCAGAGCTTTAGAAAATAAAATAAATAAAATACAACTGGCATTGTGGCCAGAAAACAAGTTCCAATTAAAAATAGATAAGCCCGGCCAGCATGGCTCAGTGGTTGAGCATCGACCTATGAACCAGGAGGTCACGGTTCCATTCCCGGTCAGGGCACATGCCCGGGTTGCAGGCTCGATCCCCAGTGTGGGGCGTGCAGGAGGCAGCCGATCAGTGATTCTCTCTCATCACTGATGTTTCTATCTCTCTCTCCCTCTCCCTTCCTCTCTGTAATCAATAAACATATATGTTACAAAAAAGATAAGACGACATCTATCAATAATAACAAACATCATAAATCACTGGAGTATTTGCTCTGAGGCTGCTTGGAGGACATTATATAAACGCCCCACCATTCTTTTAACATTGACTCCACAAATAACTTGTAAATTCACACGTAGCTACTGATAAACAGTCTGTTTGCTTAAAGGTTTCTAGGAACTAACCTCCAAGGAAACAGATTTAAGCCTTTCCAGTGGTTCTCAACCTGTGGGTCGCGACCCCTTTGGGGGTCGAACGACCCTTTCACAGGGGTTGCCTAAATACATCCTGCATATCAGATATTTAAATTACAAGTCATAACAGTAGCAAAATTACAGTTATGAAATAGCAACAAAAATAATTTTATGGTTGGGGGTCACCACAGCATGAGGAACTGTATTAAAGGGTCGCGGCATTAGGAAGGTTGAGAACCACTGCTTTAGGCATTTCAGCTCCAGGAGCTATGCTCACTTTTGAGGAAAACCACACCATCACTTGACCATCTCAGAGATGGTTTGGTTTTTGGAGCAGATTGCTGACTTGCACATAGCACCCTCAACAGAGCCTACAGCTCCCTCCATTTTCCTTCACTCTTCCTTCCATAAAAATCCCCTCATAACAACCCCTGCCTGCACTGAGATGTAGATGGTTTTTGAGACTAGAGTCCCCCATCTTCTCAGGCTGCTGGCTCTTGAATAAACCTGCTTTCTTTTCATCAGACTCTATTTCCTAAGCATTGGCTTTTGAGTGGCAGAGAGCCAAACCTGCATTCAGTATCAACTATAGCCTGCATACTTGACAGGAACTCCATTAACAGGTGGGGTTGAGGCACACCAGCCCCTACTCCCACCAGTTACCTTCAGGCCTGGGAGGCTGGAGTGACTAAAATAGTTTTTCAGATCCTCCTGAACAAAAGTCCTCTGAAGGTCTATCTTTAGCATGAACAGGTATCTGCTCTATTCCATACTCTACCTTGTGTCTGAAATTCCTCTATTTGCCCCTCACCCCAATTTTGACACTCACATTAAATTTTACGGTATAGTCGCCATCATTTACATAGAAGTCAATTGTTTTCTAATTAAATGACCCACCACACAACCAAATATATAGCCATACATATGTACACAGTTATCTGTGGCATAATTTTAAAGTTTTTTCATCAAAATCCTTAGGGATTAGCTCTTTTAAAAAGTATTTTCTTTTATATGTTAGCCTTCAAATTATAAGCATAAGTCACCCTTAAAATTAACTTCTGTAGCCCTAACCGGTTTGGCTCAGTGGATAGAGCATTGGCCTGCAGACTAAAGGGTCCCAGGTTCGATTCCGGCCAAGGGCATATACCTTGGTTGTGGGTACATCCCCATTTGGGGGTGTGCAGGAGGCAGCTGAATCGGTGTTTCTCTCTCATCGATGTTTCTAACTCTCTATCCCTCTCCCTTCCTCTCTGTGAAAAATCAATAAAATATATTTAAAAAAAATAAATAACCAATATTGGAAATGTAGCATGTATTTAAAAAAAAAATTAACTTCTGTAAAACAGATCCTCTCCAAAGGTGCTGGAAGTGACAGTGATTTTTGGCTAGCGAGGTACTAATAAGTTTTTTTCCAAATTTTAATATTGAGTTGAATTGAGCAATGATACTGTTAACAGGCTATGGAATTTACATAGACAAAAATAAAATTTAAATTGCACTAAATATTTGACTGGCAAAAACATGAGTCATAAATATATATATTTTTTTCCTTTCTGCAGAATTTCAATTTAAATGTTACTTTCCTGCCTAGCTTTACTCTAAATGGATGTACATATACAAGCAAACCCGTTAGGAGAACAAATTCCAGAACTGCTGTTTAGTGTCAGATCTGACAAGTACTAGTCACATACTGGAAAAGCCAAAGTCTACTGTTAGTCTCTATGACTATTTCCTATTCTCTTTATTTATAAACATCACCAGGTTTTCAACCAAGTTAAAGAAGTGGATGCAAGTGAAGTACATGGTCACTTTCAAACTAATGGTGACTTCATTTCAATAAGCAACCATCGAAGGAACAAGGCCTAGGATTTAACTCTGGACTCCTCTGATAATTCAGGTATTCTAAATAAAGTGTCAGCTTCTTAGCAAGGAAGGGAATGGCTCTCTCCCAATATAAACAAGAAGTGCTTGTTTCGCTGATGCTGATTTACATGAGAAATTAGGCTTCTGACTTCCTTATATCTGGTTGATTAAATTTAAAGTTTATAGCAAGCGGTAATTATCGGAATGTCACCTAGGCATAAGCTGCTTCATCCCTGCACTGGATAAGGCTGCATCAGTGAAAATAGGTAGCTATTGTTTTTCAATAGATGGTATACATCCGCCTCCAATCATCTAAACAGTCACCATTCACGAACTTCTGGATGACGTCCAAACTCTTCAAGCACATCTGCTCCATGCACCAGAAAACGTACAGCAGCTAGTGCAGCACAATTCAACACAACAATTTAAATATTTTATATAATTAATGATATGTAATTAAACTTAATGTAATTACATTTGGGTTCTCTGAGGTACCTATTTTACAATTAGTGTTTCATCAACAAATAGCTTTTCTGAGGCACAGCACAGCTCTGCCTATAGTAGCAATCCATACCCAGAAGTGTCCCTGTTACTTCAACACGCTGTGGAGCAAAACCAAACATTCTAAGTCATCAGCCATCAGCTTTTGATTATGTTAGAAAGAAGTCCATGTGCCAAAACCACATATACACTTGAACACTAATGGCTTTGCCTTCAGCCTGTGAGAAGCTGAAAAGGTGACAAGAAGGCCCAACCACTAGATGACCATTCTCATAACTTTATAAACACAGTCAATTACCAAGAGGTCCACGAAGAGACGGCTCAACATTCTACAGTCATATCTCAATGGGGCCAATAAAACTGCCTACTGGCCAGCTTTCTTACACACAGGAATTTGATGAGGTGGTGGTGGGAGTAGGGGCTGGTGTGCCTCAACCCCACCTGTTAATGGAGTTCCTGTCAAGTATGCATGCTATAGTTGATACTGAATGCAGGTTTGTCTCTCTGCCACGCAAAAGCCAAAACTTAGGAAATAGAGTCTGATGAAAAGAAAGCAGGTTTATTCAAGAGCCAGCAGCCTGAGAAGATGGGGGACTCTAGTCTCATATTGTTATGGTTATAATAGCAAGAGATAGAATTGCTAGAATTTTTGCTTTGCAACATTTGGACCATAGAACGTAGGTATGGAGCATGTATAGGATTTTAAAAAATATCCTCTCCCCAGAGGTGCTTGTGTGCAAAAGAATTGGAGTGAAGAGGCTCCTTCTCTCACATGGAGGGATCAAGTGTGTAGCTGTCTAGACTAGCTCTCCAGACGCAGTCTTTTGAGACCCATGGCGCCTCTACAGGAGTGACCAGTCAACTCTTACTGATTCTTCTCTTATTTCTTGATTTTTTATTTAAGATATTATTTGATGGCATTCTACTCCAAACAGTAACAATATAGTTGTAGTTGTTTTAACGTTGCCTCCCCCCATCCAAAACATAATCGTCTTACTTTCTCTCAGTATAGATGTAGCACAATTATATGTATGTTTATTAATACATTAATATGACATGTCCACTGTAGAGTCCCAATGGTTAAATATCCTTTCTTGTACAAGTTTTTATTTTACCTAGGGTTAATGTATTTTTTTGTTTGCCTAATTAACCCCCAACTCTCCTGTTGAACTAGAACCTTTTCCCAATGGAGGTGAACACATCAGGGTTCATTTAGGGGTGCTGCTACGGCCCCACGCCACTCAGCTGTCATCTGGAAGTTCCCCCTCTAGCATCATCCTGAGCATGTTCTTTGCACCTTTCCTGCACAGGACCCTCTCTCCTGGACCCTGAGGCTTCGTTGTTCTTGGTTCTTTCCCTGTTTGGTAGAGTCACATTCTCATCTAGCTTCCTGTGAAGGAGTGCCTAGGAGGTTTTTTAAGACCTTAATGCTAGAAAAGACTTTACACTTGAGTTCTGGTTGCACACACAATGCTACTTTGAAAATCATTTCAGCCAATACATTGAATGCATCCCTTCATTCTCTTTATCAGTGTTGCTATGGAGAAGTTTGAGTCCACTGTGATTCCTTATTCTTTGCATGTGAACTTTGCCCCCCCCCCCGCCCCCTTTCTGGATATGTTTATCTTGAGGTACTTATCTCTAAAGTTCAGAAATGTCATCACTATGTCCCTTGGGGGGAGTCTTTTTCTTTTATAGTGCCAGCACTTGACATGCCCTTTCAAACTGGATATTCATGTCCTTGAATGATTTTAATAGTCATGTCCTCCCTCCCTGCTTTTTGACTTTTTGTCAGAAATTGCTCTTATTCAGATGTTGACTCTCCTAGAGCAGCATTTCTCAAGTCCATGGGCTTGCAGCGTCTGCCTCAACTGAGACATTGTTAGAAACATGCATTCTCAGGTCACATCCCAGACCTTCTGAATCAGAAACCCCAGGGGTGGGCCCAGAAATCTGTACTTCAACAGCCTTCCTGGTGAGTCTGATGCAAGTCAAGTTACAGAATCACTGTCGTAGACTGATCTTCTAATTTGCTTGCTCCTACCTTTTTTTCTTATCTATTTTTCTTCAACATTATCCTCTACTCCTATTATTGTGTTTTTCTTTTCTTCTATCAGGAATACCCAATTTTAATTTTTGAGCACTTTTTCTTATTCTTTGAAAAGCTGTCCCTCTTATTTTATAACTTTCTGTTCTTGCTTTATGGTTGTTTCATAGTTTCCTCTCTCAGCTGGCCTGGTGGCAGTGGGCTGGGGAGGAAGGGCATTGGTCTCCAGCAAGAGACACATTCATTTTGATGGGGAAGTGGAGCCTTGGGCAACTTGATTGTCATGGGTGCCAACAAGTCTGTGAAAATAATGTCTTCCCAATGGTCAAAGGAGCAGGTCTTATTCCCTTAGCTTGAGTGCTCGCCAAGCCACACAAACATAAATCTGAAATGTGCCTGCTAAGAAAGCCTAGGAAATACTAAATACTAAAAGTTTTCTCCTTTAATATGTGGTTGTAGTCACAGCTCTGCCATCTTGACCCCAGGGATGACACTCAGATTCATTTCAGCCTCCTTTTGTTTGACTCCCAGGTACTGTGAACCTGAACCAGAGAAATGCAGCCGCATGGGTGATCTGAAAGTCAGAAGCAGTCGTGTTGCCTCCCAGAAACAGGCAATTAGATTGTGTATCTACTTTATGGTCCTGTCCGGGTTGCGTGGACTTGAATTGATTATCACTTGGTCTCTGCATGGATTCTCCCTTTCACAACATTCAATTGCAGGAAAAGGAGGAGAGGAGGTGGGAGAGAAGCATGCACACTAGAGCAGTAGATTCATGGGAATTCCTTTTGCTGCCAGGACAATATGGATTAACTCAGCAATGGTGGGAAGAGATGAGGCAAAATAATTGACAAGACCACCCTTCACTTCTACATTTAAATACAAGCCCACTCACATATCTAATGATCAAGTAAATATGTGGCAGGACATAGGAGAAAGAACCCTGAGGCGGGCTCTCGAGAACCAAGTCCCACTTTTTTCTGCCATGGACTGGCTAGCCAAGACTTAGAAGGCAAGATCGTCAGGATCATTTTCAAGTTCTAATTCATCCTGAAATGGTTAGACTTGGGCAAATCCCTTAGTGTGTGGATTTTCGTGGTCTTACCTATAAAATGGGGATGACAGCCTACAAAATACCCGATAAATTATTCATGTGATTTTCATAATCCATATATTGATATTCCTTAGTATGCATCTCTGATCACTGCTTATGCTGACAGGGATGCAGGGGTATTGTTGCAAGGTTTGGGGCCCCCTCTCCCATCCATGCTTTTATTTTTTAACTATAATTTAACTTTAAAATTTTATTCTAAAACAAGAAGTATATTGGGTTCAGTGGTTCAAAAGCATTTGTGGAGCATTAGTGACAATGTAAGTGAAACATAATTGGGAAGCAACATTATTTAATGCATACCACAGTTCAGGGCGCATGTTCAACAGGCACACTTGTCTTGGCCTGGCTCATTTGCTCCCTGACTATATGAGCTCTTATCAGGATGACTTTCTAGATTAAAAATGTAAATAGCTTCACTCAGTGAAGCACTGCATAACACAAATAAAAAGAGGTGCATTCAAGAGTACAAGTGAGCTTAGACACCACTGGGCTATGAGATTCAGCCCGCAGGCCTGACCTAGGAAAGGCCATTAGCAGCTTCCTCCAGGCAATGACACAGTTAGGGTACTGGCCCCCATTTCTGTCCTTTGTGTGGAGTCCTGGGGATAACATGGTATTTGGATTATCATTCACTCCACCAGTGAGATATTTATGTCTAAACCATCAACATCAATTCGTTAACTTGTAGCTGCTCCATGGACAAATCTACTAGTAGTAGCAGACTGTGGTCTGGACACTTTACTGAGTTTCATCGTCCTGGCCTTACCTTCTGACCTGGTGGCAGCGAAAGGCAGATGAAACTGCTCTGGCAGTGGTAACATGCTGGGAAATTCGTCGAGAGTGAATGATGGCCACAGGCTAGAAGAGTGCCATCTCAGAGAACTTTCTCTAGTTTAGAGATTTTTATCAAGGTATTTTTTTAAATTTTCAAGCAGACACTCACTTTTGCAGGGCAAGTAATGAATTCTATTGAATAACAAATGCTGATTTAACCTCCATAGGGATCAAAGGTCTCTGGTAAAGACAATTAGAAGGAGAGTCATTTTCCAGTCTATAAACTGATCTTGGATATTCAAATACCAACTGAAATATACTCTGAAGCAATAATTAGCCTCATCCAGAATGGGTGAACCAGGTAACCTTTTTACCTTTCATGCCCAGTTACTATAAAGAAAACACTTGTTAAAAAAAGCAAAAAAGTCTACTTCTCACCAACTGGAATCCACTTACTTGACAATGTATAGAACTGAAGTGATGAGAGGTGCCCTTTTCAACCTTACCGTGCTTCTCAGATTAATTAGGAATCAGCATATTGTAATCATGACAGTGTCTAACTAGAAGATGAAGAGAAGATCCCTTTTAAGTTCTGGGTCGCTGACACAAACGGAAAGTATTTAACCTCTAGATGTGATCACTCAGGCTTCTAAATAAGAGAGGGTAAATGGGGTCCATAATGTGCCCAGGGTTATTTAGATAAAAGGCTGCATGTAACAATGGAAGAGCTGGTACAAGAGTGTGATGATTTGATCATCTATTCAAAAGTATAAGCCAATGCGGCTTTTCATGAACTGGAGACCTTTGGAGAATTAATCACAACTGGAATGCAAACTCTGAAGAGGAACCTGGTCACCTTTTCTGCCCATGAGCGAGGCGGGGCGGCTGGCTGGGAGAACTATCATCTGAATGAACGTTCCCATCTCCCCCATAAGTTGGGCGAGTGACACTAAGAATACTCAGCTTACTTCCCTTTGTGATGGATAACTCGAAATCACACTAATCATACCCTGAACATTAAAAAGTACATGGCGAGTGGCTGCTCCTCCTTATAATACAATAAGAGAGAGAAATAGATCCCTGTTTTAATTGGCTGAAACCTGAAGCTAGAGCTTCCTCCAGTCAATCAAATATATGGAATTACAGGATGCTAATGCTGCAAATGTGATGATTAATTGGTTCTTTCATCATTTCTCACTGTAAGTGCGGAGATCTAGACAGGTTAAGGGATATGAAAGGGATTTGAGCTAGTACAATGCAGATCATCACACACAATAATTATGAGCCTGGAACGTGTTCAGCAATAAGAAAGAAGGCACAGTCCCTGCTCGTGCGGTGGTCGCTATCCCACGGAGAAATTCAGGTACAAATATAGAATTCAATGCAGGCCCTCCCGCCAAGACGGGAGGATGACACGCATCTCTTGGTTTATCAGTGGCGGTTCCATCTGCCCAGCTGTCTGTAACACACTGACGAGGCCCCAAGTGGATCAGATCTGTCTGAAGCAAGACAGGCACACTGCAGTGAACAAAAACTTCCTATCACTTCAGGCACATCGCAGGCGTCCACGAAGAATGCTGGAGCCCTGCCGATGAACAGAAAATCCCGACTATGAACATCAGACCTGATCCCCTGCACCGAGGAAGCGCTGGCCCCTGCTGAGGGGGCCTCTGCACACTCTTTCTAGCTGAGAGCTCCAGGAAGCGCATCCGGCCCACGCTGAAATGGAGCCGCTGCCGCCTGGCACAGCCCAGCATCATAACTTCCAGGGCAATCCTGGGACCAAAGAAGCCAGGAGGAGGAGGGACACAGCCAATAGGAGCATTTGTGCAGCCTGGAAAATTGCACTTGCCACTCACTTCACACGCATGTGGGGCACCACAGAGAGCGTGTGGCTCAGTGACTCAAGCGCTGGCTCAGAGAACAGCTTGGTTTTCGTCTCAGCATGGACTCAATCCTGCTGCTTTACTGGGTCACTCACCGTGTTCCCCCACACTGTAGTTCCTCCATCAGCACATAAGGGAGAGCAACTAACCCCGGTGTGATCACATGTCACCTTCTGTAAATACGACGGGCATAGAACAGAGTGTCTAAATATCTCCCCTGAAGAGAATCACAATAGGATGGTGTGCTGTTCGAGAAATCTGAAGAGGACAGCTCTGACCCATCGTGTGTTGATTTATTTATTTTTTTCTAGTAGTCAGGATAGATTTGTACTCAGAAGGTCACTCTCTAACCATCTCCTTGGGGGTCTCTTAGGGTAAATGACGGTGCTTGTAAGTAAGACAGATAGAAAAGACAAAGGAAAAAAAAAATAGACCTTATGTGTATCAAAGTCAAGGCCCTGTTCTTATTTATAAAATGTTTTTGTGAAGAAGGGTCCATTGGCTTGGCCGGTATGGCTCAGTGGTTGAGTGTAGACCTATGAACCAGGAGGTCACAATTCAATTCCGGGTCAGGGTGCATGCCCGGGTTGCGGGCTTGATCTCCAGTGTGAGGCATGCAGGAGGCCCCTGATCAATGATTCTCTCTCATCATTGATGTATCTCTCTCTCTCTCTTTCTCTCTCTGAAAACAATACATATATATATATATATATATATATATATATATATATATAATATTTTATTGATTTTTTTCTGGAGAGGGACAGTTAGAAACATTGATCAGCTGCCTCCTGCACACCCCATACTGGGGATGTGCCCGCAACCAAGGTACATGCCCTTGACTGGAATAGAACCTGGGAGCCTTGAGTCTACAGGCTGATGCTCTACCCACTGAGACAAACTGGCCAGGGCAATACAAATATATTTTTTTAAAAATATTCCATCATGCATGTGCCTGGAGCCCAGGATTGTGGTAAGTCTCCTTGTTGGCCTGGGTTAGAGTCAGCACTGCAAACTATCCATTTCTCTTTTCATGTGCACGGAAGGCGTTTCATTTGCCTGAAAAGGGACAGCAAAAGACCCAAGGCAGAGGCAATGCTCTCTGTGGGGACAATGTGTGTTGAAAGGGGACACTCATGGGAGGGGAACTTGCAATAGTCAAGTCTTCGTGGCAGTAGAGGATGGCTGTGAGGCAGCGACCTTATCGTCTTGATTATTAGTCTCACAAGATGAGGAAATTCACAGCAGGCACCTTGGCAAGTGGTGAGATGCCTCCCTGCAATGGCCGAGGACGTCCATGAGGAAGCTGTACTACTGGGACATGAGGAACCTTGCTCCTGAAGGGGTCCGAGGTCTTCTTGGGGAACTACAGAAATCAATGTCTTAGGGTCCTTCAGTTACACAGGTGGTAGCTACCTGCTCCCATCAACATAAATATCCCAGATATATAAAACCAAATCAGATTAAGATATGCCTTCCAAAATTGTGTTTTGTCTCTAGACTCTTTAATAATTTACCCTTTCTGAGATTCCTGAACCCTTCTAGATGCTGGGAAAGACCCCTGACAAATTTGAAGTAAAGGGGAGGGAAGAAAGAGGAATTCTGAACCAAAAGAATAAAAGTAAGTATACATAAGTCTGAAAGAAGGGAATTAAATGTAAGAAACTATCTGTCCAAAGTGGAGGCTGCATGATGAGTACCTTTGAGAGATGAAATTGCACTTTTAGAATAATAGAATAATTAATGCTGCTCACCAGGTCATGTCCTCATTCTCCCTCCATCCTCTTGGGTATCTAATGTACTGCTCTATCCAGAAATCCCGACTGACATCCTATAGACATACTAGTAGGTGAAGATGGGATATATTTCTCCTATTTTTTCACATAAGAAATTTCAGAAACAAATAAAATTAGGCCAAGACACAACTCAAGATCAGAACCCCCTTGGCATTTTTGCATTCAGTTCTTGCTACCTCTGTATGAGAAACGTCCTTTCAAATGACCATAGTAAGGACTTGTGGAGCTTGGTATTGATTTCATAGTTTACTTTATCATCTTTTGAAAGAAAGCTAGTAGCCAAAACCAGTTTGGCTCAGTGGATAGAGCGTCGGCCTGCGGACTGAAGGGTCCTGGGTTCGATTCCGGTCAAGGACATGTACCTGGGTTGCGGGCACATCCCCGGTGGGAGATGTGCAGGAGGCAGCTAATCGATGTTTCTCTCTCATCGATGTTTCTAACTCTCTATCTCTCTCCCTTCCTCTCTGTAAAAAATCAATAAAATATATATAAAAAAGAAAGAAAGAAAGCTAGTAATTAGTTTTAGTAACTTCAAATATTATTTACTATGTGCATGTATAATGTGGAATATAGAAAGCATAAACACTATGTAATATACAACATGTGAAATGGTACATGATTATATATATATATATATATATATATATATATATATATATATATCTCCCATGTTCAAAGGCTGTTAAATCACGTTGTTTACCCATATCTTCAGAAAAAAATCAATCACTGCTACTATCGTGGTAAACAACCTGCTTCCCTATTTATAATGGTCTGGTCCTCTAGCAACTTCAGCACAAAATTATAGCTAATTTGCCTACAAACGTCAGGTGGTCATAATAATCTGGCCACTCAGTGTATATTGACATATTTGGTATATATGGTATATATTGTATATATACATGTATCAATATATTACATATTTTATATAAACATATATTAAATGGAGGGTATGGGCAGGGGAGAAAAGCCTGCTTAGCACTTTTAAAGTCTATACAAAGAATTTCAGAGATATAGCCTATTTATATTAGGGCCAAAGGGACTAAGTAAAAGTATATCAGTGAAACCTCTTGAAGAAATTTATGTTTCATTTGTTTTAAATGGACTGTATTATTTTTCTCCAAGATAGAATTTAGATAATTTTATTAAGTTCTCACTGGAGAAACTTTTTGAGTTTTATTTGTAATACAAGTGCCTGTATTTTTTGGAGAAAAAAAAAGTATTAATATGCATATAAAAAAAATGTATAGGGTTATTTTTAACACCTTAAAAAACAATGGGATGCCCTGGCCAGTTTGGCTCAGTGGATAGAGCGTCAGCCTGTGGACTCAAGTGTCCCGGGTTTGATTCTGGTCAGGGGCATGTGCCTTGGTTGCGGGTCCATCCCCAGTGGGGAGTGTGCATCGATGTTTCTTTCTCATTGATGTTTCTGGCTCTCTGTCCCTCTCCCTTCCTCTCTGTGGAAGGTCAATAAAATATATTTAAAAAGGAAAGGAAAAAAAAACACACACAAAAAGGGTATTTTTGTATACTGAAAGTTTTCTGTCACAGGCAAAATAAAACCGCATCATTCCGTCATGGCTTGAATAAAAAAACACACCGAATTATGCTGCAGAAACTATTCGTCCATTTGCCCAAGGTCAGAGGAAAAGAGACAATCTTTTTGGTTCAAAGACTCCACTTGGATCACACCATTTTCAATGAAAGCAAGGCATGCTACAGCCTGATTATTAATTTGTCAACACATTAAATAAGATGGGTTTCACCTCCTCGTCAGACTGCCCGACTCAGTGTCACCATGACAAGTAGGCTTAACAAGCCCCTTGTGTCTCATTGCAGCCAAGCAGAACTGTGTTTTTCATCAATAGCAACTGTGCTTGAATGAACTTTAATTTACTGTTCTGGGTCTATGTTCATGCTTCTCCCCTTTAAAATAGAAAAAAAATAGATATATACATAAAGGCTGATGGGTGTTTAAAGGTGAAGGTGATTAGTGGGTTAATGGGAAAAGTTCAGATTCAATGATCCACTATGACACCCCCCCCCCCCCCCCCCCCGCTTTTAGGAGCACTTGGGTCTCACATCTCAGCAAGGATGGCTTTGTTTCTGTAGTAGTGCCTGGAGGATTGAAGGTGGGTGGCTTATATTTACAGCAGCTGCAGATAAACAACAAAAGCCACTGAGTGAAGCAGGGAAACAGACTCTTCTGATGGGAGGGGGCGGGGGGGGGGGGCGGGGGCGGGTGACGGGTCCTAGGTTCTGAAGCAACATGAAGCATTTTGATGTTATTGAAGTAATGTTCACCCCTGGGAGTGTAAAGCTTGGGGTCTCTCAGACTTGGGGTTTCCAATTTAAGCCTGAAGAGAAAAGGAGGTTTGCTATGGGCTGAATGGTGCCCCTCTCGACATCCATATGTTGAAGTCCTAACCCTTAGTATCTTGGAATATGACTATCTGGAGTGAAGTCTTTACACAGGTATTAAAATGAACCACAAGGCTGGGCCCTAGTTCAATCTGACTGTTGTCAGTATAAGAAGATGAAATCTGGACACAGAGGGGACACGCCGGGGATGTGTGTGCACAGAGGAAAGAGGCACTAGGAGATGGCAGGCCCTGCAAGGGCAAGAGCGGCCCCAAAGAAACCACACCAGCCAGCACCGTGATCTTGGACTTCCAGCCTCCATTACTGTGAGAAGATAAATTACTGTTGTTTGCGCAGAAATTTTGTTACGGTAGCAAACTAAGATGGGGTGCATGGTGATTCTTTGCTGCTCAGTCCTGCATTACCCTAGTTCAGGGTAACTGTTTCATACTGGCTCCCAATCATTCATCGCTAAACTAAGAACTTGGATTAGTCACTGCACCTCACACCCTGTACTGCTTCATTACTGCTCTTGTGATTAGATGTTTTCTCCCTGATCAGACTGTCTACCACTCCGGCCACAATACCTTTCATGTGCTGTAGTAGCAAAAATTAATTTGCACTATCTTATTGAAAATACTAGGGGCCCAGTGCATGGATTTGTGCACCAGTGGGGTCCCTCGGCCTGCCCTGTGGACATCCCCCGAGGAGTCCCAAATTGCGAGAGGGTACAGGCTAGGCAGAGGGACCCCACTGGTGCATGATCAGGGCCGTGGGAGGGCTCCAGGGCGTGTCCAGCCCATCTCGCCCAGTCCTGATCGGCCGGACCCCAGCAGCAAGCTAACTTGCCAGTAGGAGCGTCTGCCTCCTGGTGGTCAGTGTGCATCATAGCGACTGGTCAAACGAACAGTCGGACACTTAGCATATTAGGCTTTTATTATATAGGATGTGGTAAACTTGATACTTTAATGGTGAACACTGGGACTAATTTCAAGGATTCCTAATAAAGGAAATCTTTAGCCTCTGGAAAAGTGGAGGGATAATTCATCCAGCAGGGGGAATCCTGTAGAAGTAAGCCAGGAAAAGTGGTGGCGTAAATGTATCCCTTCAAACATGCAGTTTAGATTTTACCTATCACCTAAAGAGAAAGAATGCAGGCTTGAGCTCTAAACCTTAAAGAGCAGATTAAAATGCAATAAATTAAAATCTAGATGCTCTATGTAGTCTCCTGAGCATAAAAGAGGGGTAAAGCTACCTGGTTAGATATCTGTAGGCTTAGCCTGAGGGGCAGAAAGCAATAATCAACACTTACATTCTTACTAGTGTCAAGGTGAAGGACCTGGAGCAACTGGCATCTGGGGAAGAAGTTAAACAAGGGATAAGAAAGGCAACATTTCAATGTCTGGAATGCTCTTTCTTACCTGGAAAACTCCTACTCATACTTCAACTCCCTAGATCTTATGATCTCCTCTAGCAAATCTCCCCAAACTCTCAGCTCTCCTCCTTCTTGCCTCATCTGCACTTTCAAATCCCACCTCTCGGAGTCAATAGCTCTTTCTTTCCAACCTGACCTTGCTCTGATTCCTTCTGAACACCATTTTCTAGGTCCCTGGTCGGCAAACCGCGGCTCGCAAGCCACATGCGGCTCTTTGGCCCCTTGAGTGTAGCTCTTCCACAAAATACCACGTGCGGGCGTGCACATACAGTGCGATTGAAACTTCGTGGCCCATGCTCAGAAGATGGTATTTTGTGGAAGAGCCACACTCCAGGGGCCAAAGAGCCACATGTGGCTCGCGAGCCGCGGTTTGCCAAGCCGCACTTTGCCGACCACTGTTCTAGGCGATCTTATTTGCAAAGCCTTTACTTATGCCCCCCTTGGTTCTTCCAAACTGAAACCAGCTAATTCCTCCCCTTGTTTTCCATCTTCCTATCTTATCCACCAGCCATAGCAAGTGATCCCTGAAGTCAATTACTGACTCAGCCCCCCTTTCCTGGGACAGAATGAACACTCCATAAGCCCTTGTTGAATGCTGTTGAAAAGAATAAATTAATGAATTTGCTTCATCATTTAGGAAATGGATAAACAAAATACATTATTTTATATGATGCAACATTCCTCCACAGATAAAAGAAGTCAATAAGCTTCAAACTCATAACTTGTTATATCATATAAAATTGATGATAATGATTGCCTGCGGCCAGGAGAAAGGATAAAATAGGAGATGGTGAGCATTTTATCTTTTCCTGTGTTTTCATTTTTTAAAAAACTGAAAGCAATATACTTGTTAACTCAGGGTGATAGGAATATGTTTTTGTTACATTATTCTTTAGACTTCTTGTATTTTAAATTTTAAAGTTAAAACAGATTCTCATCTCTTGAATGCATGGGGCATCTATTTTGCTAAGATAAAAAAACAAACAAACAGAAAAACCACAGAACAACATTATGACCTAATTTTGGAATTCAACGGTACATTCAGCCTGGCATTGTCTTTGAGTGGATGCAACGCCACATGAAATTCTGTTTGCTCTGCATCCTCAGCTCCTATATACATAGCTTCTCAATTAAGCACTAGTTGAATAAAATCATACAGACCATCTTGGGCATCTTTCAGCCTTTTAAAGATATAATTTAATTAATATAGCATTTGATTAAATGAATCTTTAGCTAAAGTTCCTCCCCTTACTTTGAACAGATTATTAATGAACTCCTGGAATTACATGCAAATGTGTTGTGCAGATAGAATGGTGTGTTTTTCTGCATAGAGACGTGGAAGTAGCAGAAAGGGTGCTGAGGAGAGGGAACAGTAAAGGGTTTCAGAGGATGCTGGTGGTGGCTGGGACAAAGGAACTGGACAAAGGGACAAGAAAGAGAAGGAAGGAGAAAGGAAGTCAGAGGAAGGGAGGGAGGGGGAGAGAGAGAGGAATCTAGGGACAGATTTCTCTCTGAGTGGGCTCCTGGTGATGATAATCATGTTTATTATTACCATAACTATGATTCTCAAACTTTAACTATGGCCATTTTTAAGTATTATCTAACGAACTGTGCAGGGTTCTTTACATATGATGACTTCCTTATTTTTTAGTCCTCACATCTATTAGTACTCCAATATTGTATGAGTGCATAGAGCTCAGCGGGCTCAGGTTATACAGAGAGTGTCAGAGAGAGAGCATCAAACCATGGTCTGCGGGGCTCTGGGTTCCAGCCCTTAGCCCAGCCGTGGGCAAACTATGGCCTGCGGGCCGGATCCGGCCCATTTGAAATGAATAAAACTAAAAAAAAAAAAAGACCGTACCCTTTTATGTAATGATGTTTACTTTGAATTTATATTAGTTCACACAAACACTCCATCCATGCTTTTGTTCCGGCCCTCCGGTCCAGTTTAAGAACCCATTGTGGCCCTCGAGTCAAAAAGTTTGCCCACCCCTGCTAGCCGCTATATGACTGTGACACTTGACTGGCTTTTCTCTCTTCTCCCTGATCATCAGGAATGTTTCACTGAAGACTTCCTCTCTCAGCTTTATTAGATGATCACAGCCAAATTTATAGGGCTACAGACTCAGAAGGTCAGCAGGGCGATATTAATCAATACCGTCCTGCTGTGATGTATGACCAGATATTCATTTACATTTAACTGCCCACCACTAACCTGCTAGTATCTTCCAGAAGCTGCGGCTCCCAGAAGGTCAGTGCACTTTCTAAGTGCCTGGAAGAGTTGTCCCTACCAGGTCAGAACTTTCCATTGTGGATTCAAAACCCAACCTGGTGCGTGAGCCTTCCTTTGGGGCTATTAGGAATTCATCCCACCCAGCCCCATTGCTTCCTAAGCTATGATCCAAATTCCAATATTGCTAGAAACAATACAGAGATTAAAAAATATATACCTTTTCAAAGACATGGAATGGAATGCCACAAACCATTGATATCTATCAGCTCAAGCTGCAAACATGACGTCACTGAAAGCCAAGCCAGAGGATGGGAGCACAGTTGAGTGTTGCGAGCTGAGGGGGGCTGGTTCCAGCACGCCCCTGACTCCAGCTCTCTGTCAGTGACAGCACGGATGTCCCTGCCTGTACACGTTCACTCATGCATTCACAGAAGCTTCTCTCTGCACATCTCGTTCCTACTCATAACTCAACTTAATGGCAACCCTCCCATAAACCTCCGCAGGGTCTTTTACATGGGAATCAATTCTCTCTGAATCCTATCTCCAGGTAACTCTTACTCCCTTGTTTCCCTGATATTAGTTGAACAAGCCTGCTTTTGCCTCGTTTCCTGTTTCCCAGCGCATGCCCTGTGCTCCATCCTCTGTTGGTACACAGCCAAACCCCGTCAACACAGCAGGAGTTAGATCACTGTTCTACCTTGAGAAACATTACAAAGTCTTATCAACAAGTACTTTCCCCCTAAACTGAGAACACCCTCAAACAGGATAGTGTTCAATACACATTTATATTCTTAGTAATTCATTTGTGCCAGATAAAAATCTAGACCTAGAACTGAACTAGAGCAATGGTATTTGCAAAGTGGCTGATGCAGATGTTAAGGACAGAATGGCGGTGGGAGGGGCCCAGCAGCATGGGGTTCCAGACCTACCTGCGTGCCTCTCCTGCTCCAGGCCCGCCTGTGAAAGCTGGGCTTGCACTGGATGTTAGATCAGCACACCAGTGAGCCTCCATTACCACTAGATGGTAAGGTGGGACTTACAACATGGCCTTGAGCCATGCCCAGTCTCCTGGAGGGGAAGCTAGACCCACGGGAATGAGGACAACACCTTTTCTGGGCGCTGTGGTGGTGGGTGAGCAGGGGTAATCAGCACGCCAGCTGGACAGGCAGAAGGAATGCCCGACACATGCACAAGATGTTCGCCTCGGTGCCAAACGCTGAAAAGGCGCAGCTGGAGGCCAGAAGCCTGCGAGAACTAGGACCAAGGCCTGGCGTGCCCGAGAGGGAGGCTGAGAGGGAACGCACAAGACAGTGTCTGGCTTGACCAGGGATGACAAATTCTCTACCGTGGGAGGTTGCTATTTTGGAATGTACTTTAGAATAACATATTTTTAAACGAGTGCATGTAAATGGCACAAATTAAAGTGACCCGCCACGAAAACTTCAAAAGACACTTCAGGATGATTACCAAGCTCGCTGAGATTGTATTACAGGGATAAGGCAATGCATGCTGGGTTACTGTGTTAACTTGTTAACTAGTACCTGTTACTGAGGAAACTGAGGCTCAGAGAGGTGAGTGGCTTGCCCAAGTCCAGAGAAGTTATTGTGTGGCAAATCAATCCCAGGATTGTCCCAATCAAAACCCCTAGCCCCTTTCCACTATGTCGTCATGCAAACTAGAGCAAAAATAAGGCTCTAAAATACTGCTTTCCCTTTTCTTATGTAGCTCACATAAATCTGAAACCAATTCTGAAAGAGTATGCACCTACCTCCCAAAGGTAAATACTTTGAGATATACAGTGGTTCTCAACCTTCCTAATGCCACGACCCTTTAATACAGTTCCTCATGTTGTGGTGACCCCAAATTTCATTGTTACAAATTGAACATAATTAAAGCATAGTGATTAATCACAAAAACAATATATAATAATATATGTGTTTTCCGATGGTCTTAGGCGACCCCTGTGAAAGGGTCATTTGACCCTCAAAGGGGTCGCAGCCCACAGGTTGAGAACCGCTGAGATATAGCGTTCATGTGGAAGTAGCTCTTGACTAAGATAAAAAAGGAAGGTCCGTTATAGTCAAGCCTCATATATTTTCAAATAGTGTTGCTATTTTAGTTACAAGTAGAACATGGTGAACTGAGATCAGTTTTTCTTGCTATTGCTCTTTCTCTGTCAGGAGCTCACTGACCATGCCGATCTGTCGCCTGTAGATCTAGTGCAGGACCCTTGGAGACGTATACTTAAAGTGGAAGAGTTAAAACCTGTCCACAAGCTTTCGTTTTTATTCTTCATGACTCCCATGATGCACCGGGACTTTCCTCTCTTCATTGAAATGGGGATAAAAATGTTATCAATGGAGGACAGCCTGTTACTTCGTGACTTTTCATTTTGTTTGTTTGTGTGTTTACTATTGTTTTATAAATTTTCAAATCTAACGATAGCCAGTTATTTTATGCCCTTTGTGGGAGATGCTGAAGAAATCCTTCAGTACTCCTCTGGGCATAAGACAAACACCACAGAAGCAAAAGTTAGTTGTGAAAGCAGAACACAACTAGTTGGGCAGTTCGTGTGAAAGGGAGAATTGAAATTAATGATGCCAGAACATTCTTTATCCTTTCTGGGCTGAGAGTCAGTGTGACTCCTTCCACAGGGATCTACGCCACGTGCATTTCCCAGTCTTGGGAGCTGCAGTGAACGTCTCAGGTTGAAAGCTCTCTGACATGCATCACACCAGTGCCCACATGAATCTACATCAAAGTTGATCAACCCTAGTCTTATCTGTACCCACCAGAAAGAAACGCAAATACAATGTCTCAAGAAAACTGAATGTAAGTGCAAAATCAATGGGTAAACTGTCCTCTTACAAAAGCAAATGAACACACAGCAACAGCAATAACAAAACACTTCCCTTTGTTTTTTTCTAAATAGATGATAAAATGGTATTCCAAGGAGATACGACTCCCTATGCAAACCTGCTATCTATGGAGTCAGTGCAAATACCAGGTGTACCGGTTAATAATGCGGATTTTTTTCAATAGATGGAGTTACACATATGTTGATATATATGCGACTTGATACGTATGCTATTTTGTTGTATTGACAGCAAGCTTCAAAACTTCTTATGTCAAATTTGCTGAAGGTGTTCACATCATAGATATTTTTACACTTACAAATGTCGATTTGTGTGCCAAAAAAAGAGCATTTGCGGGAAGTTTTAATTCATTACTTTATTTTGAAGAAAAGTGCTGCTGAATACTTCAGGAAGCGTATGGTGAACATGCTCCATCTCAAGATACTTGTGAACTCTGGTTGAAACGCTTTGCTTAGCCACATTATTAATCAGTACACCTGGTAAGCATGGTTTTCAGAGCAGTCTGTAAGCTCTCTCAACCAGAGGCCACTAATACTTGCACTCATTTGCAAGGGACATGGCGGCTTATGTGGTTTACAGCCTCTGGCTGCACATATAAGCCTGGAAAATTGATATCAATGCAACCCATGGGGTCCGGGAACGCTCATGTGCTTGGCTGTATAACAGACACTTCTGTCTAGTACAGTGGTTCTCAACCTTGGCTGCACATTAGAATCACCTGGGAATCTTTTAAAAATCCTGATTTCTGGGCCTCATCCTCCGGAAATTCTGTTTCTTTGTTATGGGGTGAGGCCACAACATTAGTAACAAAGAAACAGAATTTCCAGAGATGAGGCCCAGAAATCAGGATTTTAAAAAGATTCCCAGGTGATTCTAATGTGCAGCCAAGGTTAAGAACCGCAGGTCTAGTACAACCCAAATGGGTACAAGTTATGACCCTAATACAGCCTAGAGCAATGACTTCCTGGGAACACACATTATACTATGACATATGACTTACTTCCTCACACAAACTCTGTTCTTCCCCCCTCTCCTTTGATATGGTCAAAAATATATACTTGTAGAAAATAATTAAGATATTTTCTTCACTACAAATCTCCTCTGCATGATTTTCTCTGTTTAGCACAGCAAGAGCCAAAAGTTGGAAGGCACTTCATCCTTATCAGGACAATCAAGATGGAGACTTCGGATATTCCTAGAGGTGGAATGGGGGGAAAATGCATCCTGAGAAGGAGGGCCCCTTTCCCTACTGTCCTCACATTTTCTTTTCTGTCCCCACATTTCTTTGATCCAGTTTCAAATTTGCAAGGAGAGAAAAACTGTGGCTATGGCCATGGCCATGGCCTGCTCATTCTGCGCTTATTTTCTTATAGCTCCAAACCATCAGGAAGACTGGAGCAGGAGCCACAATTAGATGGTGACTAGGATTTTAGAAATTATAGTCTCAGGAAGAAAATGAAGATTTTAGAACAAAAATTAGGTAGTCAGGTTTCAATGAGTGTTGCTGAAAATGATGAATTACCCCTAACTCTAATATTCCATAATTTCTTCTACTCTTCTTCTCTCTGAGAATAAAATCTTAGGGAAAAATGTAAGTATGGTATTTTCTGACTCAAAACCACAAACATTTCCTTGAAAAGGTCAGCTATTGTGCATCCCAGGCACCTGTGGTCACTGGGTCAATAGCCCGAAAGCTGGGAGGCAGAACATCTTCTGTCTGAACCATTTTAGCTCAGCATGCCTCCTCAAATGGCACCCGTGCTCCTTCTAAGAGGCTTCCATTCATCTATAGAACAGTCCTCTTTTTAATGGGAACTTTCCTTCATGTATTTCTAAAATACACTAATTTGAGGGGTTTGCCATTTTTAATTTCTCATTGAATAATCTAACTTCCCTTGTTCCCAAAGGAAAATAGTTTGAGAAAATCTCTCATGAATTTTATGAAAATTAGGATTTTTTTCATTCAACTACAAAAATTGAGAACAAAATGAGCAAGAAAAATCTGGTAAGTGCCACAGTATATTACTTTGAGTTTTGGGGAAAGTGGTGTAAGACAGCAATGGTCTTTGTCCAGAGCTAGTTTGATTCTAGTTAAGAACTAGCACATGAAATATGGGAGCATCTAAGTCAAAATCTCGTTGATTTTTTTGGTAGTCAGAATGGAACATGAGTCAGAAAGAAGAACCTATATAGAAATATTTGAAGAAAAACTTGCCCTGGCTATGCAACTATGGATGGAATGGAATGAAGACAAATCTTATAGTTGACAGAAATGTGGATAACTTAATTGTACTTTTAAAAAATAATTATCCTTATAAATGTATTAAGTCTCCACTTAAAATAATTAATATTTCTTCCAATTTAAATTTTATAGTAATTTTATAGAGAGAGTGGGTGCATTTCATCTTTCTGCCTATTCAAATAGGATGTCCTTGGGTTTAATTTTAAAAATATTTTATTTACTTCAGAGAGTAAAAATATAGGAGTGATAGAAACATCAATGATGAATCATTGATTGGTTGCCTCCTACATGCCCCGCACAGGAGATTGAGCCCACATTCTGGGCATGTGCCTTAACCAGGACCTCCAGGATTCTGGGTTGATGCTCAACCACTGAGCAACACCAGCCAGGTGGGTTTATAATTCTAGACAGTAAACTCAGCATTATCAGTCACTTTTTACCTATCTCAGTGCTGTGTTGGGAGAAAGTTGTTCCTTTTTTTTTTAATAGCAGTCAGAATAAATTGCCCTACATCAAAGGGTTGTTGTGAAGCAATGCCTATAGAGATGTTTTAGCTTCTTAGAGAGAGGTGTTATCTGAATCAAAACCTGTGAAAAGAAGAGCTATAGCATTTTCTGACACTGAGAAACTATCTTGTTGTAAAATCGTTTCTAAAGGGAAGAGTGATCTAGATATGAGTTGTCAAATTTAGAGAAGCAGGACAAATCAAGGTGCTAGGAACCACTGGGAATAATATGACCTCCAGTAGGGTGGAGAAAATAATTGATTACTAATTTCCATGGCCCCATGTTATAAGAATAGTAAGAGTGACACCAAGAGACATTCAATAGAGCTGAATCCTTACATTTCACTGGAGAACTGAGTTACTGGAATAGCTTCCAGTCAGGACAGATAATTTTACAGGGCGCAGCACTTTCCCATTCTAAGCAAAGAGCAAGGAAAGGAGTTTAAGGTGGCTCAAAGGTCTAAAGCCCTCCTCACTACAAGGCAAGATGGAAACCTAAGAAGCGAGAAAGCGTCATTTAGCAGGTCAGGATATCAAAGAAGACATGGCAAAGTGAAATACTTTTTCCAGGTCTCCGCCACTAAATTATGCTGTTAAGTAAAACTAATCTCTCACTGTAATGTAATCTGTAATAATGATTGTGATTACAATGCTGAAAGTGAACGTTCAATCTTTAAGGAACCATCAAAGTAACTCAAGGTTTTAATTATTTTCATGTTTGCTGTGTGCTCTTCTAAGGTATTTTTCCCATGCACATGCTACCATTGTCCTGAATTTCAAATGGGAGTAGATTATTCCCATTTCCCCAACACAGGATGTACACTCTCTATGAATATTAATATTTTTCCTAATACTTTTTAAACCAGTCATTAATATGATAAGACTTTGGTAATGAATTTACCAAAATTCCCTACAAATACTACATGTGCTAATACAATAAAATGCGGCGGAAATAATATGCATAATGCATTAGGCTTTGTTACAGATGCCTGCCAAAAATAGTGTTTGGCAAACAATAGCCTGCTTGCAAAGTGCCTAACCGATTCAAATTTATTGCTGCTGATAGACCCGGGGCAAACACAGGGAGCTCTCTGCTCTCCATGCCCTGGGAGACACGGCAGTTCACTGACTGCTCAGATTATCCCTGGAAGCTTCTGGACATCACTAAAATGAAGGAAGACACTTAATGAGATGTTTAATGCCGGGAGAGTGACTCTCCCAAACAAAGGAATCCCCCGGGTACCACGCTGTCATCTCCATGGAGATCACGCCTGGCCAAAGGTCACAGCTCCAGCCAGCTGCCAGGGCAGGGCTGCTCGGGCGCTGCTCTCTGTGGCTCCGTCTCTCCTTTCACCAGGCTGTTCTCTTTGAAAGTGAGAAGCTGAGCCAGCATGAAAGCGCGCCCATCTCTCCATCTTATTCCAGGTTTGATGTGACTTGGTGCCTGGCTGTTTGGTGATTGCACCTCCCAGCATATGGGGCGCTCCTATCGCTGTGAGTGGTGGAGTGGTGAGAGGAGACAGGGGCCCTCCCACTGCCTGTAGTCATGGGAGGGGCGGGGGGAGGGGAGCTTTGGACACTAAATCTGCCGGTGAAACCACTGACTATTGCAGCCAATGAATCAAGGTTCACTCGATCGCAAAAAGAACACAAGTTCACCAGTTGTGTTAGGTCATTAGCCTGTGGAGGGTCCTCTAAGATGCAAAAGGGGGAAGTGACGGGGCTGAGGGCACAAAGCTCATCAGCGGCAGAACCAAGGTGACAGTCCATTCTTCGCAGCCCAGGCTCTTCCGCCAGTGGCACTGGCTTTGCTGCAGAAGGAGAAAGGAACTGGGCATCTGAAGTGCTGGTCTACCTCCTGTGGCACCCCCAGCGCCCCTGCCCACTGCTGCTGGTGATGCCTTCCAAGGACTAGAGAACAGAGTCTTCTAAGCTGAGGATAAACAGAATGAATGGGTCTGAATGATGAGGCCCAAATGGGCGAAGCTCTCAAATACGTGTTGAGATAGGTAGATGGGGCAATATTGACATTTTAAGTCCTAAAGCCCATATGGTTTCACTCATTTCTTTTTACTTGCAGAAAGATGACTAACTTCTGATTATCTGAAAAATCAAAAGCATCCCTGAAGAAGATCCTGATCAGAAATAAAGAATACGCAACAGTTCAGAAACAGCACCTCAGAAGTGAAACTAAAATCCACCTCAGCGAAAGTGTAGACATGAAAAGGGCAACAGAGGCGATTTAATTTAGTGGGAACGCAGGGAGAGGTGCCATCAATCTGAAGCTTTTAGAAATCTAAACAGCCTAGTAAAGAAGATTGGGCAAACAATAAAAATAAGTAGAAAATTACTGCAAGGTCCATTAATAGAAAAGAACCAACAGGAGAAGCCCAGCATGCTCACAATCAGAAGGCAGAAAGTGAAGGCGTGAGAAGGCAGGATACATTCACCTGGGAGGATAACAGAAGGAGGGAGCAGCCATTATTGAAATGACTAAAGAGTTGCATTTTAGTTGACATTACATTTACTGAAACTGTAGCTACCTGAGTGCAACAGGGATTTCAGCTTTGAGGTGGTGGATGACCAAGGTGCTCTCTCAATAATACATCCGAAATTCAGCTGCCAGCTGCTGGATTGACACTCATGCTCTGGGGGCCAGCTTCCCACTGGCTTCTTACTCAGTCCCTGTGTAAGTCAATTTTCAATGAAATACGTAGTAGGCTTTGCAATTGTAGAACATTAGATTCAGTCATTCGACACCACAATTTTCAACCCTTTCATCTCATGGCACACATAAACTAATTACTAAAGTTCTGGGGCACACCAATATATATATATATATATATATATATATATATATATATATATATATATGCCAATCTGACCAAAAAATAGGTACAATTTTTATTCATTCACACCTGATGGCTAGTGATGTATTGGCTGTTGTCATTGTTTTACTTGGGCAGTCTAAAAGAAGGAGGTTAATGCACCTGACTAAATAGTCAGGTATTGCAGGTTTTAAAAATTCTTGTGGCACACCGGTTGGAAATCGCCAAATCAACACACTTGTTGATCACTTAATATGTGCCAAGTACTGTGCTAACCACTGAGGGTAGAGCAATGAGACAATCTGAGACAGTGCCTATTTTCTTGGAGACTACACAGAAGTTGGGGAAACAGGAACAAATCCCGACAATAGCACCCTGAGGAAAGCATCCCCCAAACTGAGTAATTTGTTTTCAGAGAGGAGAGCAGCGGCATAGGCTGGGAATTTGGGAAAGACTTCTCCACAGGAATGATGCTGACACTGGAAAGATGAATGGGAGTTACATGGAGGAGTTGACCTGGGAGATTCTTCCAGGCGCAACTGTATATGCAAAGGCCTTGAGTGAACGACTCCCTGGAGGTAGAGAGGACTTGGTCAGTCGGGACTGTTTCCCTATCCTAATGCCATTGTCACAGGCTCAGCTTTCCAAGAAAGGGTGATTGAAGACAATTTAAGAAGCATCTAAAATGCACTTGACCTCGCTGAGTCCTTCATTTGACCAATCAATATAGTCAGACATTTACCCAATTGAGGTGAGAAGATCAGCAAATTTCAAAGCATAAACTAATTTGCACTGAGTTGAAAAACAAGTCACCCAACTTCTCTTTCACACCAACAGTGACCAGATAGTATAATTGAACTTGAGACTGGAAGCCAGAGGGCAGACAAGCCAGGCATACCAATCCCCTGGGAAGTCTTCCTGCTCTGAGGAAATCAGCCAGCCAGACACCAGATCATGAGATTAGGCAAAGAGCTACTCTCACAATAAAGCCAGTATTCCCCACCCACACACTAAAGACTCCCTAAGCCAGTAAGGCTAGGGAAGAAAAGAGTCATACCTTACTCAAGTATAAACTGGCTGGAAGCCAAGAAAGAGCCACTGGATGTGAAAGGTGGTGTCTTTTCTGGAAATTATTTATTTTGGAGACTTCTTGTCCAGATAACCAATTTTATTTCCATGTATTCATGTATCCTTCCCCTAAACTTCTTTCTTTCCTTCCTTCCTTTCTTTCTTTCTTTCTTTCTTTCTTTCTTTCTTTCTTTCTTTCTTTCTTTCCCTCCCTTCCTTCCTTTCCTTCCTTCCTTCCTTCCTTCCTTCCTTCCTTCCTTCCTTCCTTCCTTCATTTCCTTCCTTCCTTCCTTCCTTCCTTCTTTCTTTCCTTCCTTCCTTCCTTCCTTCCTTCCTTCCTTCCTTCCTTCCATCCTTCCTTCATTTCCTTCCTTCCTTCCTTCCTTCCTTCCTTCCTTCCTTCCTTCCTTCCTTCCATCCTTCCTTCATTTCCTTCCTTCCTTCCTTCCTTCTTTCCTTCCTTCCTTCCTTCCTTCCTTCCTTCCTTCCTTCCTTTCTTTATTTCCTTCCTTCCTTCCTTCCTTCCTTCCTTCCTTCCTTCCTTCTTTCCCTTCCCTTCCCTTCCCTTCCTTTCTTCCTTCCTCCATCCCTCCCTTTATTCTCAAGGTTGTGGCTATCCTGTTGGAATGAGGAATGTTATTTTCCCCCCAATATTCTTATTGATTTTTAGCAAGAGAGAAAGGAAGAGAGAGAGAGAGAGAGAGAGAGAGAGAGAGAGAGAGAGAGAGAGACATGACACATTGATTGGCTGCCCCCTGCATGCCCATTACTGGGGGTTAAGTCCAAAACCCAGGCATGTGCCCTGACCAGGAATCAAACCAGCAACCTTTCAGTGCACAGGACAATGCCCAACCAACTGAGTGATACCAACCAGTTCTGTCATGAGAAATGTCTAATATAAACATACAATTTAATAACAGCTACACATTAGCAACAGTAAATGACAGAAAACAGTGCCCTATGTGCATTTATTGTTAAAGCATTTTATTAGAACATATATAATGCATTCTCTTTTCTCCGGTCAAAGACTGAGTCCTAGCTGGGTAGCTCAGTTGGTTAGAGCATCATCCTGATACACCAAAGTTATGGGTTCAATTCCGTCAGGGCACATACAAGAATCAACCAATGAATGAATAAGTAGAACAATAAATCCATGTCTCCGTTTCTGTCTCTCCTTTCCTTTCTCTAAAACTAACCAATAAATAAAATAAATTAATTTTTTTTTAAATTTGAGAAGAAAAAAAATTTTATGTCCTTCAAATAAGTACAGAGAACTAATGGCTTTAAATACCCGATAGCAGTAAGAAGAGAGGTCTGGGTGTGAGGGGCCTCTTCCCTAGGGCCTACACTAGGGAGGATCAGTTGAACAAACAGCTAGTACTAGCATAGTAAGGACACAAAACCCAAATACACAAACGTTTCTAGGTTTCAGGAATTCCTTCCAGGTTGCTGTTTCTAGAACCCTGCCAAGGGAGCACTGTTCAGTGGTTATTTGGGACACTGAGTAAGCATCCTTTTAAAGTCATGTGTGGGTGACTTGCTATGCATAGGGTAGTCAGCTCCCATGAAACAGAGGATAATGCCTGAGCATCACCCTCTGCAATGCCATCATCTTCTGGTCCAAGTCTTAGCTTCTTGCAGCTTCTTCCTAAAGCTACTGAGAATTAACTAAGTGAATTACAACTGTGCGCAGAGATTTACGCCAAGATTCCCCCTTCATCAAGGTCTGCCTCAAAGCCAAAACATCAGCTTCGTTCTGTTTCATCTAAGCAACACTGCATTTGAGTACATTCATTTTCTGACGTTGTGGCATCCACCACCATGTGCCAGGCACTATGATTCATAATTCCATAAGCATTACCTTAATGAAACTTCATATCCACACTGTTTGTTCTCCCCATTTACAAATGAGGACGTTGAGGCTCAGTAAAATAAAGCCAATTGCCTAAGACTGCGTCGCCAGAGCCCAGAATCTAAGTGGAAAGACGGAGACGTTGCTTCCTAGGATCTCACACCTATATTATTTAAGTCCTAAGAAATTGGACGCCCGACCTCACAGCCTTTCCTCATCTCAGTGTAGAGCCTCTTACAGGATTAACTTCTGGACTTCCCAAGCACTCACTACGTCTCCATTCAATCATAACTGACTAGGTGTCTAAGGGATATTTGGGTAAGTGCGTTGTTTTTATTGCTGTAGAGGTTTCACTCACATATCCCCTATTAGTTGTTAAATCAGAAATATTTACTCTTTGGTCTCCTCTCACATCATTTGTGAGACTCTCCCATCAACTCTCTGGGGTTTAGAGTTCTATCTCACCAAGACTTGGTGATGCCCACATTTCTATATGGACTTAGTGATAGTTTTCTCAGCTAGAGAAGGAGGAGGAGGAGGAGGAAGAGCAACTGAGGGAGAAAAAAGAAAAGAAGACCAATAGCCATGTCAGAAACCTATTTAGCAAAGCCAAAAGATGGGTTGGTGTTTTTCTGTTTGTTTGTGCTGTTTCTTTAAATTATTTTTATTCTGACCTTCTGACCTCTACTACAAATAGGAAGGGTGTCATGCTAAAATCAAAGCTAGAACAAAATACTGAGCAGGACGTACTTGTGGACTAATTGACAGACTATGCAAGGTTCTTGCAAAGTACAAGTAATTCAAATTTCTTCCATTTCTTAAAAAGAGAGGGCTCTTTGAAACTGGGCACATTTCCTCCTACATCTCCTCTTTCTCAAATGCTATCATCATAACTGTGCCAATTTAATGTGTGTTTTTTGTTGTTGTTGTTGTTGTTTGGTGACACAATTATAAAAAAATGGCTTCAGAGAGTGGAAGAAATCCTTACCCAGAATTTGGGTGGTCAAACATCGCCCATGCCTTGGCACCTGGCATCCAGTTCTCAAAGGATTAATGTCAACAACACCTGCAGCCGTCTGTCCGGACTCTGAGGCTTCACGTTGGTAAATTGGGAAGCAGGGAGAGGGAGCGGTTATCATTTGGAAGAGAGGCAGATCCACAAGCTATAATGGACCTACAAGTGCACGTTATTAACAAAGCCTGTGTACTGAATGACTGTATAAAGTGACCGCACGCACAGGAAGACACATTTATAACAGGCGCACGTTTTCAGCCAGGGGCCAAGTTTATTGAGAACCAAACACTATATATCAGCATATGGCCACTGAGGCACAACATATTTCAAAATGTAAGAGGCACTGTGTGGTATCCTCTTGCACTGGTTTGCATCATAGTTTCCTAATAATGATCATAATTATGTTTGGAGTTTCATAATAAAAGGAAATTTCTAAATACATTGCATTTTTTTTAAAAAAAACACAAAGCAAAGATTTTTTTTTTAAATATATTTTATTGATTTTTTACAGAGAGGAAGGGAGAGAGATAGAGAGCCAGAAACATCGATGAGAGAGAAACATCGATCAGCTGCCTCCTGCACATCTACTGGGGATGTGCCCGCAACCCAGGTACATGCCCCCGACCAGAATCGAACCTGGGACCTTTCAGTCCGCAGGCCAACGCTCTATCCACTGAGCCAAACCGGTTTCGGCAACAAAGCAAAGATTTTTGAAGAGTCTGCTCTCGGGGCGTGGGGAACAGTCTCCAAGGTCACCCTAATTAAAATGCTCTCATTTAGAAGGAATTCATAGCAAACGGAAAGAGTGAACCTTTTCCACAGTTGATACAAACTTAAAGGTAGAGGTGGAGCATGAGAATTGGAAAGGTTAAAGGCAAATGCTTTATCTCAGAGAGTTATATAAGCCCATCAAATACCTTACAAGGCAGAGACCTCAAATTATACAAAATGCCAAAGTTTCCAGAAAGAAGATGAGAGGGTCAGAGGGAACTGGACATACAGGACACCAGAGAGGTTGCTGAATGCAGAGAAAAACAGGGACTGAGAGACCCAGTGCACTGGAGTGTCTCTGGTCAAAGGGAATCCAGAAAGAGTGAGTGGAATGTGTGTGCAACACCAGATGAATGATCCGGTACACTTCCAAACTCCAGCTCAAAGGCCAGGACAGTGGAAATGCACCTGAAAACCACCCTCTATTCATTCCAAAGCAAGAACTCATTTTTCTACCTGCTCCTCAAGGAGCATTTGGTGGAATGGGATATTTTTATTTCTTTTTATTTTTTACAGAAAGAAGGAGAATGTCGTCTGAGAGGCTAAGGCGGAAAAGCTCATGTAATCCGTGATGACATCACACAACAAAATAATTTTGGTTGCTTCCTCTTTAAATATGCAACACATTATAATCCTACTAGGCCCATTTTCCATTTAAGAAATACCAGGCTCGCCCTGACTGGTTTGGCCCAGTGGATAGATCATCGGCCTGTGGACTGAGGGGTCCCAGGTTCGATTCAGGTCAAGGGCATGTACCTTGGTTGCGGGCATATCCCCAGTGGGGGGTGTGCAGGAGGCAGCTGATCAATGTTTCTCTCTCATCGATGTTTCTAACTCCCTATCCCTCTCCCTTCATCTCTGTAAAAAATCAATAAAATACATATTTAAAAAAAATACCAGGCTCAAGAAGAATTAGTAAATCCTTTGTCTGATTGTCAGTGACTGGAAGGCAGCGTTGTTGTCTCATGCATCCTTATATCCCTGAACTACAAAGGCATCGTATTCATTCCCGGTCTTCAATTTCAGGGCACTGTCCTAGGTGCTCAGGATAAAGCAGTGACTAAAAAAGACCTTGTGGCCCTTAGTTCTGAAGGGAACAGATGCCCAATAGTCAAATAAAATCTCACAGTAATTGCATATTGTGAAAGTGCTATGAAGGACACAATGGGTCCTGTGATAGTGAATTCTTGGGGCTCTCCTTAAGATAAAATAGTTAGAATAGACTTCTCTGAGTGGGTAAGATTTAAAATGGGAACTTAGTAAGAAACCACATGAAAAGCTATTCAAACAGGACAAGGACCCTGAAGTGTAAAGCAACTTGGTATTGAGGAACGGGAAAGAGGCATGTGAGAAGGAAAGACTGAAAAATAAATGGCTAGTATTTGGGGAGGTACAGGTGGGTGCCAGGTCTATAAGGTGTTGTAGGTTTTGATATTAGCTTTCAGATGCAGTGCAGAGGAACTGAAAGGCTTTTAGAAGGAAATATTTAGGTTTTATAAAGATTACTCTAATTGTATATGGAGAAAAAATGGGATTGGCCAGGGTAGGATGAAACAAGGAGAGAGAGAGCAGTTGGCATGGCTGTTGTAATCGTTCAGGAGACAGATTAATAGCTTGGATCAGGGGGGGAGGTCTGTAAACAGGGAAATGGAGAGATTGGAGATATATTGTGGAGGTAAAGCTGAGAGGATGTGCTTGTGAATTAAATGTGGGGGAGAGGGAGGGGAGACAGAAGTCAAGAAGGAAGCAAAGTTTTTGGCTTTCTACCAGTGTGACACCTGTAGGAAGAACAGCTTGTGGTGAGAAATCAAGAATTATGTTCTGGGCAGAGCTTGGGGTTGTTTATGCATCCATGCAGAGATATCAAGGAGACAGTTTGGGAACTTCAAGACTGAGAGGAAAGGGCAGGGCTTTCAGCTTCTAAGTGACATTTAATACCATGATTCTGACTAAGAGCATATAGAAAGAGTGAATCTACTGAGAAAAGGAGGGGCTCTGTTTACAGCAAATATGTAGGAGTCAGGTATAGGGAACCAGTAGAAATCAGGGGGCAAGAATAGCAGATGAAATGAGAGATGGGAGATGGGAGTGAAGCAGTAAAGGAAGCTTTCCAAGAGTAATGTACTAAAGGATGCTGGGATATAAGGCAGATGGGAATGAGGGCTGATACTGGCGTTTAGCATGTGGAGGTCACTGAGGACCTAAGAAGACCTGCTTCCATGGAGTGATGAAGGGGAAGTCTCCTGGGACAGGTGGAGAGTGAATGAGAATGGGGAAATGGAGACCAGAGGCAGCTCCTTCAAGATGCTCTCTCCGAGGCATTGTCTGTGGTGGGGGCTGGAGTCAAGAGGCTGTTTGTTATTTTCACATGGAAGACACCAAAAAGCATGTCAGGATACTGATGTAGTAGAGAGGGAGATCAATGAGGTAGTACAGGGAGAATGGGAATTATCGGAGTGAAGTCACCGGAGAAGGCACAGGGTTTAGAACTGCAGCTTCCAAGCTGAGGATGGACCTGGATCAGTTGCAAGGTGCACGTTCCACTGTATCAGAAAGGGAGGGGATACGGGAAGGGCACACAGTGGCTACTCCATGGTTCTTGAGGGAATGAGTGAATGAAGGAATGAGTATATCTGTAATATCAAGCTTCTTTCCTGAAATCTGTATGATTTTTCAAGTTTACATCATTCAAAAAATGCTGTGTATCATAGTTCACCTTTCTATGAGTTCACAGAATACTCAGCATAAGCCAGTTGTCACTTCGCATGTCTCTCTGTGTCTTCCTAGTTATACATCTGAGCCTGTGGGTATCCCATCTCCTTAATGGGATAGTGAAGGCCAACTACACTCCTGTGCCTCCCAGCTCAGTCACCACTGCATAGCAGAAGGTCAATAGATGTCTGTTGATTAATTGGAGTCTGTTTTCCAAAGTCCTGTCCTACGCTACCATGAATAATATTGATGTTGCTTTTGGTTCTAATATTCTGAGATTCTCAAGCAACTGTAAACATGCACTTTAGTCACCAAACCAATAGATATGATTAGAATACCACTGAAACCACTAGCTTCTAATCCTTTAATTTACTCACAAACGTGTTCCAGCAAAAACAGACGGGCCTCAGAGAATACAAAATAACAAACCACTTCTGTTTCAGGGAGAAAAATAAACTCCCAATCACTGCTAAGATGTCTCTCCCCCCCAACCCCCCATAATTGAATGTCCACAACCTTCATTATAATATTGCTGAAGAACTAGCCATTTCTAGCAGCATGATTGGAAGGTAATGAGTCTTTCCATTCCAAAACTATGTAATGAAAGGAGACACTTCTACCAACACTCTCATTGAAGGTGAGTGCAAAAACAGATAAGAAGATCAATTTATATTTTTATTTGAATTAATTTATATCTGGAACTTTAATTACAGGATGCAAGCCTGTGATTAATTCAATTTTTGTTTCCATTTAGGAGGATGTACTTGGCTAACAGAGTGCCTTTGGGGAAAAATGCTTTATTGAAGGATCTCACCTGCAGGATTTACATTATGTGCCCTTGAAGTTGAATCCATTGCAGGGTGGGGAGGTGATGCCAACACTATCATATAACCTACTGTTTCTCAGGGAAGCAGCAGATTCAAAAGAAACCTTGTTTGGCTTTCTTGTCATAAACCTCTTTCCCTGTGTATTCAAGGCACACATGTGCCTTGCTGATTAATGCTCAAATCCTTGCTGACATTATGATAAGCTTTAAAGCAATCCTGCTGTAGAGAGGAGAGAGGGCATCGCCTTTTCTTGTACAAAATCTCTTAAACCAGAGTTTTGAAGCAAAGGAAAGGAAGATGAGGCAAAAATGAAGAGGGGAAGACCTGAACATAGTTAAAGGAAACAGGACTTAAGGGGAAAGAATACTACCCAGGGAAGTACCCTTGAATAACCTTGTTTAGAAAATTGTGGAAAATAAGCTAATCTATGTAATCCTGTTAGGAACTGTTTAAGGCTGTAGTCACAGAGAAACTATAATGAGATTAAACCACATATGAAAACATGGTTGTCTGTTGCTTGTTGGAAGGACAAAACAAAGAAAGCAGTATAAATGGATAATTATAATATCATGCCTCTCTCCACCCACCCTTTGGAAAGAAAACAATTAGGAAGGAAGATCTCCTGATAATGTAAATGCCAAACTTCAGCCTCTCCCAGCTGCACATCTTCCAAGAGAATGCATGGCTTCCATCATTCATTTCCTAAGGATCTTTTTATTATGATGGGAGAATGATGTGGATGTTTAAAGGAAAACACAAGACCTGCTGATTATTCCCTATTACCTGGAGTTTCCTTTCTTACTAAGGAAATGTTGGATGAAAATACTGCATCATCCTTTAGTACTTCTTCCTCACGCCCAACGGCAGTCTCACCCCATAGTTTTCTTTGTTAGTTGCAACTACTCAACTCTGCCATTGTAGCCACAAGCAATAAATAAATGCATGAGTGGCTGTGTGCCAATAAAACTTTACTAATAAAAACAAGTGGCCAGCCTTCAGGCTTAATTGTGCAGACCCCTGGGTTAGAAGATGAGAGAAGTGGAAACATATGTTAGGGACACCTTAGATAAAGTTGGGGCCCCTGTGTTTTATTTTGAAATGTATTTTCTGTACATGTTCATAAAATTAAAACATGGGTCTACCACTCATGATACTGGAATCATGGAAGTGAGAGTAATCATGAACACATATTCCTGCTCTGGTCACATTTTGTCATCTAAAATCAAACGTGTCATTGTAGAGAAAACTTGTAAAATAAGGGTGATGATGGAAAATACGAGAAAGCTTCTATCCTCCACATGGACCACAGGGCTGATGCTGGTCATGTGACTTGCTCTATTAGTAAGGAATAGTCGTTTTTATAATTGAGCCTTGGGTCAGAGAATTGCCTGGGATCTAGTAACAACTGCAAATTCTCAGGACCCAGCAGGTGCTCCTGGAAAATACAGGAGGTGGCGTTCAGAAATCTGTTCCCAATGCCCTCCAGGTGACCTTGATGCCCGCTCATATTTTAGAATCACTTCCTCTTTCTAGAGAGTCTCCTGTTCCTCTTTGCTGCTAATATCTATGCTCAACTAGAATAATTGTTATCAGAATCGTGGACATTCCTGTGGAGGACACGTGGTCTTCAGTCGGAGAAAGTGAGAAATAACTCAAAATTGTCATCGAAAGTATGTTAAAAAGTATTATTTTGAGCCCGATTATAAATTATTTTTAGTCAGAGACCAATTTTGCATTCCATATGCACCTGATTTCTGATTTCTTTCTGCTTAATCTCTCGTCTGTGAATATGTTGATGGGATGCAAATAGATTATTATTATTAAGCAAGAATAACAGAATTTGGGAAGTAAATCTATACTACATAAAGTATGTTTTACTCTAAGTCAAAAATTAACAAGTTTGAAATTGGATATTGCTGTGGATGAACTATTTTTCACCTTTATGGCGATGCAAGTAATAATGGATACATAACATGAAGTATGAGTACCTCTTCAGAAAAAAAAAAAAAAGTGTGAGAAAGCTTAATTATCAACTCCAAGACAACCCTGGACAAAAGCTCAGAGACCTGTAAACATCCAAGTTCACACTCTGAATTGTGTCCAGATGGAAATAAGTTGCCACACTGTACACACTGTACCTCGAGATATAATAAACATTAGCTTGTGTGTAATGGGAAATATCCTTTCTTCCTGCAAGCCGAGCAGATGGCATGATTTCCTTCATGCAAAAATGCACTCTCCTTTGCAATGATTCAGCTGTTCTGCCTCTGGCCAAACCCTAAAGTCCAGAAGGCACCTCAGAGAGTGGTTGTAAGGGTTGAGTAGAAGGGAATGCGCCCCCTGGTGTAAGTGGAGGGAGGGAGAACAGAAAGGCAAGGTTTCCTCATTGAATTTTTATCTAGAGAGCCTTCCTGAGACCCAAACCCCGGCACAGTCCCCCTCCTTTGTCAACCTTCAGAAAGGAGGTCTAATCCTCTTTGCATGTTCATCCCCAGCATAGCTATTTCGCAGTGTGTATTAAGCATCTCACAGTATGGTGGGATGAGATCCATTTCTGTAGGACAATCCCATTAGGGGATAATCGATCAATTCAGGAGGCTAGATGTGCTGCATTTGGAGCCCAGCAGTGTCTAAACATATTATCTGAAGTTAAACAAAAGAACGGCCATAGTTAACATTGCCACTTTAAGTGAGAAAGTAGCTCCAGCAGCCAGAAGCCATGCTCTATGAATTTCATCCACAGACACACCCTCCCGAAGGCTTTTCAATAGAGTCCTGATCCAGGGTGGTTGTTTCTCCACCCCTTCACCCAGCCTGCTTCTGACCAACACTTGGGTGCAAAGAGCCAGGAGAGAGAAACAGTCATTCTAGGAACAGTCACCCTTGTTAGAAAAGTGTACTTTGATATTCAAAATAAGTAAGGGGCCTGCAGTATAAATGCAGAGACCCATGTAAATCCTTTGCTTTAGTTAGAGTCCTCCTTACAGTAGTATCAAAAATGACGACTCATTCATTTTGTACTCACAGAGGTCATATAATATAGCTATTTATTTTTATCCAAATAGTCTACTTAGGACAGAGGGAAAACATGGCCAAAAGGGATCAGTAAAAAATTTAATATGACTCTAATTGAACTCAAGGTTACTATAGCTGAAGAATAATGAAAAATGTTCAAATAAAGAAAAAAATAAACACCCCCCCCCAAAAAAAAAAACACCCTAAAGTTAAAAATCTGAGCCAAGTCATACCAGTAACAAAAATTTTGAAAAAAGACATTCTCTTAGCCAAAGAAACGTGCTGGTTATCTTGTTTATATGACTTTAAGTAGGCTTGTGGAGAGCCCAGCAGGTGTGGCTCAGTGGTTGAGCATCAATCTATGAACCAGGAGGTCACGGTTCGATTCCCCATCAGTGTAATACCCAGGTTGTGGGCTAGATCCCCAGTGTGGGGCATGCAGCAGGCAGCAATCAATGATTCTCTCTCATCATTGATGCTTCTATCTCTCTCTTCCTCTCTGAAATCAATTATATATATATATATATATATATATATATATATATATATACACACACACACACACATATACATACATATTTTAAAATAGGCTTATGGGGAGATTTAGCTAACCAGCAATTTTATCACAAACCCCTTTGGGCAGGTTAATTTACATGGTCAAGACATCATCATCATTTGGTAGTAACTGAGCCAGCATCTCAGGGCCCCATACAATAAGCTATCCTCTGCAGCAATACCAAAAATTTCAAGTCAAACTTTCCAATTACTGTAACTTTCCTCTCCCTTCCCTCAAGTAATAGAAAGCTGGACTTGGACTTAGAGGCTTTGTTCACAACTATCCAACCACTATACTTCATAGATAAGGAGAGTAAATGCAGGAGAGGTGAAGATGTCTATAAAATTAAGAGCCACGAGTAAATTCAGTCTCCAAATTTAGAGTTTTTTCAAAAGAACAGTGGAATTGGGAGCCAGTCCTGGGACTGCCTTAGCCATTTAACTGATTGGTAAATCTGAAAACCAATGAGGATCTCTGTTTCTTTGCATAATATTAAGGTTCGGGGATTCCTTGGCCCTTCAGATGATTCTAGTGAGAAGTAGCCATTTGATCAAAGCATTCTCGTGCCTGGCATCTTCCTTCTAGCACATCAGGTGGAAATTTTAATAATGAAATCCTAGGCATTAACTTACGACTGTGGCCGATGCATTTCTCACCGAGAGGTAACTGGCTTCTCAGAGACAACAGTTGTCAGAGAGATGAGCATGACAGCAGGTCTGCAGAAAACGGATCCACATGCTCTTTCTGGCTTCTGTGACACAGATTCCTTATTCTTAATAAAAGTAAGAATTTATGAAAGAGTAGATCAGGGAAATATTAATGTGACACGCACACCTTCATTTCTGATTTTGATTTTTGAAAGGTCTTTGACAATGTCTTAGGATATATTCCACTATTTTTTTTTTTTAGAAAGAGGAAGGAAAAGAGGGAGGGAGAGAGAGAGAGAGAGAGATTGAGAATAGAGAAATATCAATCAGTTGCCTCCCTTACATGCCCCAAGCAACCTGCAACCAAGGCATCTGCCCTGACTGGGGATTGGACCCATAAGCTTTTGGTGTATGGATGATGCTCCAATCAACTGAGCCACCCAGCCAGGGCACAATGTCTTATTTTATAGCCTAATATTGGTAACATTAAAGTGCAGTTAGTTGAATTTATAAGTTGAACAACTGAATCCAAATAATATTGGTTAATGAAATCACCAATACACAAGGAGAAAATTTCAAGCACTGTGAGCTCCAAATGTTACAATTGAAAAGAAAAAAAAAAGGCAGAAATATTTTTAGTGACACAGAGCTCTGTCTTTGTTGTGTCAGGTTCAGAATTTTTATTTTGAAAATGGTCAAATTGATGGATGGCAGAGAAAAAAAATTATGACATGGTCTCTAGCAGCTTTAGCATATCTAGCCTTGAATACTGTGTTTGGAAATTTATCCCAAACAAATTGTCAAACGTATTTAGAAAAAACAAAACTGTCAAGACTATCTGTCAATAGATTAAAACACTGGACAAAAAAAGATAAAATATTGTAGAGATATATTAAAGACTTACTTTAAGTTAAAAAAAAATCAATTGGATAAATATAACCAAGGGAATCTTGTCTTGACAGTAGCTGAAATGAAAGCTATCTAGGGAATTTGTTGACCTAAAGTTCTGTCTGAATTAAAAGTCTCAGGGAGCCCTAACGGGTTTGGCTCAGTGGATAGAGGGTCGACCTACGGACTGAAAGGTCCCAGGCTCAATTCCGGTCAAGGGCATGTACCTTGGATGCGGGATTCTATCTCATTGATGTTTCTAATTCTCTATCTCTCTCCCTTCCTCTCTGTAAAAAATCAATAAAAAATATTTTTAAATAAATAAATAAATAAATAAATAAATAAAAGTCTCAGGGAGCCTTGGGAAAGAAGCTAAAACAATAGCTTGTATCAATAAAACACAACCTTGAGAATAAAACATTACAACACAGCTGGAGAATTATGTCATTTCTGAGCATTGAACTCATATATGGAACCTGAGAGATTAAAGATGGTTCCAAGGAAGTTGACAAGGATAGTGAGAATAAGAGGGCTGTGTTGTTTGAGAAATTGTTGAAAGAAATGGTATTGTTTAGTTTGTAAAGATAACCTGATAAATGAGTAAGAACTCTTTAAAATATTTGATGAGAAGCTTTGGGGATGATTATTAAATTGTACATATCCAAAAGGAAGCTTGAGAGGGGAGCATTTCTTGATTAAATACAACAGATATTGCTATAGATTGAAGTCTTCAACTAGGGAAGGAGTTATACAAAACCAGTAGTTTATTCTCTTTTTTTAATGTTTTTATTTTACCAGTAGTTTATTCTGTATCACTCATGCATGGTCATGAAGGAGTGACCATGAATTAAAAAAAAAAAGTTTGATTGATTTGCCAGGAGATTGGACTCTGTGGTTTATAGTTTCTTCCATTGCAGTTTGATGATTCTATGAATAACTTATCTAAAGAATGGTAGCAGTGGTGGAAAATTTTCCTTCTACCAGGCATCAGGCCAGTAATAATATTTGCTTACAAATGTATAGTAATAGCAAGCCTACTACTTTGGTTTTAAGAATAGTTTATTGATTTTTAGAGAGAGACGAAGGGAGAAGAGAGAAACACTGATATGAGAGTGCAACATTGATCAGCTGCCTCCTGCACCTACCAGGGACCAAGGCCAAAACCCAGGCAGGTGCCCTGATTGGGAATTGAACCGGCAACCCTTAGGTAAACAGGACAGTGCCCAACCAACTGAGCCACACTGGTCAGGGCACAAGCCTACTACTTTAATGGTTAAGGAATCTCTAATGTAAAGGGTTATACAATTTTATATTTAACATAGCTATTGAAATTATTTTCCTGTAATTCTTTGCCCGATACCCTGCATGGATTTATTATTATACAATTACATTTCTTATATTAGTTATTTTGTCATACCATGGAGCCAGGCCTTAGGCTATACATAAACTGATTAGATGAATAAGAAGTTGCTTGATCTGGCAGTCAGCTTTTCAACACCAACTTCATTACATCCTAGGATCAGACGCTGCTTCAAACAGTAAGCAAAATAAATGCGCTTTCTTTCATGTTTCACTGGCTAACTGTAGCACTATTTCCATTTTTTTATTTTTTATTTTTACTTTTTAGGGAAAAAATGAGCTCATATTTCTCAGTAGTACTTTTTTTAAAAATAAGAGCATGTTTAGAAAGCAAAGACAAGACAAAAACAAACAAAAAGCAAAACCCCCAAGCAACCCACTCCTTCTCCCCATTCTAAACTGGATTAGGGAAGAGGACACTCTAGAAAGCGTCTCCAAGGTATACAGAGGAAAGTGAGACAAGGTTAACCTGGGGGATCATAAACTCAAAAGATAGTTAAGAGCCAAAAACTACTGTTCTTAGTCTCTTAAACTGTCATTCATCTCTCCCTCCAATGGATCCTCAATGAGGTTCAGTAGTTTTTATGTTTAAAACTCTGATTGACTGAGCCCCTGTCAAATTCCTCACAGCCATGGTGCTAAACATGCATTATCTTGTTCAAGCACTCAGCAACCCTCATTTCCACTTTCTACAGAAATGTCATCTCTTCAGCTAATGAGACAATGAGGACTAGTAAGATTCACTATCCTCCTTTTTATTTTTATTTTTTGATCTCTCTTCACATCTCCTCTCTGGACTCATCTGTTTCTCCAAGCCACACAACACCGCCTGCCAGATTCCCCTCCCTGAGGCATAACTATGACCATGACATTCACTTAGTCTAATTCTGTTAAGGCCAACACACTGCCCGTGAAAAAGTCATTAGCCTAGCCTGGTATTTAGAGCCCTGAATTCAACCTCTAATCAATTTACTTTTCTGGTTTATCTTACAAATCACCTTTACCCATCTGATTCTGCAGTACCCCTTCCCACCTCCAAAAATAAGCCAATGTTCCCTTGCTCCCATACTTAGAATCATCTCCCATCCACAGGCAACTGACTCTAGAGTACTTTTTCATCATCTTTAACTTCCTAATTTTTTCCCTTCCTTTCAAGAGCAAATAACATCTTTTCCCTAATTGCTCAGCATTTACCTCTTTGTATTTTGAATTAGATGAATTTGTGTGTAATATCCTCTGTTGGGTTACAAACTCCTTGAGGGATAGGCTGCTTCTGAATGTCCAAGAGTGTCTCATTCACATAGACACTAAAGCAGTGGTTCTCAACCTTCTGGCCCTTTAAATACAGTTCCTCATGCTGTGACCCAACCATAAAATTATTTTTGTTGCTACTTCATAACTGTCATGTTGCTACTGTTATGAATCATAATGTAAATATCTGATATGCAGGATGGTCTTAGGCGACCCCTGTGAAAGGGTCGTTCGACCGCCAAAGAGGTCGTGACCCACAAACTCAAAAGACAGGAAGGCTTTGTTTAGGGGTACTTGGGGTAGCTATTATTTCTTTTTCCCTGTCTAATGAAAACACAATCGGTTTATCACACTGGCCAAGCCAATGAGGGCACATACAGGAAAGGCTTTATTTTTCTCCCAACAGTGCCTATTGGTAAGTTGCTCTCTCACCTCCCCCGCTCCCCGCCCCCCGCCCGCCCCCAACCTCCCCTTGATGGCATCTTCATGACTTTCTGGTCACATCCAATTATAAAAACAATCTCACTCAGGTAAACATGTATGATTCACTTTCAGGTATTAAATTATGACAGTCCAGTCTAAATAAAAGTGAGATCTTATACCTGGGCAGCGCCCCCGAGGTCATAAAAAGCGGGGAAAGAATGAGAAACTGCCATAGATCGGTGAAGACTCAGGCATAACTGAGTGAAATATGGTGCTATAGTTTTAACTCTAAACAGAAAGACTTCACTTTATTTGCTTTGGAATATTGTTAGCAGTCAAGCACCAATGTCAGTTTCCTTGTTTTGAAAAACATGTCATATATATGTATGAAGTATTTTTTAATTAAAAAAAAAAAACGGGATATTACATCCAGTTCTAAGATTCTACCCACGCTATTCAAACCTCTTGCCTGAACCACTTTTGCTATCTTTCAATAATGCATGTGGGCTCTTAGCAGGGGCTCCTTAATATTCGAAGACAGCCCATCTCTGATTGTACTCAAACTACTTTGAAAATGAAAGAAGCTCCTTTCACTATCCTGTTAAATATAGGAAGTGAATTGGTATATATTGAGGTTAGGGTTCACCAGTGAAGAGAGACTTTCTGATAACAAACTTACTATGATCCTAGTTACACAAAAAGATCAAGACACTACCCTGGGGAATCTTTAAAGCAAGAGGAGCTACTGATTTGCATGACATGAGGTCAGTTCTGCCTAAAGCCAGGGAAGAATTCAACAGCTTCTCATGGTGCCCTAATCTTTCCTCCTGTTATCTGTGAATATCATTTTCAAAAAGGGGCATTCCACTACTTTGAATCTTGAAAAGAGAATTACAAGTATGTCTAAATGGCAGAGAACTTAGGAATGCATGGAGACCTCAAAGGACGTGACCTGAGGGCAGGACAGAGAGAGTCATTTAAATATGGCAGCAGGTGACATCCATCCCTCAGGATTTAAGGATCCTCCACAGAATTCTGGTGGTGGCCGCTTATACTCCATTCTGAAGCTTCTTTCCAGAGCTTCCGAGGTAGCTCACACCTCTTGGAAATGCTGCTTTTACTTGGGATTAATATTTTACAATGTAGTTAGTGTTTCAATGATTTGCAGCTATCGACTTTTAAGAGAGATGTGATCACACAGGAAGAACTCTGACATTTCCATGACATTTTCTGATGAAAAGGGGAGGGGAATTATTTCCCTTTCTTTCTTATTTCATTCAATGCTCAGTTACAGATGGTAAAAAAGGGAAAGAGATCATTTTGCCCACCAATAGCATTCCCTGAGTTGCTGTAACTGGACAATCAATGGGTCTGGCTGCCTGTCACTACTTGAGACAGTTAAGCAGAGACATGCGAATCATATGAACGTTTATTCCAATACTGCCGGCAGTATGGGAGAGCAGCAGGTCATCCACGAACATCTGCGCTGCCCCCCACCATAAGCCAGCTGCTTGAGTAGAAGGGCAAAGATTACATGGGGAAGCAGGCAAAAGGGTATGCCAAATGGGCAGTTTACAGGTGATGCGGGCTGGAGATTTGCAAAGGCCTGCAGGCATGCAAAGGCTGGGGGTCTTCAAAGGGCTGGGGGCTCTGGTTTCTGCAACAAGGTTGTTAATCTTTCCATGGTAATAGGCAGCTCCCTGATGGGGAGGATGGGCCACATTTCCAGGTGAGCTCCCAGGTCCCAGGTGCAACTCCCAGCCAGGTTAGAATGTGCCTTCTTTAATCAGAATAAAACAATCACGGCATGATTACTATTTCTTACAATTATAGCTGGTCCCCAATATTCTATTTCTGCCCCTATTTTTTGCCACTATAGATGGTATGCCCCAATATTTGTTTTTAACTTACTGTTTTCTCAAATATCTTATATTCCCCTGAGACCATCATTATAGAGATACTTATGTCAACATGCTGTTGAAATTTGAGACTTTTCAGATATAATATGCTTTATATTTGAGATTTTTATTCACCATGGGGCTGTCTGGCCTTGTTTTCATTACTGACAAGGAAAATGTTTGCCAGTTTTCCTTTGTCATTTTTTCCCCTCTCCCTGACATATTTAAAGGAAAATAGGGGGCTGGGGGTCACGATTTCAGGTCTGCAAGGAATGTAGAGCTGAGGTATTGTCATCAAGGTAAATGTCATAATGCATATCTTAGACAAATTGCTAGCATCCCTGTCAACCTCAGAAGTAACTTCTATTTCTAGGTGCTTTTCAATGAAAATATCGGATTACTAGGTATCCCTTTCTTTATTCTAATAAAAGCAGGATGCTGACGGGTGCTATGTCATCCCCTTCCTTAGAGGTCTTTAGAGAACCACACCCATCTGTTTTGAAAGCTGTACCCAAGAGTTTTGATAGAAGGCTTATGTCGCCTTCAAAGGAGACGTGAGCTATTAGTAACTCCTACCACAGTACAGTTTGTCCTTCTCAGCAATTGAGAATCATCATTTTATTCATAATAATAAAATCAAGGTATAGTTCTTAAACATACAGGGAAGTGATTCCACAGACAGGAAATCTGCCAGCCAGTGATAGGAGCAAGGGTTGCTGAAGCTTTAGAGGCTGGCAGAGAAAGAAGGGAAACCAATTTGGAAAGTGTCGGTACTGTATAATCTATTCTGGAACAGTCTGGAATCCATCTGCTCTGAGCTTAACCTTCTGGCACCAACACCAACACACTTCTCAACATTTCCGTTCTAATTGGATAACCATTCCATGTACTCTGGGAACAGCATGATGATCATGTGGGCTTCCCAGGGTTGGGTATGTAGTCATCAGTGTAGGAACCAATGTGTGTCATTCTGTTTGCTCTACACAGTCTCTCCTCCACCTGGATGTGACCATAGATTTCACTGATTAATTAAGGAAACGCGTGGCTCTTTGAAGATAGAGAAGAAAGAATGAGAGGTTCCAATGAAAGGGTGTTAGACCAGCTCACAGCCTGCTTGATTCCTAGTTTGGTGTCCTCTAGATACCAACTCCAGTAAGATGCCTTACAGGTGTCCTCACATGTTTTTAAATAAAATTAAAAGAAAACATTTGAAAAGGCCTTCTTTTATATACATCACTAGAGGCCCAGTGCATGGATTCGTGTACTGGTGGGGTTCTGCGGCCTGGCCTGTGGGGATTGGGCTGAAACCAGTGCTCTGACATCCCCTAGGGATCCTGGATTGTGAGAGGGTGGTTCTCGGGTTACACACCCTGGAATCAGGCTCCCTCCTCTCTGGTTCCAGGTGTGTCACCTGAGAACCACACTTGCCAAGTCACCGCAGCCCAGCAGCTCCTGCGTTAAGCGTCTGCCCCCTGGTGGTCAGTGCACATCATAGCTATCGGCTGGTCGCTTTGGCTTTTATATATATAGATAAATTTGTTGGGATCATCCCATGAGATACATTATGTGAGAACAATTTTTAAAAACCATAAAAGTGAAGCATTCTCATTACTGACATTTTCCAGAGGTGGCATCCTAGAGAGACCATGACCAGCACTGAGTCTGTCCTGTGTGTGAGGCTAGAAATAGAGACGAAAGAACAGCTTCTATCACTCAACACGCTGCACAGATAGGGACCTACTTGTCTCATACTCTCTACATGCAACAATAGCGGCAGAGTGATCGACAGGCATTGAGGAATCAGATGGGCGACGCCCTGAAACAATATACAATGCAATATGCAGAATGATTTTTAGTTTGTCAACAACAGAAGTGGTCAGCCATTGGCTCATTGAGCCCTCCAGCCGGTGCTATAAAAGAGATCACAGAGCCAAAACCGGCTTGGCTCAGTGGATAGAGGGTTGGCCTGCGGACTGAAAGGTCCCAGGTTCGATTCCGGTCAAGGGCATGTACCTGGGTTGCGGGCATATCCCCAGTGGGAGATGTGCAGGAGGCAGCTGATCGATGTTTCTAACTCTCTATCTCTCTCCCTTCCTCTCTGTAAAAAATCAATAAAATATTAAAAAAAAAAGAGATCACAGAAGCAAAGTGTTTAAGGTGACTACATGCACTTAGGAGGTACACTTTTAAGAGAAAGGAAATTTTCCAAGATCAAACCCATGTAAGTAACTGCTGGGCTTGCAGTGCAAAAGTAACACAATTGCCAAGCTCTAGAGCCAGAAGAAATATGATTAATTCAAGTAATAAAATAAGACCAGTGTGCCCAGAATCAAGAGATCAAGGGAGAGCCATGGGTTTAGAAGAGGTTGGTTAGGGAGGCAGTGGAGGCCTAACCATGTAGGGTCTCCTAGGACAAGGAGAGGGAGAGGGAGAGGGAGAGGGAGAGGGAGAGGGAGAGGGAGAGGGAGAGGGAGAGGGAGAGGGAGAGGGAGAGGGAGAGGGAGAGAGAGAGAGAGAGAGAGAGAGAGAGAGAGAGAGAGAGAGAGAGATGAAAGAGACACATCTATTGGTTGCTTCCTGCACACACACCCCATACCCAACCAGGGTCAGGAATTGAGCCTGCTACCAAGGTACATGCCCTTAACCAGGAATCAAGCCTGTGACCTTTTGGTCCTTAGGCAGGTGCTCTAACCATTTAGCAAACTGGCCAGGGCTATTTTGCCATTTTTTTATGATAAAAAATCCTTTAAAAAATAAGAGTTACTTTTATATAATGATGATCACACTAGCATGCGATGAACAGAGCACTTGCTTTATGGATTGTGTCCTGGTAAAGAGATTTCAATTCATTTGAGTCATTACATCCTCCAGCATTTTTGTCCTTTATCTTCCAAATTAAAATTCAAAACACACAATGTGACAAAGGTTTTTTTCAGGTTCTTTTTCATATGTAAGAAGTGCTCAGAGCTCTATGGCATATCATATATTGGAAATTCTAGAGCAAAGTTGTTTTAGAGGGAACAACAGAGAGGAATGTTTAAAATCAGGATGCCCCCCAAACTATAGCTGGGGGAAAAGCTGATCCTGGTAGGTGCCAAGCAAAGAATTTTGGCCCTGTTCACACCAGACTTCATCCAGTGGAACTACCTGGCCTAGACCCAATTCAACATCACAGCCAAACCAGAGATGCTTAATAAATGTTAATTACAAGCAGAGCGAGTCATTGCTTCAGCCGCCCAGCAAATTAGATGAAATATCAAGACCACTCCTCCTCGGCACCCACATCTGACACTCCTCCAAGCCCACATGTAGAATTACCAACACAGCTAACGTCCCCCTTGGATACATCCTATTCTACTTCCTTGCCTTTCACCCTCTGATCTGTAGTTCCTGTTCCTAGGTAACTTGTTTCTGAAATTCTCTTGTGTGATGGATTGCATTTCCCGAGTTTGTACCTTGCAAAAAAGGCAGAGCATATTAAACATATGAATCAAATATTCCTTCCTGTCAAAAAACCAGAAACACACACCTTTGTATTTATTTACATTTGCAAGTAATATGTCTCGATCTGTGCGTGCCCGGATTCATATTTTATTGGAATATGTTGCATCGACTCTGTCTGAGAGGTTTGCTTCAAACACTTGCTGGAATCCCTGGGCCTTGCCAGACTCCCAGGAATTCATAGTCAGAGGAAACATGCACCATCGCCTGGTGACAGTAATGAAGTTCTGTGAGTGGTAGGTGCATTTCAGGGCAGATGGTGACACAAAGCAGAGTTGGATTTTTATATATTTGACTCTGCAAGTTTTAGAAATTACCTCCTACGCAGGCGAATTCAATAATTTATTCTTAGCCATGATGGTTCATGAGTGCAGTTTAAGGATAAAAGTAGCTTCTTTCTAGAAATGCCAGAAAAGTACATCTTTCTCCCCCAGCACATGCAAGCTCCTTAACTTACACTTGATACCTTCCAATGTCAGGTTCCTAACTTCTTCTCCTCCCTGATTCTTAATTACCCACTAATGATATCAAATCGCTGATGGGTTAACTTCCAGTGAAATCTTTCATACCTCTATGCCTTTACTCACACAGTTCCCTCTGGTTAAAAGTTTCTATTCTTCAAGTGGCTCAGTCTTCCTCTTTCTTTTTTTAAAATATATTTTTATTGATTTCAGAGAGAAAGGGAGAGAGAAATAGAAACATTAATGACGAGAGAGAATTATTAATTGGCTGCCTTTTTCATGCCTCACACTGGGGATCAAGCCTGCAACCTGGGCATTGGCCTGACCAGGAATCGAATGGTGACCTCCTGGTTCATAGGTCGATGCTCAACCACTGAACCACCCAGCCGGGCTTCCTCTTTCTTTAGGATTCCTTCAGGGATTGTCTTCTCCAGAAGGTCTCTCTGCTCTCCTTGGGAAGGCCAAGTCCTCAATGATCTCATATACCAAACCCACGACCTCTCTGCCTTGGTCCCTCTACTAGCATCTCTAGTTTCTATGCATAGGTTCCAACCTCCTACAAGTGCTCAAACAAGGTCTGTTGTATTTATGTCCAAGTTTCCTTGCTTTGCACATATAAGATGCTCATCAATACTTGTGAGATGGAGCTCCCACTACTTGTAACAGACTATTGGAAGTCATGACTCCTGATTTAGTAAAGAGAATGGGAGGCAGACTGATACAGATCCAAAAGTTTAGAGCTGGGCATGTGGGAGGTGAGGGGGTGGGAATGCAGGAAAAGGGAAGAGATGATCATGAGACAGAGTAGCAGAACATTCAGTTTCCTATAAAGAGGTTCTCCACAAAATAAATATTTTTAAATCCTTGAGAATAGGACATGGTGGCTCCAAATAGGCTCCTCAGTGGAGCATGTCACTATCATCCCTATTTACACCACAATACACCTGCTTGCCTAATTCCACAACATCATCACTCTTTCCCACTGCTCATCCAATTTCAGGGTCTCAGTTATGACTCCTCCTGAAAACCTGCCTCCATTTCTCTGATACCTAGAAATCTAACATTTTTTGTTTGTTTCCAATGCTTTTTGCATAATTTTGTTCATTATTTCACACTGAATTGATATCCAGTTATTGTAGATTGCAAATGCCTGTCTGCTGTAATATTATAAACTTAAGGGAAGAGATAGCTATTTTAAACTCTATTTGTATTTTCCACGATGCGAGGCAGGGTACATGTAAGTGATTTTGTTAAAATCAAAGAAATAAAATCCAAGTAAAAATGAGATGTGAGCAACATTTTTCAGAGAAGATTCTGAGGGAGACATCTCCTTGCCCCAAGGACTTGTCTGATTTAGATTTGAACTACAACCCACTGTGTGAGTAGGTAATGAAGATTGTATTGCCAAAATGTAAAGCTGAACAAGTACTTAAGACTGCTCATTGCCTCCCTGACTTGCCCAATGAGGTCTTGTAGACCCAGACTTTTAAGTGGTACCCAGATGTGATGGGGCTTCAAGTGGTCACTTTATGTGGCTCTTTTGTGGGATTTGGGGCATAAAAACAGATATCCTCGTCTTTACAGGTCGGAGTAAATGACGTTCTGACCAACGGGCCCTGAGCAGACTTTAAATGCCTTGACTACACACGCCCAGATGTTTCGAACGCTGCAGTACTAACGTCACTGGTTTACTGGTAAAAGAAGGGTTTTAATCTCTTAGAAACGGGCTATCTACAGATTTAAATACTTTAGCAAATTTCACGGATTCCACTTTCTATAAACTATTTTCCTATCCTCCTCTAAATAAAACCAACTTTACATGGCAAAAAATATACTTTCACTTATCAACTACTTTTTAGTTTTACCTTTTAATATCAGTCTTCATAAAAGAGACTCCACTTTTATTCATTTCCGAAGGTCAGATAAATCATGCATTATTTAGAAATAACAGATTTCAAGTGATAGTGTAAGCAGAAATAGTATGCATGTTTACTATCCAGTGTGATTGCATCTGGACTTCCTAACAAACAACTCCCATGAGAAAAATAACACATTTTTAAAAAACTGCCATCAGTGAATTAGGAATCTATCCAATAATGCCAAGTACTTAAATCACTAAGAATAGATGTCTATGTTTCTACTATCATCATGACTACATTTCACAAACGTCTGGTTCTCTTCGGATGATGGTGCCTCCCTACACTTATGAAGTTGGTTTGGCCATGGGTCAAATCTGGGTCCACACATTAAACAGCCCATGCTCAACGCTCAAGCCTCTCCCTTGCTATAGGGATCATCGAAGCCCATATTGAGATGGGATGCCATAAGATCAAAGCAGACTGGTCATCCCAGCCGCCTTGAGGGACAGATGCCATGGAGAGGTGCATGGCACAAAGCAGGCATCTCATGAGTAAGTAATACATTTTGTTGTATGAAGCCATTGATACAGATGTCAAAACATACAAAACAGCAGCTGAAGTGCCAGAGACTCAGGACAGCTTAGTTTCTAGGAGATAATTTGTAGTTATCCTTTCTCGATAATTTCTAATGACATATTCTAGGATAGAATTTTTGGACTACCGAAGAAGGTAATGAGAATGTTATATTCATGTGATAATGTGATTACTTAGGGGGCTTTAATATTGTTCTTAAAAATCAAGTGACAGAAAAAAAATTGTGGAAGATATCCATGATAAGCAATATTGAAATATTGAAATATTTTCTGGAATCCTGTAGTTTAGGTGAAAATTGCATTCTTTGTATTATGAAAATATAAAAGGTCAGAATAATATAAGCTGTAACATTTTGTTCAGTTTCTTTAATTTGATATAACCGCTAGCCTCAACCACAAAGCACCCAGGTCAGGTGGTATCACTATTGATCGGACTTCAGAAGGAAGCAACTGTGGACTGAGTGCTAAATTAAGTGTAACTGCTTTCTTTATCCTTAACCAGTAACATATGTTCTAACTCAGGTAACTTTCACTCTGACATGCCTGTCTAATCCAGCGATTAAGTGTAGCACCGAAGAACTCTAGTAAGAATAGCAATCCCATCCGCTGCAATTAGACAAGGTGGGATCCATTCTCTATTTAGTATCTAATTAGAACACTGATGCAGTACTCTCCCCTATGTGAGGCGGATATTTTGTAAAACCCTCAGTGGATGAATGAAACTGAGGGCAATACCAAACCATATATATATATATATATATATATATATATATATATATATATATCCATATCATGTTTTTTTCCCCCTATACATATGTACCTATAATAAAATTTAAAGTACTTTCATGTTTTGGGCCCTTATTAATGAAAATAAGGGGTACTTGAACACAAGCATTGCAATACCACAACAATCAGTCTGATCATCAGGATGCCCACTAAGTGACTAGTGGCAACCAGCCCATAAAGTGTGGACACCCTGGACAATGGGATGATTCGCATCCTACGCAGGATGGCGCTGGGTGGTACAGGATGTCATCACGCTACTCAGAACAGTGCGCAATTTAACACACATGAACTGCTTATTTCTGGAATTTTTTATTTAATATTCTTGGACCAAGGTTGACTGTGGAAGGCAAAACCGTGGTTAAGTGGGGACTGCTGTATATTGCTGGATGCTACTGTCTATATAGAAATGTAAATTTGTCACACTCTGGGTTTTTTTATTCCACATTGAGCAGGACTTCTGATTAGACTATTTTCTGGAGTTCTACATTTCTTGTAAAGTGCTACATCTTTTTCTGCTGCTTGCTGCTGCAATAATATCATAACAAATGGCAAGCTAATCTTGGAGACTGGAGAAGCAGTCGCGAAAGCCTAACAAATGCAATGCAGTAGCTTATTAGTTGTAATTGCTGTCTCTTTTCTGGTTTATCTGTGCCACTATAAAAGAAATGTCATCTAACGGTAGGAGAATCACTTCCACTGCCTCTTATAAACTTGTCACTTAGCCTATTTTTACTCCAGAATATTAGAAATATTCTATTAAGAATAGTGATTTTTTTGCAACCTAGGGTTTGTTTGTAATGTGCTTTCTCATGAATTTTCATGTTTATGTCTCAAACAAACCTAATAAAATAAGTTTTATTATTTCCACCATTTTTGCAGGTAAGGAAATGAGTCTCAGAGATGTTACAGGACAAGGCAATAACCATGATACAGCTATTAAATAGGAGATTAATGACCCAAATCCCAGTTTTTAAATATCTAAACCTCAGCTCCTCACAGCAAACCATATTGCCTAAAAGCAGATGCCAGTGTGTATTAAATACATGCCAAGAAATATTTATTAAGTGTCCACTTTGGGCTAATCCCTTTGAGGAATACAAACAGGGAACACTAACCTCTGTTCATGAAAAGTATGTAACATCATTGAGGAGACACCGCAATCATGTGGAGCACATTACCAGTATAATAGCCCTGCATCAAAGGCAACAAAGCAAAGTTACAACAGTGACCATAAAATGGGCAATGCTTCACTATCAAGCTTCCACTGCTGCTAGACGTGATCATGGATTGTGTACTTAGATAATATGTGATAATGTGTGGTATGTGTGATAATATGGGTGATGTATAAAATATGTCATACGGGAAAAGCCCTATAAGATGGAAGTGGAAATCTGGGAGGGGTATGTTTGGTAAAGCCTTTTTCTTACCAATCAGAAAGGACAGGCACAGATGATACAATCCTCATCCATTCCTGATCTTTCTACTTTGAACCCAGAAATAATGAGAAAATGCAAGTGCTACTCTTTGAAACATGAGCTAAAAGACATTGCTTAAATAATTCCAGTATCTCCATTCTTCCAAACTTCTTACTGGTGGGAAAAAACAACCAGTCATTGATTGAGTCCTTGCGGTTTCATACAGTAACTGACACGCATACCAATGATCAGATATTCAGCCCATTCCTGTTCCCTAAGAAGATTCCTGACTAGCTGATCATTGGCGAGGGGACTGACTGGGTTGGGATAATGAAATTGATGAAGAATGAGACATTCGGTTGGGTTGATGAAATGAACCAAGATTCATATCCTCAAATGCCAAGATGAAACTTTTAGATCTTGAACTGCAGATTTATAAGAAGAAAACACATTCTGAGAAAAGTCATCTAGCAGTGGGGAATGAAGATTGCTAAGCTACTGTAATTAATTAAGAATTTCTCTATTTATTCTCTCTCTCTTTTTTTTTACTTTTACACATTTCCAAACACTACTGTAAGCCTAGTAATTATTGACAATGAAAGATCAGACCTGATATAAATTATGGCTGAATTTAAAAATTCAGAAGAAATCACAGTTATAATGTTTAATTACACATACAAAAAAAATGAAAGGTAAAATTGAAGAATAGGACAATCTGCATAAATTAAAGAAAAACTTATGTTCTTTTATGCAAAACACTCTAGCTTCGCTTCTATCTTTTTTAGGTTTTGCTCTTTATTGATTTAAAATATTATCTTCTAAGGTCTAATATTTGTAGTATTGTTTCCTTTTCTTTTTATTTAACTTTAGATTTTTTTTTTTTTGCAGGTGTTGTGATATATGCAATGCTTTATCAATTTATGATTTAAGTTAGGAGAATAAATTCTGTGTATGTGTTAACTTCACTATCTTTTCAGGGTTTTGCAAAGGTTTTTATGATTTATAAAATAACATAGAAAACAACTTTTTATTTAAAACTATTTTCTTTTATTTTTTCCCTGATGGCTTTTATTAAATCTATGTTATATCTATCTAGTTTTCCCATCTTGATCGTTTTCCTACCCTCCCTCTTTTTTATTGTCTTTTAAAATGCTGTGTCTATAGAATTTTAGAGCTGGAGGCGATTTAGAGATTACATACTCTCGCTTCATGATCTAATGGATGAGAAAGCAGAGGCCCAAAGCTAGATAAATGAGTGGCCCAAGGTCCCAGTTCTAGTCAGCTGGAGTGGGGCTAGCAAAACCACTACATCATAAAAGTTCTTTCCACTTAGACAGTTGTCTCACATTTTAGCATGCGTTGGTTTACCCACAGTAATCTTATCTATCTATATAAAACCCTAATATGCAAATTGACTGAATGGTGGAATGACTGATCACCATGACACGCAATGATCACCAGGGGGCAGATGCTCAATGCAGGAGCTGCCACCAGCCCGCAGGCCCTGACCGGTGGCGGTGGGAGGGGGTGTGGCCTGCGAGTGGGCAGCACCAGGCCAGCCAAGGTGGGTGTGAGCAGGGGCCCCTGATCAGCCCGCCGGTCACCCCACAGATAGGCCCTGATCGCCAGCCAGGCCTAGGGACCCTTCCCATGCATGAATTTTATGTACTGGGCCTCTGGTTTTAAATATAGTTGTTCTAGTCTCCATCCCTAGAGATTCTGAGCAAGCAGATCTGTAATTAGTCCCAAAATTATACTTTAAACATGCTTTTCAGGTGACTTGAAGCAGTGACCTTGGGCTACATATTGACAAGCACTGAACTTCGACTCATCTAAAAAAATCATTAGATGATCTTTTCTTGTCAACAAAAATATATGGCCCAGCCAGTGTGGCGCGGTGGTTGAACGTTGACCCATGGACCAAAAGGTTATGGGTTCGATTCCTGATCAGGATCCATGCTTGGGCTGCAGGCTCAATCCCCAACAGGGAGCAGGCAGGAGGCAGCCAATCGATGTTTCTCTCTCATCAATGTTTCTATCTCTCTTTCCCTTTCCCTTCCTCGCCCTCTAAAATCAATAAAACATACTTTAAAAAGAGCAAAAATGTATTACTTTAAGTATCTACTAATCAATAGGTAGGAAAAAGACCCATCTATGCTCTATAATATTTATAATGTCAGGTAGCACCCTTTCCAACTTTAGGTAACATTTCAGATTCACTTTGACAAGCCACACCTCTTGATTATGCAAAGCAGATCTAAACTAATAGGTGTGAGGCATATGGGAGGGAGGTACTCCTTTGTCAAGTGCTGACAGTCAAAGTAAACAAATTATGGCAAATCGTGGACAAAGGTAAGTAACATATTAAATCTCATTTGTTAAAGCCTCCTTAAAAAATGTTAAATCTCTGTATTTGCAGCATATTTCCTTAGTATTAATATGAAAAAAGGCAACTCTTTCTTTAATGTGCATTATTTTATCAAAGACATATACTTAAAGAGTTAAACTGGTTCTCTTAGGTATACAGTTTATTTAATTTATGAGTTACTATTGGAAGGTAGAATGTGTATTCTTCCCAGGTGTCACTGATTACTATGTGATAGTGACTCAAATTGTCAGCATAATGTTGAAGGGGAAAATTAGCCCTTAAAATATTTTGAAAATTAAAACCTATTTCCATTTTTACAAATCATAAGTTGCTCTTATGGGGAAACAGAAACAGACATTTGAGAAAAATTAACAATAGTTAAGAGATAAGGTAGAAGACCCTGTGTGACTGACAATATAAGTTGTGTAGAAATATACATTTACAAAATGCCCCCATCTTCTGAGTAAAACAAGGCTGTCTATTTTATCCAGGGTACCTAAAAAAGCTTTCTATAACCATCGAGACTTTCAGCAAATTATCAAATCTCCAAGTTAACACCTTGTGTCCACCAGGAATTAGATCTCCCCTTAGGGTCATAAATATGAGGATACTTTCATCTTCAGGATAAAATATATGTTGGGTAGATTCACATGTGCACAGTTATTGCATATAAGATGTGAAACTCCCTCACCTTGCATTTCTTTGCAAAATTACAAGGATGAGTATTGATCCAAGGTAAAGGACCTTCACCGAAGAGCAAGTGTTTAGTGCATGGGAGAAGTTATAACATCATAATTTGTTCTGAGAGAAGCTAGAAAGAGTATGGAAGTTACAGAGAAATTATTCACTGAGAACTTCAGGACTTAAATGTTTATCTGACTATGGAATAAAGAAGTTCTAGAGTTAATTTTGGTAAGATGTAAGCAAAATAAGTACCAGAACAATAAATACAATTTATGATAATATGGAAATGAAGGAAGATCTAAGAATATAAGCCGTTATGCCACAATAATCCTCCAAGTTTTAAAATGACAATTGGTAATATATAGGGCAGGGGGCTCTGACAGTTTCTGACATGCTGTGGCCGTTTGGCAAGCTCTAATATTAGCTGAAAACCTAAGAAGTCACAAATCATTTAGAGAAGAAAAGTTCACACACATGTGGCACTAAGAGTAAGGAAAAAGATGAAATGACAAACTCCTTCAATTTGTCATTAGGGCGTCCGAACGAGAAATCAGGATACACAGAGAAAAACTAAATGAACTTGGATTATTGACAGCCCAAGGAAGGGAACTAACAAGAGATTGGGTGTTTGCAATGGCAGGTAAGCAAAGAAATCTATAAACACTTCTCCACAGGAAAAAGCAAGCTGTGAACTACAAAGTTTGATTATAATTTTAGATAAATGTCAAAAATGTGAATCTATGCTATGATGACAAATTAAGTGATAAACGTGTATGATAAGAGATTTATGTAGGTATGCAAATAAGTAGTCAATAATGTATATTGAGTAGCAGTTTCTTTAAAAATTACTAAGATAATCAGAATAACTTCATCAATTATCAGGACACTCTGGACTTCCTTTTTGAAATATTACTCAGAAGCAATTCGTGACTCACATGTAAAACTTCTCTTTCTGAAGTTTTATTGAACCACCTCCATTTTAATGAAAATGGGATCTCATTTCATAATTTTGATATTGCATAATTTTGGGTTATATTCAAAAATTAAACTTATCCACTGGGGGCAAGAATTTTTAACATATTGAAATTCAAAGAATGTTTTATAAGCTACGGATATTATTTCCATTTAAGTGACAAAAGCCTAATGTGAAAACAGAGCGCTATATTTCAGAATTTTCAAAATGTCAATTAAAAACTAAGAAGCAAATTCCCCCATTAAAAAAAACTAACCATAACCAAAATTTTTTATGAAGAAAATTACGAAGTTTTATTGAAAGGGATGAAGGAAGACCTAAGATACAAAGTAACACATATAATGGTCATCTATAAGAAGACTCAATCTCATAAAGATGTTGACTGTATTCAAATTGAACAAATTCAAAACAATTCTATTATAAAGAACATTTAGAATATTTACGCTCCCAAATACTGAGATTTCTAATTAAGCTATAATAATGTAGAAATCATGGTACTGTGAAGAGAGTATGCAAATGACCAATGCAAGAGAGAAAAACATCCAGAGCTAGGTTCACATGTATATGCAAATTTGAAGTAGGACAGAAGTATAATTGTGGAACAGTGGGGAAAAGATGGTCATTTCAATAAATAGAGCCAGGAAAGTTAGTTCTCAATTAGGAGGGAAAAACAAACAAACAGCAAATCAGATTCAAACTTCACCTTGCATTCAAAACCCCATTCCAGGTCAACTGAAAGCCAAAATGTGAAGAACAAAACTTTGAAACTTTAAGGAGAGAAGTAAACTATAGGAAAACAGTTTAATAACTGTCAGAAAGAAAAAGGTTTATAAACAAAGAAGAAAAACGAAAACAAAAACAAAATTTAAATAAGGTTGAAAAATAAAACTCTGTTAAATTGTTTAAAGGCTGGGCTTTAAGTACCATGAAAAGATAATGGCCTGGTTACCAGAGAAAATAGGGAAAAACAGAACAATTACTTAGGGCAGGGGCAGCAATGCGCAACACCAATGCAGTCATTGCTTATTTTCCTATGGCCTGCGAGCTAAGAATGCTGCCTGTGTTTGTACATACTTGGAAAAAGTCCTAAGAAGAAAAATATTTCTTGAACATAAATATATGTGAAATTCAAATTTGGATTATTGGAAAACAGCCACACTTACTTTCATATTATCTGTGGCTGCTTTCATGCTACCATCGCAGAGTTGAGTAGCTGTGATAGAGACCATATGGCCCACAAAGCTGAAAATATTTACTCTCTGGCGCTTCACAGAATGTTTGCTGACCCATGGTTCTGAAAAGGCCCGTACGGATACATAAAACTACTCACAACATCCCTATAGTGACTACCATTTCTAATGCACTTGCTCTAGTCTATCTCTCTTCTAATGCACCGAGCACACTACTACTCAAGTGATCCACCCAGTCCCCAATTTCATAGTCAACCATATTTAAATTGCTATGTGGGCTACACCTCACAGGAGATAGAGTCCGAGCTCTATGACATGCACAGGAGGTCCTGAGCGGACTCCCCAGGCTTATTTCTGTCCGCCACTCACTGCCCACCACCCATTCTATGCTTCCTACGTCAGCTGTTAAGAGCTCTGCATTCACAATTTTTTCTTCATGCATCTCCAGGCCTCTGCTCAATTCTTAGACTATATTTTCCTGGGAATGCCTTCCCCAACATATTTACCTATCTAACTCCTTTTTCTAATTCCTTTTTCAAGACTCAGCGGATCTCTTATTTCCATCAAAAATCTATATTGTGGTGCTTAAGTGGAAATATGCGGCCCTTTTCTCTCCTTCCTGAAACCGCTTTCTGCCTCTTATTGATACTTAGCCTCAACATTAACCACAGTTCTTGGCACCATAGTAAATAGAAAAAAAAATACATCATAACTAAATGGTATTAATTTTTGTTTTGTTTTATCGCAAATTTACAGATATAAACAGGCCTAGAGAAGTTTAATGTCTCTTTTAAGGGCCACACAAGCTAATGAAAGTAACGAAACTGGCATTTAGGCCAGTTTCACTGAATCCAAAATTTTCACTGACACCAACATATGTGCATTCTCCAATGCCATGCTGCCTAACATGAAGCTGGTCAGACCATGTAGCTGCAAATGTCAAAAGCCAGGAAACAAAGATTTTTTTAAAGAATAAGGAGAAATTCGACTGATGAACAGAACATCCCACTGACTCAGTGTTATTAGAAATCAAACAAGTTTAGATATTCTGAAATATCTTCATGGTCCCTCAATCCTAAAAATAAGCTCACAGGCATGAAACAGAATATTGAGAAGAATCTGGCGCATCTTTCTCAACATACCACTTACAACCCACCAATGATAATGTGTTTTGATTTCCTACGAACAGTGTCCAAAGAATCAGTTATCCCATTTGTTGCCAACGTGCAGATGAGAGGAGGGTTCACAGGTTTCTGTGGTGCCTGACTTTGATCTTGACTCCCCTAAAGATTGGGGTATTTCACCAGCTAAGCCAAGGGTTCTGCCTCTAACAATTCCCTTTCTTCCCCTTCAGTTGTAGACCAGTTTAGGCAGCTAAAAGATTCAATAGAAAACAAAAATGCTTAAACCACCTAATTGGTGTGATTGCATATTTTCTGCTTTGTGAAGAGTAGTTAGGAGCAATATTGACCCATCACTGCCAGTTGGCAGGGAGATGTCAGGACAGAGCTGCAACAATATTCTCTGTAAGGAACCAGCTCTGAATACCAAGTGGAGCAGGCTGGTGGAAATGAAGTGAGAATGAAAAAGGAAAAACACTTCTGATTAACAGCCAATAGCACCAGCTGAGCAGACAGCACAGCACAAGAGGGTCAGCCCCAGCCCTGACAGGTTTGGCAAGGCAACCTCGTTAACAGCAAGATGAAACTTCATTTGCTCACAATTTCATAGGCTCTTGCAAAGACGCCTCCTGCAAATTGACTCTAGGAGATGGGAATGCATTTAGCTAGACTTTTCTGGCAAAAATAGCAAGAATTTCACCAAGTCTTTCCTGGTGTTTGCAAACCTTTGATTTAAAAGTGGAGCACTTGGAAAAACAAAATGGGAAAAACAACAACAGCAACCACCACCACCACGAAGTCCCTATGCCAGCGGTTCTCAACCTGTGGGTCCCGACCCCTCTGTGGGTTGAATGACCCTTTCACGTATATAATGACATATTGTTTTTGTGATTAATCACTATGCTTTAATTATGTTCAATTTGTAACAATGAAACTACAGCCTGCATATCAGATATTTACATTACGATTCATAACAGTAGCAAAATGACAGTTATGAAGTAGCAACGAAAATAATTTTATGGTTGGGGGTCGCCACAACATGAGGAACTGTATTAAAGGGTCGCGGCATTAAGAAGGTTGAGAACCACTGCCCTATGCAAAGAGCTAGGGCCTTTAAAAAGCGGCTGAGTGTCCTTGACTAGATGCTCAATTAAATATCCAGGCAGGGAAAGTGAAGCACAGAGAAAAGTAAGAACATGGAAAAGGCTCATGGCATTCAGGTTTGTGCAGAGGAAGCGTACTAACATCAACCCGCAAAGCGGCCACATAGGAGGAATTCAATTAAAGGATTTCATTCCTGCAAGTGTAGAGAGAGCAACCTCCTTGGCAGTAGAGGGCAGCTGAAAGAGTACCAGGATTTGTTCCCATTCCGATACCATCACTAGCTAACTGGATTCTGTCCTTCCGAGTCATTTTATTGCTCTCGGCTTCAGTTTCTCAACTAGAAAAAGTAAGAGCATTGATTCCAAATCTGCATTTGACTCATGTGGAGGACTAGTTAAAACACAGCCTGCATGGTCCCGCCTCCAAAGCTCCCGACTTCGTAGTAGGGCCCTAAAGTTTGCATGTCTAGCCAGCTCCTTGTGATGCCACCGCTGTTGGCCTTGGGATCACACTTTGAGAACTACTGCCTATGAGTCCCACAGTCTCCACAGCTTCAATATGCTCTCAGAACACCGTTGGACTCACTGGTGAGCTGATGTAATTTAGATCAACATGTGAAATAGCAACACACAGATTGGTTTACTGCAACACATTCTATTTGAAATATGCTCCCTGGGTGAGTGTGTCTGTAAATCCATTGCAGAATGTGACTTCCATTACTTGGAAATTCTATGGGTAGAAGGCTGCCCTGGGAAGAAGCTCATTATTAGGTGAACACTGAAAATAAATGTAGTGAGCAAGAGACCGGTACCTTCTACATCTATTCCAAAAAGAAGGTCATTGCTGAGTAACCCAAATTAGAGCCAACAGTTATAAAACATACACCATTATAAAAAAGCTCTATCTAGTCTGTACAGATTACAACCCTTTTATAAATTGCCTACTATAGATCAAAATGCTGGTATTAAATCTACTGTCTTAAGAGACAATTCAAATTAAGAATTAAAGGGGAAAACATTTATTAGCTGAGATTTCTTATGGTTGAGCTTTGCATCTCAGAAGCTATAGGTCCTATATACTCCCTGCTCTTGCTAACGGATTCCTATGTATGTAAAATCCAGTGTTTTCAGAGATCCACTTCAGAAATCTGTGCCTTCACAAGTATGTGGATTGAAAAATGATCTCATCCCAACAGGGATAGGATCAATAAGATGTGATTGTAGGTAGTTATAATGAAAACACTATTAGAAACCATCATGATAGGATAAACTGAGAATTTGTATTTAGGGGAGGCTAACTCCCAAGTACAGGGTTACTCCAGGGCACTGAGTGGAGAGGGTGGGCATGTTTAGAAGTGGATACAGCACATATGCTCAGCCAAAAGCTAGACACTATAGGGGGTGAAGAAGATACGTAAACAAATTTCCTGGCCGCAAGATGTTGACAGTCTATGTGAGGGAATAATGCTTCTTTAACAAGTTGAATATACTTTGCATTTGTGGAGCTTCCCTGGCACTGAACATATATGCTTGTCTGAATCCTCATGTTTTCTCTGTAAGTGGTACAACTACTGAGTCTGTAGAGATCAAGTATTGCAATTGTGATTCTTGAAATATTTAAACAGTGATGCATCACGGGCCATCAGAATGGACGTGGCCATCAGCAATCCACAGGGCCTTTCCAGTGCCTTGATTCTCGTGTTCCAGGCAGTAGCCCTGACATCTGTGCTAAGGACAGGGTGAATACTTGAAAAATACTTGTGCTTCAATTCACCATAGCTAAGATCTGGAAACAGCCTAAGTGCCCATGAGTAGATGAATGGATTAAAAAACTGTGGTACATCTACACGATGGAATACTATGCTGCTCTAAAAAGGAAGGAACTCTTACCATTTGCAACGTCATGGATGGAACTGGAGAGCATTATGCTAAGTGAAATAAGCCAGTCAATGAAGGAAAAATACCACATGATCTCACTCATTCATGGATAATAGAGACCATTATAAACTTTTGAACAATAATAGATACAGAGGCAGAGCTGCCTCAAACAGATTGTCAAACTGCAGCGGGAAGGCCGGGGAGGGTTGGGGGGCAGGAGGTAGGGGGGTAAGAGATCAACTAAAGGACTTGTATGCATGCATATAAGTATAACCAGTGGACATAAGACATTGGGGGATAGGGGAGGCTAGGGGACTGTCTAGGGCCGGGGGATAAAATGGACACATATGTAATACCCTTTGTAATACTTTAAGCAATAAATTAAAAAAAAAAAAGAAAAATACTTGTGCTTAATTAAGCTCTACCAAGCAAGATACACAGTGAGTCTTTGCCATTTCTCGGTGACCAAAGAGGAGTTTATAACCTAAGGGTTGCTTTTTCTCCCCTGGTTAAAACATCATTAAGCTATTAGGGTAATGGATTCTATGCTGTCGATTACAAGTAGATAAATGTCTCCAAACAGGCTGTTTCTTTAAAAATCAATAGTGAATCCAATTTAGCCAGCATTAAAAATATTCTGTAATTATATCATCAAAACATTAAAAGTTTTAGCCAAACAGCCAAAAGAAAATTTTACCTTTTCAATCATGGAAAATGTCTACCATTGTTTCAAATTAGCTGTATTAAATAAAAAGCATTGATTCTATCAAGAAACTGAACACAGTTATTACTAAGCTTCTATGACATCATAGGGTCATAAAATTTCTTTTTGTTTTTGAGACATTTATAATTTTTCCTAAAAGGCATTATATTTTCATTATAGGAAAAATTAAATATATTTGACTTAAAAAAATAATAAAATGACCCATTTAAATACCATGCACATGTACAACAAGCATTTTTGTGTATAGCCTTCCATGCTTTTAATTATTATAAAATAAAACAAAATTCATAAAACTGTGTAACTTTACAGACTTCCTTTTTTAATTAAATTTATTGATTGTGGGTGACATTGGTCAATAAAATTATATAGGTTTCAATTGTACAGTTCTATAATACAGCTTCTGTATATTGTATTGGGTGCTCACCACCCCAGGTCAAGTCTCCTTCCATCACCATTTATTCCCCCTATACCATTTCTACCTCCCTTACCCCCCTTTCCCTCTGATAATCACCATGCTATTGTCTGTGTCTATGAGTTGTTCTTTGTTTATTTGTTTTGCTTAATCCCTTTACCTTTTCACCCAGTTCTGCAAACCCCCTCCCCCTGACAGCGGTCAGTCTGCTCTCTATGAGTCTATTTTGTTTGTTTATTTTGTTCATTAGATTCCACATATGAGTGAAATGCACCCCTACGTACAGCATTATTTACAATAGCCAAGATTTGGAAGCAGCCCAAGTGCCCATCAGCGGATGAGTAGGTAAAAAGCTGGGGCACACTTACACAATGGAATACTACTCGGCCATAAAAAGGCAGGAAATCTAACCCTTTGCAAAAGCATGGATGGACCTGGAGATCATTATGCTAAGTAAAATAAGTTGGTCAAACTGCCTTTTTTATTGAAGTTAAACTGACATATAATATAACGTTAATTTCAGGTACACCTCATAGTGATTTGATGTTTATATACATTGTGAAATGATCACACTAAAATCTATTACCAACTGTCACCATAAGAAGTTATTGCAATATCACTGACTGTATTCACCATGCTGTGCATTACATCTCCATGACTTGTTTATAACTGGGAGTTTGTACCTCTTAATCATTTTCACCTATATCTTCCACTGCCCTCCTCCCTAACCCCTCTGGTCACCACCAGTTTGTTATTTCCTATAGCTATGAGTCTTTTTCTGGTTGTTGTATTGCTTTTAGATTCCACATATAAGTAAAATCATATAGAGCAGTGGTTCTCAACCTCTGGCCCTTTAAATACAGTTCCTCATGTTGTGACCCAACCATAAAATTATTTTCTTTGCTACTTCGTAACTGTAATGTTGCTACTGTTATGAATCGTAATGTAAATATCTGATATTCAGGATGGTCTTAGGCGACCCCTGTGAAAGGGTCATTCGACTGCCAAAGGGGTAGAGACCCATAGGTTAAGAACTACTGATATAGAGTATTTCTCTTTGTCTGAATTTTAATCAGCATAATACCCTTTAGGTCCATCCATGTTGTTGCAAATCACAACATTCATTCTTTTTTTTATGGCTGGCCAATATTTTAGTGTGAGAGTGTGTGCGCACATCACAAGGTTTTTTTTTATATATTTATGTATTGGTGGACACTTAGGTTGCCTCCATACCTTGGCTATTGTACATAGTGCTGCAGTGAGCATTGTTTACCCTAATGCTTTTGAGGTCCTGAGTTATGCTTCTTTGTGATAACATAAGAGGGCATGTGCTGGGTGGGGGGGCAGGGGGGTGGCAGTAAGGGAGGCTGGGGGAAGGTCAATTGGGGGGGAAAAAGGAGACATATGTACTACTATTTGTAATACTTTAAACAATAAAAAATAAGTAAATAAATAATACAGCTTAATTTAAAAAATGGAACCAAAAGTAGTGTTTATACAAAATAAAACATATAATATTCAAGCCAATGCATAGAAGGAAGTAATTTTGTACAAGTAGATCCTGGAACATAATATTACTTTTCATTTTTCAATAAAAGCATAATCTTTAAATTGATCTCAGAGCACTATGTTATTTTATTATAGAAAATGTATATTTTAAAAAGGCTTTGTATTTTTACCAAAAGCATGACTATAAGTCAGGGGATCAAATTAATAGATCATCAACAAATAATTAAGGAAGGAATATGTATTTCCCTCCTATAAACTATTCCCAAATAATTTTAAAAAATTGAGCAGTATCTTACCTATGTTGGATCCATCAAGTAGAATTATACAAAGGCAGCTTGCTTTAATTCCACATATAAGTTCCCTAAGAAGTTCTGTTTTCCCTGAGAGCTATTAATTCATCAGTAATTGCTCGAAGGCTCCAACTGATTGGCACTATAAACAGAGGAAGGCTTATACAGTCCTTTCATTTCTGAGCTTCCAAGACTAAGTCAGATGTTACCAGCATGTTATCAGGCAGAATGGAGAAGACTGGACCGAGCCCACTAAAGAGGCATGACGAAACACTGGGTCGGCTGGTCCCATTCTGTGTTGCAGACTGACAAGAAATGCATGAGGACTGTGAATGTACAGCTTGAGAACATATTAAACATGGCGCATGGACCGTCTTGCCAGAAAACATCCAAAGGCTTCTGGAAAAGTAGACACAGAACCCCAAGAGCTTAGAGGGATTTCATTCTTAGGAAGATTTGTTATTTGTGTCACAGAACACCACATTCATTGTGTGATCATAAACATGAGTTTCTGCACCCGTTTTATTT